>NC_057852.1:84800374-85425374 GCF_015237465.2 Chelonia mydas | reverse complement strand
TGTATGCACCTGAATTATAAAAAGGGTTCTTTAAAGCAAGTGATTTACTGTGGAGGGATTTAAAACCAAAAAAACTCACACTAAATACAATGATCAGATAAATCACCTCAGAAGAGAGCCCTGGCAGACCTGCTCTGAAGGCTGTTACAGATAGATGTTATATTATTTTACCTTTCAAATAACAGGAGTCTGTCATGTGGTGGGACCCAAAAATTCACCATAATTGAGATTTCAAAGCACATCTGTGTAAACATTACCACATCAGTGTAAAACATCAACCAATGAGCTTTCTCTTTGAACCAAATCTTCTTAATTGCAGTGCTAAATCAAAGAAATAGATCAAAGTTGAGTGATCTATATAGCACAGATTTCTCAAGTAGCCTGTACACTGATTTAGATACCTAAAACATTTGAAACGCACATCAAGTGTTTTTATTGATATGACAGTTATTTCAAGATCAAACTGTAATTAATTCAGTTCAGCACAAGACTGCTGGACATACACTGAAGCACATATTAAGGGGAATATCCTACTGAGCCTAGAGATGCTCCTCCAATGAAAAGTTCCTGGGTTCCAGTATTATCTGAATATAGTAAGCAATAAGGGGCTTTTCTGGTTAGATTCCGCATGTGATTATCTGTACCAGAGGTTTTCTCAAACATCATCAGCCCCTCAGATACTTTCTTGCTAATAAAATCATTCTTGTTTCACAATGGAGATGCATTAAGTAGAGTGAAATACAAAACATAGACTTTTTCAAACCGGAATCTTTAATGTCTGGCTGCTGAACCGGTTATGCTATTTTATAAAGTACCAGAAAAGAAGCAAAAAGATAAGGATTTTTTTCTTGTTTGCACTAGTCATGTGACAGGAAAAGATAACACTAAAGATTTTCTGCACATTCTGTGACGATATCATGGGAAGTTAAATAATTTTGAAGAGTGTTTTTACAAGAGTACATTATTCAACTTTAAGTATACACTACAATCTAATCAACTTTACCTATACTTCCTAGAGACCGCACTTTCAATGTTGTTAAACAAACACATATGTGGTCCAATTTTTATTTCTACTGCAGGTAGTTAGAGCTTCTGCAGACAATATAATTACTGTACATTTTCTAAGATTAGCATATAGTCCTGAGCAATAGTTGGTGGCTGCCTGCAGAGTGGAGAAAGGAGCTCACTGATAACTTTGATGCTTTTATACATGTATCACATGACACAGTTGGAAAAAACATACAGGCTCTAAAGATTTATATCTTCCAAATTTACTGTGCTTTAATATTTAAAAACATCCTTGCAACAATGGTGTGCCAACTCTAAAACAAAATATGTGTATTGCCTACTTGAGTTACTCCTGTACCTCAATCATTACCAAATCTTTTCTGTATCTTCACAAAAAAACCCAGTATGAGCTATTTTCAATGGACAATAATAGCAGAAGATCATGCAGGTATTGAGGAGCAAGTCTTTCAGATTCCCACTGAACTTAAATAAGTCATAGATGTATGCTGGATTCACTGAGGGGGGAAAGGAGTAATTTTCCAAACTATGCCCCAAAATCAGATCCCGTCCCTTTGAGATAGGAAAATGAAACTCCACTAGCAGTAGAATGTTCCACATATGCAGATGGTCAGAAAATGAGCATGCATGCTGTTATGGACTCCTTGGTCTTGGCTCTCTTTCAAGGGGGCTTGGATATCCCTTGGCGATCTGTTGGGCTCTTTGGTGGGGGTCAGATCTTTCCTTGGGTTGTGCACTGCTCTGAGTACATACAGCAACACTTTCCCTATAAGTTCTACAACAAATGAATCTGTACGAAACATATAAAATGTAGCATCTGTTTCACACACAGACACACACAAAAAACCATTTTAAGACCATATTAATATATGAAATACATTGAGCGGGTGTATATGTGAACTTTGGGAGAATACTAAGGGCAATATTTGAAATATGGGTAACTATTCTGGAAAGTAATGACAAAAAAAGAAGACTTAGGGATCATGGTGCACACAAGCTCACAGTTGGATGGACTGGCTAAGAGGGTGAATGTGATTCTTAGATACATAAGGAAGGGAATATTGAGTAGAAGTAGGTAGGTATTATTACCACTGCATGTGGCAATAGCTAAACTATGACTGTTACCAGTTCTGGTGTCTACACTTTAAATAGGACGTTGACAAACTGAAAAAGGGGTTCAGAAGAGAGCTTCAAGAATAACTTGAGGTGCAGAAAACCTGCCTTAGAGTGACAGACTAAAAACTCAATCTATTTAATTTATTCAAGAGAACATTAAGAGATGACCTCATCACGGTCTACAAGTACCTACATGAAGAGCAGCTTTCTGATAATAGTGGGCTCTTTAATTTAGCAGACCAAGGCATGACAAGACCCAGTGGCTAGAAGCGCAAACCAGACACAGACTAGCAATTTAAAGCAATTTTTTTAAACAGTGAGAGTAATTAACCACTGGGACAACTTTATCTATAGATGTGGTGGATTCTCCATCACCTTAAGTCTTTAAATCAAGATTGCATTTCTAAATGCTCTAACTCAATCAGAAGCTATACATTTGATGCAGGAATCACTTAGTGAAAGTCTATGGTTTGTGTTATGCAGAAGTTTAGACTTGTTAATCATAATGGTCCCTTCCATCCTTAAAATCTACAATTCTACAAAATCTAAACAAAATCAGTATGTTGACTAGAGTTGGCTGGAAAATAGGTGGGCAGGTGGCAGGTTTCCACAGAAAAAAATTACAAAAAACGGAGAAAAACGGTTTTCATTGAATTTTTCTGCAGAAATGTATCAGGTGAAAAATTAAAAACCAAAATAGTTCATCAGAAAAACTAAATATTTTGGCCAAAATTCAAAATATTTATTTAGTTTTTCTGATTAAATATTTGGCAAAAATATTTTGGCCATAAAACACAATACAGTGGAACCTCAGAGTTATGAACACCTCAGGATGGAGGTTGTTCATAACTCTGAAATGTTTGTAACTCTGAACAAAACATTATAGTTGTTCTTTAAAAAGTTTATAACTGAGCATTGACTTAATACAGCTTTGAAACTACTATGCAGAAGAAAAATGCTGCTTTTAGCCATCTTAATTTAAATGAAACAAGCACAGAAATAGTTTCCTTACCTTGTCAAATCTTTTTTTTAAGCTTTCCCTTTATTTTTAGTAGTTTACATTTAACAGTACTGTGTTGAACAGTATTTGCTGTTTTTTTGTTTGGTTGTTTGTTTGTTTGTCTCTGCTACATGTTTGCATACTTCTGGTTCAAAATGAAGTGTGTGGTTGACTGGTCAGTTCATAACTCTGGTGTTTGTATGTCTGAGGTTCTACTATATTTAGATTTTGAAATATTACCATGGTGATTGATCGTAATGGTAGTTTGGGTGCCTCATGGTCCCATTTGCCTCTATAGGCTGGGCTCCCTGGTCAGACTACCTACATCTTCCAAGATGCACTATGGTCTGCTATGAGGAGATGGTGCGTTCAAATGGTTGCCTACCTCATAGAACAAGTAGTCCAGCTGGGGAGCCAGGCTCATAGAGGAGAATAGGAGCATGAGGAACTCAAACTACAACTTCCACGAGGCACTGAAGTGGTATTTCAGAGTCAAAATATTTTGGTTTTCAGCCAAAATGAACATATTTTTGTTTTCAGGCTTTCCATTTTTCTATGAAAAATTGAAATTTTCTGTGAAAAGCAGATGGTTTTCATGAAAATTTTCATTTTGTCAAAAATAAAATTTTCCATAGAAAAACAGATTTGATGGAAAACTTTCGACCAGCTCTACTGCTGACAAAGAGGTATCTACAAAATATGAGCCTTCTTCAGCTTTTACTTAAATCAGGAATAACCCACTCGGGTCAATGGGATAAAACAGAAATAAAAACAGTGAGATCTGATTGAGGCCCATAATACCTAAAAATATAACCAACTTTGCAAGAAAAACTTCAGTTCATTACATACTGTACAAAGTGTACTGTGTACTGAGCACCACATTAGTAGCACAAATCAGTTCATCACATGCATAATTTATATATGTTTTAATGCAGATTTTAAAACTACCTATTCTACCCTTTACTTTTTATGTATTTCTTCCAGTATAATTTGATAACTGTTATGATGATTTTGTGAGTTAGACTCTTCTGCTCAGAGATCCAGTGTTTTATTTGACTGCTGAGGGCATCATGGGAGATGTGCTGTAGGTGGGGAGCTGGACCCATAGAGGAGAATGGGGACATGAACAATGGAACTACAGCTCCCATAAGGTTCTGCAGCAGCTCAGGCAGATGCAGAGATTACTGTCAGCCTGAATCAAAACAAGTTCAGGTTGGCAAACCAAAAATCAAACATTTTGATTAGGAAAATCAAAATGTTTATTTTTTCTCTCCAAAATGTTGAAATTAAACATATCAATATTTCTGTATTAAATTTTTTCAGAACTTTTTGTTCTGCAAAACATTTTAATATTTTGACTTTTCAACCTGATTGAGGACAAAAACAAATGCTGAAATTTCAAAATTTCCCATAGGATGGAATTTCTGTTTTATTTGATTTTTTTTTTTAAAGGAAGAGAGAAATTAATTGCTTTTTAAAGATATGTGGCTGTTAGGTCCAATCTTCTCTGGATACATATGAGTAGTTCCCATATAAGTGGAGTGGAAAAGAAAAGATAGATGGGGAGCACATGTCTATATTCAGATGAGAGGTCAACTTTTGCATATATATTGATACATCTACCAACATGTGTTTAAATGGCCTGTTCAGGAGCTTTTAAACAAGTTCTTTAACAATGACATTGGAAGACTTTATTTTATTTTATTTAAATTAGGTGGTCTGAATCAGGGCAGATCAGATCTGCAGCTAACTTGGAATCTTAAACTTCCTATAAGAATAGTCTCCACACGTGTTCCTAAGCAGACACCTCACAAGGGAGGGTCCTAGGAACATACCCAGACACAAGTAGTTACAGATGTGTACTGGGCTTTTTGAACTGAACAAAAGATTAGCCTGAAGGTGCTACTGAAAAGTCAAATTCCTGTCTAAAGATGCCAGTTTCAAGGAAACAATATGCAATGGTAAGATAACTCATGGTCCATACACTTTTGGGGATTGGGTGATTAATGAGTCACACATCAAATGGGTTTACTGGCAGTACTATGTTCACGAAAGGTTAATATGAAATTGGATTTTAAAACTAGACAGTCAGAAAGATATAACATTTGACTGATTGAAGGACCATTTCACATGATCAATGAGATAGATTTGGAAAGGACAGGACAAAATTTTCTAAATTGGGTCCTGTGATGGGGCTTACTCCCATCACTTGATTGACAAGCCAGTTAGTGCCTCTGTGATTGATTGATTGCCTCTCTGCCAGAAGGGACAGAGCTAGATAAAAATCATTAGACACTAGAGCCTAATGGGGAAGCTGAGGGAACTCACTGGGGGAGAGACTGCAGAGGTGGCAAGATGTGCCTGTGGAGAGAAACTCACAGAGAGCAGGTCAGGCTCCCGTGGAAGAAGAGCCTTGAAATAGGACTTAAACTGGTAAGAAGTCAGGTAGGAGAATCCACAAGGAATAAGTTAGGCTTCTGTGGGGCAGGCCCTGAGATAGGGTCTGTAAGAGCACTTTAGTAGAACCTGAGAGAGGTGGAAGTGGTTAGTTCAACAGAGAAAGAAAAAGCTGAGAGGACCTGGGGAGAAGCCTGGTTCAGAACCAAAGGGAGGATGTATTAAGCACATGCTGTGGAGAAGCAACACAAGGGAGCTTAGAGGTAGGAAGCGGCCCATGGAAACAGTCACATGTCTGAAAAAGCAGACCTAGCTGCTTAATATGAGGTACTTGAGGTGGAACCCAGAGTAGAAGGTGGGCCTGGGTTCCCTTACCAGCTTCTGAGGAAGCGGTATGCAAGCCTAATGGAAGGAATATTGAGCCCAAGGTGGGGGTGAAGGCTGACCACAAAGGATGAGCTGAGGAATAGCCTAAGAGGGTGCTGCAGGCTCTTTTGTGTTATGATGTGTTGTGAACTTTCCAGTTGGATCTTCTTGTTATCTGGAAAGGAACTGAATTTTATGCTGAGCCATGGAAGACTTGGTGAAAAGATGGCCAGCGGGAGGTGCTGGAGATGAGGAGCCCTTGCAGCGTTGCACCCTGACATAATGGAGTACTATGGTTGGTGAGTACAGGACCATGGGGGTCCCTACAGTTGGACTGTGAAGTCCATATTTATGTAATTAAAGTAGCTTAATTTTCAGAATTGGATTTCCAAATCTATGGATTTAAAAGCTTAATTTTAGACACCCAACTCTGAAAATTTCAGCCACAGTCTTACAATGGACCATTGACCCTACAGGTAGGTTTATCAGTAGGTATAAAGAAATGACTTTTTCTAGATATCCTTTAAGTACAATTTTCTACTAGTAACCCAAAGTTGTTTTGCCTAAGCAAATTAAGTTTCTCCTCTATTTTTCTAGACTTAGCCAAATATACTCTATTTAACTCTTACCTACCTTGATGATCACTCTTTTATTTTCTAAATTAAATAAGCCTCAAATATTTAATATAATTTGGTTTATGGACTCTGTCCTCAGGTGTCAACAGAACATTGTTGGATAATTGGATAGAGCAATTAATCTTAAAAGTAGGCACAGAAAGGATTTAGATGGTGTTAAGTAACACATTTATTTATCTGCACCATAGTGTAGTCACAGATTCTGGCGGTCTAGTGAAGTGACTGGAAAGACTCCCATTGCCTTCAGTGTAGTTTGGATTAGAACCACAGTCAGTGAAATCTAAGTATTATTCCACAGCAGTATGACACTTAATCTTGAGACCTAGGTCTGTTTAGGTGGCATGCCTTTCCCTACATAAACTTGCATGCAATATATGAATAAAAATGCTCCTACCTACTGTCCAAAATTATAACAATTTTTTCATTCTGTTGATTCTAACACTTGAGAACAATGAAGTCAAGAGTTAAATAAGAGATAAACTGAGTCATGGTATTCTAAGTGATACTATGAATTATAATTACTGTAGTGCCCGCAGACATTTTGAAGTTTGTATAAGCTGAGAAGTACTTATTTTTGTATGGTTTCAGAGTAGCAGCTGTGTTAGTCTGTATCTGCAAAAAGAAAAGGAGGACTTGTGGCACCTTAGAGACTAACACATTTATTTGAGCATAAGCTTTCGTGAGCTACAGCTCACTTCATCAGAAGTAGCTCATGAAAGCTTATGCTCAAATAAATGTGTTAGTCTCTAAGGTGCCACAGGTACTCCTTTTATTTTTGTATAACCTATTGGATTACTGGGCTGATGAATATGGGTATAGTTCCATTCAGGTTAGTACAGTGTGGTAGCAGGAGGCTACTGACGTGAGTTTGAGAAACTTAAAACTCATGAGTGCCCAAAATCACTAGATTGGATTTCATTTCACATGTTTTCCTTGTTGGTCTCCAATTCATATACTGTCCAGGCTCAATCATGTTCTGCATGTGGGAAGCTCACTAGATCAAACAACCCATGTAGTATGGCTATGCACAGTTCATAAGGAGATTATACAATATCCTCACAATGTGTGTTCATTTATTTTAAACAAGAATTATATCATGCTGGTGGAAGGTGGCAGATTGATGGCCAAGACTGAAGGCTTATTTATGTACAGAATGGGAAGTGGCACTCCAAGCTTGCCAAAATTGGCCCATCAAAGTGCCTTACATCTGCCCTAGAGGGACTACTTGTTTGAATGATGGAGAACTTCAGTGTACACACAAAATGCTCTGCTGCGGGCTGTGATGGTGGCTTCTGTAGTGTGGACTCTTGTCCACTGAGAACTACCTGCCTGGGAACGCCAACAAACTTCATTTAGGCCGTCAGATACACTACACTGTAAGCAAGGTTGGTGAGGAAGCAGGTCTTACAACAGCTGCAGAGGCAGGCTCAGTGTTCAATACTGGCGGTGAACTCCCCCAAACTGTGGGGGTGGCACAAGCAGAGGATGAGAGGATGGGGCAGGCGGGGTAAGGCGTGAGGCAGAGGAGGGGGTTGGACGGGATAGATGACAGGAGGGGGCAATGGCGAAGGGAGGGCAGGGGCTGGGAAGTGCGGGGGAAGGAGGCTGGGCAGGAGGGACAGAGGACTAGGAGAGGGGACGGGGCAGAGGATGAGGGCAAGGCAGGAGAGGGCGAGGCGGGGATGGGGTGCAGACGGTGGAGGGACTGGGGAAGGGGTTGGAATGAAGGGATTCTCGCGTGCCCCCCCCCCCCCTCTCGCGAGGTTTCTGCCGGCTCCTCTCTCCTGGCTCGCTCTGCCCGTCACTCGGGCTGAGCTGCGGCCATGGCCGCCCTGCGGAGCCTTCTGCGGTGGCGCCTTCTGGGTCCCCCGCACTCCTGCTCCCTGCCCGGCGGGCCGGAGCTGGCCCGGTCCCTGGGGGCCGGCGCGGGGCAGGAGGCGGCGGGGCCGGGCCGGCGGGGGGAGCTGGGCATGGCGGCGGGGGCGGCCGGGGGGGCTCTCGCCTGTTACCTGGGCTACCGGCTCTATGAGCGCCGGGTCGGGCGGCAGCCAGAGCCCCCCCGGCCCCGTGGGGCGCAGACAGCCGCCGAGCGCCGACCCGCAGGAGCCGGAGAGCCCGACCCGGCCCGGGGGCTGCTGCCCATCCCCGTAGCGGCGGCTGCCAAGGAGACGGTAGGTGTGTGAGCGCCGAGCCGGGAGCGGATAACGGGCCGGAGGGGGGATGCTGGTCTCTGACCCGCAGGCCCCTGGCTCGGGGTCCGGTGCTCCCTGCTCCCCGCCCCGGGGCGGGGGTCCCTGGCAGCCCGTGTCCAGCAGGTGGATGAGCAGAGGATGCCAGATGCGGTGGTGCCCAGCGGTTTGGCACCTGTGTGTGGCGCGCCCCTAGGATTGTGCCCCCCCGTGTAGACTTATATAGGCGAGTCAGGGGCAGGATTTAGGGAAACACAGTTTCAGGTCCAGAACTCGTGTCCATTGTACCTTAAAGGGATGCTGTCATGCTCACAACCGAGCCTCTTGTCTGAGAACTTAACCCCGCAGGTGATTGACCGAAAGACTGGAGAGAGAAATAGTTTCCGCTCTGTCTTTTCAGTGTGAATAGCTTGTCCGTTTGACTATGCGCCAAATGTTGTCAGTGTCACTTTCTCCTAATTGGGTCCATCTGCATGGGACAAGTGCTTGGACTTGCCCTGTCTGTCGGATCAGGCAGAAAATTAAAATACAAAAACAGAAGTGTAAAAGATGTGTAAACAATCTGTTTCTTTCCTCCTGTACTGTGCAATAGTTATTTAATAATAGATGACAAGAAGTATGCTATAACAACCACTCCTCAACTTTGGATTCGCTGTCAAACGGACCATTTACTGTTTTTCACAGTGTGGAACTCTCATTATTAAATCAGATGGTTCATTCCATCCAGCTTGATTTAAAAAGTGTATTGTGCTACAAATGGAACTCCAGCTGATTGAAACAAAATGTTTGCATCGTTTGCTTATTAGGTAAAACTATTAACTTTTTAATTCAATAATATCTTAGATGGCAATTCACAAGATATATCAAACTGCATAAGAAATTATAATTTTATACTGCTTTGTCCATATAATTAGCATAACAGTTGGTCATGTTTTGCAGATTAACGTGCTGGCTAACTGTACAGTAATGGAAAATAGGTGGGGAACTGAGGCACAGACTAAATGACTTGCCCCAGGTCTCTCAGGAAACATGTGGCAAAGCAGGGAATTTAAGTTGGGTCTCTCAAAATACTGATTTATGAAGTCCTGGATATTAGATGCCCTATCACAGGGGTTCTCAATCTTTTTCTTTCCCGCAACATGCTATAAAAAATCCACAGCCCACATGTGCCACAACAATTTTTTTCTGCATATAAAGGCCAGAGCTGGCATTAGGGAGTAGCGAGCAAGGCCATTGCCCAGGGCCCCACACCACAATGGGCCCTGCAAAGCTAAGTTGCTCAGGCTTTGACTTCAGCCCCACGTGACAGGGTTCAGGGCCCTGGGCTTCAGCCCTGTAAGTTGGGGCTTCAGCTTTCTGCCCTGGGCCCTAGCAAGTCTAAAACTGGCCCTGCTTGGCAGCTCCCCTGAAACCTGCTCGAGGCCCCCCCAGTGAGCCATAGACCCCTGGTTGAGAACCACTGCCCTATCATATCTAAAACTGGGGCATAGTGACATGTTTAGTGCATAATGACATAAATGTTGATTATAGAATGACTTTATACTGTAAGACATATCAGAAAACATAGCACATTTTCACAAACTGTTTTTTACTATTAACACTAGTGATTTGACACAGACAGTCCCTCCCCTAAGGAGCTTACAGTCTTGTAGATAGGATGCACAGGGAAAATTAAAGTAGGAAAATTGCTTGGGGTTTTGTCTGCTTTTTAAATTTTTTAGTGCTTATAACCTAATTGCCACCTGAGGCTTGCTACCCTTCAATCACACCCTTTAACCACCCTTCTGTACCCAACCCTTTACCAAACTACTCTCTCCCAAGACGCCCATGTAGTATACCAAACATCCACAACTACTGGTGTTGAGAGGAAAAGATATTAAAGGGGTGTGTGTGTAGAAGGGCTAAAAGAGGGCAGAGTTAAAATTGCGGTATGTGATCTGCAGTATATGGTAGTTCTTATGATGGTTAGGTTTGTGTCTGTATGTGGAAGAATAATGGATATGTGCTGCTAGGTGGCTTAACGTTCACTTCCTGGCTTTTGGGCGTTTGTATCAAGTATGCTTGCTATACACAATTAACTTCTTCATAATTACGTTTTTTCTGTATTAATATATATTGCACACTAAGCTATGGTAAAGGTTGCAAAGTGAAGCACTGAAAAGTTGGGAAATTCAAGAGTTAAGGTTGCCTTTGTAACCTGAGTTCACTCCACTTGTGGGTATACGTTGTGATTACATTGCTGCCCCGTCCCCAGGATCCCTGCCTCATTCATTGTGCAGGCTGGATGGTGCTCACTGAATGAGCAGTTATTCAATATTTTGGTTTCACTTTGAAAGTGTGCCCCCATGCCTAAACTTTTTTAAAAGCTAACAAAAATTCTGTCATGATGACATATTGACATCCCCATTACTTATCAGCAGGGTTGGAATGTTTAGATCCACTGCCACTGCCACTTGAATTAACAGAGAAACTAATGGCCATAGTAGGTTGACATCCTCCATGTGGACCAGCCACTAGAAGGGCCTGAAACACATACTTAGGGTTTCACAATATTTGCTGACAGAAAAGGAATGGTGAGACTCAAGAATCTTGGGTTCCATCCAGGTTCTGGAGGGGAGTGTGCTCTACTGGTCACAGACAACCTCACAATTTGACCCCTTCTGACCCTGTCTCTCCAGCCTGTTTCTGTCTTTCCTCCCTCTTCTCCAGATCCTCATTCCAGTCCCAGTACTCCCTCTGAGTTTCCCAATCTTCCCTCCTTGGGTTCCCCTTCTTAGTTTCCCTTCCCAAATTACTTTCCCCCATCCTCTCTGACCAGCCAGTTCCAATCTCCCTGGTGTCAGCAGGTAGAGCAGTGAAAGCACAGGAAAGAGGGTGTCTCTTCTTTCAGTTTCAGTGTCCTGTGCCACAGTGACCTTCAGGAGCCAGGAGAAGGAATTGCAGGGAAATCTTTCTCAGTCCCTGCAGACCTGGGCTGGAGCATGCTTCGTGCAGATGGCATCTTCTGAGAATTTAGCTGACAATTAAATCTTTACTGAGCATGTACAATTTGAGATTTTTCGAAAGTCGTAACTTGATCAGTTTTTCATAACAACAGAAAAAGGTTGACACTGGGGTGACTCCCTCTTCCAAACTTCAAGTTCCTGCTCCAAAGCATGGAGTTACTAGAGCATTTCAACAAAGGAGTTGGGAGATTTTTAACATGGGCAAAACAATTAATTTTTTTCCA
Source organism: Chelonia mydas (assembly GCF_015237465.2). Classification (NCBI taxonomy): domain Eukaryota; kingdom Metazoa; phylum Chordata; order Testudines; family Cheloniidae; genus Chelonia; species Chelonia mydas. The sequence continues at coordinate 85,413,416 of NC_057852.1, read as the reverse complement.
ATCCCACTTTGGGAAATAACTGAGAGATTCTTTTGCTGCAGCTTTCTTAAAAAACCTCAGCTTGAGGCCTCCGCCTGCAATGGAAAATTTCAGCCTGAAAGGTTAAAGTTTGGTAAAGTTTCAAACAATTGAAACAAAGTCTTACAATGGGAAGTGTTTGCAAACCTTAACTACATGCATCATTACCAGCTCTGCTTATGATATTGTATATAGACTTATTTTCATCATAAAGCTGGTTAGACTAGTGTTGAGTAGTGACCATTGTTTCTTTGTGGACAGCTGTAAGCCTTCAGTCTTTGAGTAACTTGATTCCATCCAGTGCAGGGGTTATGAGGTATTAGAAACGTTGGAGAAGAAGGTTTCTCCAATGTGACTGGCTGTGTTATGATTCTTATATACTAACATTTTGAGCGCTTGATAGAATTTCATAATGTGATGCGGTTATTGGACTGAAAAGAAAAATATACCTTGAAAAGTTTCTAGGGTGGAGATCTCTCTATTTTAGGTACTTTTATGGCTCACATTACTGTAGTATCTGAGCACCACACAGTTTCTACTGTACCTGTGATGTAGGAGATAAAGGGATTCCCATTTTTACAGGAGGAAACTGAGGCACAGACTAAATGACTTGTTAAGGTTCTCTCAGGAAACTTGTGGCAAAGCAAGGAATTGAAGCGGGGTCTCTCAAGCCCCAGAGTAATGCACTAACTACTGGACCCTTCCTCACTGAGATGACTATTCCTCTTAATTAAGCTATACAAATATGGTAGCAAACCATCAGTATACCTCTATAAGATGTAGCACCTGGGATAAAATAGCATTCTTATATTGTTACTGTAGTACAAAAACATGATGCCGTGTGCGAGTTAAGCTTGCTATATGCATGACATACCTACCACAAAAGCAAGGAAGTAGAAAAAGTAAGGCAGCTGCTTCAGAGAGGATCCTGAACTGGTTGAACAGTTTCACAGAGTTTCTGGTTTCCATCGAAGCAACCACTGCTTCAGTGAAGAGCTGGAGTGCCCCTGAACTGGCCGAACAGTTTCACAGAGCTCTTGGCCTTCGTGAACCGACAGCTACTACTTTGATCCTGTCTATCAATAAACCCATGGTCTGTACTGACTGAAGTGATCCAGATTGCTCTGTGTGATTGCCCTGTTCTCATCATTATTTACTCTCGGGCAGTCTGTCATCTGAAGATTTTGATCAGAAATGACTTTATATTTACTTCCAGATGATTGATGAAAATATTCAATAGTGTTGGGCCTAAAACTGATCCCTGCAAAATCCCACTAGAAACTACCCTCCCCCATTTGATTATTTTCCCCATTGATGATTACTTTGTACAATTTATCAGTTAGCCAGTTCTTAATACTTTTAGCATATGATCTATTGATCTTGTATAGTGCTAGCTTTTAAGTCAAAATATCATGTGGTACTACAAAAGTCTACTTCTATGCAGTCACCTTTATCAACAAAACTTGTAATCTGAAGGAAAAAAATGTTTGTTTGACAAGACCTGTTGTCAGTAAAACCATATTGACGGGCAATAATTCTATATCCATCCTTTAATTCTTTATTGATTGAATTCTGTATCTGTTTTCCCATTATTTTGCCTGGGAGTGGTGTTAGACCAACCACCCTATAGTTACCTATGCTTCCCACTTCCCCTTTTTGAATATTGGTATCATATTAGCAGTCTCTCAGTCTTCTGGAACTTCCCAGTATTGTAAGAGTTATTAAAAATTAACATAATCAATGGGCCAGAGTTCTTTCACCAACTTTTTTTTAGGTATCTTGCTTGCAAGTTTTCTGGGCTCCTGAACTACAAATGTTTATCACTTGTAGATGCTGTTTAATGTCTTTGTTAATGGACTAGAAAGCAGTTCATCCTGCTGTGATATGAGTCTGTCATTGTCATTCTTTCCAAATACAGAACAGAAATACTTAAACTCTTCTGCGTTTTCTGCATTGTTATTAACAAATTACTATCTCCATCTGGTAATGGGCCTATGCCATTGTTAATTTTGTTTGTTAGTTTTTGTTTCTGATATACTTAAAAAACAAACAAACTTGTCCTTTGCCATGCCAGACATGGATTTTTTGAATATATATTTTACAGCTTCTAACTGATATTGTTTGCCATCTACTTCAAAAGGAAAAAAGGTTAAATTTATAATTGCTACCTACACTTCCCTTAGTAACCAGAAGGGATTTTTAAACAAAATTGTCCTCTTTTGCAATTGTGGGTTTGTGGCTTTTTGGCCATCTAAACTCTTAAACAATTGCCAATTTCATTCACATTTTTCTGTCTAAATTCTTCATAATTTTCCTCAACTGAAGCACTAAGTGTATATCTTGTGGTTGGGACTGTCCTCTGTTTGTCCATACACAATGTAATTGGATCATGATCACTGGTTCCTAGGCAACCAGCAACTTCCAGTCTAGTGGGAACTCTGTCTTCATCTGGATAATGAGGTCCAAAATAGTTACTTCATCTATAACTTTTAGAAATTTGGATATTTTACTGCTTGCTATATGAGACCTCCAACATATTTCTCCCAAATTGAAGTGCTCCATGATGACACCATTTTCTTAAATTACCACACATAGGTAGGTGCTTAAGTGTTCTGGAAATTAAACACAAGTGTTTTCTTTTCTAAAGTGTTTTTAAGAGAACCAATTATCGTCACTAAATGCTTATTTCAATACAGATTTTAGAAACAAGTTACATAACCACCGATAATGGGTTTGGTTAAAACCACTCTCTTCGGATCTAAACACTCATTGTTTATTATAGTTTTAAGTTCCCTAGACTGGCTTTCTGACTTGCCAAGAGGGTGTACATTCTAGAAGTGGAGTGTCTCACCTGAGAGAGGCCTGATGTTGGTCCCAGAGGATTCAGTTCCAAGAACTAACCATAAAAACCTCCCAGTTGATCTTCATTGCTATGACACACCCTATTACTGGGGATAGAAATATTCCAGTTATTCTTTACTGAGGTATTTATAAACATCAAGACCATTGTTTTCTTTCAGCATCTGAGGGCTATGTTTTATATTTACTAAACTTTTAGAGTTGTATTCATCCTATTCAGAGTTTAAGTGAATATGAAACATCAGTGTGTTAAGATGGCTTCACTATATTCAGTAACTCCATTGATTTTTTTTCCTTTATCCTTCTAAGATGTGATTTGTATTCTCACATTCCCATATGTCTCTTATTAGAAAGCTGCTTTTCAGTTGTCAGTTGTTTCTTTAAGACAACTCTAACCCATGTGTACTTAATGTGGTTCTCTGTCGAGTGGCTGGACACACAGGCTTATGAGTTGGCTACAGTCTTTGAGCTAACAGAGGTGATTCTTTTAGCACAGGTAGTAATGGCTCATGCATTTAGATCCAGAAGTCCTGAACTCAGTCCCTGCTACTGACCCATCTGGGGCATCAAATTAAATATGAATCAAACCTTACATATTCACAGAGGAAAATATTATAAACAAAAAGAATCCTCATTGTCATAAATATAAAGGGAAGGCTAACCACCTTTAAATCCCTCCTGGCCAGAGGAAAAACCCTTTCACCTGTAAAGGGTTAAGAAGCTAAGATAACCTCGCTGGCACCTGAACCAAAATGACCAATGAGGAGACAAGATACTTTCAAAGCTGGGGGGCGGGGAACAAAGGGTCCTCTCTGTCTGTGTGATGCTTTTGCTGGGACCAGAGCAGAAATGCAGGTAAGAACTCCTGTAAAGAGTTAGTAAGCAATCTAGTTAGATATGCGTTAGATTCTCTTTTGTTTAAATGGCTGATAAAATACGTTGTGCTGAATGGAATGTATATTCCTGTTTTTGTGTCTTTTTGTAACTTAAGGTTTTGCCTAGAGGGATTCTCTATGTCTTGAATCTGATTACCCTGTAAGGTATTTACCATCCTGATTTTACAGAGGTGATTCTTTTACTTTTTCTTTAATTAAAATTCTCTTTTAAGAACCTGTTTGCTTTTTCATTGTTCTTAAGTTCCAAGGGTTTGGGTCTGTGTTCACCTATGCAAATTGGACAGGATTTTTATCCAGTCTTCCCCAGGAAAGGGGGTGTAATGCTTGGGGGGATATTTTGCGGGGGGAGATGTTTCCAAGTGGGCACTTCCCCTGTTATTTTGCTAGACACTTTGGTGGTGGCAGCTTTTAACCTAAGCTAGTAAAAATAAGCTTAGGGGGTCTTTCATGCAGGTCCCCACATCTGTATCCTAGAGTTCAGAGTGGGGAAGGAACCTTGACACTCATATTCTATAAACCAATTTTATCAGGCTTTTAACTTGCTCATATGCTTCACAAGAAGACAAAATTTTATAGTTCGCATCCGACAGATATATTTCTTGGTGTCTTTTTTAATTTCAGTACAAACTTGCATATTCTTCATGTATTTGTCAGTGTGGATCCCACTGCAAGCACAAATGTACCTTCTGCACACAAGACCAGATTTTTTTTTTATAGCAGTGTCCATTGGGACCACACTTGTGCTTCCATTTGCTCCTGTGTGAGGGCATAAAGAACATCATGCCTGTGATACTCTCTTAGTTCCCTTTTGCTGCTTGTGGCAGCAAGATGGTACCAATGAATGTCTAACCTGCTAATTCTTAGTTCAGGCTAAACTTCTTTAGAAGTACTTCCAATCTATAATATTTGACTACTGGGAACTAATCTGACCCATATGGACCGCACTGTACTGTGTAGACCTCTCTGTACATCCTGTCCCCTGTACAGGGCTCCTTAATATGGTGACATTGAAACCTGCATGCTTCAAGCCCTGTTCATCCTGGACTGGACTAATCCCTTTTCAGGATGGACATAATAGGTATCTCTTATGCTTAGGGAAATCACATATTCCAAGCAGATGCTCAGGGTGCTTGTCTCTCTTTGCTAAACAAGTTACAAGAAGTGAGGCCGTAATGCCTTTTCTTGACGAGTCCATCAGACACGGAGGAAACTAGCTCCAGAATCCTACTGGTGGATAAACCAGTATCAGCCAACATCCTCTTGAGCAGGCAGGCAATGCCTAAGACTAGCATGGAGAAGATGGCACCAAGGAAAGATCTGGCACTGACATCAGCCCTGGTACAAACTGACATGCCTAGCACCAAAGAGGACCTCGGCACTGAAGCTGACACCAACACCTCCAATATCAGAGTGAAGTACCTAGACAGACTGCTCTGAGTATAGAGGCAGAAGCTCAAGAAGAAGCTCACTATTCTCTCATTTAAAAAAAGACACTGCAAAGTCTCTGGAGAGAAGTTCACCAAGCCCTGCACAATGTCAAGGGCTGGGGTTAAGGAGCACTTCTTAAGATAGCAGTCTCTACTGGCACAAGCCAAGTCTGACAACCATGGTGACTATGGAGCATCATCGCTCCAGCCCAAAAGAGTTGCAGGCCATAACTGAGGGCTCAGAGGTGTTCAAGTGGATAGACAATGTTCTGTGCTTCATGAAGGATTCAAGCTACCCTTCATACACCCCTGCTCTGTACCAGAAGCTCTACAGTCCTCAGCCCCAGCTGAAACAATGCACATGCCCTGCCAATGCAGACAACCATGTCAAGAGGCATCCAAGACACAACAGGGGCACCTGCCTTCCTCAGCAACATACTCTGCTCCTATGACACATGAGTAAGGTTAAGATTGTGTCACAGGTATTTTTAGTAAAAGTCAGGGACAGGTTTTGGGCAATAAGCAAAATTCACAGAAGCTGTGACCTGTCCCTGACTTTTACTAAAAATACCCTAGGGTGGGGTAAAAACAGCACTGCCAGGGCTTGCAGCTGCTCCAGCCTCATTGCTGCTCCTGCGGCAGGGCTGACTGCTGCTGCTCCAGCCCCAGAGAGACTGACCTAACCCAGACGATGTTAGGGCTGGCCCAGGGCTGGCCACTGCTCAGCTGTTAGATGGGGCTGGCCATCGGTCCTCTGTTTGGGCGGGCCCAGAAAGTCGTGGAATCTCTGACCTCCATGACAGAATTATAGTCTTACACATGAGCAGATTTGATGAGACAGTTGAGAGCCACATCAAACCTAATTTAGAGAGCACAATTTTTGGAAACTGCCTCATCCCATCCCAGTGAGCATGGTCTGCCATGACATGAGTCAGATATAGGGCGACCAGACAGCAAATGTGAAAAATCGGGACTGAGGGTGGGGGGTAATAGGAGCCTATATAAGAAAAAGACCCAAAAATCCGGACTGTCCCTATAAAATGGGGAAATCTGGTCACCCTAGTCAGATAGGTGTTAGAGGTGTGTGTACATTTAATTCCACTCTATCCCTTTCCCTCTTCAGGGACCTGTCTTATGAGAGCCCACCAAAACCAGAAGTAACTTAATTGCTTCATCCAAGAGTCATAGAGCAGGTCCCAAACTAGCTCAAGGGAAGAGACTTCTCGTATTTCCTCATTCTGTAGGAGAAAGGGGTTTTGTCCAATCCTCAACCTGAGGAGACTCAACATATTACATACCATCCTGAACCTGAGACAGTAACATTTGCCTCTGTCATTCCATCTCTCCCTCTCAAGGCTGGCTTGTGGCTCTTGACTTACAGGATACGTACTTCTACATTTCAATCCACCTGGCCCATAGGAAGTACCTAAGACTATCAGTGGGGCCTAATTGTGACCAATAATGGTTCTTTCCTTCAGAGCATCCACAGCACCAAAATGTCTGGCAGTAGTTGCAACACACTGTAAGAAGACAAGGAATCCACGTCTGCTTGTACCTGGATGACTGTCTGATCTGTTCCGACCTGCTCCTGGAGACTGTCAGCCTTGGAATATATCCTTTCCCTGTTCTCTCAGCTAAGATTCCTTGTGAACTGAGAAATCATCTCTCATACTACTGCAGGTGAGAGTTCATAAGAGCTGTGACTCCAGATCAGCAAGGACCTGTGTGCCAGAGGACAGGTTCAGATATCTGCAGTCAGTGGCATATGAACATGTGTGTACACACGTGACACTGCCTGCCAGACTTCAGCTGTGGCCTTTACAGTTGTGGCTGAGGTATGCATATTTCCCATCCAGACGTCATGTGAATAGCAGGATCATGGTCCCACCTCAAGTCCTCTGAGAGCTTGGTTGGTGGGTAGGCCCAGTAAATATGGGGGGCTGGGGAAATTCATGTCATTCTTGCTCCCCTCCATGATGATGGCTTTTATGTGGACACACATGGGACAGGCTGAGCTGCCCATCTGAACCATCTGCAAATACAAGGCATGTAGTCTCAAGACAACCTGAAATTACATGTGAACATCCTGCAGCTGAGGGCTGTCAGAATGGGCTGCATGCACAGCACAGCTGGATACTAGTTTTAAAAACAAAACAAAAATCCCCTGGTCTCAGCATGAGGCCTGTGTGCACCTATAGTGGGAACCATACTGACTACAACATCTCAAAGAACCGTATGGTAAGTAACAGTTCTATGAGTCCTTTTAACTGAAAGCAAAGAGGACTGTCCAGTTCTGTAAGGAATGTCAGGAAATGCAAAAATTAGGGTTTTCATAACATTAACTTGCCTCTACAGCACACACACACGAGATTTTTGATTACTAAGTAGGCTATTAATTCATACCGGTGTGTGTGTTGTATGTGCAATGTGGGCAAGTTAGAATAGAATAGAAATAGAATTCACAATAGAAACTTAACTCTTGTGTGTCTCTCGTGTTTGAAATGTAGTAACTTCTCTTAAACAGGTAATGTAAAATGCTTATAGAAGCATAATAAAGAATACATTTTGAGAATGCTGGGATTTCAGAATTGGAGATTCCAAACCATTCTGCTCCTAGCACATGGATATAGTGCTAAACCTTTTTTCATAATCAATATTAATGATGGAATATTGGTAACTTATACATCTAGATAGCTGAAAAATAAAAACAGAATTATTAACCATCAAAAGTTTAATGTAAAATGTTAGTGCTAATATTACTATTTTGGAACACTGTAGTTATGTTCTAGTTAAACTTTATCACAAGGATTCCCTGTAAAGTCTTATTCAAACCAGTCATTCTACACAATATTTTAAATACATTCCATCTTGCAATGCTTGTAAATATTTTCACATAATATCCTTGTCACATATTTTAAGAGAGATCAGTTAGCAGGAGTGTTGGCTGTACTAGAAATAGAACTTTGCTAAGCATCAAAACAGTTTTGTCTACTTTGGGGTTTTCCCACACAGAGAATTTGATGTTTAACCTGTTGGCCACCCACCATGAAAATAAAATGCATACTGCTTTTATCTACTTGGAAGCATATTAAATAAGCCTGAAGCCAAATATAAATGAAGGGAGCTGAGTACAGAATTTCTTTGAAAACCTTTTTATTTTAATGATTTGTACAGAACTTCGTTGATTTCATACAGGTTACTTTGTAAAAAGAAATCAGTGAAATCTGCTCATTTAAAACATAATTGTTAAAAGATTAAACTATTATAATATAATACATGTTTGACTGCTAGCAAAAGATATTTCCTAGTAGTAAATAGTGGCTTCTTTAGGTGAAATCAAATGCTAGTCTTCTTTCTTTGTGTCAATTAGAAAAAGCCAAAGTAATACTTATGTGATCTGGAGCATAGCAAAGTCTTCTCTCTTATGTGGAGATGGCTTATGATAGGGCAATTTTTTCTTGCCTTATATAGCCTGTAGACTATTTGACATCATTTGTTGATGCTTTGAGGTGGTGAAAGGCAATGTATTGTTCTGAACTTAGATAACTGATATAATTGGTTCAGGTTACCTTTCTAGAGCATTATCAGCTTGTAGGCATCAGTTTTCCTAATTTTCAAGCAGCAAATCCTTTATTTGGCATTAACCTTGTCTCCATGGGAAAACCAGCTCTTTTGCCAGAGTGAAACTTTTGAATTATTGACCTAAAGTAACATGAGACAAACACTTGGCAGTGAACCTGTCCTTTGTGGTGTTTATAGGAAGGATAATGATGTAATGTATTATCTGAATGCCTTATTTTCATTAAAATTGAGCCATAGCTTTGTAATTACTGCTTTCAAATATATTAAGAGTTTACAACAACTGCAGCAGTTTAATTTTTTATGCTGTTGTGCAAAATGGGATCCTGGCTTTAGGACACTTTATGGAGGTGCAAAGCTATTTTACTGTGCTACCTGGGTAGCTCTCACTATAAACAGTTTGAGATATAAACAGCTGAGCAACTCTCTGAGATTAGACAGGTAGTAGGATGGATATGAAGTACTAAAGTGAGAAGCCTGGGATTAAACAAGCCTAAGGGGAAGTTTGGGTGAAATATGGTGAACTCTTGGTGAGTACAGGTGTTTCAAGGACTTTGCGGCTTGCTGTTATGTCCACTGTGGAAAAATAAAGATGAACTCCTAGACAGGAATGAGTTATGGACACAGCAAGAGACCCACTCACACGTCTGATATTTCCATTTGAGTGGGGAATGAGGAGAGAGAAGTGAGGATAAAAGAGAATAATTGTACATAGAATAATTTCGCTTCACTCCTAAAGCACTTATAAAATTACTCAACTTACAAGTGAACTGTTTCATACACAAATTGCCTCACTCACTGTTGGAATGCCACCACATTTAAGGCAAAAAGTGGTAGCTATGTAATAGCACATAGCATGTTACACAATAGGACTATCCATCTTCTAAAACTTCTTTCTTTTTCTTTTGTTTAAAGCAACATTTTCATGATTGATCCTAAATATAATATGCTTCCCTAAATGCCAGGTATACAGTACAAATATGCCTCTTAATCAGAAAAGACTAAAATTCTCCAAGGCCTACAATAGTGTTTACATCAGTGCTTTTAGTCTATCTGCTCTAAATACAATACTTCTGGGAAGTGACTTTCAGGAACATGGAGGGCCATCTAGCCCCTAACATCTGTTTAGTAGGGGAGCATCATAATAATTTATGGACATATTTTAGGTTATACAGAATAACTTTGATTTTGAGACTATTGTAGGCCCCATTTGAGAAGGTTGCTAGTTTTTTTAGTGTTCAGGATGTTTGTAAGATATGTTTAATATGTAAGGGGGCAAACATATGTCCCTTCAAAAAGATATTGCCAGAATACGGTTTAATTTTCAAAATGGCCTTTATTCTCCCTGATGATGATAACCTGACAGTAAAATGTATCTTAGAGGGAAAACACTTTTCATAATGTGTGAACACTTGGCTGCTGTAGGTTTACTTATGACTGCTGACATGAACTAATCCATCTTATAAAAATTGCAGTGAAATATCTTTTATGCAGAAGTATGTGTGAGTGTTTTTAGACAGGGGAGACATTTAAAGTATGCCATTGGAATATGGGCAGGAACATCAATTTGTCACCTGCTTTTTTTTTTATTATGCTATTGCTGTGTACCATTCAAAATTTTCTAAGGGCTTGTCTACGTGTGTGTGTGTGTGTGTGTGAGAATCAGCAGCTTTTTGCTGCATCTAAGGTTACATGCATTATCCAAGCTGCAGTAATAGCATGCACATGGGATGGTGTTCCCTCTGTCAGTGTACATCACTGGGTACACATGGGCAGTTTGCCGCATGGTGTTCTCAGAGGGTATGCTTCACTGCTGAGCATTCTGCGTTATGGGATTTTTCTCACTGCATTGTGGGATGCCTAGCAGAAGCCAGGATAGTTAAAATTGTTTAAAATCTCATGATTCATCTGTCTTTGCTTCGTATTGCCTTTATGGATGGTCTAGTGCCACTTTTGAATTGCTGTCTCACCACTATACTGGCAACCTCTGATACACACAGGCTGCTTGGGCTGTGTTTTAGCACTCAGCTGGTGGAACTTGACTGGAGATTTCACGTGCCGCACCACTGAATAGATGTAGCACTAGCAGGAGTGTCTTCAGTGTTGGTGGAACTGGGACGTAGATGAGAGAGAGACACCGATGAACTGATAGAAGAGGACTGGTTCCTGGAGCAGCTTCACAGTGTACAGTGCAGATTCTGAGCTCAGGTAACGAGAATGTATTGATAGGAAAGGATTCACCTGCAGATCTGGGATAACCAGCAGTGGTGAGAGAATTTTAGGATGGGAGGAAGGCAACCTTTTTGGAGATGTGCTGTACTAATCCTGGAGCTACAATGGCAGCAGAGCAGCATGCGGCGCGCCATATCTGTGGACAAGCAAGTCACAATTGCCATCTGGAAGCTGGCCACCCCCAAGTGCTGCTGGCCCATAGCAAACCAATTCGGTGTGGGGCGATCACCATTGGGGACCACTGTCATACAGTTGTGTGATATCATCGAAGAGTTACTGTTGCACTGGGTTATAATTAGGTGTAAATGGGCATGTTTTTAATGATTTTTTTATGATTTTTATGGTTTTAATGATTATATTAACCAATGAGACTGTACCTTTTCTTTAGAAAATAACTGAAGTACGAATGGAAAAATTGATTAAAATTGATTATTTAAATCCCAGCTTTCCTCTTGGTGATTTAAATCAACCCACCTTGTGGGTGAATATTGTCAGATGCCTATTGCTCTTATTTTGAGTCTTAGGCCCAAAATTTGTTCAGCTGTTAACCCATGGCGGGGCGGGGGTGTTGGAAGTTCTTTGTGCAGTGTTTATGGACTGTGGAAGTACTATGTTGTGGCAGTCCTTGTTGTACTTGGCTTGGCTGGCCTATTTGACATTATTGAATACTGAACATTTAATTAGTGTCTTTGACATTATTAAATTGTAGAACAGGGGTTGGCAACCTTTGGCATGTGGCCCATCAGGGTAATCCACTGGCGGGCCGTGAGACATTTTGTTTACGTTGACCTTCCTCAGGCATGGCCCCCTCCCGCAGCTCCCAGTGGCTATGGTTCGCCATTCCTGGCCAGTGGGCGCTGTGGGAAGCGACAGCCAGCACCGGCCTGTGGCTTACCACAGCTCCCATTGGCCGGAAACGGTGAACCATGGCCACTGGGAGCTGTGGCGGGCTGTGCCTGCGGACGGTCAAAGTAAACAAAATGGTTTGTGGCCCCCAGTGGATTACCCTAATGGGCCGTGTGCTAACAGTTGCCAACCCCTGTTGTAGAACATCATCATTACAGCAAGATTTATTGCCTGCACAGTTTATTAGTTGTTGTTTTTTTCCAAGAAGAATATAAGGGAAGGAATACATTTTAAATATCAGTTGAGGTTTTTTTTAATCAAAAGAATCATGGCAGAGAATTGCATAACCTACCTTATTTGAAACTGAATGATGGTCAAGTGTATAGACTAAATCAGACACTTGCAGTTCTTACCTGCAAGACCAAACTCAGCTGAAAGAAGAAATGACGAAGTACAGCAGCAGCATGAAAATGAAAGTGGCATCATTCTTCTAATAAGAACAACTTCAATAATACAACACATATAGATGGTCATTAGGTCAAAGGAGACGACTAAACGACTTATAGAAAGCTGTAAAGATAACTGATGTATAAACACATGAATAAGTTTGGACTAAAAAAAGATGTGTTACTATGGCTTTACGAGAATGAATAGACTCTTCAGGGTCTGGGAGCTGACAGTGGGAGGAGGCTGTTGCTTTTAGGTTGGACTAATGAGTTGACCTGAATTAAGATGCTTTATGTATATTCAACTAAGTCTCTGATAAAGATTGTTAAATTACTAGCAATGAATTAAGACTAGTAGATTTACTCCTGGGGGAATTCTGCGCCACTGCACAATGCAGAATTTTGCAGAATACTTGGTCCTGCTTCACTGTAGGGACCTGAATTCGGTGACCTCTTGAGGTATCTTCCAGTCCTCTGCTTCTTTCTTTTGGGATTAATTTTAAAAAAAGTTTAATAAAGAAATAATAAAAAAACAACGTTAAATGACTTACTGCTTGTATGTTATCAAATGCCACACATTTCACAAGCTATCCAGTGGAATTATGCAGTGTGTCAAAGCTTCAAGAACAGACACTACAAAATCAGACAATAATACACAGCCAGAACATGTTAGGGTGGAGGAAAAAGACACACACACACAGACATTCACAAACAGGCAAAAAGGGAAAGCGGGGGCACAAGGGAGAGGAGATGTCCGGCATTGTTTGCGCTATCTCAGCAATCTTTATTCAAATGTATCAAGAAACATGGTCCAAATGTCTTCAAATTTATTTACTTGGTCTCTGCATCGATGAGTTACTCTTCCTTCGCTACAATTCAGACACGTCTGAATATCAATGCTCTAGTCTGGGAATAAGCCTACTCTTTCATTTTTGTAAAATTATGGGTTTGACAATCTTTGCGGCCCTCAAGAATCAGCGTAGTACATGTGTAACCTATGATATAATTTTCAGCTGAGGTTTGGTTGCTGAAGCCAAGCGTTATTTTAATTATTGTGTCTGTCTCTTTCCACAGCTGCCTGACTGTTGGACAGTCCCCCAGCATATGCATCAGGGTCCCTTTTTCTTCAGTTTAGCACCAACTAACATCAGAGGACAAAGTCCCCAGCCCTAAATTTCTATGATTCTGTAACCCACTCTTAGGTAGTTAGGGGAGGGCGTACCTAGGGACTCATTAGAGCAAGGATACAAAGAGGAGGTACACATATGGTTGCTTTTTCTACCTCTCCATCCCTTCCCAAACAGGAAACAGGTTCAATAAACCAGGCCCAACCCGGGGCAGCAAGGAGGAACTGACCATTAATCTGTACTTATTGCAAGAGATTTTAAATTGAGGGCTGTTTGTTTTCCTTCTCAGCTAAAGCTAACCAAGCTTTGGCTTTGTTTCTGGACTAGGCAGAAGAAAGCCAGGACAATACATCCTGATACCCTGCAAATTGGGCCAAAAGGGAAAAGCTCAAAGGTGTGTGTGCGAAGGGCCATGATGCTTCTTTCCTGTTACTTTGGGCTACGGCTGTGTTTTTATAGATCTGTTTTCATGTGTATACAGAACAGTGTTTAAAATTAACTTTATCAATATAAACTGACCTTATGCTGCTCTTGTGCTGAGCTGGAGAGTGATGGTATGGGAGTTTGGGGGTGAAACTTGGAGGGACATGAACTGGAGGTTTAGGATTGGGCATGAGGGTGGTATATGGAGAGTGGCCAGGCTCTCGGGTTTTAAAATAGAGGTCTGTATGGGAGGAGTGAGCACGCTGGTAAGGAGAAAAAGTACTGGCAAGACATGGATGTCAATATGACAAGAGGTCAGGTTGTAAGATGATGGAGTGTAGGGGATCAGGAAGAGCAGTTTTATTCATGTGAAACTTTAAAATGCTTAACTTTCTGGATATAAAGCTTTAAATACTTTAAAGTTTTGAATATGGATAAAAGCTTTTCCCACCACCATCCACTTTTCCATTTCCTACCCACTTCCCCTTTCACCACACTAACCTATCTCCTACGGAATTGCTAAAGTCTCCAAAAGGGTATGTCAAAGAAGGACTTCCCTCCTGCTGACCTTAAAAAATTTAAATAGGTTTGGTGTATGTCACTCTTTTGAGAAAAACAAAACAAAACACCCACAAGAAATAACCCCCTAAATAAAAACTCTAAGGAAATTCAGAAACAGTTACTTCATTAAAAAGAGTTGTTTGAAAATATGTTACAGTGGCAACCTAACATTGCCAAAAAAGTATTAAATTATCCTTATAAAAGTTATCTTTTATTTTTAAAAATGGCATATAAGGGGACCAAAACCCCAACATTAAAAACTGGGTAGACCATATAAGTCATGATGTGATAGAGAGTGATGAAGGTTTACATGACAGCTGGCAAATGGCTAAGTCCCTTAACTGTTCAGTTCCAGATTTTTAATGTTTGGGGCTTTTATACTATTTGTTTTTGGGTGTCAGTGAGACTCCCTTAAAACATACTTTCAATACTTTGTTTAAAAAAAGATTCTTGCTTGTGAATAGAAAGGTTAATTTTGAGGCTGAAAGAAAATGTGTTGTAGATTTTGTTTGTTTTTTGGTAAATCCTATTAAGCGAAGTAGGTCAGCAGATGAGGTAAACCAGAACTAACCTGCTATTCATAAAATTGAGATAAAACTGCTAATCAGAAGTTCATGACAGTGCACTTAAGGGAAATGGCCACGTCCAGTTTTTAAAAGGCACAGAACTATAACATGATATAAGATCATTGTAAGTAGTAGACAAGATTGCCAAGAGGATTAGTAAATAGAAGTCTGAAAAATCTTTTTTTCTTTTATTTGTCAGAGATATGCTTTCATGAAAGTTTTTGAAGATTGCCGATAATTACTAAGAGATTTGGTTTGGATAAGCTTTAAAAACTTCAAATAGAAATTGGAGTCTTTTTGACTCTTACCCCCCTACTTTGTCAACACCACTGTACTTTCCTTTAGAATTTACCTGGCTTTGTGAATCTTACTGAATGATCCATCTGTTTTGGTGCTCGCGCTGCTTCAGTAAAACTCCCCAACTCTGAGACTTATGCGGTCATAGGTGCACCAGCATGTGCTTGAGTTAAGTAGACAGGGAGCAAGTTGTAGCATAACTAAGGCTGCGAGTTTGTCACAGAGGTCATGGAAGTCACGGATTCCATGACCTCCGTGACTTCTGCAGTGGCTGGTATGGCGGAACCAAGGGCCTGAGCAGCTTGGGTGGGCCCTGGGCCAGCCGTACTGGCCGCTGCTGGGGCAGTCTCGGGCCACCGCCCCTCCCCCCCTGCAGCAGCAGCAGGAGTTTGGGTCGGGAGCTCAGGGCTGGGGCGCGGGAGGGGGTGAGGGCCCTGGCAGCGCTTACCTTGGGTGGGGGGCTCCCCAGAAGTGGCGACATCCCTTGGCTCCTAGGGGGAGGCGTGGCCAAGGGGCTCTGTGTGCTGCCTCTGTCTACAGGCACCACCTCTGCAGCTCCCATTGACTGAGGTTCCTGGCCAACTTCCTTGAATACTGTGTGTCACTTTATTTTTATTGTAGCACTCAGCATTTAAGAAATGTTAAAGTATGTGTCTGACAATGCAGTAAATACGGTTGGAAGTGTCTCCATGGAAACATAAGCAACACTACTTGAGATGGTCTGAATTGCTTCAAAGTGCACAGAACCTCAGCATATCCTCCAAGTACTGCACCTGAATAGAAAAGTATGCTAAAACTTCCTAAGTGATCCATTATCCATAGATCCTCTTGAGTCACTGTGGTCTATTATGATTATACTTGTTTAGTAAATTCTTAAAATGCAATCCTACTGTGAAAGATGACGGGGCAAAAATGGCACTTGTGCTTGTTTCCTGTGTGTATTCAGAATTGTATCTGCTAATATTAGTGCTAAAAATAATTGTCCACTCTCTAGCCCTGCAGAAGTTGCACAAACTAAGAGGGAATGATCTGGATTCTCTTTTTTCATATGTATCATAAACAGAATTGTTAACTAAAACTCTGATTTTAGGGATAATCTGTTACATCTGTGCAAACACACTGAAGAGGATGGGTTGCACAAATTTCACTGAAAGCATAACCTGAATGCAGCTGGTTTGCATGTGTATAATTTGGCCTGCAGGATCTTTTATTACTGCTGATGGATGTCCAAAAAGGAAAAAACCCAGCTTTCCATTCTCATTACATGGTGACTTTGCAGGGCAGGCAGTTAGAAAAAACATCTTATCCTTGTACATTAGATTTGGAAATCACTGGAAAATGTTAAACTTGGGATCCCAAAATGCCACAATTACAGTCACTTCTGAAAACTGTAATGTCAGCCTATATGTGATCTTAAAAAAATTCTTAATGGCAGTTCTGATAAACTGTTACTTTGTCTGTAGCAAACATTTTTTCTAAATTAAATTTGATTGTTTTGATATATTTTAAAATGTAGAAAAATATTTGAACCTTCTGGAAAGAGCCCTGTGTGTGTGGTTTGCACTGCACAGAAGAGGTCTTGTTTGTCCCCAAAATACTATTAAATATGCCCTAAATACACAGACACGATCTCCAGTAAAGAGGGATATCCAGTAAGGAGGATCAAGCAGCTTCACTTTCTTCATGGGAGGATAGTGGGGGACTGATAGTCCTTGTAATCTTGGATACAATGACTTCTAAAAATAAAAAATTTTGAATTGCATGATACTACTGTATGGATTATAGGCTCTCTCTCAACCTAATAGAGTCTCTGAATCTGAGAAATTTATTGGCTTCCTAATTTTGCAGTTTGTGAGTTGTCTTGGAGGTGAGAAAAAAGTGATTCTTAAGAAGTTCACTTCCACAGAACTTGTTAACAATTGGCGGAAGGAAATACTTGATGCACTTATTGTTTTTTTTTTTTTCAGTTCTCCTTCCTCCTTCTCAACATCGATTATGGATTATTTCCTTCAGGTCACAAAAAGTTTCTCACCTATTTTGCCAAGTGATAGAATAGCTTTACATAGCCAATTATTTTAACTTCTGCTAGGAACTGAGGAGGCAGCATAACAAGTGACTGCGTACAGTCTTTCAAGATAAATCTGTGGTGGTACTTGTACAGGACCCTTGTTTAACATATCTACAAGTGTAGAAATTGAAAAATTTGACAGCAACTTCATCTAGATGGTCCCTAATGAGGTTGAATTTTTATTTTTATATGTATTTTATTTTTGGCTGTTTGGTTTGTTTTATTTCTGACCTACAGTCCAAAGTAACTGTTGTCATGTGTCCCCAAAGAGAAATTTTCAACCAATTGTTGACACTCAGCCATTTATGAGCCCAGCCCTGCATCTGGTCTACAACACCAATTTAAACATTTAGTCATTGGGAGGGCTACAAGTTGGAGGCAGCTTGGTTTTATTTCACCCCTGTAGTTTTACTTTATGTTACTTTTTCAGGTGACTAAATGTTTACATTTTGGAAATCAGAACTCAAGAAAGCCTACATTTGTGACCACCCAGTAAATATGCCTTTTCCTTTTAATCACTGAAATCTAAACCTCACCCTTACAAAGATTTCTGAAAAAATACCTTCCATTCGTAGTTTAAGACTGTTATCTCTTGGTGGACACTAACTGCAAACATCTCTTAAGCTTGTTCCCTTTGTTGGAAGTGTTTGGACTCCTCTTTAAAAACAGACTTTCCGTGGCTAGTTTCTTGGGTGGTTTAAAAAAAATGAACTACTGTTTAAGATCTGTTAATTGTTGTCTTTGACTTAATAGTTTCAAAATTGCTGAGGTGGCAAAACTAACTAAGTGGTATGTCTGTGAAATGAATAAAAGGGTAGAGTGACATTATAGCTGTTTTATTGCTTAGATATTGCTTTCTGATTTTTAAATACTAGTAAAAGTTAACTGTGTCATTGCTCTTCATTTTTAAGCTGTTGTTTTTCTCTGCATTTGTGATGAACAGGTTGAAATACTATTTTTCCTTCTTGATATTGCCTCCATAGAAGCATATGGCTAGCTACATGGCCGAGGAATGTTTACAAGCAGCAGTTGGCAGTTAGGGGTGCAGGTGCATGTCTCACAAAATCAATATTATATTATCAGGTTAAACAGTGCAAATAGAAAAGAGAACCATGAGGATTGATATCCTTTGTGATTTTACTCTAGTTAGTTATAGAGTCACTTGATAGTAGCAATATGCCAATCAACACTAATACATATTTCTCTGTGTGTGTGTGTGTGTGTGTGTGAGAGAGAGAGAGAGAGAGAGAGAGCGTGAGGGGGTGGAATGTCCACCTGCAGCCACAGGATGAGATGAAAGGTCTTTGGCAGTATCCCAAGAGTTCAAGTACTCCAGGCATTTACAAACTTCAGAACTTCATACGAAGTTATGCCATTTAAGCAGTTTCTTAACTTTAGAGGAGTTCTGTTTGTTCCTCACAAAGTATAACAGTGTTGATAGTACTAGCTATTGAATCCAGGATATCCATAGAAAGTTTACATCTGTAGAACCTCTTGCATATAAAATTGTTGACACTTGCACTTTACACATGGAAGTAAAAAAAAAGAAAGTATTTTCTCCCCTTCCTATTGCATGTTTTCTTTCAAATTGTCCTGTGTACAAGTTTTAAGTATTATCTGAAGTTTGTTTCCCAAGCTGTCTTCCAGTTATTGTTAGACTTTTGGGAGTTTTTCAAAGGTACCCTTGAACTTTTCTTTCCAAATCAACATAATGAAAGTTTTCCTCTTGTCTGACAGTAAGGTCTGGTGTATACTGCTGAGCGACATGGTTATACTGATCTAACCCCTGTGTAGAGAGCACTATGTAGACACGAGAGCTTCTCCCATCAACATAGCTGCCGCCTTTCCAGGAGGGGGGTTAACTAGACCAATGGGAGAGCTCTCTTCCCTCTGCTTAGAATGTCTTCATTAAAGCACTACGGCGGTGCAGTTGCATCAGTGAGGCTGCACTGATGCAGCATTTTAAGTGTAGACTTGTCCTAAGCTTGCCAGTTTTCATGTCTAAAGGAAGTATGTTGCTGAAATTTACAAAATAAGATTAATAAGACCCTGTTGGTAACCTTAGGCCCTTATCCTGCAAAACTTTTATGCATGCATTTAACTTTACACCTTTTACATTTACAACTTGCTTTATAGTGAGTCTTGAAGACAGTGTTGAATGTAATAGAACAACTTTTCCTTCATACTTTTTTTTCTGTTAAGATCACAGAAAGCAGATTAGACCTTGAAGATCTGGACCTTTATGCAACTTCTCGAGAGCAACGGTTTCGTATATTTGCCAGTTTAGAATTTGAAGGCCAATTATATATGACCCCATATGACTTCATTCAGTCTGTTACAAGTGATGCACCCAAACGTAAGTAGGATTTTGGTATGGATGAAATTCCTGTTTTAAATGCTAAAGATGCATGTTATCTTTCAACTTATTTTAAATTACTGTTTCTGTTTTACTTGATTTGAAAAGGAACTGCTGAGAATCCAAAAGGAGAATGCAGAATTCCAGAATTCATTTTAATGGTATCCAGAAGGTTTATAGGGTTTCTCATACTGATTGCCCTTAAATTAAAGCCAATTTTGTAATTCCTTTTTAATCCCTTAGAAGTCTTTAATTAAACATTTTGTATTGTCTTATAGGGCACACCTTGCATAATAGGCATGCAGAATTTGAAGTTCATTTGTACTGACAGTTTCAATTCCAGCTTCTTTTTGAATATGCTAGTACTGCTGTAGAACTCTTGTGTCCTTCTCACAGTGTAGAAAGTGCTTTTTTCCCTGTGCACTGTCTAGGATAGTTTTGTATTGCAGTTTTCACCATTTTGAATTGTCATCTATTTTGTTTTTATTTTTCACTCTTTCAAGATTATGTAAGGCATCTCATGGCCAAAGAGCAAATAACACTCTGAGCAAGAACCTCAGACCCTGCAGGAATCAATTTTCTGCATTTACAGATTCACAGAAGAAGCTCCCTGATAGTTTATTTTCCACTTTTAACACAGCTTTAGTTGATTTGTTATAAATGTCAGTTTCAACACCAAAGGATAAATGCACAGGCAGACTGAGTAGTAGGACACAACATTACTGTCTAGTTATTATTATAATATTTGTATTACTGTAATGCCTATGATCCCTAATCATGGACCAGCACTCCAGGGCGCTAGGCACTGTACAAACGCAGAACATTCTTAACTGGCTTGATTTTCTGGCTCTCAAACTTGGAATGCTCTGGTAGTAACATTCAGTAACATCCTGGGAAAAGTGAATGCCTTGTGTTGCTTAGGAGTGATTTACGATAACTGACCTGAGTTGTTGTCAAAGTCCTTCTTTCTAAAGTCAACAGCACAAAGAGTGCTGAAACCATCACCAGGGAACTGGCAAAACCAGTTAATGCAGCTTAAGTAGATCTTGAAAGACTCTTTGCAGACTACAGTTTCCTTCCCTTTTCTCTCAGCAGCAACACCACAAAAGAGGTGGCAGCTGTCTGAATCAAGTGATATCAAAACTGCTACAACTCTTGACGTTTGCAGTGTTATAGCCAGGTTGATCCCAGGATATTAGAGAGACAAGGTTGGTGAGCTTTGTGTAAGTTCGAAAGCGTGTTTCTCTCACCAACAGAAGGTGGTCCAATAAAAGATATTTCCTCATCCTACCTTGACAACTCAGAGCCTACCATGACAACTCTTGAAGAAAGGTATAATGTCCTTCCATTAATGAGGACTAAGTCGATGGAATACCTCCACCCTCACAGCAGAGAATAGTGCAGAGACCCCTATCTATTGCCAAGAACCAACACATCAGCTGAACTTCCAAAACTTTGAAGTTTTGACTCAGGAAGCAGCATTTAAAGTTTTCATTCATCCCTAATTTTCAGTAATCCTGGCATATGCACAAACTATGCAGTGACAGTCTGATAGGAAGCAAGCTGCAGTAATTTTGAATGGGTTGGGGCGCTGCTGGATTCACCATCCAAGCCACAGGCTGCATGTTGCACTCTAACTGCTCTGTGTGGACCTTGCTCAACTACAGTGAGACACTAGAGTGAGCCAACAGGGTCCACACAGGGCAGTTAGGGCTCAACATGCAATCAGAGGCTTTGGTGGTGAATCCAGTGCCTCAACCCCACTGACAATCACCTTGCAGACCCTCACTATACAGTTTGCAGAGGAGGAGAAGCCAGAGGGGCAAGAGGAGGCAGCGATGGTGGAGGAAAAGAGAGGGAAAATGACAGGAGTGAGAAGAGGACAGGGACAATCCCAGGAAGGAGATCCAGGCCTGGGACTGGTCAACATAATAAAGAGCCCTAGGCGGCATAGAAGAGCAGCTTTCCTAGGATTGATCCTCTCCTTCTCCCTGTTTGGAAGTGGGAGTCAGGAGCGCAATGAGGAGTGGACCCAGGTTCCCCCCCGACCGTATATAGGAGGGGGAGGAGGAGTAGGTCCTGATTTCTCCAAGGGGAGGCTAGGAGAGGGGAGAGGTCCGAGCAACCTCCTTAATTCCTCCCTATTTTTTCAATAAACATCCCTAAAAGTCTCAAAGCAAGGTTAGCATCTCGGACAACATCAAGTACCAGCTTTACATCAGGATTTAGGCTACTCCTTCTCTACCATCCTCCAAACAGACTAATGCCTCGCTTTATGTAAAGCCACCCACTTGCAACACTACTTTCAGATACTGTGAAGTACAGGCTTCCCACAGTATAGCAATAACACAGAACTCAAGGGTGCTGAGCACATGTACCATACCTTGAACAGCTGTTGCATCTCCAGATCTCTCCAACAGTTCACTTTCACTTAGTCATCCTGGGAGTTGAGAAGTTTGGCGACACACTAGTTATCCAACACACTGCTAAATTCCTGTCATTGTCAATTAAGCATGCTTCTTAAAATCATCCTCCACAGTATAAATCATATAAGGAAGAAGAAATGGAGAGAACATCAGCCAAAGCTTGGAAAGACGATTACCAGACACTACTACCTCCAATCTGGTGCAATAAGCAGCCAGCTACCACACATGGATCCAAAATAGATAAACACAATGATTTCAGCCTCAACATAAGATCTCTAGTCAATAAAGGCTTGCTCATCCTACCATTGAAATCAGTGCAAAAGTCCCATTGACTCTGATAGCATAGGATCAAGCCTTACATCATTCACAATCCATAATCTTATTGCCAGTGAGGTGCATTACCTGATCTCTGTCGCAGAAGTCCACCTAGCTGATATTGCAAGTCCAGTGTTAGCTCTCCCAGGATATGCTATTAACCCTACACCAAGGGAGGAGAATCTGGAGGTGGAGTAGCCACTTTTCCCTTCTGAGCTCAAATGCAGTAAACCTTATTTGAATCAAAATCCGTTGAATGCATGTAGTTAATCTCTGAGGCCAGAGACAATACTAATCTGGAAATCCTGCTAATCTATAAAGCCTTAGAGATGCAGTCAGACATGTTGATTAACTTTACAAAACTAGTAGCATTAGGAGACTTCACAACTGAGAGTAATTATTTACAGGAATAGCGTAAGAGTGTGTAGCTAAATGTAAGAGGATGAAATTAAGGTGGTAGCTCTACTGTTTGAGTTATTTTAAAATTAGAGAGGGGAAAGGCTAGCAAATGTACAATAGTGAGCATTGCCATGGGAAGGACTAGACGATTGTCAGGTCTTTCCCATTTCCAGCTTCTGATTCCATGAACATTTGAGTTCTAATCTTTTACTGCCTCATTTGCTGTGTGGACTTTGGATGTGCCACTGATTTGCTATGTGGAACACAGCTTTTGTAATGTTTCTGGGTCTGTGTCCTCTTCTGTAAACTGAATTAATATTTCACAGAGGTGTTGTGAGTATTTAAGTAATTAAAATTTGTATATAGCTGTGAAGGTGTAAAGTAATAAATTATTTGTGTTACTATTATTATTCCTACTGTTATCATTTTGAAGAGATTGCTAGCTGTCTGCCCTGTTCTACTGAATATAGAATGACATGGAAAGATGACTTTTTGAATCAAAGATTAAATATTAAATAAAATCATGTCTTGCATTTTTTAATCTTTTTTTTTTGTTTGCTTTAAACTTGTTATGGATTTGGGCCTGTAAGGGCTGTTCATATATCTTATGGAGAACATAGGAGGGCAGAACTCGCACTTAAACTTTCAGTGGGTGAACACTAGAAGAGCCTTGAGTTTTGTCAGAAAGGAAAAGTGCCCTTTGAAGAGTAATAGTAGTAGCTATTTACTTTTGCTATATAGAAAAGCTAATACTACTAGACTTGGATGAGATTTCTGGTAGAGTAAATACAGCTATTGTGACTGATTTACCCTGGAAATCTTATAAACCCTGCAAAAGTCAAGAGTGTGCTCGCTTCCTTTTTGATTAAACAGTGACTGAACATTGGATAATAGTCGTATGGTAAAAATGTGAAGTATTTTTTATAACTAAACGTTTCACTTTAGACAGTTGTAGTAAAATTATAGTATAAAACAAAAGCTATAATTAACTTTATTATATTCCTATATTTCTAATGAAGGATTGGGTTTATGAAATAAATCACAGTGTATTATCTGAAACTGTTTATGAGAAGTCAAGCTTGTAATTCTGATTTTATGACATGGAGACATGTTTACACTTTCAAAAAAACTTTTGGAAAGAGGAAGAAATACAATTGTGTTTTGCTCTATTTTAACTTATGATCTGACTCAACAAAAATTATAGACAGCCAAATGCTGAGTTGTAGGGTTTGTGCGTGTTCACATGCCCAATGTAAAATTCCACTTTTGTCTATAATGACAAGCTTGCCATTCTAAACTAATGTCTCGTGATTGACAAATGTTTTCTGTTCAAAATACTCTTCAATGCCTTGCTCTTCCCCCCCACCCAACTAATACAAATGCAAATCAGCCTATATCAGAATGAGTTGACTTTATAAAAGATGTACAGTAGAGAGATGAGTAATCCATATTTAAGATTTTAAACACAAAGTTACATGAAAAGCCGTCCAGCTTGCTACATGTTTGGCTTGATAATACCAAACCTTATTGGGTGGGGGGGGTGTTGTCACAGACTTTCTGAGGTATGAACATAACCAAGTTGTCATGTTCAAATCTCAGTATGAGGAATGGTACTACTCCTAAACTAATTAAATTCCATTGTAGCTGCTGTGTCTAATGCTATACAATTCTGACAAAAAACTCCATGAATGCAAAGTTAAGGTTGATCAGTGGTATCTCTTGCCCTTCCAGAACACTGAGTTCAGCAAAACTCTAACTTTGGAAAACCAGAAAATGCGGTTACGGTACATGTCCATGCAACCTTATCTCTGCTCTCCTGGAGCTTACAGTAGCTCCAGTACAGTAGTAATGGATGGAGTTTGTATGAACTACAGCTGCATTCACTGTTAGGTGTAGCTATACTGAATGATGGAAGTATCAGCTGGAGAAGCTTGGCAGACCTGTGATTGTAGTATGAGGTGCTCTGGGGGCATGGGTGAGCCCATCTTCTTGACACCCATATATATGATCAAAGGAAAGAGGTTCATATGTACCTTCTGAGATTCAGTGGTCTCATTACAGTACTGTGTTGTGTAGATCATGGCAGTAGTGGGGCACAGTGGTCTTCTTGCCACAGTTAAGTGGGAGATAAATGTGGTCTGTGGGTTTTATGAAGGGTAAATGGAAAATACTATGTTTAGATGGCATCATGTGCATAAGGGTGAAGGGGTTGTAAAAGTTGTTGAAGGGTCGTGAAAATTAGTATTGTTTGTTTGTTTTGAATGTAGGGCAAATATAGGTAACTTCTGTTTAGTACGGTGCAAAGGCAGAATGTGAGTACGTGTGTTATGGGCATATTGGGGTATCGATCAAGGAAGCCAGAGTTAAGTTTGAATGGGCAGGTACCTTAAGCGTATTTCCTCATTTTAAGAATTTTCTTTGCTGTCCTCAATATTTTGAAAAGTCACAAGATATCAGTGAGCAACCATAACTCTATATTAATTAAGTTTTGTTAGTGAATTTTAGTTTTTTGAACAGAAAGAGAAATGTGTTGGTAGGAATTAGTGGACAGTTAGGCATTTCCAGTTATCATGTAGGTGTGGAGTTGAGATGCTGCTGTGGCCAGGTAACGATGATGATAATGATACCTAACTCTTGCACAGTGTCTTTCATCAGTAGATCTCAAAGCACTTTCCCAAGGCGGAAAACATCTTAGTCTTTCTTTTTTTTTCATCTGTACAGTAGTGACATAGTGAAGTGACTAGCCCAGGGTCACCAAGAAGGCTAGTGAGAGATCCAGGAATAGTATCCCAATTTTCTGAGTACCAATCAGGAGTGCTGGGAGTGTGGTAGCACTCCCTGGTGAAGTGGTTTCCATCATATACAAGGTTTACAGTTTTGTTCAGTGGCTTTCACCACCCCCACTATAAAAATTGTTCCAACGCCTCTGGTGCCAGTACACTGTTCTTTCCATTAGGTTGATATGATTGCTATGTGATTCCTAAGTGCTCCCTCTCTCCTGCCCCACCCTGTACACTTTGTTATAATGGAAAAGAGATAATGGTCATGGCTTTGAAATGTTCAGAATATGTAGTTCCCAACAAGGCCAGTAAGAGAAATCTCAAACATTGTCTGCATCCTAAAATCATGACAGTTTTATTACATGGTTGTTACAGTAAATTTTAAGCACCTGAGAGAAGATTGTTGTGTCTCTCTCCTTTGCCTGCCTTCCCCACCACCCCCTGTAACATATAGGCTCCCCCCCTCCAAAAAAGTTGGTTGAATCTGTGAACTTTAAGAAAAGCTCTTCACCACCCCCAGAGGGCTGTATCCTGGGAAATGTAGAGCGGAAAGGGACCTTGAGAGGTCACCAGCTCCAGTTCCTTGTGCAGGGGTAGGACCAAGTAAGCCTAGATCATCTGCTAAAGGTGTTTTTCTAACCTATTCTTAAAAACCTCCAATGATAGGGATTCCACAAACTCCCTTCAAAGCCTATTCCAGAGTTTAATTTCCCTTATAGTTAGAAAGTTTTTCCTAATATCGAACCTAAATTTCCCTTGCTGCAGATTAAGTCCATTACTACTTCTCCTATCTTCGGTGGACATGGAGAACAATTGATTCCTTTCCTCTTCATAACATATTAGGGGACTGTTATCAGGTCCCCCCTCAGTCTTCTTTCTCAAGAGTAAACCGGCCCATTTTTTTAACCTTTCCTCAGAGATCAGTTTAGGAAAACTTTATCAGTTTTGTTGCTCTGCTCTGGACTCTCGCCAATTTGTCCACGTATTTCCTGGAAAGTGTGGTGCCCAGAATTGGACACAGGACTCCAGGTGAGGCCTCAGCAGTACTGAGAAGAGTCAAACAATTTCTTCATGTGTCTTACATATTACACTCCTGTTAACACATCCCAGAATATTAGTCTTTTTCACAACTGCATCATGTTGTTGACTCATATTCAATTTCTGATTCACTGTAACCTTCAGCTGCTTTTCAGCAGTACTACCACCTAGCAAGTTGTTCTCCATTTTGTGTTTGTGCATTTGATTTTTCCTTCCTAAGCACAGTACATTGTATTTATCTTTATTGAATTTCATCTTGTTGAATTCAAACCAATTCTCCAGTTTGTCAATGTAGTTTTGAATTCTAATCCTGTTCTCCAAAGAACTTGCAACGCGTTCCATCTTGGTGTCATCATTTTATAAGTATACTTTCCACTACATTGTACAAATCATTAATGAAAATACTGAACAGTACTGGAACCAGGACTGACCCCTATGGGACCCCTCTAGATATGCCCTCTCAGTTTGACAGAGAACCATTAATAATTACTCTTTGAGTATGGTTTTTCAACCAGTTGTTCACTCATTTTACAGTAGTTTATCATTTTAATTTGTTTGCTTTTGTATAAACAAAAACAATTACTGAAATTTCATATAACTTTTCCCAAGTTTGCTTATGAGAATATCATGTAGGACTGCATCAGAAGCCTTACTAAAATCAAGATACATCCCGTCTACTGGTTCTTCCCCATCCTCTAGGTCAGTAACCCTCTCAAAGAAGGAAATTAAGTTGATTTTTGGCATGATTTATTTTTGACAAATTTATGCTGGCTATTCCTTATAAACCTGTTATCCTCTGGATGCTTAAAAATTCATTGTTTAATCATTTGTTCCAGTATCTTTCCAGGTATCAAAGTTAGGCTGACTGGTCTATAATTCTCTGGGTCATCTTTGTTCCCTTTTTTAAAACATTGGTACTATGTTTACCCCTCTCCAATCATCTAGGACCTCACCTGTCCTCCAAGATAATTGCTAAGGTTCCAAGATTGCTCCAGCTATTTCTTTAAGTATCCTAGGATGAATTTCATCAAGTCCTGCAATCTAAACTATATCTAACTTATCTAAATATTCTTTAACCTGTTATTTTTCTATTTTGGCTTGTGTACCTTCCCCCTTGTTAATTTTCATTATGTGAGTAACTTGGCAGTTTTTCAGAGGGGGCTTGGCTACACTTGCGAGTTACAGCGCATTAAAGGAGCCCCAGGTGCACTAGCTCACTACCCGTCCACACTGGCAAGGCACGTAGAGTGCACTGACTCCACGGCTGGTCCGTTCCTGGTACTCCACCTCGGCAAGTGGAATAACATTTTGTGCGCCCCCACTGGAGTGCCGCGGCGCCAGTGTGGACGCCGTGGTCTGTTACTGCACTCTGATCGGCCTCCAGAAGTGTCCCACAATGCCTGTTCTAGCCATTCTGGTCATCACTTTGAACTCTACTGCCCTGCCCTCAGGTGACCAACCGTCAGACCCGCCCTTTAAATTCTCTGGGAATTTTGAAAATTCCCTTCCTGTTTGCTCAGCCACGGGTGGAGTGCTCTCATCGAATTTTTCCAGGTGACTATGCCTCCACACGCCAAGAGATCCCCAGTATGGAGCAATGGCAAGGTGAGGGATCTCATCAGTGTTTGCGGGGAGGAAGCTGTCCAGTCCCAGCTGCGCTCCTGCCGTAGGAATTATGATACCGTCGGGCAGATATCCAGGGACATGATGGAAAGGGGCCATGACCGGGACACACTGCAGTGTAGGATTAAAGTGAAGGAGCTGCAGAATGCCTACCGCAAAGCCCATGAGGCAAACAGCTGCTGCGGTGCTGCACCTGCGACCTGCCGTTTCCACAAAGAGCTGGACGTGATACTTGGGGCCGACCTCACTCCACTCTGAGTACCACCATGGACACTTCAGAGCCCAGTTCAGCAAGGCGGGAGGAAGAGGAGGAGCAGCAGCAGCAAAGTGGGAGCGAGGGTGCTGAGGCGGAGAAAGACACTCCACAATCTCTAGATGCATGCAACCAGGAGCTGTTCTCAAGCCAGGAGGAAGGTAGCCAGTCGCGGTGGCCGGTGCTTGGGGAAGGACAAACACCAGAGGAGGTTCCCAGTAAGCGGCTTTTATTTTGGGAAGGAAGTTATTCGGTGCGGGCTCTTGGAATGAGGAGGGTTATGGCTACATGCATTCCTTGATGTGGAATAGGGTGTTGAAGTGCTCTCTCACATCGTGGTAATCGGCCTCTGTGATCTCTTCAAAGGTCTCATCCAGAATTTGGGCAATGCACTTGCGCAGGTTTCTCAGGAGAGCCACTGTGTTCCTTGTCCCAGTAAGGCTAACTTGTCCGTGCCACTGTGCCCTGAGGGGTGGGGGGACTATTGCTACATACAGACAAGTTGCATATGGGTCAGGGTGGAATCCGCATTGCGGTAGAAGACCCTCCCTTGCTTCCCAGGTCACCCTCAACAGCGAGATATCTTCCAGGACAAACTCCTGTGGAAAATGTGGGGACAGTGTTCAGTATAGGGGCCCCCTGCCACTGTTGGCTCTCCCCAAGGCACAGAAACCCAGAGGACAGTACAGCTGTGAAACAAGCAGTCACGCTTGACCCTGTGCTTACTCACCATTTTGGGGCTCCTGTGGATTATGTGCGCTTGCTTTGGGATGGGCAAATTATGCTATTGTGTCGACTGTGCTTGCTCTTAAGTACGGGGAAATCATTGCTCTGTCTGGTGTAAACAATGCTGCCTCTGTTAAGTGTTGCATTTTGCCTTTACAGGTGCAACCGTGAGATATCAGCCGTCCGTGTTATCACTGGCCGAAAGACTCCAAAGAATCAGAAAGAGGCCATGTAGAAGCAAGGAAGACATGTTGCATGAAGTAATGCAGCATTCAAGTAATGAAAACTCGAAAAGTGCAGGAGTGGCAGGACAGTGAAAGGAGGATCCGCCAGCAGAATGAGGAGCGCTGGCACAAAAGTGCAGTGCTCCAGCAGCAAAGCACAGATCAGCTGATAAGCATAATGGAGTGCCAAGCGGACTCAATCCAGGCGCTTGTAGCCATGCAGGCGGAACACTACTGCGCCCCCCCCGGCCACAGCCCTTGTCCCAAAACTCTTTCCCTTGTGCCCCCATGTCACCTCCTACCCACTTTCCCCAACATCCAGGTTCTTACTGCCATCAGCTACCTCCAACACCTGTAGCTTCACCACCCAGCCCTGAAAATATGACCCTTACCCTGTGCACTCAACCCCCATCACCATGCAGTATAGCCATCCTGAAGTGCAGGACTCATTGCACAGCACTCCAGCCAGGAAGGCTTAGTATGATAACAGGACATATGCAAATCTGTGATTGTACCATTCCCCACCCCACCCCCTTGCCCTTTCAGTTTCCCAAGCAGTTGTGTTTCTTTTCAATAAATGGATTTTTTGGCTTTGAAAACATTCTTTATTATTGCATAATAATAAAAGATACCTTGGACCAGGAAAGAAACAGGCACCGCAAATCAGCGTAGCAAACACAGATTCCTACTAACATTGGAACCACTGAACTTCACTCCCGTGCAGGGCACCAAACATTACTGGTGGCTTTCAGCCCCAAATTGCTTCCTCAAGGCATCCCTAATCCTTGCAGCCTCATGCTGGGCCCCTGTAATAGCCCTGCTCTCTGGCTGTTCAGATTCAGCTTCCAGGTGTTGAACCTCTGAGTTCCATGCCTGAGTGAATCATTCACCCTTCCCTTCACAAATGTTCTAGAAGGTACAGCACACGGATATAACCACGGGGATGCTGTCATCGGCCAGGTCCAGCTTCCCATACAGAGAGCATCAGCAGCCCTTTAAACAGCCAAAAGCACGCTCTACAGTCATTCTTCACCTGCTCAGCCTGTTGTTGAACTGCTCCTTGCTGCTGTCAAGGCTCCCTGTGTAGGGTTTCATGAGCCGCGGCATTAAAGGGTAAGATGGGTCTCTAAGGATCACAATGAGCATTTCGACTTCCTCTACGGTGATCTTCTGGTCTGGGAAAAAAGTCCCAGCATGCAGTTTCCTGAACAGGCCAGTGTTCTGAAAGATGCGAGCATCATGCACCTTTCCAGGCCAGCCTGTGTTAATGTCAATGAAATGCCCATGGTGATCCACAAGTGCCTGGAGAACCATAGAGAAATACCCCTTCCAATTAACGTACTTGGAGGCTAGGTGGGCTCGTGCCAGAATTGGAATGTGTGTGCCATTTATCTCCCCTCCGCCGTTAGGGAAACCATCCACAATGTCATGCACCAGAGTCACTGTTCTTCTGAGCAGGATGCGATTAATGGCCCTGCAAACTTGCATCAACGTGATTCCAATGGTCAACTTCCCCACTCCAAACTGGTTAGCGACCAATCGGTAGCTGTCTGGAGTTGCCAGCTTCCAAATGCAATAGCCATCCGCTTCTCCATCATCAGGGCAGCTCTCAGTGTCGTGTCCTTGCGCCGCAGGGTTGGTGTGAGCTCCTCATACAGTCCCATGAAAGTGGCTTTTCTCATTCAAAAGTTCTGCAGACACTACTCGTCCTCCCAGACTTGCATGATGATATGATCCAATCACTCAGTGCTTGTTTCCTGAGCCCAAAAGCGGCGTTCCACAGTGGTGAGCATGTCTGTGAATGCCACAAGCACACTCGTATCATATGCGTTACTTGAGTCTATGTCGGAGCCCTCATTGTCACTTTGGATCAAAAGGAATAACTCGACTGCCAAACATGACGTGCTGGTGAGACTCGTCAGCATACTCCTCAGCAGTTTGGGCCCAATTCCCAAAGACTGAAAGGGAAGACAGAGCGCGCAGTACAAAAAACGTTGAAAGATGGTGCCAAATGTGGACGGAAGTACAGGGATTTCTGGGATGCGAACCGATGCATCACGGTGCATTGGGACGGGACCCAGAATGCCTGCACCCCGCATCTTCTTCCCACAAGCCACAGTGCCAGAATGGGAAGAGGTGCTCTGTGGGATAGCTGCCCATAATGCACCGCTCCCAATGCTGCTGCATATGTGGCCACGCCAGTGCACTTGTTCCTGTCAGTGTGGACAGACTGCCGCGCTTTCCCTACAGCGCTCTTGAAGGCGGGTCTAACTCAAAGCTCTCTACAACTGCAAGTGTAGCCATGCCCAGAGACATTATTCAGGGCACGAGCAAACTATCCCACTGCGTAGGAAAGATAGGAAGTATGGCAATAAACCACCTGGGGCTAAACCAGATCTTCAATAATAAAAAAAAATAGAGTCCTACAAAAAGTGGAAACTAGGTCAAATGACAAAGGATTAATATAAACAAATAACACAAGTATGTAGGGACAAAATTAGAAAGTCCAAGGCACAAAACAAGATCAAACTACCTAGAGACATAAAGGGAAAGAAGAAAACATTCTACAAATACATTAGAAGCAAGAGGAGGACCAAGGACAGGGTAGGCCCGTTGCACAATGAGGAGGGGAAAATAACAGAAAATGTGGAAATGGCAGAGGTGCTTAATGACTTCATTGTTTCGGTTTTCACCAAGAAGGTTGA
Organism: Chelonia mydas; assembly: GCF_015237465.2. Taxonomy (NCBI): domain Eukaryota; kingdom Metazoa; phylum Chordata; order Testudines; family Cheloniidae; genus Chelonia; species Chelonia mydas. Next base: position 85,381,226 of record NC_057852.1, on the reverse strand, counting down.
TGGTGATAGGATGTCTAACATAGTGAATGACAGTGAAAATTAGGTAGGATCAGATGCTAAAATAGGGAAAGAACAAGTTAAAAATTACTTAGACAAGTTAGATGTCTTCAAGTCACCTAGGCCTGATGATCTGCAGCCTAGAATACTCAAGGAGCTGACTGAAGAGATATCTGAGCCATTAGCAATTATCTTTGAAAAGTCATGGAAGATGGGAGAGATTCCAGAAAACTGGAAAAGGGCAAATATAGTGCCAATCTATAAAAGGGAAGTGAGGCCAACCCAGGGAATTACAGACCAGTCAGCTTAACTTCTGTATCCGGAAAGATAATGGAGCAAATAATTAAGCAGTCAGTTTGCAAACATCTAGAAGATAATAGCGTGATAAGTAACAGTCAGCATGGATTTGTGAAGAGCAAATCATGTCAAACCAACCTGATAGCTTTCTTTGGCAGGGTAACAAGCCTTGTGGCTAGGGTGGAAGCGGTAGACATGGTATATCTTGACTTTAGTAAAGCTTTTGATACTGTCTCGCATGACCTTCTCATAAACAAACTTGGGAACTGCAACCTAGATTGAGCTTGTCATAAAGGGGAGGGTAACCACCTTTCTGTATACAGTGCTATAAAATCCCTCCTGGCCAGAGGCAAAATCCTTTCACCTGTAGAAGGTTAAGAAGCTAAGGTAACCTCACTGGCACCTGACCCAAAATGGCCAATGAGGGGACAAGATTCTTTCAAATCTGGAGGGGGTGAAAAAAAGTTTTCGTCCGTCTGTCTGTGTGATACCTTTGCCGGGAACAGATCAAGGATGCAAGCCTTCCAACTTCTGTAAAGTTAGTAAGTAATCTAGCTAGAAAATGTGTTAGATTTTCTTTTGTTTTTTTTAGCTTGTAAAATTCACTGTGCTGGAATGTGTATTCCTGTTTGTGTCTTTCTTGTAACTTAAGGTTTTGCCTAGAGGGATTCTCTATGTTTTGAATCTGATTACCCTGTAAACTATTTACCATCCTGATTTTACAGAGATGACCTTTACCTTTTCTTTAAATAAAATTCTTCTTTTAAGAACCTGATCGATTTTTCATTGTTCTTAAAGATCCAAGGGTTTGCGTCTGTGTTCAGCTGTACCAACTGGTGAGGATATTATCAAGCCTTCCCCAGGAAAAGGGGTGCAGGGCTTGGGGGGATATTTTGGGGGAAGCCATCTCCAAGTGGTCTCTTCCCTGTTCTTTGTTTAAATCTCTTGGTGGTGGCAGCATACCAGGTTTTTAACCTAAGCTGGTTCCCAAGGCAAGAAAGAAATCTGTGCCTTGAAGAAGTTTTAACCTAAGCTGGTAAGAATAAGTGTAGGGGGTCTTTCATTCAGGTCCCCACATCTGTACCCTAGAGTTCAGAGTGGGGAAGGAACCTTGACAGAGCTACTATAAGGTGGGTGCATAACTGGTTGGAAAACCGTTCCCAGAGAGTAGTTATCAGTGGTTCAGAGTCATGCTGGAAGGGAATAACGAGTGGGGTTCCGCAGGGATCAGTTCTTGGTCCAGTTCTGTTCAATATTTCCATCAGTGATTTCGACAATGGCATAGAGAGTACACTTATAAAGTTTGCGGACGATACCAAGCTAGGAGGTGTTGTAAATGCTTTGGAGGATAGGATTATGATTCAAAATGATGTGGACAAACAGGAGAAATGATCTGAAGTAAATAGAATGAAATTCAATATTTCAGTAGCAAAGTACTCCACTTAGGAAGGAACAATCAGTTGCACCCATACAAAATGGGAAATGACTGCCTAGGAAGGAGTACTGTGGAAAGGGATCTGGGGGTCATAGTGGACCACAAGCTAAATATGAGTCAACAGTAACACTGTTGCCAAAAAAAAAACAAACAAACACTATGAACATCGTTCTGGGATGTTGTAAGCAAGACACAAAAAGTAATTCTTCTGCTCTACTCTGTGCTGATTAGGCTTCAGCTGAAGTATTGTGTCCAGTTCTGGGCACCACATTTCAGGAAAGATGTGGACAAATTGAAAAAAGTCCAGAGAAGAGCAACAAAAACAATTAAGTCTAGAAAACGTGACCTATAAGGGAACATTGAAAAAATTGGGTTTATTTAGTCTGGAAAAGAGAAGACTGAGAGGGGACATAACAGTTTTCAAGTGCATAAGAGGTTGTTACAAGGAGGAGGGAGACAAATTATTCTTCTTAACTGTTGAGGATAGGACAAGAAGCAATGGGCTTAAATTGCAGCAAGGAGATTTAGATTGGACATTAGGAAAAAAGTCCAGACTGTCAGGGTGGTTAAGCACTGAAATAAATTGCCTAGGGAGATTGTGGAATCGCCATCATTGGAGATTTTTAAGAGCCGATTAGACAAAAACCTGTCAGGGATGGTCTAGAGAATACTTAGTCTAGCCATGGGTTCAGGGGACTGGACTAGATGAGCTCTCGAGGTCCCTTCCAGTCCTATGATTCTATGAATAGTTACCATTAACCATTTTAGTGAAGATAGAAGCAAAATGGTCATTAAACAGCTCACCCTTCTTGGTGTCATCACTTATTAGTTCACCTCCACTAAGTAGAGGACGTATATATTCCTTTGTCTCTCTCTTACGCTGCCAATTATATTCAAGGAACCTCTTGTTGTTGCCTTTGTATCTCTTGCTAGATGTTACTTGTTTTGTGCCTTAGCCTTTCTGATTTTGTTCCTGCATGCTTGTGCTATTCTTTTGTACTCCTCCTGAGCAATCTGTCCATGTTTCCACTCTTTGTATGATTTCTTTTTTTATTTTCTGGTCATTGAAGTTCTCCAGATAGAGCCATAATGGACTGTTACTATTCTTCCTAACTTTCTTTTCCATCAGGATAGTTTGCAGTTGGGCCTGTAATATTGTCTTCCTGAGGAACTGCCTGCTCTCCTGAACTCCTTTTTCCCCCTTAATTTTGTTTCCCATGGGACCTCACCTACCAGTTCTCTGAGTTTGTGAAGTCTGCTTCTTTGAAGTCCTTATTCTGCCACTTGCACTCCTTCCTTTTCTTAGGCCTTGTCTACACTACCACGGTAAGTCAACCTAAGTTATGCTACTCCCGCCACGTGAATAATGTAGCTGGAGTCGACGTAGCTAAGATTGATTTATTATGGTACCTTAATCTTGTTCCGGTGCAGTACTGGAGTCAACCGGAGAGTGCTCTGTGATCAATTTAGTGGGTCTTCACTAGACCTGCTAAATCGACCTCCCATGCATCGATCGCAGCAGCATCGATCCCTGGCAAGTGTAGACATTGCCTTAGAATCATGAAATCTATCATTTAATGGTTACTTTCATCCAAATTGCCTTCCATCTTCAGATTCACTACCAATTATTCCCTGTTAGAATCATGTCTAAAATGGCTGTCCTCCTGGTTATTTCCTCCACTTTCCAAAACACAAAGTTATCCCCAATACATTCGAAGAATTTAGGAAATTTTCTTTTGCCATATTAGCTATTCAGACACCTGTTGGAAAAGTAAAGCCTCCCATTACTACCAACTCTTGTATTTTGGATATTTCTGTTATTTGTTTTAGAAATGCCTCATCCACCTCCTCTTCCTGATTTTGTGGTCTATAATAGACCCCTGCTGTGATGTCACCGATAAGTTTTTTTAATCCCTATTGTCCTTACTCAACAGGTCTTCCTGTTACCTCCTTCTGGACCACAGTACAAATGTATATATTCTTGATTTATAATGCCACACCTCTTCTCTTTTTATCCTGTGTTTCCTTTTCTGAACAGACTATACTCTATATTAATATACAAGTCATGAAACTTATCCCACCAAGTCACTTTATGCACTAATTCTTCTGGTTCTTCCTGTTTATTCCTCACACTGCTTGCATTTATGTAAAGACATCTAAGACATTGAGCACATTCCCCCATTCATTTCCTTCTTGTAGCTCCTCTAACAGTATTGTAATTTTGCAAGTCCCCTCCATCACCACACCCCAACACCTAGCCATCTGCTAAGGTCACCAATTTTTATTTTTAGCTGAGGGCTTTTGTCACCTGCTCCCTGTGAACCTAGTTTAAACCCCTCCTCACTAGGTTGGTGAATCAGCGCACAAAGATGCTCCTCATCTTGTTGATCAGGAGGACTGCATCTCTTCCCAGCAGACCTTCCTGGACCAGCATCCCATGGTTGAGGAAGCCTGAGTCCTCCCGTCAACACCATCTGTGCAGATATGCATTCATCTCAATGATGTGTCCCGCTGCCTTTGTCCTTCCCTCATCTGGGAGGATAGATAAGAATACAACCTGTATCCCAACTCCTTCACCCCTGCTCCCAGAGCCCTATACACACTGCTTATAGGCTCAGGGTCATACCTGGCAGTATTGTTTGTGCCCATGTCTATGAGCAATATGGGGTAGTGATCAGAGGGACGGATGAGCCTCGGCAACCTTTCTGTAATGGCTCAGACACAGGCTCCAAGGAGGCAGTGCACCTCCTAAGACATCATGTCAGATTGGCAGAAGGATGCCATTGTCCCCCTTAGAAGGAAGTCCCCAACCACCAGCCCCTTATGCCTCCTACTCTTGGGTGAGGGTGGCCATAAGCCTCCTAATTTGGGGGGAAATTGGCTCCTGCTCCTCACCCAGTGGGGTTTGCTCCTCACCTTGTGTTGCAGTATAGCATACTGGTTCTTCATATTGATGAGTGGGGGGTGGAGCATAATATATGGCACATGGTGGCTAGCAGCTAGTCTCCTTCCTGTATAGCAGCCAGTTTCCCTTCCTCTTCTGGTGCTGATGTAGTCATCTGTAGTTGGCTAGCATCCTCCATCCCAGATGCATCCTATCAATGAAGTCCTCCTGCTCCCAGATGCTGTGCAGCTGAGTCACCTCCTCCTCCAACTACGGTACCTGCTTCCAGGGGTAAAACTAAAATACAGCTCTTACCGGTACAGGTCCTGCTCTCCCGCCCCCCGGAAGGGGCGGGGCCAGACGTAAGTTACAATTCTTAATGGTACAGTCCAAACACAAGCAACCCACCTCTCATACATACTTCATGGATCCCTCCCATTGCATGACTTAGGTATAGAAAATAAGCTACTATTACTACTACCCCAATAAGAAGGAAGCCCGCGCAATTACCATGTGGCGGTATGGCACTCAAAAGCTAACTTTGGAACATCCACATGAATGTCTTCTTGTGAAAACAAAATCTTCTTGTCTTCCTTGACAGATCTAAATCTACTCGTATTCCAGGTATGTTCTAAATGTATCTGTGCAGTATGGATGGATCTCTCAGAAAAGATAGCTCTTCAGTGTAGGAATCGGACCAAAAGCCCCCCAGGGGCAAGATGCCATTAAGCAGCACACATTAAGCAGAAGTTCCTGAGGTGTTAGCTGCAACAGTGCAGAGGGCACACCAATGGGTGGCTATTAGTAGGGGAAGGCGGGGTGAATGAAGGACAGCTAGAATAGCCGCCATGAAATATACAAGATACTTAGAGAAAGTTCTGTCAGTTTCAGCCTCGGCACTCTGCAGGACACTGACACCCACAAAACAAAAAGAGATCTGAACCCCTATGTCCTAAGGACATTTCAGGTGTATAATTCAATATATAAAGCGGGTGGAATGAAAACTACTATTTCTTTCAAAGGAGGCACAATAATTTCCCTGCATATCCAGTTTTCCCCTCCAGTCCCTTTGTGGTTTTGTCTATGGGGCTATTTGCTTTCCCTGTGAATCTTTAGTTGTTTTACCAAAATTGCTTTCCCCAAAATAAACCCCGATCATCAGAACACATCTACCCACCATGTTCTCCAAGTTTTTTTTTTTTTTAAACAGTAACATTTCAAAGAGGATCTGCAAGCAGTTTGGACATCACAACCATGATCCTCTGCTGGGGAGGGACTGGGAAAGATTTGAACTTGGAAATTGGTTCCTGATTTTGATTGTATTTTTTGTGTATTATATTATTGAAGATTGCCTCATCCAGGGGGCAGAAAAGAACTGCCAGGCTTTGGTACCCGCCCCCCCCCCACCAATAACCATGAGTGAAATTAACAAGGAAGCCAGAAATAGCCCCTAATTCCATGGTTCAGACCTCGGAGTGAACAGCTAACTTTAAACTGTTCTTATGCAGACAGCAGGCCTCCTGGGGAGGCTTCTCCCTCACCCAGTCCCCCTGCTCCAAGCTAGAGGGGAGCCGCTGCAGCCCCTGCTGAGGCGGGTGGGGTCGGGGGAACGGGCAGCCTGGCTGGAGGAGGAGGGAGGAGAGAAACCAATGTGACAGTGAGTTTTCCCCTTCCACTGGCTTTTATTAGCTCTGGATTTAAGCTGTGCAGTAAAATGCCTGTTGTATTCTGCCCCTGCCTTGGTCTTACCTTCCACCTCCCGCGCCCTCCCCCCAACCGTGAATGAAATTAACAAGGATGCCAGAAATAGCCCCAAATCCCAGTCTGAACCAGGGAGTGAACAGCTAAATTTAAACTGTTCCTATGCAGGCAGCAGGCTACCTGTGGAGGCTTCTCCCTCAGCCAGTCCCCCTGCTTCAAGCTAGAGGGCAGCCCCTGCTGAGTGCGGGGGTTCAGGGAAGCACTGAGCTTAGCCCTGTCCGCAGCCTGGCTGGAGGAGGAGGGAGGAGAGAAACCTGTGATAATGAGTTTTCCCCTTTCACTGGCTTTCATTAGCTCTGGATTTAAGCTGTGCGGCCAAATGCCTATTGTATTCTGCCCCTGCCTTGGTCTCACACAACCCCGCTCCCAGCAACAACCCTGAGTGAAATTAACAAGGAAGCCCAAAATAGCCCCTACTCCCGGTTCACACCAGGGAGTGAACAGCTGAATTTAAACTGTGCTTATGCAGGCAGCAGGCTACCTGGGAAGGCTTCTCCCTCAGCCAGTCCCCCTGCTACAAGCTAGAGGGGAGCCCCTGCAGAGTGGGAGGGTCGGGGGAACAGGGAGCCTAGCCGCGGCAGCCTTGCTGGAGGAGGAGAGGGAGAGATACAACAAACAAATGTGACAGTGAGTTTTCCCTTTCCAAGCTTTTATTAGCTTTGAGTTTTAACTTTTTGTTCTGCAGCCACAAAGATGTGAAAGTGAGCCAGTACTGAATGTTCCACTTATTTGCCGGTACGTTATTGCATCTTTTTTTACCGGTACTCCGTACCGGACTGTACCAGATTACTTTCACCTCTGCCTGCTTCCCAAGGGCCTCCTCCAACAGACACCTCTCACATGAGGTTATTCTCCCTACCTGACTTTTGTTGGCAGGGATGTGTAGGACACATTCCCAGCAAGTCAAGACCAGGGGCTGGGTAGAAGCCTCCAGGGTCAGGATGCTTATCTGATGGGAGGCCCCAAAGGTGTACATAAGAATGGCCATAATGGGTCAGCCCAAAGATCCATCCAGCCCAGTATCCTGTCTGCCAACAGTGGCCAATGCCAGGTGTCCCAGAGGGCGTGAACCTAACAGGTAATGATCAAGTGATCTCTCTCCTGCCATCCATCTCCACCCTCTGACAAACAGAGGCTAGGGATACTATTCCTTAACCTCCATGAATTTATCCAGTTCTCTTTTAAACCTTGTTATAGTCCTAGCCTTCACAATCTCCTTAGGCAAGGGGTTCCACAGGTTGACTGTGCGCTGTGTGAAGAACTTCCTTTTATTTGTTTTAAACTTGCTGCCCATTAATTTCATTTGGTGGCCGCTAGTTCTTATATTATGGGAACAAGTAAATAACTTTTCCTTATTCACTTTCTCCACACCACTCATGATTTTATATACCTCTGTCCTATCCCCCTCCCCTTCTCCTCTTTTCCAAGCTGAAAAGTCCTAGCCTCTTTAATCTCTCCTCATATGGGACCCATTCCAAACCCCTAATCATTTTAGTTGCCCTTCTCTGAACCTTTTCTAATGCCAGTATAGCTCAGACATAGGTGAGAGGTTTATTGCAGGAGTCGGTGGGTGAGATTCTGTGGCCTGCATTGTGCAGGAGGTCAGACTAGATGATCATAATTGTCCCTTCTGACCTTAATATCTATTAATCTATGAATCCGTATGCAGTATTCAAGATGTGGGTGTACCATGGATTTATATAAGGGCAATAAAATATTCTCTGTCTTATTCTCTGTCCCTTTTTAAATGATTCCTAACATCCTGTTCGCTTTTTTGACTGCCACTGCGCAGCTGTCTTCAGAGAACTATCCACGATGACTCCAAGATCTCTTTCCTGATTAGTTGTAGCTAAATTAGACCCCATCATATGGTATGTATAGTTGGGGTTATTTTTTTCCAATGTGCATTACTTTACATTTATCCACATTAAATTACATTTGCCATTTTGTTGCCCAATCGCTTACTTTTGTGAGATCTTTTTGAAGTTCTTCACAGTCTGCTTTGGTCTTAACTATCTTGAGCAGTTTAGTATCATCTGCAAACTTTGCCACCTCCCTGTTTACCCCTTTCTCCAGATTATTTATGAATAAGTTGAATAGGATTGGTCCTAGGACTGACCCTTCAGGAACACCACTAATTACCCCTCTCCCTTCTGAGAGTTTACCATTTATTCCTACCCTTCGTTCCCTGTCTTTTAACCAGTTCTCAAACCATGAAAGGATCTTCCCTCTTATCCCATGACAACTTAATTTACATAAGATCCTTTGGTGAGGGACCTTGTCAAAGGCTTTCTGGAAATCTAAATACACTATGTCCACTGGATCCCCTTGTCCACATGTTTGTTGACCCCTTCAAAGAACTCTGATAGAATAGTAAGACATGATTTCCCTTTACAGAAACCATGTTGACTTTTGCCCAACAATTTACGTTCTTCTATGTATCTGACAATTTTATTCTTTACTATTGTTTCAACTAATTTGCCTGGTACTGATATTAGACCTCCCGGTCTGTAATTGCCAGGATCACCTCTAGAGCCCTTTTTAAATATTGGCGTTACATTAGCTGTCTTCCAGTCATTGGGTACAGAAGCTGATTTAAAGGACAGATGACAAACCATAGTTAATAGTTCCACAATTTCACATTTGAGTTCTTTCAGAACTCTTGGGTGAATGCCATCTGGTCCCGGTGACTGGTTACTGTTAAGTTTCTCAATTAATTCCAAAACCTCCTCTAATGACACTTCAATCTGTGACAATTCCTCAGATTTGTCACCTACAAAGGACAGCTCAGGTTTTGGAATCTCCCAAACATCCTCAGCTGTGAAGACTGAAGCAAAGAATTAATTTAGTTTCTCCGTGTAGGCAGAGGAAGAGCTAGCAGTGGTGTTGGCAATATGTCATTTTCTTCCCATGATGTGTTCTTCCGTGAAGAGTACTTCAAGTTAAGGAAAGGAAAAAAAAACCCAGCAACACACCTCCCTGCCTTCCTCTGTAGGCTAATTCCTTTAGTTTCCTAGCTGCCTTGGTTCTGGGACCCTCCCACCTCAACCAGCCACAGATTTTTAATTGCAGCGTAGACAATACCCTTAGCCCTAGTCTACACTACAGAATTACTTTGGTATAACTATGTTGCCCTGAGGTGTGAATAATCTACACCTCTGAGTGACTCAGTTTTACTGACTTAAGCACTGGTGTAGACAGTGCTATGTTGGCAGGAGAGTTTCTCAAATTTGTGAATACCTGGAGGATAAAGGGGTAATCACTGGCAATCAGCTTGGATTTGCCAAGAACAAATCATGCCAAACCAGCTTGAATTCCTTTCTTTGACAGGGTAACTGGTTTGGTGAATAAGGGGAATGTCGTGGACATAATATACCTGGACTTCAGCAAGGCTTTTGAAACAGTCCCACACGACACACTGATAAATAAGCTAGAGAAATACGGACTTGGCAGAATTACCATTAAGTCAATACATAATTGGTTAAACAACTGCAAACAAAGAGTAACTCTGAATGGAATGATGTCAGATTGGAAGGAGACCTCAAGTGGGGTTCCACGGGGATCTGTTCTGGGTCCAGTGTTGTTTAACATCTTTATTCATGATCTGGATGTCGGAATAGAGAGCGTACTGATAAGGTTTGCAGGTGACAAAGCTGGGGGTGGGGTTGCAAACACTTTGGAGAATAGAGCTAAAATTCAAAGGGATCTTGATAAATTGGAGAATTGGCCTATAGACAACAAGTGAAATTTATCAAAGACAAAAGTGCTACACTTGAGGAAAAACCAAATGCACAAATACAGAATGGGGGATAACTGGCTTGGTAGCAGCACTGCTGAAAAGGATCTGAGAGTTGTGGTGGATCACAACCTCAGCATGAGTCAGCAATCTGATGCTATTGCGAAAAAAAAAGCAAATGCAATTTTAGGTTGCATTAACAGAGGCATAGCATTCAAGGCATGGGAAGTGATAATACCATTCTATTTGGCACTGGTTAGGACTCAGCTGAAGTACTATGTCCAGTTCTGGTCACCAGTGAATAGAAAGGATGTGGAGAAACTGTTAAGAATCCAGAAGCGAGCAACAAAGATGATGAAAGGGATGGAATGCAAGCCATATGAGCAAAGGCTGAAGGAATGGGGTATGTTTAGTTTGGAAAAGAAGAGATTGAGGGGGACCATGATAATGGTCTTCAAATACTTTTTTCCATAAAAAATATGGAGAAAAGTTGTTCTCTCTTGCCACAGAGGTCAGGACAAGAGGCAATGGGTTCAAACTGCAGCACAGCAGATTTGGATAAAATCTCAGGAAAAAAACTTCCTAACTGTAAGAACAGTTGGACTGTGGAACAGACTGCCTAGGGAGGTTGTGGAAGCTCCTTCACTAGTGGTTTTCAAAAGAAGGCTGGATAGCCATCTGTCTTGGATGGTTTAGACACGAGATCCTGAATCTCGACAGGGGGTTAGACTAGATGACCCTTGCGATCTGTTCCAACCCTCTGATTCTATGACATAGCTACTGCCTTTCACGGAGGTGGATTAACTAAGACAATGGGAGAAGCTCTCTCCTGTTGGCTAAGGGCATCTTCATTAAAGCACTACAGCGGTGCAACTGCGCCAATGCAGCATTTTAAGTGTAGACCTGCCCTTAGTCTCCCAGCTGTCTTCATCTCACCAGCCTTGTGTCGGAGTAAACATGCGGATTTTAGAGCATTTAGAAGAATCAGCCTTTAAAAAGAAAAGTCTTCTCAACCTTAAATGTAGCAGAGCTGGTGCCCCACTATAATGTTGTATGAAATTAATCAGCAGCATCTGGATAATTTTGAAAGCATAGGAGGTATGAAGTTTCTGAACCTGTGAATTGTAAGGCTGCTACCTGGAGTTCAGTTCAGTTCATGCTTTCACAGACATTGTCTTGATAGAGTTCCCTCTGGAAGCTTGTTCTGGGAGAACAGTGCTTTAGTCTATTTAACCATCCTCTTGAGGATTATCATCAGTTGCAAGTCCCCTATTGTGGGAATCTGCAGGAAAAAATGTCTTGAAGGAGAAAGGAAGGCTACTAGTGACCAGTCCTCAGAGGTATAGCATGATTTATCAGGGACAGGGCACCAGACTGGGAATCTGGAGAGTTAGGCCCTGTTTCTGACTCTGCCACTGAACTGTTGTGTAATCTTGGGCAACTCACTTCATCTCTCTGTGCCTCAGTTTTCACTCCACCTTTTGTCTGTGGTGTCCATTAAGACTTAAGTTCTTTGGGGGTAGGGACTGTCTCTTACTATGTGTTTATACAGTGCCTAGCACAAAAGAACTTCAATCTCAGTTGTAATAGTACTACTAATACAAATTATCTGAATGTACGGACTCTACAGGTATACCTGGATCATCCTCCATTCCCTCTTTAGAATTTTTAATTGAATATTGTGGTGGTAGAGACCATGTAGATATCATTTTTCACCGAAGCGGCGGTTAGTAAGGAAATATATCTTTACATAGGTTTTTTTTAAAGTATGTTTTGTATGATTGTGAAAAATGTCATTAACAGCATATACTAAATGCTTTGAAACCAAATGCAATTTGCTTGAAGACAGGAATATGTCCCTAAGTTAACTATAGTAGAGATATGTTCTCTTTGATGCAAATCATACGGGCTAAATTATTAACTGATTCCATTACATTAATTTTTCTCCCTCATTTCAGGTGCTAAAAAGTGGAGGTCCCTTTCAAAACAGGTGAGCAATAGTTCCTTCTGTATCTTGCAACCTTAGATTTCTCCACATATGAGTTAAGTAAATATATGCTATAAACTTGCATCCACAAGGAGAAAGGATTAGACCATTTTGTTTTTATGGGTGAGTTTTTTTTTTTTTTTAATAAATCCCAGATTTCCCCCCCCCCAAAAAACAAAACACACACCCAACAACAGAGACACTTCCTCTTCTGCTTCTTGGAATGTCACAATAGTCACTTGGTCTCTAGTAAAAGGATTGCTAGCTCTAATGATTAATTATTCCTCCAAAGCCTAGTCTACACTAGAAAATTAGGTTGGCCTACTTGTATCACTTGAGGTGTTAAAAATCCACACGCCTTAGCAGCATAGTTAAAATGACCTAAATCGCCATTGGACAGTGCTGGGTCTACAGAAGGTGGATTATCTATACTGATGGGAGAACCCTTCCGATCATCTTAGATAATGTCTACACCAAAGCGTTACAGTGGCACAGCTGCTGCATTTTAAGTGTAGACAAGCCCAAAGCTGATATGGATGCTGTTCACTGGTCTCTAGCTGAATATAAGGCAATGAGTGAACAATAATTTAAAAAGGAGCTATGTTGGAAACATGATTAAGGCAGACTTGCAAAATTGTCTTGAAAATGTACTAGTTTGGGCACAAAATCCGATTACCACCTTGTGGTGGTGGTGGTGGTGATGATGATAGAAAAAAAACAACTTTGTTCAATTTAAAAAAAAGGTTACTTATTGAAATATGTAGATGAATAGAATTCTGGAAGGCTGGATTAAGCTGCATAAAAAAAACAAACCATATGCCTGTTCCGTTCTATATAAGACTCCATGTTAATCCATATACCATGTACTGGGAGGAAGGAGTGAGTGAGACTAATTGTCCAAGATCCCGTAATCACCTAAAGGAAATGAGGTTTAGAAGTACTATGTATTACAATAGGGTCACCTGCCTACAGAGCTCTTACGACATCACCAGGTTGCTGAGTTTGTCCAAGTCTACTTCTCCTAAGGGCTAAATCTGCCTGTGGGAGGAGTCTTGGGGCTACCTGCTCTGTATTGATGAGAGGGGAGGATACCCCTTCCACTGCTTTCTAGATGTGCAGGAGATACGGGGCAAGGTGGGGATAAGAGGCTGGCATGCTTAGTCTCTTCCCCCACTGCCATTTGTTTTTAACTTTGTAATTACAAAAATCAGGCTTTCAGTGGTTCAGATAACTTTTAGACATGCCACATTGAATTGTCTAATCATTTGACATAACTAGCCTTTTCTAGTTCTCATTAGTCATTTCATTTTAGAGCACCTTACTCAGAATTCAAAACTAATTGGGTAATTGAGCACGGTGATTTGATTTTATTCAGTCTTCAAGAGGGTCTTAACTGTGAGAAGATTAATCAAGAATAGAAACAGTATAATATGGCCCAAGTGCATTTGTTCAGATCAGTGACCAATTTGTAGTTGGATGTTTACATGCTTTTAAGCAGGGCTGAACTCTGGCTTTTTTGTTACCTCCTCCCAGGATGCAGTATTTGCTGCTGAAGCAGCTATAAAGAGATCCATGTGGGTCAGGGCAACAAGCACCTGTGTTCTGACTTCACCTAGCCAGGCTAGAGATTTTGGGGAAAAATGACTCTTTTCCTTCTACACCCTCTTAATGACTGTCACAAAACCATGAGGAGGAATATCCTAAGGAGACCCTTAATCTGACTGCAAAACTGGTTCCATTGTAATCTACTCCTGCTGGTTCACTGCCCCATGGCTGGATGGAAGTCTATGGACGCTAAATACACTGTTCTTTAAGTGTAATGGATACTTGTGCCTCATCTCCAACAGGTTGATGTCTTTGAGGGAGCAAAAGATACTTATTCCTTGCTTCTCAGACTGGTTGAAGGCGCTTGTCCCTACCTCCATCCCCATGAGTCTCCCAAGACTTTCTTCAGCAGCAAATATTGCCTTCAGCTGCTGTCTCCCTCCATTCCTCTTAATGTCTATTGTTGAAAGAATAAAGTACTTCATGATCTCTGTTAGTTTAAGAAAACTGTTTCATTGAAAGTACTGCAGGAGTCGCAGAACATTTAAGCAAAAATACAACCATATTTGCAAAAACCACAATGACAAATTGTCTGTCTGTATTTATGCACTGTCTATTTCTGTACATTCATCCATTTACATTTCCAATTTCAAGGAATATGAAAACAGTTTTTATTTTTAGAATATAAAAACTGTTGATCATGGTTTACTCAATCGTAGCAACCATTAGCATTTACTCACCACTGTAGTGTTACAACAGTGTGCCTTACATTGGTAGTGAACAACTAGCAGCTAACTGGAGTTTCTGTGGGAGTTTTCCCTGAGAGGAGAGCGGTGATTGTGTTCTGGACGCACAGTTTTGATTTTTGAGTGAGCTGTTCCAAGTGTGTGACTTGATCCATTGCTTGCTGGTAGCCTTTAACAAGGGGGCAGTGCTGACCTAGGACTTGTCTGCACTTGAAATGCTACAGCATCACAGCTGCAGCACTACTGCTTTGCCAGTCTAGTACTTCAGTGTAGACACTTCCAGTGGTGATGGGAGGGGCTCTCCCATAGCGTAGCTAATCCACCTCTCCGAAATGCAATAGCCAGGTTGCTGGTAGAATTCTTCTGTCAACCTAATGCTGTCTATACTCCTGAGCAACGTAGTTGGGTTGACTTAACTTTTGAGTCGAGACCTGGCCCTATTTTGGCTAGTTTAAAAGCAAGCCATTGGTTGACATTGAAGCAGCTAGCAGCCGAGTTTGTGGGAGCTTGTAAGTGGGAGGTTTGTCATTTTTCCCCCCTAGGAGTAGGGGCTAGAAAGAGATGATGGCTACTGATGCAACATTAGAAGTGATCTGAAGGGGAGAGGACAGGAAGATGGTTGGATGAGGAAATTGTGGGACATACCCACTCTAGGATTATGTATCTGATGGAAGCTACTTATGCATGAAATGTCGCCAGTTAGATTCATGGCAGAAAAGATCCAAGTATTCGAGATTAGACGATGATGGAATTCAGACAGGGATTTGAAGTTATAATGGAGACAAGGTGGGTACAGACAACAAGATTTTTGGACAACTGCTGAAAAAAAGCGGACCTTGAGGACGAACTGCCAGAAGAGGAGGGTGATCCATGGAAGAGCTTGACCACAAGGACAATGCAGAAGAAGAGACTGGCTAGTGAAGGTGAAATATAGAGTTGAACAACAAAGTTTGCTGCACTGGAAAATGAGGAAGAGAAACAGACAGAAGTTGCGGCGGTGCGGAAGAAGAGAAGGGAAGCAAGTGTATGCATAAGGGATGGAAGAGACGATGGAGATAGTCATGGAGTGGAACCCAAGATAAAATGAGGATGATGTACCGATGACAGAGAGAGAGAGAACATAAGACAGATTTATAACACCAGAAAGAGACTGTCAATGGGGACTCCACTCCATGCTAAGAAGAATCGACAGGCCTGTCACCAGATCATAACAAGAGAACAGAAGAGTGTTTTATCTGCCAGGAGCAAGGATCTGAGATGTGAATGTGAGATTGGAAAGGATCCTAATGTGAGTGGGGAAAAAAATCCATTGAGTGTGCTGCATATTTGGATGAATGATACTGTTAGATTCCCACTGGAATGGGAATTAGCCTTGTTGTTAGCCTTGGTAAGATGCTCAACGAAGTGGAAGCTCAGATGACTTTCAGTGGGATACTTCTGGACCCTACAGAAGGAGAGTGAAGGTGTAGCAAAATAATTCAGATCAACAAGTGGCTCGAGAATTAGTGCTATGAGGAAAGTTCGGGGTTAATCAACCATTGCAAGACATTCACAGAGGAAGACTATTCTCGCCTGATGATCCCAAAAGGTTAATACCCCAAACACTCTAGTGGGGGTCCAAGGCTGGCACAGTTGTTAAGAAGGACTTGAAACTAGAAAATGTGGGGAGGAGGCTGTGAGAGATTGGTGTAATCTCCATGCCTGACTTCAATACACAGGAGGAGGAAAATCAGCTAAATGAAGTAGTAAGAGGTAAGGGAACACCAGAAGGTAAGAGTATGAACAGCAAAGAGAAAGAAAGTACAAATATTAACTGGAGTAGTAGTCAGGTGGGTGATACAGTTAGTGAAAGGACTATTTGTACTTTGGCTAGAAAACAGAGAGTTCTGAGGGAAACAACTGAGATGCTTGTGCATGAATACAAGGAGTCTGGGCAATAAAATGGAGGAATTGGAACAAATAGTGTAGGAGGTCAAATCGGATATAAGGCATGATGGAAACCTGGTGAAATAGCATTTAAAACTAAAGAGTATTTTAGTTTTCTGTTTAGGAGTGATATACATAAAGGTAAAGCTGGTGGGGTAGTTTAAGGATGCAATAAACTGTAAAGAAATAGTATGGACAAAACTGAATCTGTTTGGGTCAAAATCACTTTGGGGAAGGATTGCGAAAAGAGATTCTATTAGGACAGTGCTGGGCAGTTGCTATAGATTTCCAGGGTTGGACTTTGATATGGATAGAGATCTCTCTAATGTTGTTAGAGAAATACTATCAGGAATTGTATCATAATTGGAGACTTAAATTTTCTGGCTATAGATTGAAGAATAAATGCTACTAATACTGGTAGGGTCCAGTTATTCCTGGTCATGATGAGTTTTCTTCATCAAGTAGTCACCGAACCAGCAACAGGTGATGATGCAATTTTAAACTTGTTTTTGGTAGGTAGTGAGGCCATCATAGACGTAGCTATAGGAAGTAATCTTGGATACCGTGATCATGAATTGATTGTTTAAATTAAATAGAAGGATAACCAAAACCAGGTTGTCAACTTTTTTTTTTTTATTTCAAAAGAGCAGACTGAGAAATTAAGGGAATTAAAGAAGTCAACTGTATTGAAGAGCTCAGGGATTTAAATGTGGATGTGCTTGGAATTTTTTTGAATTAAGTATACAAAAACTACAGTAAAAGCTGTGTTATCCGGCATGGGGGAAATAGACTAGTCAAAAATTCCGGTTAACTAAGTGTTATACTTACCAATTTTCAAAGAATTAGAATACAATAAAATGAATAAAGTATAAAATAGTATACAGGTACTCACCAATCCAATAGTAGTACTGTACTGCAGAGTAGTTGCTTTCTTGAAGCACTTCGGTGTATACAGGTAAAATTTTCTATACAAGAGGTTATCTTACAACACTATGTATCACTGTGGGCTGTGAGTGCATGGCGTACATCCAGATCACTAAAAATACACTTAACACTAAAATTATACTGAACATAATTTAATCTTTCTTTGATATTCAGAAGGCAGTTCAGGATCGTGCAGTGCCTCAGGGTCACCATTATCAAGATCAGTTTATTATTGTAGATGTAGAAGGTGTAGGAGATAGGGTCATTAGATTCAGCCCAATGACACACCCTGGAAGTTGCTTTTTTGAATAAATCCCTGATATTGGCTTGCTTACTTGTCTTCTGCCTTTTTTGCATTAAAGTAGACTGCAGAATGTGCAATTGCATAACCTCCTGGTCAGTATACTAGTCCCGGTTACTAGATTGAAGATTTGTATTGGGAGATATCAGAAATGCCGGTTAATAGAGCTTTCTGGTTGATAAAGTGCCAGATAACACAGCTTTTACTGTATTTGCAATTTTCATCCCAAGCAATGGGAAAAAACCTTGTAGGGAAAGGCTCCAGACCCAGTTGGATGGAATAACCTTTCTGAGGTGGTTATAAGTGTAAGCAGAGAGCCTATAGGGAATGGGGAAAAGGATTGATCAAAGAAATCTACATGCTGGAAGTTAGAAAATGTAGGAATAAAATAAAAATTGCTAAAAATCAAGCTGAATTAGCACTTACCAAGGAAATTATATAAAACTAAAAATCTTGTATTTATTATATATACAAAGAATAAGAATGAGGTTGGGCCACTATACAGTATGGATGGGGAGGAGACTAATCTAGATATGGCCAAAAACCTAAATGAATACTTTGCCTTGGTTCTCAGTAAGGATGATAAAATGGAATATGGGCATGAAGGACAGCATGGCTGATGGAAATCAGTTTACAGAAATGGAAATTACCACTTCTGAGGTGGAAGAAAAACTTACAGCTTAATGTACTCAAAATGGGGGACTGGATAATTTCTGTTCTAGAATACTGTAAGAACTGACACATAAAATTGCAAGACCGGTAGCGACAATTTTAAAATTTCAGTCTTTTGGGGAGTAGCACCTTTTGACTGAAGAATAGCTAACATCATGCCTATATTTAAAAAAAAAAAAGGTGGGGTCGGGGGGGGTGGGGGGAAGAAGGGATGTGGATTATAACAGACCTGTTAGTCTGACCTCAGCCGTAGTCCGGGCTTTAGAACAAATTGTGAAGGAAAAAAATAATTAAATTCATGAAGGCAAATGGAAAAAGTGTAATGCAACATGGGTTTACCAAAGGTGCCACACTAACAATTTCCTTCTTTGAGAAAAAACACTTTAAGATAAGGGAAATACAGTAAATTTAATTACAGACTTCAGTAAAGCATTTAACATGGTACCACATGGGAAAGTAATAGCTAGAAAAGATGGGCATTAGTACAAGAATTATAAATTGGGGAAGGAACTATCTAGAGGGGAGAAGGCAGTGTTTTGTTCTGAAAGGTGAACAGTCAGTTTGGAGGGAGGTTGCTAGTGGAGTTCTTCAAGGACGGTCTTGGGACTGATTTTTATTTAGTGTTTTTATTAATGACTATTGCACAAAAAGTTCGCTGATGATACAAAGTTGGGAGGCATCATTAATACACAGGAGGATTGGAATATTATGCAGGAAGAATTGGACTATCTTGAGAATTGGAGAGCTAGAAATAAGGTGAAGCACTTATGGAATCCCAGAGCCCGGGCTCCAGCCCAATCACAGATGTGCTATAAAATTGCAGTATAAACTGCAGCCTGAGCCCTGAGAGTCCAAGTCAGCTGACGTGGGCCAGCCATGGATATTGTATTGCATTGTAAACGTATCCTGAGAGAACAACAACAAGAATTTCTGCTGTATGCTGGGGGGTGCCTCTGTCAGATGTGGCAAAGGAGGAGAAAAACCTTGGTGTATTAGTCAATCTCAGGATGAATGGAAGTCAGCAACATGATGGAAAAGGGCAAGTGTATCAGGCTAGGCATCTGCTGTAGAGATAGGGCAAGACCCCATTTGTAATACTGCGTGTAATTCTAGTCACCCATTTCTGAGAATGAGGAATTCAGATTGGAACAGGTACAAAGAAGGGCTACTAGGGTGATGATGGGAATGAAGAGCTTATTTTAGAAGCGAAGACTAAAATTGCTTGGATGGTTTAGCTGAGCAAAACCAAGACTAAGGGAGATTATGATTGCTTTCTATATAAATGCATAAGGAGAATAGACACCAGGGAGGGAGAAAAGCTATTTAAGCTAAAGGACAATGTTGGCACAAGAACAAATGGGTATAAACTATCTCTGAACAACTTCAGGCTGGAAATTAGAAGGTTTCTAGCCATAGAATATCCAGGTTGGAAGGGCCCTCAGGAGGTTGTCTAGTCCAATCCCCTGCTCAAAGCAGGACCAATCCCCAATTTTTGCCCCAGATCCCTAAATGGCCCCCTCAAGGATTGAACTCACAAACCTGGGTTTAGCAGGCCAATGCTCAAACCAGTAAGCTATCCTCCCCCCAAAATGAGATGAGTGAGATTCTGGAACAGCCTCCCCATAGGAGTTGTGGGAGTAAACAATTAGTTTTGAGAGAGCTGGATAAATATATGAGTCAGATTGTGTGATGAGGTTGCCTGTGATTGTGGGATCTGGGTTTGGCATCCTGGGAGGTACCTTCTGGTTTTTCTTATGTTCCTAAAATCTCATGCTTCAGGGCTTCTGCCAGTCTCCTGCAGGGATCAGGAAGGGATCTCCCCCAATATAATTTTTTTGCTTGTTTCCTCTGAAGCATCAAGATGGCCACAGCTGGAGATGAAACAGTGGATGAGGTGGGGTGGTGCTTTGAGTTGGCACTCGGCATTCTCTCTCAGGTGCTTGGCTGACTGGTCAAGTTGGCAGTGTCCTAGGGGTTTTTTCCACCATGCTCTGTAGTCTGAGGTGAGAGTCACTTGCTGAGTATATCACACTTAATTATTTCCCTACGATTGCAGGGAGTCTTAGGCACTGGTGCACTTCAGTCCCTGCTATTCTCTGCCTGTGGCACATAATAGTTTAGTCTCCTGGTCTGTAATACTTTGGTCTACTTTTGGGTGTTGTGTTCAGTGTGTTGGTGGCTGTGATATACAGGATGAGAGACAAGATGATCCTGTGGTCCCTCCTGGCCTTTAACTCTACATCATTTTTCCATCCCACTATGTATCACATCCCTCAAAATATATATTGACAATTGTAACTAACTGTATACATCTCAGAGAGACAGGGTGGCTGATATCTTTTATTGGCCCAAAGAAAGATAGTCGCTTTCACCAACAGAAGTTCTTGTTGCCAACATACCTGAAGAAACCCTTCTTGTTACTCTTAACATCTCTTGCTAGCTGCAACTTTAGGTGTGATTTGGCCTTCCTGATTTCACTCCTGCATGCCCGAGCAATATTTTTATACTCATCCCTGGTCATTTGTCCAATCTTCCACTTCTTGTAAGCTTCTTTTTTGTGTTTAAGATCAGCAAGGATCTCACTGTTAAGCCAAGCTGGCCGCCTGCCATATTTACTATTCTTTCTACACATCGGGATTGTTTGCCCCTGTAACGTCAATAAGGATTCTTTAAAATACAGCCAGCTCTCCTGGATTCCTTTCCCCCTCATGTTATTCTCCCAGGGGATCTTGCCCATCAGTTCCCTGAGGGAGTCAAAGTCTGCTTTTCTGAAGTCCAGGGTCCGTATTCTGCTGCTTTCCTTTCCTCCTTGTGTCAGGATCCTGAACTCAACCATCTCATGGTCACTACCTCCCAGGTGTCCATCCACTTTTGCTTCCCTTACTAATTCTTCCTGGTCTGTGAGCAGCAGATCAAGAAGAGGTCTGCCCCTAGTTGGTTCCTCCAGCACTTGCACCAGGAAATTGTCCCCTACATTTTCCAAAAACTTCCTGGATTGTCTGTGCACTGCTGTATTGCTCTCCCAGCAGATATCAGGGTGATTGAAGTCTCCCATGAGAACCAGGGCATGCGATCTAGTAGCTTCTGCGAGTTGCTGGAAGAAAGCCTTGTCCACCTCATCCCCCTGGTCCGGTGGTCTATAGCAGACTCCCACCACGACATCACCCTTGTTGCTCACACTTCTAAACTTAATCCAGAGACTCAGGTTTTTCTGCAGTTTCATACCGGAGCTCTGAGCAGTCATACTGCTCTCTTACATACAGTGCAACTCCCCCACCTTTTCTGCCCTGCCTGTCCTTCCTGAACAGCTTATATCTGTCCATGACAGTACTCCAGTCATGGGAGTTATCCCACCAAGTCTCTGTTATTCCAATCACATCATAATTCCTTCACTTTGCCAGGACTTCCAGTTCTCCCTGCTTGTTTCCCATGCTTTGTGCATTTGTGTATAGGCACTTGAGATAACCCGCTGATCGCCCCTCTTTCTCAGTATGAGGCAGGAGCCCTCCCCTCTCACACGCTCCTGCTTCCTCCCGGTGTCCCACTTCCCTCAGGGCTTTGGTCTCCTTCCCCCAGTGAACCCAGTTTAAAGCCCTCCTCACTAGGTTAGCCAGCCCGCTTGCGAAGATGCTCTTCCCTTGCTTCGTTAGGTGGATCCCATCTCTGCCTAGCACTGCTCCTTCTTGGAAGACCATCCCATGGTCAAAGAATCCAAAGCCTTCTCTCCGACACCACCTGCGTAGCCATTTGTTGACTTCCACGATTCGACGGTCTCTACCCCGGCCTTTTCCTTCCACGGGGAGGATGGACGAGAACACCACTTGCGCCTCAAACTCCTTTATCCTTCTTCCCAGAGCCACGTAGTCTGCAGTGATCCGCTCAAGGTCATTCTTGGCAGTATCATTGGTGCCCACGTGGAGAAGCAGGAAGGGGTAGAGATCCGAGGGCTTGACGAGTCTCGGTAGTCTCTCCCTCACATTGCGAATCTTAGCTCCTGGCAAGCAGCAGACTTCTCGGTTTTTCCGGTCGGGGTGGCAGATAGATGACTCAGTCCCCTTGAGGAGAGAGTCCCCGACCCCCACCACCCGCCTCCTTCTCTTGGGAGTGGTGGTCGTGGAACCCCCAACCCTAGGACGGTGCATCTCATGCCTTCCAACTGGCCGAGTCTCCTTCTGCTCCCTTCCCTCAGACGTATCATCTGGTCCACTCTCCGAATTGGTACCTGTGGAGAGAACATGAAGACGGTTACTTACCTGTATCTGCGTTGCTGATACATGAACGTTCCCCTTTCTTCTTCTGGAGTTCACATGATGCCAAATTTCTTCGCCGGCCTCCTGTCCCCGCTGTGCGGCCTGCTCTGAATCTTCAGAACCTTGTGCCCGTAGAAGCATATCCTGACGTCTGTCCAGGAAATCTTCAGTTTCTCTTATGCAACGCAGGGTCGATACCTGTTGCTCCAGACCTTGAACCTTCTCTTCCAATATGGAGACCAGTTTGCACTTTGTACAGACAAAGTTGCTTCTGTCCTGTGGAAGAAAGACAAACATAGCACATCCAGTGCAGGTCACAACAGCTGAACACCCCCCATCCATATTACCTTCCTCCTACAAGCTTCCTCAGGAGATGCAGTAACTACTCAGAGAAGGCGGCAAGATGTAAGCCTCAGTGGGCTCTCCCCAGGCGAACTCCCAGGCAAACTCCTGCTGTTAGCTGCTCTTCTGGTTCACTGCCGACTGGCTTTTTATACAGTCAGGATCACCTGTAACATGGAAAGTGTGGGCCCCTTACTGAAGGAGGGAGGCAACCTAGTGACAGAGGATGTGGAAAAAGCTAATGTACTCAATACTTTTTTTGAGTCTGTCTTCACGAACAAGGTCAGCTCCCAGACTACTGCACTGGGCAGCACAGCATGGGGAGGAGGTGACCAGCCCTCTGTGGAGAAAGAAGTGGTTCGGGACTATTTAGAAAAGCTGGATGTGCACAAGTCCATGGGGCCGGATGCGTTGCATCCAAGAGTGCTAAAGGAGTTGGCGGATGTGCTTGCAGAGCCATTGTCCATTATCTTTGAAAACTCATGGCGATCTGGGGAAGTCCCGGACGACTGGAAAAAGGCTAATGTAGTGGCCATCTTTAAAAAAGGGAAGAAGGAGGATCCTGGGAACTACAGGCCAGTCAGCCTCACCTCAGTCCCCGGAAAAATCATGGAGCAGGTCCTCAAGGAATCAATTCTGAAGCACTTAGAGGAGAGGAAAGTGATCAGGAACAGTCAGCATGGATTCACCAAGGGCATGTCATGCCTGACTAATCTAATTGCCTTCTATGATGAGATAACTGGGTCTGTGGATGAAGGGAAAGCAGTGGACGTGTTGTTCCTTGACTTTAGCAAAGCTTTTGACAAGGTCTCCCACAGTATTCTTGCCAGCAAGTTAAAGAAGTATGGGCTGGATGAATGGACTATAAGGTGGATAGAAAGTTGGCTAGATTGTCGGGCTCAACGGGTAGTGATCAATGGCTCCATGTCTAGTTGGCAGCCGGTATCAAGTGGAGTGCCCCAAAGGCGGTCCTGGGGCCGGTTTTGTTCAATATCTTCATAAATGATCTGGAGGATGGTGTGGATTGCACCCTCAGCAAGTGTGCAGATGACACTAAACCGGGAGGAATGGTAGATACGCTGGAGGGTAGGGATAGGATACAGAGGGACCTAGACAAATTGGAGGATTGGGCCAAAAGAAATCTGATGAGGTTCAACAAGGACAGGTGCGGAGTCCTGCACTTAGGATGGAAGAATCCCATGCACTGCTACAGACTAGGGACCGAATGGCTCGGCAGCGGTTCTGCAGAAAAGGACCTAGGGGTTACAGTGGACGAGAAGCTGGATATGAGTCAGTGTGCCCTTGTTGCCAAGAAGGCCAATGGCATTTTGGGCTGTATAATTAGGGGCATTGCCAGCAGATCAAGGGACGTGATCGTTCCTCTCTATCCGACATTGGTGAGGCCTCATCTGGAGTACTGTATCCAGTTTTGGGCCCCACACTACAAGAAGGATGTGGAAAAATTGGAGAGAGTCCAGCGGAGGGCAACAAAAATGATTAGGGGACTGGAACACATGAGTTATGAGGAGAGGCTGAGGGAACTGGGATTGTTTAGTCTGCGGAAGAGACGAATGAGAGGAGATTTGATAGCTGCTTTCAACTACCTGAAAGGGGGTTCCAAAGAGGATGGATCTAGACTATTCTGTCATCCACTACCACTGAGAACAAGGAGTAATGGTCTCAAGTTGCAGTGGGGGAGATTTAGGTTGGATATTAGGAAAAACTCTCTCACTAGGAGGGTGGTGAAACACTGTAATGCGTTACCTAGGGAGGTGGTGGAATCTCCTTCCTTGGAAGTTTAAGGTCAGGCTTGACAAAGCCCTGGCTGGGATGATTTAATTGGGGATCGGTCCTGCTTTGAGCAGGGGGTTGGACTAGATGACCTCCTGAGGTCCCTTCCAAGCCTGATATTCTATGATTAAGTTGGCCCAATAAAAGATATTACCTCACCCCCCCCTTGTCTGTCCAATATCCTGCAACTAACACCGATACAACACTTTTATAAATCTCAAAATATAACAATTTGCCTTTTGTTTGTTTGGCTTCCATTATGCTTCTGGCTAATCTGAAATGAGGTTCATGCTCTGATCCTTCCAGTGGATCTATTTATGCAGACTTCTGCACCCATGTAAACCCAGTTGCATGACTGAGCCTTTTATTAGGAAGAAATGGCACCAGATCTAAAAGTAGCAAGCTTTTTTATTTTTGTACAATGTTCCCAGACAGGATCTGTAGTTTGGTTACCTTATCATGTGTATCTCTCCAAGTGTATTGCCTTCAATAAATAATTGAAATTCTACACTTTTTTGTTTACAGCAGTCAGACTACAGTAAAATCTGTTCTCACTTAAAATTATTTGTTGTTAATAATACAAAATCAGAAATCTGAAATTTGTTTTAATATGGTAATTAACCAGATTACCAGGAGTAGAGCTAAGAAAATAATTTTTAGAAAGCCCTTTGACAAATTGTAGCACTTTGTTTGTGCATTGTCCCTGGACAAATCATGATTTTAACAGATTTATTTATCTGAAGTTATTTCTGCAAATAATTATAGTTCTGTAGATTTACCAGCAGCTTTTAGTAATGATTTGAAAATCAAAATGTTATGGATATGAAGGTTCCATAATACATATCTTCTGACTGGATGTGTAAAACTCATGTGACCCATTTCTGCAAGGTGTGGGAATGCCTCTTGAGGGTTCTGTGCACCCTCAACTCCTGTGAAACTCAGCAGAAGTTAAGGGTGCTCAACTGACAAACTTCTGCTCTTATTGATGCTGGTATGTAGCGATGCAAGACTCACCCGGTAGCACCTCCTGCTGGTCATCCAAGGAATGAGCTTGCCAGTCTTCAGAGCACCCTCTGTCAGCCGGTATCTCACCTGTTGCCCAGTGTCCCCCTTGGACCCCAGTGCCCCTTTCCCTTGGGTCCCACCCCCTGGCAGTACCCCCCCAGTCTCTGGGTCTCCCCTCCCCAGGGAACCCCAACCCCCTGTCCCCACCTCAGTATATGGCTACTGCCAGTCACCACCTAGCAGTGTACAAGCAACTCATCACAGGCAAGGGGGGTTTGGAGCTGCTGCCTCTGCCTACCCTTGGGCTGCCCTGTTGCAACCCCAGTACCCTGTCTTAGGCCATCTGCCAGGCCTGCAGCCTGGAGCCTCCCAGTTCCTCTGGCCTTCCCCAGCCCTGCTTCACTTCAGGTACCCTGGTACACTCCCCCAGCAGCCACACCCATCTCTCTCCACCACTAGGGGAGACTCTGTCTGAATATCTGGCTCACAGCCCTTTTATAAGGGCCAGCTGTGGTCTGTTTGGGGCATGGCCCCAGCTGTGTCTACTTCCCCAATCAGCCTGGGAGCTACTTGCCCCCAGCCACAGCCCTCTCCTGGGTTGTTTTATGCCCCTTGTGGTGTTAAAGTGTATTATGTTGATTGACTTTATTGGAATTACTGCAGTTTGATTTGCACTTTTCATGGGTGTAATTGAGAGCAGAATGTATCCTGGTATCCCTGCAAGGTGCTGAATGACTTGTAAGCCTTAAGAAGTCCATGCTCAGGTTTCTAGTGTGAAATTTGTTTTGGTGTAAGTGAAGTTAGACATCATAAAAGCAATGCAACCAAATCTGGGGCCTGAACCAAAGCCTACTGAAGTCAGTGGAGTCTTTCCATTGACTTCAGTGGCTATGGATCAGTCCCCCAATAAAAATACGTTAATGAATGAGTTGTAGCAACAAACTGAAAAGTTTAGTCATGCATAAGGTGTATTGAGTTCACTACAAAAGGTTTTTTTTCTCCTGCTGATAATAGCCCACCTTAATTAATTGGTCTCGTTACAGTTGGTATGGCAACACCCATTTTTTCATGTTCTCTGTGTATATATATCTTCCTACTGTATTTTCCACTGCATGCATCCGATGAAGTGGGTTTTAGCCCACAAAAGCTTATGCCCAAATAAATTTGTTAGTCTCTAAGGTATCACAAGTATTCCTCTTTTTTTTTTTGCTGATACAGACTAACATGGCTACCACTCTGAAACGAGTTACATATAAGACCCTAGTCCTATAAACGGTTAAGTATGAATACAGATTTGCTCCTGATCCTGATATCAGGACTACTCACATGAGCAAACCTTATGCTGTGTTTAAGTGTTTGACGCATCAGGGCCCATGTGCTTTTGTAAGCTAAAATTTTTCCACTTATAGCTGCCATACATTGGGAGTTAAGTTAAATAGGAGGTTTGTGTAAAATTACTTGCCTCTGGTCTTGGTTTTTTAGATTTCACTATTTAATCTGATAACGACTTTACCAATTACTTTGTGTTTTTTAATTTTTTTTCTTCTTTCTTTCTTTTTTTTTTTCAGGAATTGAATCAGATACTTATAGAGACACCACCAGTTTGGAAAGGATCATCAAAACTTTTCCGTAATCTTAGAGAGAAAGGTG
This sequence comes from Chelonia mydas, assembly GCF_015237465.2. Classification (NCBI taxonomy): domain Eukaryota; kingdom Metazoa; phylum Chordata; order Testudines; family Cheloniidae; genus Chelonia; species Chelonia mydas. The sequence goes on along the minus strand of NC_057852.1, from coordinate 85,353,977 downwards.
AGGAAGATTTATTTTACTGAATGACTTACTACATCTATTTTAGATTCTGTATAGTGGAAATATTGTTGCTAAAATATACACTTTTAAGTTGAATTCTTAATTTTTTTTCCAAAAAGAGGGAAAACAGTTGTCTTTTACATTTTAGAGACTAGCAAAATTTCCTTCAATATCTGCATTGTTTGATCATGATTGCAGCTGCCGTAGGATCGCTATATATAGTACTATCTGAATCTGGAACAGTTTTTTGAAGTGTGTTGTATTGGTATTTAAATGTTTCAAGTTTAATTTTGTCCTTCTAATGAGAATTACCTACAAAAGAGACATAGATAAAATACTTTTAATTAAAGGATACAGAATGACTTTCAGTTTTGATAGGTGCAAAGGTAGTAATGTGTATTGATTTCCTTGAAAAACTTCAGTTATTCATGTTCCCCACAATACTAATTGATGATTTCTAAAATCCCATGTAGTACATCAACTCTTTAATCAAGAAAATCAGATTTATGCATTAGCAATTTCTAAACTTCTGCAGATCAAGGTTTTGACTTGACTTGGTTTTGAAAATCTTCATAGCTTCTGACCATCAAACTTCACATTAATTATTGGGAAAAGATATAATCTCACTCTAGATCTCTGATATATTTTTTAAAAAGTACATATTCACTAAAAACCTGCTGGTTTCTGTACTATGGAAACTTGTAAAAGCCATCCAAATTAACCTGTTTAGTCTTCTGTTTGTTTCCACAGTAGCAGAAGATTCATGGAGTTTTTAAATTTAAATCTGGCCTTAAATTAGTTAAATCAGACAACTATTACAAGATGATATAACCAAAAATATTATCTATTACAGCAGGTTGAATAAAGTGATCTTGAAATACTAGTCTGCCTGAACTGGTGATTCTTGTTAGAATGACACCTTGGAAGAGTTAAGTCTTTTCTGAGTACTGGGGCTGTAGGTATTTTTCTGTGCTGTTGCCAGATACCAATACTGGGTTGACTGCTGTTCAGTTTTGTTAGGTTTCAAACTGAAGTAAACATTTACAATAAACTATAAAGAAACCCCCAAAACTAAGCTCATCTTTGGAACGGTACTAAAAGTGTTGCGGCATGCCTCAGCTTCATGGTCATGAAAACCATTTGCTGCTCACTGTTGTCAGCATTAAATCGAAGAGAGGCACTGAAGCCCTGAAATAAGGCTTTTTTGGGGGGGTAAAGCTTCAGAATTTATTACACAGTAACTCCTTCGTCAACGTTGTAGTTATGTTCTTGAAAAATGCAACTTTAAGCGACTCCAATTTCCCCATAAGAATGAATGTAAATGGGGGGGAGGGGGTTAGGTTCCAGGGAAATTTGTTTCACCAGACAAAAGACATATACATATACAGTATACGTTTTAAACAATTTAAAACAATTTAATACTGTACTCAGCAATGATGATTATGAAGCTTGGTTGAGGTGGTAGAGTCAGAGAGTGAAAGAGGGTGGGTTGTCCGGCTGCTCCTCTTGCTGTTCTTTCCAAAGTGCCAGGGATGCTCAACCCACAGCTCTGCCCCAGGCCCATCTCCACTCCAACCCTTCCCCCAAGGCCCCACCCCACCGTGTCCTCGCTCCTCCCCCACAAGCCTCCTGAATGCCTCGAAACAGCTGATTTCTGCAGGCGGGAGGCACAGGGAGGGAGGGGGGAGTTGCTGACCTGCGGGTTAGGTGGGAGACGCTGGGGAGGGTGGATGGGAGCTGATAGGGGGTCTGCAGGCCCACCCTGGTTCCAAGCCCCCACAACCAAACAACGTTATAAGCAAACATTGCGCAACTTTAAATGACTATGTTCTCTAATAGATCAGCAACATAACAACGAAACAACATTAACCGGGACGACATTAAATGTGGAGTTACTGTACCTAAGTCCATTTGTATTAACTTTAGAATAATTCAAAACTAGAGAGTATGTAGCAAGTACACTTAACATATATAAAGTTGCAGTGGAACCTGTCCTCTATGTAGCTCTTGTGCAGCCTAATCCTGTAAAGTTATGGAGCTATAGATTACCTCTCTCCTGTGGAGTTTTTACACTCCTCAAGAGAAAAAAAATAGCTTCCTTGAAGTTTGCTGTGCACCTTATAAATATGTTATGCTTGCAAGAGAAATTACCATAGTTTGCTTTCTGCTATGAAGAATTTGGCTCCATAAAAATATGAGTTTTAGATCATCTAAATGAAACACAAACATTCCATTTTTAGACTGTTTATAAACACTGGTTCAGTGATGTCAAGTTATGTGCTTAGAATGATGTGCTAGGACTCAGGAGATCTGGGTTCCATTTCCAGTTGAGACATTGGGCAAAGTAACTGTGCTTCAGTTTTTCGTTCTGTAAAAATCCAATATTGGAAAATGCTTTGAGCTCTACTGATGAAAAGCACTACATGAGGTATAACTATTATTTATTTATTACATATGCCTTAGTCCATTGAAAAATATTCATACATAAGTAAAGACTCTGTAGGAACTAGGGCTCAAATTAGGGTTCAAATTTTAAATATTTAACAATAGGAATCACCTTTCTCACTCTTCACATAACATTTGTTAAAACCATATATTTATTTATATATTTTAACTGTGTTACTCTTCAGTCCTTAAGTATATCTCCTTCATGCAGGGCTGTTGCAGAATTCCAGCAACACTTTTGTTTTTGGTGACCTATCCTTTATTAAAAGATACCTTACGATGGAACTACTTTGTTAGGCTGAGAAGTTCTTGTGCAGTTCACATGAAAGTAATATTAAATTATTTCCGTGTACCTCATATATGATACAAGGTGCAAAACTGGATATCTACATCAAATGTACCTTCGATTTAGAAAAGGTGTGAAGTAAAATATAAAGGAATTATTTAATTAAAAGTTTGACTAAATTGAATGCTAAATTACACTTTAATTACTAATGGGGGGGAAACACATACAGTTGTTTTTATTGGCCTTTTAAATTCCAGTTCTGCTATTTTTCATTTTTCCATTGGTTTTATTTTTTGGTTCAGACTAAAATCTGACTTCAGGTATGCACAATAATGTTCAATCCTTCCCAGTACCTACATGCACAGATTGGAGTATTTTTTAAGCAGTCACCTGCTTTTGGACTGGGAGCATTGTGGAGGCACTGTAATCACTGATTGAAAAAGTATTGCCTCCCTTTCCAGCAACCTCTTGTGGTGGATGTTTTTCCACAGGGAACTTTCTGTAGGTCTCATTTGCTAGAGGGAAAATTACAACAATGCAGGGGCCTTTGAGGGATTGGAGAAGGGTGTTGTGGGTGGGTCAGTGAGATGGTCTGGCTACAAAATGATGGAGGAAGAAGGGAGAAAAAATCTTTTTGAGTTTATTGTAAGTGTCTTTAAAAAAATTACTGGAGTGGCAGTGCTATTATTTGGCTGCATCTATTATCATGGCATTAGGGGTCACTCGATTAAATGAATAGGAAGGAGGTTTAATACAGACAAGAGGAAGTACTTTTTCACACAACGCACAATTAACCTGTGGAGCTCATTGCTATGGGATGTTATGATGGTCAAAAATATAGATGGGTTAAAAAAAGAACTAGAAAAGTTCATGGAGGACAGGTTCATCAATGACTATTAACCAAGATAGTCAAGATGCAACCCCATGCTCAGGGCAGCCCTAAACCTCTGACTGCCAGAAGCCAGGAGGCAAGACAGGGTGGATCTCTCCATAATTGCCCTGTTCTGTATACTCCCCCAGAAGCTCTGGTACTGGCCACTGTCTGACCTAGTATGACAGCTCTCATGTTTTTATGTTCTTATCTGTGAAACTAGCTTTCTGAGTTGGTAACTCAGGGTGAGATTTTCCAAAACACCTGTGCCTAACTCTCATTGAAAACAAGGCACCTAACTACCTGTAAAAACTGGCCCTCAGTACCTAATTTGAAAGCTTTCTATCTGTATCCTTATGACCAACTTTATCTTTGTCTGCTCCCTTTTGTTCACTCAGCTGGTGCCTGAACTCATTCAATGTTTACATTTTGCAAGAAAAAGTTCCCTAGGCATCTAAGTTTCTGCCTCTGGGCATGTGCACTGCTGCCTTGGGCAGATGTCTGGGTGGCTATCTCATACTTAAACCCTAACGTGATCCTCAAACCAGAAGAGATAGGTGTTGCCCCATGTATTTTGCCTGCAGCGCCTGATCCAGAAGCAGGATCTGAGCTGCCCAACGCCACACAAAACAAGCCAGGCGGGGAAGGGAGGAGGCCTTCCTTATAACCTTTTCCCATCAGGTTAGGGTATTTACCTGGAATGTGGGAGATGCTGATTCAGCTTTCCCTCTGCCTGATGAGAAGAGATTCAACTGGGCATTCCCACCTCTCAGCTGAGTACCCTCATTACTGGACCACAGAGTCATTCTCATTCTCTCTCCGGCCCTACATATATATAATTTTTTAATACAAAGAGGAACAGCTTCAACAAGCGTAACTGAGAGACCTGTATGAAACTACCCCATACTCTAGTGGTTAAAACCTGAGAGGTGGGAGATTCCCTGTTCAAATCCCTTCTTCTCATCAAGGGACAGGGGGATTGAACAAGGATCTTGCATCACAAGTGGGTTCCCTAACAACTAGGCTAAATGTTATAATGGAGGATGACTACTGGTTGTCCTCGTGTGCTGTTAGAAGTGTGTGCTGCTCTTTTTGCAAGAAACAGTTTACACACTTGACTCCTGGCTGTGGATCGCAAGTAGATTGGACTTGGGTACCTAACTCCATGAGAGGGATGGAGATGAGGACAAACCCCCTTCATTGGCATCTCCCATTGGTTATCCTAGGCAGCTCCCAGCCTAGCATAATGTCTTTTATAGATTCCATTCTCAGGTGCCTACCTCCCCCCATGCATTGTATAGGGAGACTAGGTGCCTAACTCAACTCACGGTTTGTGGTTTCCAGTGATTTCCAGGGCACTTATAGGTTAGGTGTTGCAATGCTGAGCACTGCAATGCCTAAGTTCCTTTGTGAATTGGGTCCTTAATTACTTTCCCATGACTTTCTTTGATTTCTGTAACTCAAGATGTTTGTTTAGGTCAGATTGTCCCCTTTTGGTTTATGTTGATATAAGAGACTTATCTCAATAAAGTTATGACATTCTTCTATAAAACGGCTATTTCCTTTTGGTAAATGTGCCATGAATTATGGTCTAGTTTGCTAAGTACTGACACTGAATCCAAGGAAATACTTTATATCACAACCAAATATACAGTATAAAAATGCAATAACCTGCAAAGGTGTGATCTCCCTATTTTTATTTTGTACAGGTGTAGATTGAATTGTTCACTGAAAATAAAATCTTAAAGCATTTATAAACCATCTTATCTAAACATCTACAGCAGTTCTTAACTATCATGATCTTGACATATTTTACTGTTATTCCCAGGCTGAATTATTTTATGTAGGGTAGACCCTGTACAAGACAGAACAAAAAGGCAGTTCCGACCTCAAAGCGTTTGCAATCTAAGTATAAGACAAGAGACCATAGGTAGATAGAGACAGGGGAGTACAAGGAAACAATGAGATCATATTGGTTAGTGTGAAGGGGTGGACAAACCCCACACTGGCTCCAAGGGAGTTAAAGGACAATACTGGACCCAGTTAGCCCCTCCCCTCCAGACCTGCAGAGCAAGCTTAAAGGGAGAAATTTAGCTCAGAAGTGGGAGGCTGGGGAGGAAGATAGACTTTCTTGGACAAGGGTGCCAAAGAAGCCTCCCTTTGAGGAACAGGACTGCATACTGAGCCCAGTTGGGGCTTAAGGTTTAGTTTTTGTTCGTTTTTTTTCTTTTTCTTTTGTTACGTTATATTGGACTGGGAGCTGTGGGGAGAGACAGATGGTAGGAAGTGACCCAGGGAGGGTAACTCCGAGGGCACTGCAGGATGCTGGACACTGCTGACTCTCATAGGGCCCTAGTTCAGAGCCCGGTGGAGTGAGAGGACCCAGGCTCCCCTAGCTATGTCTACTGCTGCAGAGGGGGCACAAGCGACATGCCACTCTTATTCCATGTCTGATAAGAAAAGGGCAAGGACATTGCAAATCTGAGGGGAAGCCAAACCCATCCTTGGGTGAGGAACTGGACTGAAAGGCTTTCCTGCTGAGAGGCGATACTGTTTGTGCTACCCAGTAAACCACCCGACCCTCTGAGGGCTCTATTACATTTGGCATGATAGGCAGTGGTCTCAGCACACTAGTGGCCCAGGCATTGTCAAGTTCTTTGTAGGCATCACAGCAAAGGAGATTTTAAAGAAGAGATTTGAAGGAGTATAGTGAAGTAGCTTTGTGGATACTTACAGGCAGATCCTCCCAAGCATGGGGCAGCATGGGAGAAAGCACAAAGGTGCTTGTTTCTTATCAATATTTGATAATAAAATAATCTTCATATCAATTGAGAATTACATTATATGGTCTATTAATAGTTGTTGATGTGACTCTACTTTTAAAAGATCCAGACATGCTCTAAATAATGTAAACATTACCATACAATAGGCAATCACATATGCAATATAAATAACTCTTCTAAAAATATTCTCCATTAAAAAGTGTATCCAGTAATAAGCTTTGTGAATTGTGTAATACAAATGTCGCTAAAATTTCTGCATCTGATTCACCAATGTCTTACTCCAGTTTTCTGCCAGTGAGAGTCAATTGAAATTAATAAAATTATGGTGTAAAATTGGAGCAAAGTGGTAGAATAATAATAGTGCTTTTAATTAGTAGGTTCAAAGTACTCTACAAAAGTGGTATCATTGTCTCCATTTTATAGATGGGGAATCTGAGAGGCAGAGAGATGACATGCCAAAGGCAGAGATAGGAATAGAATCGAGATCGCCAGAGTCCCAATCCAGTCTTAATCTCATAGTTCACACTGTCTCTCTATTAGGCTTTATTGCTACAATATATGCATTTTGATATCAAGTATGTAGATGGGCAGGTCCTCAGCTGGTGTATTTTGGCAGAGCTTCATAGAAGTCAATTCAGCTACACTAATTTATACCAACTAAGGATATGGTCCAGGGCTTTTTATTTTAATTGTTTTCACTTCAAGTGACCTCTGCACCTTCTATGTGGTCTTTGAGTTAGCCCTTCTTTCTGAGCAATAGCCATTCCAGAAATCTTTCTCCCATAACACTCAGGGCAGTCAACCAGAACTATCTGTCCATAGGTTGCAATATACTAGTACAAACAAAAGGAGGGAATGCTTTCAAAGGCCTCCTAGATAGCTCCCTTCATGTCTGCTGACATACTACTTGACAGTTGCTCTTCCTTCCTTTATTTTACAACAAAGAAGGTGGTATCAAACACTGAAAAACAATCTGTAAAATAATTTTTTACATTTGACTGATTACTCAAGCATGTTTTACATCCCTTTATCTATATCTCAGCTGCATTTGATCTCTACGTAGCTGACCTTCCAAGTAGTCACAGACCTAATGAAAAATTGGAACTGGTCTTTGACACATAACAGTAATTCTCAGTTTCTGAGGTACTGTACAAAATCTAGATGACACGAGGCAGAATACATGGTTGTATTTATTATTAGGGTAACTGCTTTTAAACTTGAAATGCTAGCAGAAGCAGCTACATTTTGTTTACAAATCCACAATTTTGTGGGGGTGGCGGGAGTGAGATACTATCCATTTTCCTTATAAATTAGTATTAGAACTGCTTAGAAGCCTTCCCTACTTTAGCAGCACCACAACAACCACCAGCGGCAGCAGGAGGTTTACTCCAGGGATTTCCATTTAGACTGAGGAAGAGGGGGAAGAATTAAATATGTTTGTTTATTTTATTTTCTGAAATTAGGGGTTGGGCTAGGGTCGGAGAGGAAAGAAGTTCAAATTTAGTGAATTTATGGGTGTGTAAGGGTTCATTTGGGGGATGGATAGGTGGTTTGGTGTGATTAAATGATAGCTTAATCAACTGCCTTCCTTTTACATCATCCCCACATTCCAGCCTCAGTAGTGAGGACCAAAATGATCTGGGTATTTTTTCTTGTTTTTTGAGGGTAGGAGACATATCCATCATGGAAGCGTTGCCCTTTTAGAATAAATGGCCTGGGTGTAGGATTATTTAGGATAAATGGCCTGTTGTATTGGAGAATATTTAGGGAGTGATTCTGAAGGTAATGGCTGTGAGCTTTTGGAGTGTTATTGGTAAAGGTGTTTGGGAGAGTGAATAGTCTTCTTAATTTGGCTTTGTAGCCTGCATTGAAGATCCTTTGTCTAGTATTGAGGTGTGGCAGCTATGACCACTCAATAATCACTGCAGAGGGCCAACAGAGTTGAAAAATGTTGCTGTGTGTAGGGAATATGGTAGTATTGTATGCAAAGAATTAATTGTGAGTGTTTGGATTCCTCCGTTCCTGTATTCATGTATGGGAGGAGACAAGTCAGAAAAATACCTTGTGAGGTCAAAATGCATAATCTCTGTTTCACTGGTTTTTCCTATAGTTAAGGACAAAAATCCCAGTTTTAGCTTCATGCTGATAGGTGGAAGATAAGTGAATTTCAACAGTCCATGATTTAATTAGGATTTTTTGTCCCCCAGGCTTGCCCGTATTAGCAAAACGTGGCTGGATGTTACCATTTTACCAGTGTGGGCACAGTTGGGTCAAGCGAGGTATTCTGTACAGTATTAGCCTAAAGAAGACAGGTGAAGATCTACTTTGCATGATTTTTGTATGGAGCCTGAAAAGCTGGAAGTTTCTTGCACCCAGGCTAGATTGATTACAGTATGTTCATTTTGTGCTATTCCCAGGATGCATTTGAGTTGACATAAGTTCAGGAGAACCAGCTGATGTGCTGCAAATTGTCCATGTGAGTTGCTGACCCACCTTGGAGGTACCAAGGCTAATAGCAATCAGTGATTTTAACATGTGTATGGATGAAAAATTGTTGGAATGAGCTTTGGATTTCACAGCCACTATGATGACCATGAAAAAATTCCAGGTGGTTCCTGGTTCAGTGCTCACAGCTAGTCTAGTGTTTGGTTTGGGATTGGAAGTTAGTCATTTAGGGCTAGATTTTTAAAGGTATGTAAGCACCTAAAGGTGCAGATAGGAGATTAATGGGATTTTCAGGAGCACACAGGTGATTAACTTGCATTGAAATAAATGGGAGTTAGGTGTCTAGGCACTTTTGAAAATCCCACTAGGCACCTGCAACTTGAAAAAATCTCGCCCTTGGAGTTTGGCCAATATTATAGACCATCTCATAATTCCTGTGTTTTTGAGATAGTGCCCTTCCTATCATGTTGGGGACTAGGGACCAGTTTTGGTGGTCTGCCATTAAAGATTAATGGAACTGAAGCCTTTCCAGTAGACCCTCAAGGCAGTAATTATTCCTTAAGCAGCCCATTTTGAAAAGAGTCCAGAATATCCCTAATTCACTGACCTTCTGGGGATGATGCAAGATTATCTATTTACCCAGGCTTTTGGGGAAGAAGGAGTGCAATTTGTGGTAATGAGTGTATAATATGGATGTTGAGTTCAAGCCTGATTAATTATTTTCTGCAGTTTGAACCAGTTCAAAATTTTTTGTGACTGGATTTTTAAAGTATCGCAAAAATATTGAGAGGCCTAGAATAGGTGCTTCATATATATCTAAATTGGTAAATAGTTCTGACATTATACTTCAATTTTTAACAAAGCCTTAAAAATCAATATTTAATTAAAGGTTTCAGAATAGCAGCCATGTTAGTCTGTATCTGCAAAAAGAAAAGGAGTACTTGTGGCACCTTAGAGACTAAAATTTATTTGAGCATAAGCTTTCGTGAGCTACAGCATGCATGCATCCGATGAAGTGAGCTGTAGCTCGTGAAAGCCTATGCTCAGATAAATTTGTTAATCTCTAAGGTGCCACAAGTACTCCTTTTCTTTTTATTTAATTAAAATGTATAAGCTCATCTAATAAGAGTTGAATGTAAACTTCAAAGCATAATTAGAGTGTATGTATGTATACACAGAGGCAGCGAAATACTAAAATCTGTGTATTGTTAAGCAATGTGAGAAGCAAAATTCCTAACTAGATATGTGTACTAACATTCAGTAAAATTATGACCCAAGCTTAAACAAATTTAAAGATGGTATCAGGAGAGAACACAGTTTTAATTGTAATGTGAAACCTTTGTATACTGCCATAAGATAAAAAGAAAAGGAGTACTTGCGGCACCTTCGAGACTAACAAATTTGTTAGTCTCTAAGGTGCTGTAAGTACACCTTTTCTTTTTATGGATACAGATTAACACAGCGGCTACTCTGAAACCTGCCATAAGATACTTCCATGTGTCATGGTTGGGGTTTTGGAAAAACTTGGTGTAATGCATCATGCACATTACTTTCAAGGGATGAGACTAATATATGTTTAACCTAGTGTTTTAGTAGTAAGGCTGCAGTGTATTTGTAGAACAATTTACCTGGACTACAAACCACTCTCCGCTGGCGAGAGAGAGAGAGAGAGATTTTAGTTTTCTGACAGTTCCAAAATATCAAAAAGTAAGCTCACATTGAACAAAACCTTTTGGGTATTTTTAACTTGTTCTAAAAGATAAAGAAAATGAAGGGCTACATTTGGAAAACAGGAGGAGGTGATTTATAACCATTCGTCCAGTAGTTAGCGCAATCACCTTGAATGTGGACAGCCTAGATCTGGAGCAGAGTGCCTAAACCACCAGGCTATTGGCTGCCTATTCTAGTGTGGGGCTCTCTCAATCTTTCCTTTTGAAGCTGTTCCATTTTGTATAAATAAATATTCATTGGAGCAGGAATTGGAATGTAGGTGTTCTCCCTGCCAGGTGAGTGTCCTGAGCACAAGGCTATAGAGTCATTCATTTTTGCTCTCCCCCCTCAATGACTGTTCAAGTATTTTATAAAAAGTGGAACAGCTTCAACAGGACAGAGTGAGGGAGACCCCCTTTAGAATACCCAGTAGCCTGGTTGTTAGGGTACTTACCTAGAAGGAGTGAAGATCTGGGTTCAAATCCCTGCTCTGGAGTGAAGATTTGAACCTGGGTCTCCCACATCCCAAATGAGTACCCTACCCATTGCACTAAAGGTTATAAGGGGGATGACAGTGCCACTACTTCCATTTTTGTGAATAATGCCTAGATCCCTGTGTGAAATCTTGCCTGAAAAAGATTTCATTTTGTTAATGTTGAAATGATTCATTTTGACTTTTTGGAAAAATGTTCTTTTTTTTTGTTTGTTTTGACTGAAACAATTTGCTGGAATCTACATGAATTCGCAAAATGTTTCAGTCAACCTAAATCTGCTTTCTGACTGAAAAATAGTTTCATCTGAACAATTTTGCCCAGCTGTAATGTATATATGTGTAAAAAAAAAAAAAAAACCACCTCTAATTTTTCAAGCTTGACAAATGAAGGCTTATTAGAATTGATATGACATGACACTTTTTTTGTCTCTAGGTTTGATTTCCTACACAGAATATCTGTTTCTCCTTTGTATCTTAACAAGTAAGTATTCTGAAAAAAACTCACTGCAATTTTGTGATTCTGAATTTATTCCTATACATTAGAATATTTTATGTTCACTTAAAAATTATATAAATTATATGGGGAAAAATCACATCCATCTTTTCCATATAACTTGGTCACTGTATTATCCCAGGGTAATCTTGTAACGTTTCAATTGAAGTGTTGTATTACATGGGCACCCTTTACTGAAAATGAGAGATTAAGGATTATCAGATGAATTGAACATCAGTTTGTAGTGTATAATCTCAGTCCTCTGAAATTGCTGCATAATTGTTAGATAAATTTATTAAAGTTTATAAAGGACTTCTGAAGATGGAGAGAGATACATAAGTTGTAAATATTATTTTTCAATCTATATATGATATCCGCTTACATAGTTTTAGAAAATCTGTTAAAACTGAGCCAAACATTTATTTGTAAACAACAAACACTAACAAAATTAAATATTTGTTTTGTCTTCCACCTGGGAAAACAATGTAGAAGGTTTAATTGTTTGATTGTACTAGAGTCAATTATGTATAGTATAGATTTTCCATAACTAACACAATTGTTTGAGATTTTAGATTTGTAAATTAAAGATTTACAAACTAGTTTTAGAAGTTTTGTTAACTTCAAATAATAGGCTTTTAAAACTGTCATCTATTGGAATTTAAAAATCAAACACAAGAACCACAACAGTGCTTCATTTATTTGGGCATTTCATGCAAGAATTCTCAAGTGTAAGCATGGAATCATATACACAGGATTGTATGTGTCAGAACCCAGTTCTTTTTAATCCAGACTTTTCAAAGAGGTTTATATGAGAAACTGATACCTCAGATGTAGAGCTAGAGGCTCTTCTTTCATAAGATGTTAAGGGAGAAGAAAACCCCATACTCCACGTAAGCTAAAAGCTGTTCTCCAGGGAGAAAGTTGTATCCATCATTGAGAAAGAGGTCGTGGCAGTGAAGTGGTGTATGGACTGCCTGAGGTACTATTTGCTGAGGAACCCTTTTTCTCTGATCACAGACCTCCCTAAATGTAGCCCTGGAAGGCACCCAGTGCTGACAGCAGGAGCCCGACAGGCGCCTGGCGCTGACTCATAACTCGGCGGGGGCATTGAAGACCCGAACCCTAGTGTGCCCGGCAGGGACTGAAGCCCCAGTGCTTCCCAGCAGGAGCTGAAGCTCTAAGCTCCGGCGTACCTGGCGGGGCTCCATTTAGGGAGGGCAGGGCAGCACCTGCCCCCCCAGTTATGAGTCAGCCCCAGGGGCCAGCTCCTCCAAGCCCACCAGCACACAGCCAGTCACTCCTCTGCCTGCACTACACCCCCCACACACACTAACTGCTCACAGCTCCCCCAGAGCTTTGTGGTCTGGTCAAAAGCGTATAGTGATCTGGATTTTTCCCACAGTCCCCCTGTTGACTACCCTTGCTCTAGAATATTTTGGCTGAATTTGTTTTCCATTACAAATAATATCCATAAAATGGGCTAGTGTCTGACCAAAAATGAGATTCTTTATTATAGGAAAGAAGTGAAATGGGAGGTGCCTTACCCATTTTTTGACTGAAGGATAAAATAGTTCAATTGTCCGAATGGTAGACGTTTAAACTGGAATTTTCAAAATCCAAACAACTGAGGTTATCAGCTGATGCCATTTTTATGTAACTATGGCAGAGTAAGAAGAGGGCTTTGGTCCATCATTGCATAGGGCCATATGTAAAGGCAAGAAATTATTACTGAATTGAATAATGTAATAAGCTTTGAAGTTCAGGCTAAGATGACTGGGTTTTCAACTCTTCCTTCCAAGTGCTCAAAGGGACCTACTAGAATAATGGTGTACATGTGGAGTAAATGCAAGCATTGCATACCTTTTAGAGACATGGAATATATGGCCATAGGACTGCGCTTTAAATCACAGAATTGGCTTGTCAGCTGTTCCTCTTGCCAATATCAGGGAACATGAGTATGGACTGTTTTAGCTGGTAGCTTTAAGGCCTGACCAAGGGCACATAGCAGCATCCCTTTAATCAGTGGGAGATCTGTTTTTTTTTCCACCCAAACTTTTGGCCAGTCACTTTAATAAAAATGTCATTTGATATTTTAAAAGGAAAATCATATTGGAAAATTCTCTGAAGGATTCATTTAACATCTTAGTCATCTTTTTTTCTCTAGTGCTGCCTTGGCATTTAGAAGTTGAAAGGAAATGGTATTCGTAATTCTCTGAGCCTCTCTGGTTAATAAAAAGAAAAGGAGGACTTGTGGCACCTTAGAGACTAACAAATTTATTTGAGCATAAGCTTTCGTGAGCTACAGCTGAATGCATCCGATGAAGTGAGCTGTAGCTCATAGAATCATAGAATATCAGGGTTGGAAGGGACCTCAGGAGGTCATCTAGTCCAACCCCCTGCTCAAAGCAGGACCGATCCCCAATTAAATCATCCCAGCCAGGGCTTTGTCAAGCCTGACCTTAAAAACTTCTAAGGAAGGAGATTCCACCACCTCCCTAAGTAACGCATTCCAGTGTTTCACCACGCTCCTAGTGAAAAAGTTTTTCCTAATATCCAACCTAAATCTCCCCCACTGCAACTTGAGACCATTACTCCTTGTTCTGTCATCTGCTACCACTGAGAACAGTCTAGAGCCATCCTCTTTGGAACCCCCTTTCAGGTAGTTGAAAGCAGTTATCAAATCTCCCCTCATTCTTCTCTCCCGTAGACTAAACATCCCCAGTTCCCTCAGCCTCTCCTCATAACTCATGTGTTCCAGTCCCCTTATCATTTTTGTTACCCTCCGCTGGACGTTTTCCAATTTTCCACATCTTTCTTGTAGTGTGGGGCCCAAAACTGGACACAGTACTCCAGATGAGGCCTCACCAATGTCGAATAGAGGGGAATCATCTCGTCCCTCGATCTGCTGGCAATGCCCCTACTTATACAGCCCAAAATGCCATTGGCCTTCTTGGCAGCAAGGGCACACTGTTGACTCATATCCAGCTTCTCGTCCACTGTAACCCCTAGGTCCTTTTCTGCAGAACTGCTGCCGAGCCGTTCGGTCCCTAGTCTGTAGCGGTGCATGGGATTCTTCCGTCCTAAATGCAGGACTCTGCACTTGTCCTTGTTGAACCTCATCAGATATCTTTTGGCCCAATCCTCTAATTTGTCTAGGTCCCTCTGTATCCTATCCCTACCCTCCAGCGTATCTACCTCTCCTCCCAGTTTAGTGTCATCTGCAAACTTGCTGAGGGTGCAATCCACACCATCCTCCAGATCATTTATGAAGATATTGAACAAAACCGGCCCCAGGACCAACCTTTGGGGCACTCCACTTGATACCGGCTGCCAGCTAGACATGGAGCCATTGATCACTACCCGTTGAGCCCAACAATCTAGCCAACTTTCTATCCACCTTATAGTCCATTCATCCAGCCCATACTTCTTTAACTTGCTGGCTAGAATACCGTGGGAGACCTTGTCAAAAGCTTTGCTAAAGTCAAGGAACAACACGTCCACTGCTTTCCCTTCATCCACAGACCCAGTTATCTCGTCATAGAAGGCAATTAGATTAGTCAGGCATGACTTGCCCTTGGTGAATCCATGCTGGCTGTTCCTGATCACTTTCCTCTCCTCTAAGTGCTTCAGAATTGATTCCTTGAGGACCTGCCCCATGATTTTTCCAGGGACTGAGGTGAGGCTGACTGGCCTGTAGTTCCCAGGATCCTCCTTTTTCCCTTTCCCTCACGAAAGCTTATGCTCAAATAAATTTGTTAATCTCTAAGGTGCCACAAGTACTCCTTTTCTTTTTGCTAATACAGACTAACACAGCTGCTACTCTGAGACCTCTGGATAATAAATTACTGGTACTTTGGTATACCAAAATGTTCTATTAGCCTCTTAGTATTATTTCCAAGTCATTTGATACTTTGTCTTAAGGCGAGACATTAATTCTTATAAAAGTCAGTGGAGTTATACATAGGGTGAATGTGTCCCCTTATATTTAATTGCCAGGCTTTTGAAATATAATAGAGCTCAGTGGGACGGGGGAGAGTGCATGTGTGTCACCTTTTATTTACCTAACATAAGTAATACAGTGGTAAACAGAAGAAGGCTTTACAGCTCTTGGTTATTCCTCCTCTTGAGATTCTGTTGGTTGCCTTGTCCTTATTTCCCTTTTCCTTGTATCCTCTAAATATATTTCCTTGTTAAATCTGTTCTGTGAATGATATCTTAAATTTCATTTGGTTGCCCCGTTTGTTCTTTTTGCCATAATTCACAGGATACTAAATTGTTTGTTTACTTTGATATTGCTAGATTTTTAAAAGGTTTATTGCATAAGCTTCTAATATAGCCTGGCTTTTGAATTCTATTGTTTAGTCTTTACTAGTCTTTATCTGTATTCTTTTAAGATGTCATTTCTTCTGGCTGTTTCCAAAGCTTTTAAAGACAGCAATGAGTGATTTGTAGGGTATTTTAAAAGATAGCCTGTTTACTCTCTTTCACAAAGATAAGATTGTCTTTAGGACCGTCACTTCTCACCTAACACTGTTCAGGGATTTCACCTTGGTCAGTATGTTGTTTCTCTTATTGTCCCTAGCAAGTTCTTGTTCCTGGATAGTAGAAGCCAGTTTTTAGAAAACTGAATGGTAAGAACATTATAAGTTAAAATTTGGATGATATTTCATCATTGCAAAAATCTTATAATTTTGTGGGGGGCTTATTAACTAATTTTGATGGGTCATGCCTTTCCTAGCAAAAGTTGTACAAATGTATTGGCTGTGTGTGTTTTTGCTGAGGAAAGCTGGCTCTGAATTAAGGTGCATTGTGCCAGCAATATGGTAGTCTCTATCTGACATTCCAATCAACATAATTTGCAGATCAGAAATGTGGAATCAGATATATATCTTTTCAGAATCGCTATTTGGACTTCAGTGCCACAACGGATCCTCACTTCAATTAAGCAGTATTGTAAAAATATTTTTCTTAAATCTTCTACTACTGTAAGCACATAACCTCCCCGCCCCTCGCCGCCCACCCACAGAATGGGTTTTGCCTCAATTTCCACAATGACTCTGGGAGGAACATTGGCCCTACCCCTAGGAGGTGACAACAGGTAATAGCCATGTGTGATTGCTTCTCCCTCCTCAATACCAAACCACCACTGCTCCAAGATGTTTTACCCTTTTTCTTTCTTTTTCTTTCTTTTTTTTTTTTCAATCTATGAACTTTGAGGTTTGCATTAAGCTTCTGAAATGTTGAAAGTGAAACAAATGTATAAGGTGAGATCCCTAGCTGCTGTAAGTCAGTTATACACTGTTTATATGCACAAATATACTGATATACACTAGTTGAGGATCTGATCTAAAATATTCAGTTTATATTCATAAAGGTTAAACTTTTATCATCACTTTTTGCAAATAATTGACAATTGTATTCTTTTTCTGGCAGAGCCTCATGCAGGTTTTAAAATAGCTTTCAACATGTTTGATACTGATGGCAATGAGATGGTCGACAAAAAGGAGTTCTTGGTGGTATGTATATTAGATATTGCTCTTTGATCAGTTTCTGAGTATTTTGACATAATCTTGCTATCATTCTATTTTTATGTTTAAATTCTGTATGACAATGAGAGATTGCATAAAATGGTAGGTAACTGTAAATGTCAACTATTTATAATGGTGCATAGATGTACTGCATGCTGTGCTTTGAAGTTGAATTGCCATTTCCCTTCTACTGTTTTTGTTGTTGTTAATAAATTTCTCAAATAAAATTCCTTTTGGGCTAATATTGCCACAGCTGTGGTCAGCAGTTACTTGAGTTAGACACACTTTGGTATAACAATGAGAGAGCTTGTGGCAGGATGTTCTCCAGGTGGCCTCTTGCCTTTGTTTATTTCCCCACTTGGTCCAAAATAACCTGAATCTGTTGACTTTCGTGACATGCTACAAAGCCAGTCTATTTTGGGGACCATTTGGAGAGGCTCTGAGGTGGAATTGAGATATTGCTGTGCTGCTTAACCCCATCATATCATTAAGGTCCCATTTCATCAAAGCGCTACAATGTTGTGTAAATCATATTGATTTCAAATGCAGGCTTACAGTGAAGCACATGCTAAAGTGATTTGCTGAATTGGGCCCTTAATAGTTTTATTACACCTAGATGATGATGGAGGCAAGGCTGACTGGAGTCTGAATAATTTGTACCTTTAAATAATGGCAGGGCACCTAGAGCTTTTGGATTAGGTGTTGTGACAGATATGACAATTTCCTGCAATATCTTGGGGAGCTCTTACTGTATTGCATGTATCATTGTGGGCCAGGGATTGTATGTAATTCCATGGGGGAGAGTAACTACAGCCCTCAAGGAACTAAGAACAGTGGAGTGTGATTGGGTACTCACTCAGGATGTAACACATCCAGCAGGTGGCAGGTTTGTATAATTTTTGGTAGTGCCCAGACGGGTCCAAGCCCCCCTCACACACACACACACACACACGCGTGTGCGCACACCTGCCTTGTAAGCCAATATATATGTTTTAAAATAAAGTAAAAATGTGAGGGGTTTGGGGTGTGGGAGGGGCTCGGGCAGAGGGTTGGGGTGCTGAGGGGAGGGCTGCAGGGTGGGGCCGGGGATGAGGGGTTCACGGTGCAGGAGGGGGCTCAGGGCTGGGGCAGAAGGTTGGGGTGCAGAGGGGTGAGGGCTCTGGCTGGGGGTGCGGGCTCTGGGGTGGGGTGGGTATGAGGAGTTTGGGGTGCAGGCAGGCTTCCCCGGACTGGGGCCAGAGAGGAGGACTCCCTCCAGCCCTCCCCCCCACTGGCAGCAGCGATCTCCGAGGGAGGGGCCCCCTCTCCACTCCTGGCAGCACATTCACCTCGCACCACTGTCCCTGTACGTGCTCCTAGAGCTCCTGTCAGATCCAGGAAGCCCCCTCCCCTCTGCTGTGGTGGGTGTGGTAGGTGCGTGTGCGCCTCCTCCCCTGCTGCTGCCCCTCACTGTAGCCTCACTGGGGGTAGGGAATGGGGCTGCCCCTTGCCCAGTGTGGGGCAGGAGCGGTGACTGCAGGTGGGGGGCGGGGGGTGTGTGCTGGTGGATGGTCCCACCGGAAAAGGAAAGGGTCTGTGTGTCTGAGGCAGAAGGGCAGGGTCAGCCTGCCCTGACACTAGTGGATAGGGGGCGCTAGGACCTTGCGGCGGCAGTTGGTGCCGGGAGTTGGCAGAGTGGAGCGCAGCGCATAGCTGCAGGGGACAGCCGCCCGCTTGAGGCAGGGATGCTATGGGGCCCGGGGAGACGCATGAGGGCATCAGGCGGGGGGCAGGGGACCTTTAGGGGAGGCGCGCAGGGGGCAGCAGGTAGGGCCGGGGGAGAGACCCGGCCCCATACATTGGTGGAGCCAGGCCCCTCGGCCCTGAATATTGCTGGAGCATGGGCACCACGGGCCCATATTACTCGCTGCCGCTGCTAGTTCAAAGTGGATTCTCCAGAGGCCAAAGTCAAAGGAAGGCCTTTAGATAATTAACCTGAGTTTAAGCTGACTCAGGGGCTTCGTTATGTTCCGGAAAACAGACAGGACCTTCTGTCCAAGAGAAGGGCCCCAATACTTGGAGAAGGGTTGGAAGGACTGACACCAACTAGGGGTGATCTCTGTTAAGCTTATTAGCATGCATGTAGGGTGTTGTTGTTGTTTTTATTGTTTTAATATATTTTCTCTGAAATGCTTTTTTACTTTACTACTAAATGTGCTTGCTTAAAAAGAGTTGTATTGTAACTTAACGATGGCTAATTACGCTGTTTATAGACTCTGAGGAGAAGAGAAAGCAGGCCTGCTGAGGCAATCTGCATTGGTGGGGAATTGCCAGTGTAGGCAGGAAACTGTGCAGCCTGGAAATACCCTGGTCACGTTTGAGAGATGCACGTGTCTCTGCCCAAGAGAGTTGATGGCTGGGGAGCCGGAAGCCTGTGAATACTTGCCCTTGCTGGCCCACAGGGTGAGATTACAGGTGTAGTTGCCCTGAACTGAGAGAGGTGTACCTTTGTTATTTTACAAATCTAAATAAATATTTTTCAATCTGTAGTTTAGCCCAAAGGTGAATTTTATCTATTTACTTGTATTTTATTGTTTGAATGAAGTCCAGAACTATTGGGTGAATACGCTCTAGTCCTGGTGACTTATTGCTGTTTAATTTATCAGTTTATTCCAAAACTACCTCTATTGACACATCAATCTGGGACAGTTCCTCAGATTTGTCATCTAAAAAGAATGGCTCAGGTGTGGGAATCACCCCCAGATCCTCTGCAGTGAAGAGTGATGCAAAGAATTAATTTAGCTTCTCTACATCAGCTTTGTCTTCCTTGAGTGCTCCTTTAGCACTTGGATCATCCAGTACCCACCCTGATTGTTTGGCAGGTTTATTCCTTCAGATGTACTTTAAAAAAATGTGCTGTTAGTTTTTGTGTCTTTGGCTAGTTGCTCTTCGGATTGGTTTTTTGGTTTTTGGCTTTTTTCCTCTACCTTATTATATATTTTACACTTGGCTTGCCAGAGTTTATGTTCTTTTCTATTTTCCTAAGTAGGATTTGAGTTCTGATTTTTTAAAGGATGTCTTTTTGTCTCTAACTGCCTCTTTTGACTTTCTTCAGCCAGGGTGGCATTTCTGTGGCCCTCTCACTGTTTTATTTTTATTTGAGGTACACATTTAATTTGAGCCTTTATTACTGTATTTTAAAATAGTTTCCATGCAGCTTGCAAGCATTTCAGTCTTGTGACTCTTCCTTTTAATTCACATTTAACTGGCTTCCTCATTTTTATATGGTTCCCCTTTTTGAAGTTAACAGCTACTGTGGTGGGTTTCTTTGGTATTTTCTCCCCTACAATGATATTAAATTTAATTACATTATGGTCACTATTACTGAGCGGTTCAGCTGTATACACCTCTTGGAACAGATCCTGTGCTTCACTTAGGACTAAATCAAGAATTCCCTCTCCCTTTGTAGGTTCCAGGTGTAGTTGTTCCAAGAAGCAGTCATGAATGATGTTGAGAAATTTTATCTCCACATCCCATCCTTAGGTGACATGTACTCAGTCAATATGGAGATAATTGAAATCCCTCATTATTATTAAGTTTTCTGTTTTTTGTAGCCTTTCTAATCTCTGACAGGTTTCAGAGTAGCAGCCGTGTTAGTCTGTATTTGCAAAAAGAAAAGGAGTACTTGTGGCACCTTAGAGACTAACCAATTTATTTGAGCATAAGCTTTCGTGAGCTACAGCTCACTTCATCAGAATGCATTCCAATGAAGTGAGCTGTAGCTCACGAAAGCTTATGCTCAAATAAATTGGTTAGTCTCTAAGGTGCCACAAGTACTCCTTTTCTTTTTTCTAATCTCTGAGTATTTCAGAGCCACCGTGTCACCATCCTGGTCAAGTGGTCTGTAGTACAGGCTGAACCTCTCTAGTCCGGCACTCCCTGGTCTGGCAATATCCATGGTCTGGCATAGGCACCGACTCCATGGGTGCTCTGGGGCTGGAGCACCCACGGGGAAAGATTAGCGGGAGCGGAGCATCCACTGGCGCCAAGCCTCCCCCTTCTGCTCCCCTCCCCCTTGCCTCTCGTGTGCCAGTGGCCCCGCGCTTACCCACTCCACCTCCTCCCTCGCAGCACTTCCAGAGCGCTGCAAACAGCTGATTCACGGTGTTCAAGCTCCGGAAGGGAGTGGGAGGACCTGGGGCTGGTGGCTGGGACCTGGGGCCGGCATCGGAGCCCCTGGGCGGCGGCCATGCTGGATGCAAAGCCTGGGGGTGCTGGAGTACCCCCCACACTCCTACTTCCCATGCCTATGGAGACCCACTGGAACTCTGCATTGACCTCCCATGGTTCGGCAAATTCTCTGGTTCAGCACTAAGGTCCAGAGGGTGCCGGACTAGAGAGGTTCAACCTGTATATTCTTACTGCTATACTCTTATTATTCAAGCATGGAATTTCTATCCATAAAGATTCTGTTGTACTGTTTGATTCATTTAATATTTTTCCTATATTTGACTCTTGCTTTCTTTCACATATAGTGCCACTTCCCCACCAGCATGACCTACTCTGCCATTCCTGTATATTTTGTACCCTGGTAATACTATGTCCCACTGACTATCATTAAGGCTAAGATTATGTCATCAAAGTCACGGCATCCATGACTTCTGTGACCTCCATGATATTTTCCACCTCAGCCTCAGGGCGGCGGGGCTGGAGCTATCAGCCGGCAGGAGCTCTGGAGATCTGAGCCGCCATAAGTGGTGGGAGCCCCTGCAGCTACCACCCTCTGTGGAGGAACCTGGAGCTCTGAGCTGCAACAACTGGCAAGGAGACCATGCAGCTCCCAGCTGCCGCGGGTAGTGGGGGGATCTGAAGCTCCCAGCCACCATGGGTGGCAGGGGGACCCAGAGCTCTCAGCCCCTGCTGGCAGAGCTCCAAGCCACCAATCTTGAAGCTCCGAGACCCTGCAAGTGGCAGGGGTCTCCCAGAGCTTTCAGCCACCATGGGAAGCAGGGGTCCTGGAGCTCTGAGCCACTGTGAGTGGCAGCAGCCCCTGCAGCTTTCAGCTGCTGCAGGCAGCAGAGGGATCTGGAGCTCTGAGCTCTGGAACTGCCGCGGGCGGTGGAGGGCCCCCAGAGCTTTTGGGCAGCAGAGGACCTGGATCTCTGAGCCACTGTGAGTGGTAGTGGCTCCTGCAGCTTTCAGCTGCCCTAGGCAGTGGGGGGATCTGGAGCACCGAGCTCTGGAGCTGCGGAGGGGGCCCCCATAGCTCTCAGCCATGCCACCAGAGATCTGAGCTGCTGTCCCTGGAGCTCTGAACCACCACAGGCAGTGAGGGGCCTTCAGAGCTCTGAGCCACCGTGGGCGGCGGAGGTTCCCCAGCACTCCAAGCTGCTGCAGGCAGCAAGGGGCCCCCAGAACTCAGCCCCCAACAGGTGCTGGGAGGGGACTGGAGCTCCCAGTGGTGGCTGTGGGACCCTCGAGCTGTCAGTCACAGTGGTGGCGGGTGCTGGGCCCCCTGCTGCTCCTCCTACAGCTGGGCTCGGTCTCAACCCTATTTTCTCACAGTTATTTTTAGTAAAAGTCACAGACAGATCACGGGCAATAAACAAAAATTAATGGAAACTTGTGACCTGTCCCTGACTTTTACTAAAAATAACCCTGACAAAATCTTAACCTTAATTATTGTTGTTCCACCAAGTTTCTGTGATGCTTATTACATCAATATCTTCATTTAGTTCCAGGCACTCAAGTACCCATCTTATTATTTAGACTTCTAGAATTTGTAAACAAGCACTTATAAAATTTGTCAATATTTAGTTGTCTGCCTTCTTGTGATGTAAATGAATGGGACTCTTTTTTTGTCTGACAGTTTTTCTCTTCAGTTTCTTTCTGGACTTTGTCAACTTCTATCCTCTGCTCTTTCTAGAATATAGAGTATCCCCTTTTCTAAATCCTGCTCTCAGGGATGTCTCTATCCAAACCACATGCTCGTCCACACCTTTTAGCTTTTCCCCAGCCGTTAGTTTAAAAACTTCTCTATGACCTTTCTAATTTTGCATGCCAGGAGTCTGGTTCCATCTTGGTCTTACGTAAAGTAACCACAAGAACATAAGAACGGCCATACTGGGTCAGACCAGAGGTCCATCTTGCCCAGTATCCTGTCTTCCAACAGTGGGCAATGCCAGGTGCCCCAGAGGGAATGAACAGAACAGGTAACCATCAAGTGACCCATGCCCTGTCGTGCATTGCCAGCTTCTGGCAAACAGAGGCTAGGGACACCATCCCTGTCCATCCTGCCTAATAACCATTGATGGGCCTATCCTCCATGAATTTGTCTAATTCTTTTTTGAATTCTGTCATAGACTTGGCCTTTACAGCATCCTCTGGCAAAGAATTCCACAGGTTGCCTGTGTGTTGTGTGAAGAAATACTTCCTTTTGTTTGTTTTATATCTGCTGCCTATTAAGAAGAAATCTTCTTATCAAAAATATCAAATATCAAAAATATAATGAAAAGATTAAATGCCTAATTCAGCCTGTAAACAAGTTAAGGCAGCCGAGCCTAATGAAATTCACTCTAGGGGCTTAAGGAACTAGCTGAAGCAGTCTCAGAACCATTAGCAATTATCTTTGAAAACTCATGGAGGATGGGTGAGGTCCAAGAGGTACCTGTCTTTAAAAAGGGGAACAAAGAGGACCTGGGGAATTATAGACTAGTGAACCTAACTTTGATACTTGGAAAGATACTGGAACAAATTATTAATCAATTTGTAAGCACCTAGAGGATAATCGGGTGATAAGTAATAGCCAACATGAATTTGTCAAAAATAAATCATGCCAGACCAACCTATTTTCCTTCTTTGACAGGATTACTGACCTAGTGTGTAGGGGTGAAGGCACGAACATGTTGTACTTTGACTTTAGTAAAGTATTTGATACAGTCCCACATGATATTCTCATAAGCAAACTAGGGAAATTTCATCTAGATTAAATTACTTTAAGGTGGATGCAAAATTGGTTGAAACAATGTATTTAAGAGTACTTATCAATGTTTTGCTGTCAAACTAGGAGGACTTATCTGGTGGGGTTTCACAGGAGTCTCTCCTGGTCCCTATTCAGTATTTTCATTAATGAATTGGATAGAGGAGAATAGAGTATGCTTATAAAGTTTGCAGATGACACCAAGCTGGGAAGGGGTACTAGCACTTCGGATGACTGAATGAGAATTCAAAACAACTTTGATGAATTAGAGACTTGATCTGAAATCAACAAGATAAAATTCAATAAAGATAAGTGCAAAGTACTTCACTTAGGAAGGAAAAATCAAATGCACAAATACAAAATGAAGAATAACTGACCTTGCAGTAGTACTGGTGAAAAGTATCTGGGGTTATAGTTAAGGCCACAATTTAGTCATGGGTATTTTTAGTAAAAATCATGGACAGGTCACAGGCAATAAACAAAAATTCCTGGCCTGCTGCTCAGGGAGCGGGGGGCCAGGGCCAGTGGTGCCAGCTGCCAGCAGTCACCGAGCAGCAGCTGCTCCAGCTGCCCTGGGACTGCTGCCAGGGGCCACCAAGCAGCAGCTGCTCCTGGGACCACTGCTTGGGTAGTCCCTGGGCCAGCTGCTTGGGGCCGCCCAAGCAGTGGCTGGTGCAGCTGGCCCTGGGGTCACTCAAGCAGTGGCCGGTGCGGCTGGCAGCAGGGCTGCCTGAGTAGCTGACTGGAGAGCCGCTCCAGGAGCGGCCAGTGTGTCTGTCCCCAGAGCCACCTGAGTAGCTGGCCCCAGGGCCAGCCACACTGGCCGGTGCAGAAGTCACGGAGGTTGCGGAAAGTCATGGAATCTGTGACTTCCGCTACCTCCGTGACCAACATGGAGCCTTCGTTATAGTGAACGACAAACTGAGTAAGTCAACAATCTGATGCAGTTGCTAAAAAGGCTAATACCATTATGGGGTGTATTAGCAGTAGTGTTATATGTAAAATATGTGAGGTAATTGACCTGCTCTACTCCTCACTGGTGAGGCTTCAACTGGAGTACTGTGTCCAGATTTTGGTGCCACACTTTAAGAAAGATATACACTGGAGAAAGTCGAGAGGAGAGCTATAAAAATGAAAAAGGTTTAGAAAACCTGACCTGTGAGGAAAGCTTTAAAAAACCACTGGGCATGGTTAATATTGAGAAAAGAAGACTGAGTGGAGGACCTGATAAGTCTTCATACATGTAAAGGGCTGTTACAAAGAGGATGGTGATCAGTTGTTCTTCATGTCCACTGAATGTGAGAGAAGAAGTAATGAGCATAATCTGCTGCAAGGGAAATTTAGGTGAGATATTAGGAAAAACTTTCTAACGAAAGGATAATTAAGCACTGGAATAGGATTCAAAGGGAGGTTGTGGAATCCCCATCACTGGAGGTTTTTTAAAAAAGGGTAGGTAAACACGTGTTGGGGATGGTATAGGTATACTTGGTCCTGCCTTAGCACAGCAGGCTGGACTAGATAGTTCCTTGCAGTCCTACATTTCTGTATTTCTAAATGCAACTTCATTGATGCAGTGGCACTGCACCTGTTTGCACCAGGGCTGAATTTGGCCACAGGTCAGATAGATGACCACTTGACCCCTTTTAAACTTTTCCACAGTACCTTTCCATTAAACAAAATTCAAATACTGCAAAGTTGAAAGTAAAGCTAATAACAAAAGTAACCGTATAAGCTTTACAAATAAAATGGCTTTCTGAACTGTAATATAGAACAGATTAACCCTTTGTCAGATTTAGTTGCAGAGAGAACTACAAAATATGCCAAGAGAAGATTTATATCACCCTTAACTTTTCTGGATACAGCACCATGGCTTCAATAATTTTTTTATAAACTAATTCCTCAGATGTGTTAGCTTTTTTTCTTTGCTTATGTCATAGGGCTGAGGTCAGAGAACAGAAGGATTTTGTCCCCTTACTGCTGGAGATCTTTTTTGCATTGTTTTCAATGTTCAGTCCTATTATCTTGTTTCAGACAATGTTCCTAGGATAGTGCTCCCAGATTCATTCACATTCAGTATTCTTCTCATTTGTATCCCATAGCTCTTTTTCTGCACAAAAGGTCAGTTTCCAGAAGTTCAGCCAGGTCTTTAGTAATGAATGCAACAGGATCCTGCTCCATTGTTTCATTTTCTCTATGTATATAAATCTCCCCACTGTATTTTCCGCTGAATGCATCCGATGAAGTGAGCTGTAGCTCACGAAAGCTTATGCTCAAATAAATTTGTTAGTCTCTAAGGTGCCACAAGTACTCCTTTTCTTTTTGAGAATACAGACTAACATAGCTGTTACTCTGAAATCTGTTCCCATATGGCGTGCCTGTGCATAGTGTATTACAGGATGAGGGCCTTCATTGTCTCCCTGTAATTTATAGCAGGCAAAACCTCCACCATAATAACTGGCATAATCTGTGCTAGTCTCAGCTAAGAAGCCAAAGTGTAATGGATATGAGGGCTGAAACAATCTGTCATCTGTGAAGCACATTGGTAGGGATATGTAAAATATTGATTTTTGTTGCACCTTCACTGTTATACTACAACAGAGCCTTAGAATTACGGACACCTCGGGCATGGAGGTTGTCCGTAACTCTGAAATGTTCGTAGCTCTGAACAAAGCACAGTTTGGTCTCCAGATCCAGCAGCCGACACTCCAGCCCAGGCTTCAACAGCAGCTGAGCTCCCTACTCAGCACAGGCATGAGTTTGCAAGCTTGTCCTTCTCCTGGCAGGGCTGTTTGTGTGTGTGTGAAAACAGCCCGTCCCACTTCCAGCCGGGGGAGAGAAGTAAAAACAGTGCATCCCCCTCCTGGCGAGGCGGGGGGTGAAAGCAGCGCAGACCCCAGCCCTGCTCCTGTTCTACTGGCTCCAGCTGCCATAGGCTGGCAGCCCCAGTGTCTTGCTGTAAGTGGCTGCCCTGTGCGTGGGGGTGGTGACAGGCAGCCCAGATGTAATACAGCCTTTAAGATGCAATACAGGCACAGTACAGTATTTGCTTTTTTTTTTCTTTGCTGCTCCCTGATTTGTTACTTCTGATTTCACGTGGTGTCCAGTTGACTGGTCCGTTCATAACTCTGGTCTCCGTATCTTTGAGGTATTACTGTAAATAAAGGAATTCAGTTGCTGTTGTCTCTTGCAGACAGAGTTCCCTTGCTGAAGAATCATTTTCCAAGATTCAAAAGTGCTGTTTATTCTAGCAAGAGTTTGGAATAAATTTTATTTAATTAATTGGCTTCTGGTATGTCTTCTTTGAACAGTAGAATGCTAACACATTGTGTATTGTGCTAAGTTCTCCCACTTTTGGCCTTTGTCTCTGTTTCCTTCTTATGGGGACTTTATGGGCTAGATTCTTCTCAGTGCCAAGATCTGCATCTCCCCTCCTGTGGGCCATCAGGGAGTCAGTTTTAACTCTCTGATTCTCAAGAAATAGTGGCTCCAGCCCCAGCATTGGTTAAGCTTTAGGCTTTAACTGATGTAAACTGGCTACGAACCTTATGCACGCATAGCCCAGCTGAGAATTGGCAAAGTGTAGCAAAGTTCTGACATAGTCAGATGACGGGGAGAAGTTAGAGTTCAGTAGTCACTCCATCAATATTGTACCAGGTGAGACCTCTGTCCTTCCCTCCCCTGGAGGAATTCTCAATTAGCCACTTGCAGTCAGGATGTGGCTCTTTTGTGCTACTCAAGCAATGAGTAGAATCTGGACTGCATATACAAATCTGGCTCTGGTGTTTTCCTTGATCTGAAAAAATAAATTATCTAGATTTAGAATGTGTATTGTGCTTTGTGTACGGAGAAACATGACAGCCGACATCTCAACAGCACCTAGAGGGCATAAAATATTACAAATTTTTGAGAGATGCAATGCAAATCTTGTGTATAATTGGGCCCTGTATATGATATACTATAAACTGTTTTAAAAGTGCTGAAAACCATGATATCACACTAATAGTATGGTTTATTACACTTTATACAAGTCAGTTTAACTGTATAATTACTTGAATTATGCAGTGTGTAGTATATGAGTGCCAAGTATGTGGTATTTCAACCATTATATAAGCAAATGAGTTACTTGTTAGATAGATTGTGTTATAATAAAGACAGGTTATCAGTTTGTGAAAATTGAAATTTTGACTTTTCATCTGAATTTGGAATAAGAAAATGTTTTGAAATCTCAAATTCTCATGGGACGGGAAATTATTTCCCATGTAGGTCTAATAAATGTAAATTAAGATTTTCAGAGCAACATTAACTTGTCTAAATTGTACATATAGTTTTCTGTCAATGAATGTATATATTTAATCAGTGTAAATAGTAAACCAAAATACTACATATCTTAAATGTGCAACATGGACTAGTTAACGTTGCCGTAGGAACACTTTCATATTTCTTGGCTGTTTAGCCTGTAAATTCTCAAATGTAATATTACATTAATCTATGTTTTGCAGTTGACTATATCTAACATATGATTGACATAGTATAAAAATGGACTTTATAAAGATTTAGATAACTATGCATGGATATTATGCTAATCCTTTTTAAGAGGTCTGATTATAAACAGATTTGATTCTTCTTTTACTATGATTTTTGGCTCTACATTGTGGTGGAAGTTGGAAGTTAATACAGATTTAAATGGAAAATTCATACTATTTCACTCTTCAGGAACCATCACTGCTAAGTAGTTAATGATAAGTGATCTATTTTCTTGATTTACGCATTCAGGTGATGAAATTAATTACATTAATTTATTATACCCTGTGACCATAGGAACATATGACACATTTTCCTTAAGATTAATTGTGCTACTACACAAGGGATCCAGATTTGATTTTTTATCTCAGATGCTTGTTTTGCAGGCTGTCAAAACAGAGAATAGTACAGAGGTGATTCTTTTTCTGTTGCTCAAAAGATTGAGGGATTTGTGTTGCTACTTTGGTCGCTGCTGGTTGAGATTGAGAGTTTCATTCCTGCTCCTTAGTCTTGGGGCACTGTAGCATTGCAACACTGACCACTTGTCAATAGAATAGACCCGATAGAATGACCAGATAACTCCTGGTCATGAGCCAGTAGTTATGCCCTGTTTACCACAAGTAATTAGTTCATCGGTAGGAGGAAGAGACTCAGATATGACTTTTCATAGAATTATAGAACTTGTAGATCGGAAAAGACCCATTAGGTCATCTGGTCCATCACTTCCGGATTGTAGCATTATTCCCAACAGTGTATTCTCCAGAATTTTGTCTAGTCCAGTTTCAGATACTAAAATGATGAGAATGATGTAAAACTCTGAGGACCCTGAGGCCCTTGCTCTAAAATCTGTGTTCTCTAAGGGGGCTGTTTACTTTGTATTTTATTTAAAAACAAACAATTATTTTTGCCTTTTCATATGGAGGAGAAGGGGGTGAGGAGAGCTGGAGATTAGAAGGTGAGAGTCTGAGTATAAGGTAAAAAGAAAAGGAGTACTTGTGGCACCTTAGAGACTAACCAGTTTATTTGAGCATGAGCTTTCGTGAGCTACAGCTCACTTCATCGGATGCATAGCATATCGTGGAAACTGCAGAAGACATTATATACACACAGACCATGAAACAAAACTTCCTCCCACCCCACTCCCCCGCTGGCAACAGCTTATCTAAAGTGATCATCAAGTAGAGCCATTTCCAGCACAAATCCAGGTTTTCTCACCCTTCCCCCCCCACACACACACACACATACAAACTCACTCTCCTGCTGGCAACAGCCCATCCCCCTTTGAAACCCCTCTTTATAATGCGCATGATAATCAAGGTGGGTCACCTCCAGCACTAATCCAGGTTTTCTCACCCCCCCTCCCCCCCCACACACCCCCCTTTCCAAAAACCACACACACAAACTCATTCTCCTGCTGGCAACAGCTCATCTTACAATGTGCACAGCAATAATCCAAGTTTAACCAGAACGTCTTGGGGGGGGTTTTGCAGGAAAAAAACAAGGGGAGACAGGCTACCTTGCATAATGACTTAGCCACTCCCAGTCTCTATTCAAGCCCAAATTAATAGTATCCAATTTGCAAATGAATTCCAATTCAGCAGTTTCTCGCTGGAGTCTGGATTTGAAGTTTTTTTGCTTTAAGATAGCGACCCTCATGTCTGTGATTGCGTGACCAGAGAGATTGAAGTGTTCTCTGACTGGTTTATGAATGTTATAATTCTTGACATCTGATTTGTGTCCATTTATTCTTTTACGTAGAGACTGTCCAGTTTGACCAATGTACATGGCAGAGGGGCATTGCTGGCACATGATGGCATATATCACATTGGTGGATGTGCAGGTGAACGAGCCTCTGATAGTGTGGCTGATGTTGTTAGGCCCTGTGATGGTGTCCCCTGAATAGATATGTGGGCACAGTTGGCAACGGGCTTTGTTGCAAGGATAGGTTCCTGGGCTAGTGGTTCTGTTGTGTGGTATGTGGTTGTTGGTGAGTATTCGCTTCAGGTTGGGGGGCTGTCTGTAGGCAAGGACGACCTTCAGGAGGAGTCCACCTAGAATCCTTCTTTTTGTAATGTTGGTAGGCAGGCCTCTGTGGATCATTATGTTGTTCAGAGGTATTTTGGAAATATTCCTTGAGTCGGAGACGTCGAAAATAGGATTCTAGGTCACCACAGAACTGTATCATGTTCGAGGGGGTGGAGGGGCAGAAGGAGAGACCCCGAGATAGGACAGCAGCTTCTGCTGGGCTGAGAGTATAGTTGGATAGATTAACAATATTGCTGGGTGAGTTGAGGGAACCATTGCTGTGGCCCCTTGTAGCCTGTAGTAGTTTAGAAAGTTTAGTGTCCTTTTTCTTTTGTAGAGAAGTAAAGTGTGCGTTGTAAATGGCTTGTCTAGTTTTAGTAAAATCCAGCCACGAGGAAGTTTGTGTGGAAGGTTGGTTTTTTATGAGAGTATCCATTTTTGAGAGCTCATTCTTAATCTTCCCCTGTTTGCTGTAGAGGATGTTGATCAGGTGATTCCGCAGTTTCTTTGAGAGCGTGTGGCACAAGCTGTCAGCATAGTCTGTGTGGTATGTAGATTGTAATGGATTTTTTACCTTCAGTCCTTTTACAAAAAGAAGGATTCTAGGTGGACTCCTCCTGAAGGTCGAAACAGCAGACTGGACTTCTACATAGAGTGCTTCCGCCGACGTGCACGGGCTGAAATTGTGGAAAAGCAGCATCACTTGCCCCATAACCTCAGCCGTGCAGAACACAATGCCATCCACAGCCTCAAAAACAACTCTGACATCATAATCAAAAAGGCTGACAAAGGAGGTGCTGTTGTCATCATGAATAGGTCGGAATATGAACAAGAGGCTGCTCGGCAGCTCTCCAACACCACTTTCTACAAGCCATTACCCTCTGATCCCACTGAGAGTTACCAAAAGCATCTACAGCATTTGCTCAAGAAACTTCCTGAAAAAGCACAAGATCAAATCCGCACAGACACACCCCTGGAACCCCGACCTGGGATATTCTATCTACTACCCAAGATCCATAAACCTGGAAATCCTGGGCGTCCCATCATCTCAGGCATTGGCACCCTGACAGCAGGATTGTCCGGCTATGTAGACTCACTCCTCAGGCCCTACGCTACCAGCACTCCCAGCTACCTTCGAGACACCACTGACTTCCTGAGGAAACTACAATCCATTGGTGATCTTCCTGATAACACCATCCTGGCCACTATGGATGTAGAAGCCCTCTACACCAACATTCCACACAAAGATGGACTACAAGCCATCAAGAACACTATCCCCGATAATGTCACGGCTAACCTGGTGGCTGAACTTTGTGACTTTGTCCTTACCCATAACTATTTTACATTTGGGGACAATGTATACCTTCAGATCAGCGGCACTGCTATGGGTACCCGCATGGCCCCACAGTATGCCAACATTTTTATGGCTGATTTAGAACAACGCTTCCTCAGCTCTCGTCCCCTAACGCCCCTACTTTACTTGCGCTATATTGATGACATCTTCATCATCTGGACCCATGGAAAAGAAGCCCTTGAGGAATTCCACCATGATTTCAACAATTTCCATCCCACCATCAACCTCAGCCTGGTCCAGTCCACACAAGAGATCCACTTCCTGGACACTACAGTGCTAATAAACGATGGTCACATCAACACCACCCTATACCGGAAACCTACTGACCGCTATTCCTACCTACATGCCTCCAGCTTTCACCCTGACCACACCACACGATCCATCGTCTACAGCCAAGCTCTGCGATACAACCGCATTTGCTCCAACCCCTCAGACAGAGACAAACACCTACAAGATCTCTATCAAGCATTCTTACAACTACAATACCCACCTGCGGAAGTGAAGAAACAGATTGATAGAGCCAGAAGAGTTCCCAGAAGTCACCTACTACAGGACAGGCCTAACAAAGAAAATAACAGAACGCCACTAGCCGTCACCTTCAGCCCCCAACTAAAACCCCTCCAACGCATTATTAAGGATCTACAACCTATCCTGAAGGATGACCCAACACTCTCACAAATCTTGGGAGAAAGGCCAGTCCTTGCCTACAGACAGCCCCCCAACCTGAAGCGAATACTCACCAACAACCACATACCACACAACAGAACCACTAGCCCAGGAACCTATCCTTGCAACAAAGCCCGTTGCCAACTGTGCCCACATATCTATTCAGGGGACACCATCACAGGGCCTAACAACATCAGCCACACTATCAGAGGCTCGTTCACCTGCACATCCACCAATGTGATATATGCCATCATGTGCCAGCAATGCCCCTCTGCCATGTACATTGGTCAAACTGGACAGTCTCTACGTAAAAGAATAAATGGACACAAATCAGATGTCAAGAATTATAACATTCATAAACCAGTCGGAGAACACTTCAATCTCTCTGGTCACGCAATCACAGACATGAGGGTCGCTATCTTAAAGCAAAAAAACTTCAAATCCAGACTCCAGCGAGAAACTGCTGAATTGGAATTCATTTGCAAATTGGATACTATTAATTTGGGCTTGAATAGAGACTGGGAGTGGCTAAGTCATTATGCAAGGTAGCCTGTCTCCCCTTGTTTTTTTCCTGCAAAACCCCCCCCAAGACGTTCTGGTTAAACTTGGATTATTGCTGTGCACATTGTAAGATGAGCTGTTGCCAGCAGGAGAATGAGTTTGTGTGTGTGGTTTTTGGAAAGGGGGGTGTGTGGGGGGGGGGGAGGGG
This sequence comes from Chelonia mydas, assembly GCF_015237465.2. Lineage (NCBI taxonomy): Eukaryota > Metazoa > Chordata > Testudines > Cheloniidae > Chelonia > Chelonia mydas. The sequence goes on along the minus strand of NC_057852.1, from coordinate 85,320,693 downwards.
GGGTGAGAAAACCTGGATTAGTGCTGGAGGTGACCCACCTTGATTATCATGCGCATTATAAAGAGGGGTTTCAAAGGGGGATGGGCTGTTGCCAGCAGGAGAGTGAGTTTGTATGTGTGTGGGGGGGGGGGGGGGGAAGGGTGAGAAAACCTGGATTTGTGCTGGAAATGGCTCTACTTGATGATCACTTTAGATAAGCTGTTGCCAGCGGGGGAGTGGGGTGGGAGGAAGTTTTGTTTCATGGTCTCTGTGTGTATATAATGTCTTCTGCAGTTTCCACGATATGCTATGCATCCGATGAAGTGAGCTGTAGCTCACGAAAGCTCATGCTCAAATAAACTGGTTAGTCTCTAAGGTGCCACAAGTACTCCTTTTCTTTTTACGAATACAGACTAACACGGCTGTTACTCTGAAACCTGAGTATAAGGTGATGAGTTTCAGAGTGGTAGCCGTATTAGTCTGTTTCAGCAAAAACAAGGAGGAGTCTTGTGGCGCCTTAAAGACTAACAAATTTATTACAGCATAAGCTTGCGTGGGCTATGACCCACTTAGTACAGTTTTGGAACATTTATCTATCTCTGGTCATACACAATTTTATTTCTCTTAAAACTATATTTAATAGCTCAACTTTTTACAGCATGTGTATGTATGTATACAGCACTGCGTATGTAGACATATTGACAGGCAGGGGCAATTCTGCATTGTTTGTTATGTACATAGTAGCTCTGTTCCTGGATCGGAAGATAAACTTGGCTTGTTTTGCAGCTTCAAGAGATATTTAGAAAGAAAAATGAGAAGAGAGAAAAAAAAGGAGATGAAGAGAAACGTATAATGTTGGTAAGTAAAATTAGAATAGCTGTAGGTTTGTGGTTCTTGGATTATTTTATGTAGCTCAAAAGTGTGGTTATATTTATTAGTTAAGAAGAATATTTATTTACTGTTACTAATCACTTTTGAGATTTCTGGGCAACACCAGGTACCATAGTGAATCACATAACTCCTAACAATATAAAGTGTTGATTTGATTCTAAGCCTGTTTATTGAGCGGAGAATAATAGGTACTCCTGGAGGAATTCTGCATCAAAAAAATAAAAAATCTATGCACAATATTTTAAAATTCTGCAAAATTCTGCGTATTTTATTTGTCAAAATAATACAATATAATCACACCGGTTTCAATTAGTTTAGTAATTTATTTCAAAACACATGTGGGCAAGTCCTAGGGACAAGTATGTATGTAACAATATAGACAACAAAAAATATTCAGGAAAAGAAACATACAGTATTTCCCGCATCCATCAGAAGCAGTGCAAAGGCTTTGGGGAGTCAGGGGAAGTAATTGCTGGGAAGGAGCCTGGGTGTGGTTGGGAGAAATATGTCATGGAGCCTCCCCCATGAAGACCCTGGTTGACCCCTAGCCTCTCTCAGTCAGGCACATCTGCCACTGTCCCCATTTGTGCCTGCACCCCCACTCAGCCATCCCATCTCCCTGCAATCCCCAGGTTTCCCTGCAATCCCCATGTGTCTCAGTGATAGGTCTCTACCAGTCCTCCTTTGAAAAATGGGTGGATTCATGCACTGTGCAAATCGGTTGGGCCAAAACCCCACAATATAGGTACCACTTGGATATATCTGCTTCTTATCCCTATGGCTACCATTATGGCTACTTGGGGCTGTAGATTCTAGCCCTCAGCTCAAGAACTGTTTTGTGTACAGCAAAATCCTTTTATTTATTTATTTGAATGTTAAAAGCATAACGTAAAAGCAAATTTATCTGGGGCTGTCTGTGTGCTCTCTTCCCAGAGCTTGGCCCCCAAACCACAAGAAACTTGAATTTTAGGAGCTACCACATTTTTGAATAACCCAAGCACAGAAAAGAATATTTGTTCATCCTAAGGGACACAACTTTTTTCACATTGGCAAAAAATTTAATTGCTCAGTTAATTTTGTTGACATGTTTAGGCCAAGTCTAAGCAAAAGAAACTTCATCCTAGAAGGAAAACTTTTGAGAATGTTACAGAGATAAAATAGGGGGGTAGAATAGCATAATTCTTGTAACTTAAATTTATTATGGTTGTAATGATAAACCTATACTTTTCTGTTTTAAGAGTCTTAAAAACAAGATGTAAAAAAAGAACCATTTGCTCGCCACCATTTAAAAAAACATACCAACATTTCTAGTAACGTGTAAGATAAAGACTTGCCTGTCTTAACCTATTCTGTTGTCTTCTTTCTCTTTCTTTTTGGTTTCATTCTGAAATGTGGTACTTCACTTCACCATTTTTGCTGTATGTCAGCGCCTTCAACTCTATGGATATCATACTTCTACTAACAGTGTATGTATTCAAAATTTTTCTGTGTATATAGTTTTCACCAGTGAGATGGAATCATTTGTTATAACAATTGGCTCTTTATCAAGTAAATGAATTTTGCTAGTATAGGGTCTTGTTAAGTCAAAAGTATACTCTTATCTTCACGGCCATAGAAGGCTGCACATACTTGCTACAGGCATAGAGTAACAGACTGGCCCATCCAGAGGACAGATGGATGCCGCTGGATAGGTAAAAAGGAGAAAAAGAGCAGGTGTGTATTAGGGAGTTGTAGACCTGCTCTGGGTGGGGTGGTGACCCCATGTAAATAAAGTCCCACAACAACAATTAGTAATAAAAATTCCATCCCCTTTTATGGGACATAACGGTAGAGCTTTCAGTAATAACCATATTCCTTAGGTTCGGTCAGTTTCCCAGCATCTTATCCTAACACAGCACAGAGGAAGAGAAGGTCTCAACCATTTTTTTCTTGCACTGTTTGTGCATAAAATAAAACAAAACTACTTCAGAGTAGGATGAGAACAGGGGCTGTTGGTAGAGAGGAAACCCATAGCCCAAGATGAGGACAGACTTTATTACACTTGATTACTGTTTGGGCAGAGGGTGGAAGGAATTTTCAGATTGATGAACTCTGTCCTTTGACCTTGGCTGAATGCCCTTTCAGAGCAGAGCAGATTTAGACTCCTTTAAATAGTCCTCCCTGGCTCCCTAGCATAAAAAAGCCAGGGAAGAACCCAAGCCTCAATCTTCATGGTTATATGGGGAGGAATTCATTCTTTTGAGCCAGATTAGCATGATAGTTAGGATGGATGGAGTTTGTGACTGCATTTATAGGAAAGGGGCTAGGATTTGAAGTTGTATATACAGTTCTGTTTCCCATGACTTTTGTAGCTGTGCAGCATTAACAAGAATAAAAAATGGTAAGAACCTTTTTATCCCTGAGCTGAACACATATGCAGTACCATTTTTACATAGTACTGTTTCTGATCATGCCTACATTTTAACTCTGTCACTGTGTGTTTCATACAGTTGTGCCCAGGTAAGGCAGCACAGACATGTTAAATACATACCTGTTCAATAAGATGATAGTAAGGCAAAAAGTATGCACTATAGTCTTGACTTGAAGTCTATTGAAGCCTTTCTTTTGACTTTAGTGTGCTTTGGATCATGCCCTATGTAAGCGTGAAAGACTCAGTGCTTCATATCTCTATATTTCCTTCCTTTTATAGTTTAACAAAACTTAGCTTTAAGCATTTCTAAATTTATAATAATTTTCTGACTCTAGTAAAAAAAATTTTATACTCACATTTAGAAAAATAAGTCAGCACAGTAGGGGTTTTAAATAAAATAAATGGATGAATGGTGAATTAGATCTATTAGCATGCTATGAATGTGGACCTGGAATTGGAATAATGAACACTTTATATTTCTATCATTGAAAGCCCAAACTATGAGGTCCTGAGCACCCTCAGCTCCCATTGAAATCTGGGGCAGTTGAGTGTACTCACAACTTCATAGTATCAAGCTCTGAAGGCTACATCTTACATAAGGTGCATCTATAAATGGGTCTGAGTAATTTGATTATTTATGTCTTTTCATATTACTCATGATATTTCTCTGGAGCTAAGCTGGTGCATGCTGTGAATGTGTATTAAGACTAGTACAGCATGAGTTGCATGTGGGTTTTGACTAGCTGAATGCAATCTTATTATTGAGGATTATTATAAAAGTAACATGTAGAAAAATAAAATGTGCATGCTTCAGAAATACTAACTTCATCAGTAATTAATCAGTTTTTGTCAGATAAATGAAGTACATCACCAATAAGACAGGTTATTCAATTAATAATTATGTAATAGTATGTGTATCTAAATAAAGGATGAGGCAGTCAAAAGTATATGTAACTTCTTGAGGCAGTGATTTCATGTTGAAATTTTTTTTTTACTTATTTGGCAAATTTTGTCAATATTTTATGGTTTAAGAAGAGATATTCTTGTCTAACTTTAGTTAATTTTTTTAAAAATATGAAGTTTCATAGATTAAAATATACATCATCAACATGATGCATCAGCAGTTGGATCAAAACCAGTTTATCTCTATTTAGATAAAGAGCTTTATAACATGACATTAAATTTGAAATGAAAAGGTTAGGCATACTAATTGTATTAAGTTTTTATCTTTTATTCAGACTTTTTATGAATGTTAGCTGCAAAAAATATATTATAATGCACCTAACCTTATACTGGTCAGAATAGTATACAGTTGTTACCTGCAGCATATTAAAAATTGTGGAAAATTAATTTTGGTTTGTGGAGGTCCAATATATGGTATTTAATATTGGGTACTCTCTTATGGATCTTTCTGGAAGCTCCCCAGAATGAGATTCCATACTTCAGACAAGAGATTTCTTCCAAAGTTGAGTGATAGACTATCTTCAGACCTATGTAAGACTTTGGTAATTACAAAGATTGTACTGTGTGGGAACAGTATTTTTATCTTTTTAATGTATGGTCCAAATCAACAAAAGGGATAATGTTCTATTGGCTAAAAATTTCTTGTCATATAATATAATTTTAGATGTTTGTTTTCTCATACAGTATATAAATAAGTGCCAGATTTAAGAAAGGTTACTTAAAAAAGGAGTTAAAATTATTTGACAAAATTTAAGTTTGTAATGACTCTCTGCTTTGACTTTATTAGAAAGCACAAAATGAATATCTTGTTCATTTTTGTATTACACTTGTTTATAAAATCTTTGTAATTTTCAGAGAAATTAAACAATATACAAGGTTGGCATCTCAACTAATTTAAGTCTTTGTCCTGCATGCCACTACATGCAAACGTAAAATACCTTATTTCTAAGCATATAAGATATTTCTCTTCAGGCAAAAATATTGTGAACTACAATAAGCAGAAATACTTCACCCAAGAGATCTCTGTGAATTTTTTTCTCTGTTCTTTTTCAGTAAGATGACACGTTCGCTTGGTGTCAAAACATTGTTATTACTCTTCACTATTAAGAGAAAGTATATTTCAGAATTCATTTCTGATTTTTTATTCATCTTCAGGCAAATAATAATTAAATGACAGCCTGTCATAAATATAAAGGGAAGGGTAAACCCCTTTAAAATCCCTCCTGGCCAGAGGAAAAATCCTCTCACTGTAAAGGGTTAAGAAGCTAAAGGTAACCTCGCTGGCACCTGACCAAAATGACCAATGAGGAGACAAGATACTTTCAAAAGCTGGGAGGAGGGAGAGAAACAAAGGGTCTGTGTCTGTCTATATGCTGCTTTTGCTGGGGATAGACCAGGAATGGAGTCTTAGAACTTGTAGTAAGTAATCTAGCTAGGTATGTGTTAGATTATGATTTCTTTAAATGGCTGAGAAAAGAATTGTGCTGAATAGAATGACTATTTCTGTCTGTGTGTCTTTTTTGTAACTTAAGGTTTTGCCTAGAGGGATTCTCTATGTTTTGAATCTAATTACCCTGTAAGGTATCTACCATCCTGATTTTACAGAGGTGATTCCTTTACCTCTATTTACTTCTATTTCTATTAACAGTCTCCTTGTAAGAAAACTGAATGCTTTTTCATTGTTCTCAGATCCAAGGGTTTGGGTCTGTGGTCACCTATGCAAATTGGTGAGGATTTTTACCAAACCTTTCCCAGGAAGTGGGGTGCAAGGGTTGGGAGGATTTTTGGGGGAAAAACGTGTCCAAACTACGTTTCCCAGTAAACCCAGTTAGAGTTTGGTGGTGGCAGTGGATATTCCAAGGACAAAGGATAAAATTAATTTGTACCTTGGGGAAGTTTTAACCTTAGCCTGTTAAAAGTAAGCTTAGAAGGTTTTCATGCAGGTCCCCACATCTGTACCCTAGAGTTCAGAGTGGGGGAGGAACCTTGACACAGCCCCATGAGCATTAAGTGGATTACACTGATAAGACATACTTAAATGATGTCTTCAGTCATGTAACCATACTTTACTACTTGCTAAATTGGGAACGTGAGTGCCGTGAAGGCTGCATATGTTAGCTGAGAAAATATGGTGCTAACAGAATATTGGGAATTATATTTCAAGAGAGATTTTTCCTAAAATATAAATTGTCAGGTCTCCTTTCTAAATTTTCAGCTGTCTAAATTTCCTCAGTACATATGACGTTGAATGTGTGGAAAATCAAAAATAAGCCTGCAGAATACTCCTCACAACATCTATGTGGCTTTATAGATATACTAAAAATCCTAAAAGGAATCCCACGGGATTCTGCAAAGTGTACAATGGGGCACAACAAGAACGAGGAGTACTTGTGGCACCTTAGAGACTAACAAATTTATTTGGGCATAAGCTTTCATGGGCTAAAACCGACTTCGTCAGATGCATGCAGTAGAAAATACAATAGGAAGATATATATACACAGAGCATGAAAAATGGGTGTTGCCATACCAACTATAACGAGACTAATCAATTAAGGTGGGCTCTTGTCAGCAGGAGAAAAAAACTTTTGTATTGATAATCAGGATGGCCCATTTCTAACAGTTGAGAAGAATGTGTGAATAACAGTAGGGAAAAATTAGCATGGGGAAATAGTTTTTTCTTTGTGTAATGACCCATCCACTCCCAGTCTTTATTCAAGCCTAGTTTAATGGTGTCCAGTTTGCAAATTAATTCCAATTCTGCAGTTTCTCGTTGGAGGCTTTTTTTTTAAGTTTTTTTTTGTTGGAGTATTGCGACTTTTAGGTCTGTGATTGAGTGACCAGGGAGATTGAAGTGTTCTCCAACTGGTTTTTGAATGTTATAATTCTTGACATCTGATTTGTGTCCATTTATTCTTTTGCGTAGAGACTGTCCGGTTTGGCCAATGTACATGGCAGAGGGGCATTGCTGGCACATGATGGCATATATCACATTGTATTTCTGTAGTTTATGACCGTATAAGACCTTTAATAGCAACAATTTATGCTGATTTTAAAAAACAAAAGTAAGGATATTTTTCCCACTTGTAATTGGAAGATTGAATTCAGTTCCCAGTCTTTGTCTCTTCTGCCAGACTGACAGGAGTTGGGAGCATTGAAGGTAGGGAATCAGGCCTAGACTAATGGGGGAAAGGGCACGGGGGAAAGGGCAACAGAACAGTAGCCAAGTTAGAAGAAGCCTTGACTGCCTTCAAGATCACCTTATCTAGTTCTCCTTAGCCAGAAAGATGGAAGCTGTCATGTTCGACCTCCAAGGGTAGTTGTAAAGTGGGGAAGTGGGGCAAAATGTAAGAGATGTAAGTGTCTCAGGCCTCTAAAATTGTTGCAGAGCACCTCTATGGCAAAAAGATATGGCTTACAGCTCTTTCAAATAGAGCACATGGTAAATTTGATCAGTGGACACCCACAATCAGGTTTTCTTGCTGTATATCCTGCAATTAGAACTTAGTCTCTGTGGACCTGATTCTTATTTTTCTTAACACTATTAGGATGGATCTTTTGTGGAATTAAATTATTTGTAATTATTTAGATAGTTCTATTGGTGCATGTCATGCTTTGATAAATCAGAAAACAAGCTTCCTATCACAAGCAACCTAATCTATTTATATATTAATATGTTGACAAAATTATGAAATTACTAATAATACAAGCTTGCCAATACATTTTCACTTTACATATACTCCAGAATGTTTCTGTTTATAGTAGGGCTGTCAAACGATTAAAAAAATAATCGCAAATAATCGTGAGATTAAAAAAGATAGTCTCAATTAATCACAGTTTTAATTGCACTGCTAAACAATAATAGAATACCAATTTAAATGTATTATAAATATTTGTGGATGTTTTTCTACATTTTCAAATATATTGATTTCAATTACAACACAGAATACAAAGTGTACAGTGCTCAGTTTATATTACTATTTTTTATTACAAATATTTGCACTGTAAATGAGATTTTTAAAAGCATAATCTACAAGTCGAAGCATGAAGGGGCATACAAATGTTTAGCATATCTAGCACGTAAATACCTTGCAACACTAGCTACAACAGTGCCATGCGAATGCCTGTTCTCACTTTGGTGACATTGTAAATAAGAAGCAGGTAGCATTATCTCCTGTAAATGTAAACAGCTTGTTTGTCTTGGTGATTGGCTGAACAAGAAATAGGACTGAGTGGACTTGTAGGCTCTAAAATTTTACATTGTTTTGTTTTTGAGTGCAGTTATGTGACAAAAATAATTCTACATTTGTAAGTTGCACTTTCACTATAAAGAAGTTGCAGTACAGTACTTGTATGATGTAAATTGAAAAATACTTTTAAAATCGTTTTTACTGTGCAAATATTTGTATTAAAAATATAAAGTGAGCACGGTACACTTGATATTCTGTGTTGTAATTGACATCAATATATTTGAAAATGTAGAAAAACATCAAAAAATATATCTAATAAATTTAAATTGGTATTTTATTATTGTTTAGCAGTGCAATTAAAACTCTGATTAATTCCGACTATTTTTTTAATCTAGTTAATTTATTTTGCATTAATCGCTTATGTTTTGTAAAGCCCACATTGTGACTAATAAGGAAATAGATATCGATACTATTACCCTTTTGAAAATGCCTTGGGTTTACAAGGAGTGTGATATAATACTTTTCTTTGTGCAGGGAAAAAAAAAACAAAAACAAAGGTAAACTCATGCAGTTTTCTTCTTTTTGAAGATTAGTTAGAAAAGATTTTAAAGTGTATAAGCTGTTGTTCTTTATGATTGTTTTGTGGTTTTCAAACAGTTGTGCTTCTTGAAACTTCTACAGGTACTTAAGACAGATGGAAAGGACCTTGTCCCCAGAAGCTATTGGGATACATTGAGACGTAGCACAAGCCAAGCTCTCTTTTCGGATCTTGCAGAGGTATAATAAAACCTCTGTCTGGTCCATGAACAAATTGCCATTTTATTTATTTCCTTTTGTATTTTAGTGTTTTCCCCATTGTTGTGGATCTTCTTTCTTTTCTTTTTTAAATAGTTCTTTTAAAAACAGTGTTTATGGAAAGCTGTCATATGAAATTAATGTGGCTGAATACAGTGGCATTACTTGAAGTTGTCATTTCTAGTCTAGTCTAGCATTCTCTTTTGCAAGATTTGGAAGATCAAGTCCTATCACCATATCCTTGGTGTTAGGATATTTATCTAATATTAACTAAAAAAACCCCTGATTTCTATATAACTGAAAAATTAAGAACCATTTTTCATTTAGGGCTTGATCCTGTGAGGTGATGACTTTAATGAGAGTAGAGCGCACTCAGCATCTCTCATGAGGTATCCAAGACTTTGCGGGTTCAGGCCCTTAACTTGCTTTAAAACATATGGTAGCCAAGTTTATTTTTACAGAAGGTCATGGTCAGCAATATTATGTATGCCTTTGCTAAAGATTCTTTTTAATGTTTTGTATTGAAAACAGTGGTGTTTCAGGCAGCTAAAACAATTGCATACATTAATCTCAGTCTTTATCTTTAGATATTGCACAATCATTGTGAAAGACTAGCAATATCTCTATTCCATCAAAAATGAATGTATGCAGGTATCTAAATTATAATAAAAATAAAAAGCTTATTTCATTATCTAGTCATTGAAAAAATTGAATAAACAGAATGTGTGTATGTCTTTGTATTGATAATTTAAAAGAGAGTCTAAAGGCCAGATCCTCCAAACTGGCATTTCTGTGCCCAGCTACAGTGTGAAGGAGGTTGCTGTACATTGGGCCAGGCTGGTCATGGCCCCAAGGATTGGCCACCTGTAGCAGCTCCCCAGTAACACCTCTATCTCAAGCCATGCAAATCACAACAGGAACAGTAATGAGGGAAGCATAGGAGCTGCTTTACCAGTCTTATGTCACCTGAGGATTCTCCCACACTGAGGGTAACTCCAGTCAGATGGATTAGCTTGAAGTGCAGCAAAGCTGGGGACAGGTTGTCTTTACACCTGTTGTACTTACATGAGCAAAATTAACAATGAGCAAGATGTACAATCTTTTAAGATTAGTGTTCTTTAGAAGCCTTTTTAATGTGAACCTGTCCAGTAGGCAATTAAGCACATCATTAAAGGTGCGTTACACTGACATCTGTAGACTGCAATAATTAAAACTTACCAGCATCTAGTTTCTGCATTCGTTTAATTCTTCCATGAACATTTGCATAAACCCTCTCAGCTAACATGCAAATCACTGATACAAATCGAATATCCCTGGTTAGCTTCTCAGAGTATTTCCCACTACTCATTAGAATCACATCTGTCTTACTTCGTTTAAGCTTGAGCTTGCTAGCTTTCATCCATATCCTTGTCTCTCGCAGACTCTTAACAAATGGATGATACCATGGACTTTTGTGCTGAAAAAGTGACATAAAGCTAGGTAACTCTGGAGTCTGCACTGTCTTACAGCTTCTTCAAGTGCTGTTGTGTAGACTGAAAAGGAGGTTAGAAAAGATTTGTTCTTGTCAGACTCCACAAAAGAGGTCTCTTCAGCAAGAGGAGAAGTTGCCCATCCTGACTCTCTGGTATCTTTCTGAGAGGAATGAGTGAAGCTATGTAGTTCTACAGCCCACTCCCAATAGGTCAGTGGAGTTGAACACTGCTGAGCTCAGCTTGTGGATTCATTCTGAATGGGTATTGGAAATTACTGAAGTTGCTAGAGCATTTGAAAAATATAGGACTGTGGAGAGATGTCTCTGTCTATCAACATAGAATGTAACATACATATTTTGTACTCACTGTAGAAGACTCCCATTGACATCAGCGATTTTAGATCATAGAATCATAGAAGATTAGGGTTGGAAGAGACCTCAGGTGGTCATCTAGTCCAACCCCCTGCTCAAAGCAGGACCAACCCCAACTAAATCATCACAGCCAGGGCTTTGTCAAGCCGGGCCTTAAAAATCTCCAGGGTTGGAGATTCCACCACTTCCCTAGGTAACCCATTCTAGTGCTTCACCACCCTCCGAGTGAAATAGTTTTTCCCTAATATCCAACCTAGACCTCCCTCACTGGAACTTGAGACCATTGCTTCTTGTTCTGTCATCTGCCACCACTGAGAACAGCCTAGCTCCATCCTATTTGAACCCCCCTCCTTCAGGTAATTGAAGGCTGCTATCAAATCCCCCCTCACGCTCTTCTCTTCTGCAGGCTAAATAAACCCAGTTCCCTCAGATTCTCCTCGTAAGTCATGTGCCCCAGCCCCTAATCATTTTTGTTGCCCTCTGCTGGACTCTCTCCAGTTTGTCCACATCCTTTCTGTAGTGATGGGGGGGAGGGCACAAAACTGGACGCAATACTCCAGATGTGACCTCACCAGTGACGAATAGAGGGGAATAATCACTTCCCTTGATCTGCTGGCAGTGCTCCTACTAATGCAGCCCAATATGCCGTTAGCCTTCTTGGCAACAAGGGCACACTGTTGACTCATATCCAGCTTCTCGTCCACTGTAATCCCCAGCAGGTTTTTTGCTGCCCCAAGCAAAAAAAATGTTGGCTGCTTCCCCCCCCTTTTTTTTGGCTTTTACTCATGTTTGCAGTTTGCAATGGTTTTGTTTTGTTTTGTTTTGACTGTTTAAAATATTTAAGAAATGAAAACAGAGAATTTGTAGTTAGTGAAATAAAACAATTTCCTACTAGTGTACTCATTTAATTTTAACAAAATCACAACTACAGACAATTTGGGTTCAACTGCACACTGTAATGAAAAACGTTAGTGTCTTCCAGTGTGCCCAGTTTCTCATTAAATTAAAAGAATTTATATGAACTTAATTTTTCGGGTTTTTATATTTGCGTAGTCTTTTAATAATTCAGTGAAATTTAAATTTTTTGCAGTGGTACTTTCAACTGAAATTAATGCAAGTCCTGATAAATGCTTCTGGGACATGGTGGACCTCAAATAATTTTTTAGTAATTTCAGTTTTGAGAAACTGCGCTCACCAGAAGCCACTGATACTGGTAATGTTAAAAGAATGTGTAATGCTATAGCAGTGTTTGGAATGAGGTGATTGGGGATGTACATCCCGCCTGTGGGCTCCCAGCCCGATCTCAGACCCGGCCCACTCCTGCAGAGGGGACAGTAACCGACAGAGCGGCTGTGAGGCAGATCAGCTGTGGGTAGGGTGGCGGACCAGGGGCGCTAGCCCAGCACCGAGCCGCCCGGGGCAGCGGGTCCCTTACCGGCCGTGGATCCTGCCCCGATCCCGGGCTCCCCTCCGCTTGGCTCCGGCTTCTCCGCCGCTTGTGACACATGCAGCAGGGGCAGGAGGGGGGGAGGAGCTGCATCGCCCCGCTCCCCCGACGGTGGGGGGCCAGGGCAGGGACCGCCCCCGGGCCAGGACCCCCCGCACTGAGTCCGCTGCCCCGGCCCACACAGGGGCTCATTGGTTGACTGAGCAGGGCCAGGGGGAAAAAAAGGCTGGCCAGAATGCCACCCCTAGAAATGTGCCACCCCAAGCACGTGCCTGCTTTGCTGGTGCCTAGAGCCGGTCCTGATCCCCAGGTTCTTTTCTGCAGAACTGCCACTTAACCAGTCGGTCCCTAGCCTTTAGCAGTGCATGGGATTCTTCCGTCCTAAGTGCAGGACTCTGCACTTGTCCTTGATGAACCTCATCAGATTTCTTTTGTCCCAATCCTCCAATTTGTCTCAGTCACTCTGGACCCTATCCCTACCCTCCAGAATATCTACTTCTCCCCCCAGCTTAGTGTCATCCGCAAACTTGCTGAGGGTGCAATCCATCCCATCATCCAGATATGGGGTAGGCAAACTTTTTGGTCCAAGGGCCACATCTGGGTATGGAAATTGTATGGTGGGCCATGAAAGCTCACAAAATTGGGGTTGGGGTTCAGGAGGGGGTGAAGGCTCTTGCTGGGGGTGCAGGCTCAGGGGTGAGGCCAGAAAAGAGGAGTTCAGGGTGTGGGAGGAGGCTCCGGATTGGGGCAGGGGGGTTGGCTGCAGGAGGGGAGGTGAGGGCTCTGGCTGGACGTGCGGGCTCTGGGGTGGGTCTGGGGATGAGGAATTTGGGGTGTAGGAGGGTGCTCCAGGCTGGAACTGAGGGGTTCAGAGGACAGGAGGGGTATCAGGGATGGGGCAAAGGATATGGGCACAGGACGGGGACAGCGATGCAGGCTCTGGGCAGCACTTACCTCAAGCAGCTCCCAGAAGCAGCAGCATGTCCCGCTCTGGCTTCTGCGTGGAGGCGTGGCCAGGCAACTCTGTGTGCTGCCCCATCTGCAGGCGCCGCCTCTGCAACTCTCATTGGCTGCAGTTCCTGGCCAATGGGAGCTGTGGGGGCAGCACCAGCATGTGGAGCCCCCTGGCTGCCCCTAAACATAGGACCCGGAGGGGGGACATGCCACTGCTTCCAGCTGGAGCGTGGGAGCGGTGGAAGCCCAGAGCCCGCTCCCCAGCGGGAGCTCGAGGGCCACATTAAATTGGCTGGTGGGCTGGATGTGGCTCATGGGCCATAGTTTGCCCACCCCCGATCCAGATCATTAATGAAGATGTTGAACAAAACCAGCCCCAGGACCTACGTTGGGGCACTCTGCTTGATACCGGCCACCAACTAGATATTGAGCTGTTGATCACTACCCGTTGAGCCCGACCATCTAGCCAGCTTTCTATCCACCGTATCGTCCATTCATCTAATTCATACTTTTTTAACTTGCTGGCAAGAATACTGTATTAAAAGCTTTGCTAAAGTCAAGATATATCACATCTACCGCTTTCCCCATATCCACAGAGCCAGTTATCTCATCATAGAAGGCCAAACTGCCTTTCATTCAAGAATCTGAAGTCTCTTTACAAGATGAATACATATAATTATCCCCATTTTAAGGATGGGGAAATGAAGGTAACTTGACTTTGTCCATGAGTGCAAAATTCATTGAAGAGTTGTGTAAAAGCATATTGAGGGGTGTTTTTTTTGTTTTTTTCATTCAGTGAGACTGACCAAGTGGAAATGGTAGAAAGACTTCTAGTTTTTTTGTTTTTGTTTGGTGTTTTTTTTTTTTTTTTTTTTTTTTTTTTTTTTTTGCTTTTTAACTAATAGGCTAGTACTCACAGTTCTTTAGATATATGTTCAGAGTGCTTGAGGGAAACTGCTTCAATGTACTTAGAAGGTTAATTGTTTAAAAGATGTAGAAAATCAAGGTATCTCTATTTCAGTGCACTATGCCCTGTAGTGGAGGACAACAGAGTATTAAAGGACAAATAGTCGGTGATTATTGTTTTCCCGTTAATCAGTTCATTTCAGGAGTAGAGCTATCTTAATTGAAGGATATAAAATGTCTTTCTACAGATATATATTGTGCCATCATATTTCTCCCTGGAGAAGAATACAGGAATAAAGAGAAGAATAGTTAGAGTTTGTGAAATATAAACTTGATAATCCTAAACAGACTTTATTAAACTACTAAAGGTATCTCTCCTATTCCTTTAGTTCTTGTACGATGAAAAGAAAGAGTTTTTTGTTGTTACTACTTTTTCTTCCTTTTTTTGTTCTTCAGTATCTTCTCTTCAGTGATTAATAAGTACTACTAGTACATATGAAATGTTAATTTTCACAATAAAATAGGTAAATTTTGAAAACGTTCAAACGTGAATACAGTATGTCATAAAGGATTTGGACAATGTGGATATTAAATCATTTTTGTTATCAATACACCATGCAGCTGAGTAAATGTATTTTAATGTTATTTTGCTATTGCAATTCGTCTCTTCATAATGAACCAAGATTCACATATCTGAATAGTGTCAGTAATGCTGACTCATAGGTTATTCTTAGAATGTGTAGTTTTAGGGCCAGGTCTTAGCTTCATTAGACCTATGCCAGTTTATGCCAACTACGGATCAGCTTCTGCTGCAGAAGTTGTAGTAAACCAACTCTGAAATATTTATGATTTTCACATCATTGCCATCCTTTGGTAAATATATTTTTCTTTCGCTGTCAAAAGACTAGGCCCTATATTCATAATTGGCAATATTTTAATTCCTACATCTTTACTTTCTCTTGGCATTTCCAAATCACTGTGTGCGTTTTACATAAGAAAAGCAGCTGAATCTCTTTCCTCCCTGATCTCTCAAGTCTTTATGCATATTTAGGACTTCTTAAATAATAGCTCCATTGATGATCATCATATCCAACCTCTTCTCTTCTCATTCCCTCAGATAGGATAGGGAGCACCCCTTATGTTGTCATTTAATAGTTATTGCTGATAACTTCTTTAAAAAAATGTAGTCTAGTATTTAAACTTTTTCTAACTAAGTAGCCATTGTGACATGGCTTGCTTCCCTTCATTTTTCTTGTTATTTATCCAGAAAATCTGACTGATTTCCTAATCTCCATGCCTTGGTTTATTTCAACAGCTTGGTTATACTCTGCCTCTATAGCTATTATTACATGCATTTCATAAAAATAAAGGGGGCATCTGGTATTTGTCTTTACTGGAATTTATCAGGGCATATATGTGCATTTCAAGATAAGAGTCTTTGTACACATAATCAGCTTTCCTGTTTCTAAGTGTAGTGCTATTTATCATTTTACACTTTCAAAATCTTGTTCAGACATTTGGCCCAGTGCTGCTCCCAAAGAAGTCAATAGCAACATTCTCACAAATTACTACTCTGAACATCCTTTACTGGGGATGTGTTATTTCTAAGAATAGGTATCTTTTGAGGACACTTGTTTCTGGAGAAAGGGAATTTATTTATCTGAAGTTTTTCTCTGGAGATTTTCATAAAGTCCTGTATCAAGTCCAATAATTTGGGATAGAACTAAAGCAATATCACTCAAAATGTGTGGCCTGATTGCTTCATTTAAGGGTTGTTTCTAAATTTTTTATAAATCATTTAACTTCTTCATTAATCAGATAGTGACCAAGGTTTCAAAAAAATCTCTTATGCCCTGATCCTGGAAGCTGTGTTCTGCCGGCAGATCTCATGCAGAGCCCCAGTGATTTCAAGGAAACACTGCCCATGTTGAATACGTTGAAGGATCAGGGCCTCATTCTACTGAATCGTTATATCCAGTTCTTAAAATAGTCTTTCATTATAACAAGAGGGTCTTTATGAAAGAGAAAAATGAACACACACATACACAGGTAAATGCAACAAATACTAGTTATATCAAAAATGTGGAATGATACATAATCTCCAAATTCTAATGGGGGTTCTCTCTTACTATATCAATGACATGTCATTTAATAATATGAGAGGTAGTCTAGTTATCTTCACTATTCCCTCATTCCTATGACTCACAAGATGACTCTTTTGTATCATGAGGCAATTATGACCATATATATCATTTGCATATTATAACGTTGCTGTCTGCTACTGAGACCTCACACTATAGGCTATTCCTACTCCCTGTGGCTCCAGTATAAAGTACGCCATTAGAGATGGTTTGAAAACACACACTCATAGCAATGCTTTATTTTCATGTAATTGCAAAATTGTATCTATGGAAAGTGCAGCTTGAGAAAACTAATTTTATATATATATATTTCTTCACATAAATAAATAAATATAAATAAAAATCCTTGGTCCTACCTTACTTTCTAGTCCATTTTCCCCTAAAATTTCTGGTTTTATTTTTTCATGCCTTTTTCCTCATGATATTTTCCACTAACTCATTGGGGGGCGGGGGGATTTGTGTGTTGTTGTACTAATTGCAATTAACAAGTGAATGTTTCATATGGAAAGTGTATGATAACTAAAATAACTTCACTGATTTGAATACTATAATTACCTTTCTAACATTACAAACATAGGATGCACGAATTCATATCTTAAGTATTTGCTGCATAATGTATTTCTCCTGACTATAAAATGATTTCTTTGATAAAGTTTTTTTAAAGCAATTAGAGCCTTAACTAATTGTCTTATTCTAATGGTTTTTAAGCGTGCAGATGACATCTCAAGTTTGCTATCTGATACTACACTGCTTGTGCATTTTTTTGGCAAGAAGGGAAAGGCTGAGCTAAACTTTGACGATTTTTATAGGTGAGCTTTGATTTTATACTTTCTGTATAAACAAAGACCTCCGTATATGTTAGTAAATAATATATACATAATATATCTAGTTAAAGAAGGTAACTCTTTCTTTATAAGCATCTTTTTGTATCAGACATTTCTTTAGCTTTATCTTTTCTGCTGAAAAGGTTTAAAACAAGGATGAAGAAAGTTTTAAGACAATACACAGAATTCAAAATTTGTTAGGTTGTTTTGGTTTGGTTTTAATAAAGGCCAAATAAACATTCCTCCATTATCATCAGATTCTGTAAGCTAATCAATTAGAGGAGGTCATTAGTTATGTATGTTGACTCAAAGAAATGCTGCACTATAGAAAGTAGTGTTTGTGGTCCAGTAGGTCAGTGGTTCTCAAAGCCAGTCCGCCGCTTGTTCAGGGAAAGCCTTTGGTGCGCCGGACCGGTTTGTTTATCTGCCGCGGCCGCAGGTTCGACCGATCGCGGCTCCCACTGGCCACAGTTCGCCACTCCAGGCCAATGGGGGCTGCGGAAGGGCAGCCAGCACATCCCTTGGCCCGTGCCACTTCCCGCAGCCCCCATTGGCCTGGAGCGGTGAACTGCGGCCAGTGGGAGCCACAATCACCAAACCTGCGGACGCGGCAGGAAAAACAAACCAATCCAGCCCGCTAGGGGCTTTGAGAACCACTGCAGCAGGTGGTATTCTTGCCCCTACCCAGTACTGAATTAATGCCCACTCCTGTGTACTCGTGTACTCGGCTGTACTGGGCTGCAGGAGATGCAGCCCTTAAGTTTTTTTTCCCCTTCCCCTGTTCCTGCTTGTTACATTTTCTGTTTAGATCGTAACCTCTTTGGGTCAGAGATTTTGTCTTCACAATTATCTCTTCTGGTAGGGACATACAGTGGTTATCATTTAAAAGTAAAAAATTGCCAAAAGATACCATGCAGGTTTTCACAGATCCAGTTGCCTGCCCCCTTATGACCTCTCAGGAACTAGATTGCTGTGAGGGAATCCAACCATCTGGATACCTGGATATTTTAAGCTTCCCTGGGTCTTAGCACGCTGAAGGACTGTTGCTTCTCTTGGTGTCTCTGGTACATTTCCTGAACATTGACTCTGTCTGTAACTGTTTGATGGAAATAGAGACCTTCAGTCCACCTGCCTAGGAGCCCAGGTGCAGTACTGACCCCCAAAATACTCCAGTAGCTTAAACACATGGCATAGGCACTGACTCCATGTGGGCTGCAGAGCTCAAACACCCACCAAAAAAAAAAAAGAGGGGTGCTCAGCACCCACAAGGCACCAGTAGGTGGCAAGAGCATGTACATGGCGCACAGTGAAACCGGAAGGCCGAAGGCACCCACCAGCAAAAACAGAAGTCAGCGCCTATGCCTGACACACATGGGCTCCAGAATCCCACCAAGGGTGTGAGCCTTCAGGGTTACAGTTTAATTCTCTCTGGAAACATGGAGTAAGTATAGCATATAACACAGACAGGCAGACTTTGCGCACGTTCTAACACATTAATGTTCTTTATTTAATCAGGCAAGAAATAATAAAACTTACACTCATTTCCTCTCACTCTAGCTCACCCTTTCCTTGGGGGACCATCTGTGTTCAGAGAAGCAGGGTCCCCACTCCTCCTGCCTCATCAGCTCCTTACAGCAGTTTACCACATCTTTAAGATGGTGAAAAATGGCCAGAGAGAGAGAGAGCAAATAGATTAAGTCCCGCCTGTTATAACTTGCCAGTCCTTCTGTCAGGTGACTCCTGAATCAGCCTCCACAGTTGATCCAAGACCCTTGCTGGGTGACTTCATTGTTTGGTGACCTCTCCCCTGATAAACTATTTCTCCTGGTAGGGATCCAGTTTTTTCTCTGGAGCAATTAAATTTTAGTGGCTGACCATCCAGATTTAACAGCCTTCTGTTGTCAACCCTGTACCACTACCTTGTTGGAATTTCAGTCCAACATGGAGATAGCAGGACAACAATGAAGGTGGTGAAGAACTCCATATTCCGAGTGGAGCCTGTAGTCTGGTAAAGATACATACTCAGAGTTCACAGTCTCAGAGGGAATTAATAAATTGTACAGACAGACTCCCCAAATTGTTGCAACAGGTACCATAATTACTGTATTACCTATTATGAGTGTAGGTGAAAACTGATTCTAATGGTGGCACTTAAAAGAACATTACTAAGTATAGTTGTGCCACAAAAAATCGCACCATTGATCAAATTAAGAAAAAAAATATGTTTCTGCCAGATTCAAACAAGTGGAAAGTTTGGCTTCTGCTTCTTCACCAGTACTACCGGTGCTTACTTTTTATATGGTTATCCCTTATCTGCCTAAAAAGGGGTTTTGTTAGGTTTAATTACTGAGTTTGTGAAGTGCTTTGAGATCTTTGGATGAAAGGAGTTGTAGAAGTGCAGAGTACTTTTTGTTCCATATGTATTATATTTGTGCTTTAGATTTATGGATAACCTACAAACCGAAGTTCTAGAAATAGAATTCCTTTCCTATTCTAATGGGATGAACACCATCAGTGAGGAAGACTTTGCTCATATTCTTCTGAGATATACAAATGTGGAAAATACATCAAGTTACCTGGAAAATGTACGTTGCAGGATCCCTGAAGAAAAGGTAGGTGCTCAGATACTACAGTGATGCGCAGCAGATAAAACCTCAAAATCCTAAGGATGAATCCTAGGGCAGGACTTCACTACCCACCGGATCGGCGGGTAGTGATCGATCTATCGGGAATGATTTATTGCGTCTCATCTAGATGCGATAAATCGATCCCTGAATGCACTCCCCGTCGACTCCGGAACTCCAGCTTGCAAGAGGCGGAAGTGGTCAACGCACCGCCGACCTCACTGCCAGGTAAGTCAACCTAAGATACACCAACTTCAGCTATGCTATTCGCGTAGCTGAAGTTGCATATCTTTGGTCAACCCCCACAGTGTAGACCAGGGCCTAGTTCCATTGAAGTCAATGGGAGTTTTGTCATTGACTTCAGTGGCACCAAGATTTCACCTTAAGTATCTTTGATGATCTACTTTGCGTCTTCTGTTTTACAAAATCCATACTGAATGACACAGTATTTAATTTGTTAAATGTGTAGAGTTAAATAACAAGGAACCATGACAGGGGAATTATCCAGTAATTATTTTCGAGGTGTTTAAAGACAGTGGCTTAAGACTATGTTAAACCTTCAGTTTAAACAACAATATGCTAGTGCTGTAAGGAAATGAAATTTCCTAATATTGAGGATTTTCAGCTTTAGTGAAAAATCACATTTTTTCTGACTTTTTCTCTCTGCTACCATCTGAATATCACCTTTTCCAAAACAATATTGACACTCTTTATCTAGTTCTATAATAGTCTTAATAGTGGGTCATTTGTAGATAGCCATTGATGAGTGAGTGTTTCTTATCAGTGGCTGAAGAGATATTTTCAAAGAATTTGTGAACTAAGAACAATAAAGAACATTAGGTAGTTAATCCTTCATTATTTAGCAACAAATGTGTTGTCAGTAGTGTACCTGAGCAATAGAAAAATCTAGTGGTAGCTGAATGCATCAGTGCAAATCAATAGAGCTTGTGTTACAAGTACCCCTTAGAGCATGGGATGTTTTGGATATATTTCTTCTACTTGTGTTTATAGAAGGATCAGGTTAATATGTCCTTGCAAACAGTCTGACTTTGTTTAAAATGGCTACACATTTTGATAGTATTGACAGTTCCGCTTGTGGAACTAAAAGCAGTAAGTATGCTTTGGGAATTACCTTAATTTGTTAGTCTGAAAAAACAAACCATTAAAATATCATAAAATAGCTAGGACATTTAAAAAATTAAAATTAAAACAAAATGCTGAATGTAAAACAAGTTATATTTATAACAGGTAAGCACACAAAAATGAATGTTATTATAGTTTATTGGAGACACAGCAATTGCTCTGTGTGAGATGTCACAACCCTTACTCAGCTGTACAAGGAAGTAAGGTTACTCACCTGTTACTCTTCCCACTCTCACTCTTATTCCCTGGGGTGGAAAGCATGAGGAGCCCTTGCTCTGCACACTCACCCACTTGCCAGCCAGAGTAGCTGACTTGGTACATGACACAGGAGGAGCAATCTGCTTGATAAAAAGGGGTGAAGAAATTCACTCCCTAGATCAAGGGGGAGCAGAGAAGAAATTCTTACTTTCCAAGAAACAGTTTATTCTCTGGTCTGCTTCTAGGGCAATGCAGCTACTCACTGCCCCTTTCTCGGGGTACAAACTAGTCCTGTGTGGGCCCAGTTCTAAATATGAGTCACTATTTGAAAGCCTTTGCAATGCAATAGAAATGAATTTTGCTTCAGTATGTTATTGTTTTTTCTGCTGTGTGGCAGCCAGATGTATTTTGTTGTTGAAGTCAAACCTTATGTATATGGGTGAAGACTTGTTTGGAAAAACAGAAGTTTGTTGTTAAAATTCTTTATTTTATTTTTAATAGCCGCAATAATATATATAGCACAAAGGTAGTGGAAAATAATGGCACACAATCATGGATATAGAGATACACATGTATATAACTGTATAAGGTGACAGTTTAGTTTAAAAGAAAAGATCTGTATTTGTATTGATTTATACATAAGAAATACTCTTTGAAGTTCAGTATCTCACTTCTCGAATGTCAGATTTGGGTGGGAAAAGTCTTTAACTCAGTAGGTTCCCTTCCTTCTCTTGGCTGTGCTCTGTAACAGAACCATGAGCCTGGGAAACTACCTTGTCAGCCCACATGTCCCCGATAAGTTTTCTTTTCTGGCTAGTAAACTCTATCATCCAAATGAGAACTTACGCACATGTTAGTTCTAGGTCTTCCCTGTCCCTTCATATAATTCCCATAATTCTAAAAGCAATATGCTGGGCTACATCTCAGTTTTCTACAGTTACATACTAGTGATTCTGAAAATATGCACTCGTGACTGTAGCTAAAGTAACTCCTTAGAATAGGGCTCACAGATATTCTGCAGACTTTTGAAAATGGGCCTTAGGCATCTAAGTCATTAGGTCCTTTAAAAAATTTTAACCTTTATGACTGATGTCTTATTTAGCATTATAATATTAGGTCTTCACTATTGCAAAAACAGAATGTTTGATTATTATAAAATTCTCCAACAGTAAAGCAAAACGAAGAACTCAAAGAAATGACTCCAGACTGTTACGCTGCTATATTCACACGGTTAGTCTTTTTGTGACTTTCTATATGCAGAAGCCCATAAGACAATGTGATGATCTTTTGGCTGACTGCACTCATGTTGACACATTTGGCTGGCATGCTGCCTGCTCACAAGATGTTCTACTTTTGCTAACTAGGTGCCAAATACTGAGTCATTTAGACTGGCATTTTAATTACACTACAAATAGCAGCAGTTAAAGGAAGTTCGTCTTTTTAAGTGCCACATTCATGTCACAATCCACTTTGTTTGCTAAAAATACAATCTGCCCAGTGAATTGAAAATGTTTGCCTTCACTTTTACCTGGAAACTAAATAGGAACCTGGGAAATCCATTTACATCATTTCACATGTCAAAATATATGCAGAATTAGATTATTACTCTTTTATAGATGGTCAGTTTTACAAAAAAATTATTTTAGAAACGGAAAAAGATATCCAACTCTGTATGTCCAGGACCCCTCCCTTTTTTTAGTTTAGTTTAATTTTTTCCTTTCTCTCTCTCTCTCTTTCTCTTTCCCCTCTTCCAGCTTTAAGGTGAGCTGTTGTAGCAAATATTGTGGGCCTGCTCTTGAGAGATACTGAGCATCTGGAACTGCAGTTGATTTCAGTGAAAGTTATATTGTGCAGAGATCACACTATTTATTTTTATCGGCATTAATGCAAAAATTGTGGAGTACATGCACTTTACATGATCCTGGCCACACAGGGAGAATGACAAAATGTGAGAGAAGCAGTTTAAATACGCCACAACTGTATTAACTCATCTGGGAACTACCCAGTAATAACTCTCACAGTGCATGTCATCATTCCTTCCTTAATCATTTCCACTTACATTTGGGGAGATCTGTTGTTAGCCCTCCCTGTTCCCAGCCCATTGCCGGGACCTTCCCTTCATAAGCAGGTTAAGGGACTGGGGAAAAGGGGTTGTCTCCCATCTGTGCCACATGTAGGAACCCCTTTCTCAGCTTCCTTGTGGATGCCTTCCCTTAAACTGGATTTGGAAATGGAGTTTTCAGAGAACCAGACCTCCTACAGAATGAATACTTGCACTGGGCACCCGTCACCTGTTAAGTTGTGACAGCTTGAACCATACCTCCTTACCTACCCTGCCAGGTCCCTGACCTGCTGTGGGAAAGATGAGAAAATCCACCCCACCTTGGCCAGTCTGTCAGTGAGGGGAAAATTCCTTCCCAGCTCCAAAAAAGGTGACTAGAGCAATGTCCACAGCGGACCATAATACCTGGTACTACTCTGATCCCATAGATGGGAGGGTAGGTGCTGCTGCTATGACATGAAAGAGGGCTTTGCCAAGAGAGAACAGAATATAAATACCCTCCCTCCCTCAAATGTGCATGGTCCAGAGGGTCACCTGAGTCCTTTTCGTCTGCTTCTGACTCAGGTGATACTTTTCATCCCCTCCCCTCTTTCCCCCTCTTTGGCCACAACTCCTTTTATTCCCAATGGCCAGATAACATCCCTCTACATTCAAGGTTGTGGGGAGTACACTGGGATGATGGTGAGTGCCTTCTTCAGTCAAATCACATAAACCACTTTACCCTGAATATCAACTCCTACAAGGCAACAGTTTTCATGGCAGCTCAGAAGGTTGAAGCTGCAAAATGTACTGTGCATAGACCAATGGTTCTCTTAACCTTTTCCATACCAGGACATCCTCATTTAGACAGGGATCCCTCCCATTTAGCAATATGGGAAGGGCAGGTTAGTCGTTCACCTCCACTAGTTTGAGCTCGCTATAGCAAATCAGTTCCAGGCTCCACAATTTTAGCCAGAACTTCATGAGAAATTCCAGAGTTTCTAAATCAGCATAAACTTCAAATGTTCTCAGTCCACTCATGGGCAATTTTAGTTGCAGTGAAGATCAAATCTATCATAATTGTACATATTTATAATTAATTCTAGCTACTAGTAACTTAGAAGCATGTTATGCAAAGTTCAGTGATATTTTAATTCATGATTTGACTTGACAAATACAATTATCTTTTCTTTCATTTAAAACCAAACAAAATCCAACTTCAGTATAGCAGAAGACCTGAAAAATAATTCTCAGTGAGGTTGCACAGTAGCCAGATTGTAATTTTATTGCATTTTACTATTGTGGCTTAATCCATCTGAAAGCCTCTGTGATCTCTTTGGGTGTTTAAACCTCAGTGACTTTCAGATGATATTGCCTCGTGAGACTGAGCCATTCAGCGGAATGGTTGGACTACTGCTGCAGCCAAAATAAAAAAGCAAAATGCAGCTCTGCAGCCACAAGTTGGGAAATTTATAGGAGTCAGAGAAATCATTGCAGTTCTGAGCAGTTCTCATAACATGTGTAACAGTCATGTACAGCTGTGGTTGGAGAGAGGGTTCAGCTCAGCAATTTATCCTCCATTGTTTTGGGATGTACAGATTTGTCTTTTTATGAGCTTTGGCCACAGTGGATGTGTGGATGACTTTGTTCATTTGTTGTGGGTAAGAAAATTAGGAAAGAAGTCAAAACACTTTCTCCTTTGTCAACCCTGTCATTGTGATTTTGGTTTGTTAAATGGTTCGCTACTTTATTCCTGACGAGGGCCAGGGAGTGAGATTTGACCTCTTATCTCACCATCAACATTAATATTATCCTTTGAGAATCTGGATGGACGGGGCTATCTGAATACAAAGTGTACTGTATGCATGTTTAATGAATTTAGCCTGACCACAGTCATGCTGAAAACTAATACGCTACGAGTTTGTGACTCGTCCAGGAGGTACACAGGAAGTCTGAGAGAGAACCAGGAATAGCACCTAGTTTCCTGATTCCAATGCCAGTTTCACTAGGATTGCTTACATGTGCGAGGGACCGCCTGTGCTTAATGTGTTGCAAGAATGGGCTGGTAAAGGCCTGAGGATGATATAAACTGCTTTCCCAGGTAAATCTAAAACATGAATAGAACTGGGGAAGTAAAACGGTTGCCCACTCTGGATAAAATCACCCACATATATGTAGATGTCCTGAACCCATCCAACATGATAATTTACATCATAGAATATCAGGGTAGGAAGGGACCCTCAGGAGGTCATCTACTCCAACACCCTGCTCAAAGCAGGACCAATTCCCAATTTTTGGCTTAGATCCCTAAATGCCCCCCTCAAGGATTGAACTCAAAACCCTGGGGTTAATAATGCTCAAACCACTGAGCTATCCCTCCCCCTGGCTAGGCAAAAGCCAAGACATTATTCTTAGGAAGGGTCATTGTGACATGCTAATGAGATGTTTCACACTCCATCCCCTTCAGTTTCAAATGCCCTCTCCATCTGTAGAGAAGGAACCAGAGGAGGGTGAGAGAGAGATGAAGGCTTGCACCAGAAGCTAAGCTAAGTAGGTAGGCACTTTCTATTATTTGTGGGCCTGCTAAGGTCTGCCAGAGTGAGCTCTATTGTTGCAAATATGATGATTTTCATAAAGTCAAACTGTTTTCAGGTATTTCTAGGACATGTTAACCTGATCCTTCTATAAATACAAATAGAAGAAATATATACAAAACATCCACTGACACCATTTCCCAGCTCCCCTGGCCTTTCCTCTCTTTGACTTGCCTATAAGACATCTCAAATTATTATTATTTGTATTACCATGGCATTTAGGAGCCATAGTTATGGACCAGGACCCTATTGTGCCAGGCACTATACAAACACAGAACAAAAAGATGATCCTTGCCTCACAGAGCTTACAATTTAAGTATAAGACTAGAAACAGATGGACATAGATGGATAAACAGGGGAGTACAGGAACTCCTCACTTAACGTTGTAGTTATGTTCCTGAAAAATGTGACTTTAAGCAAAACGATGTTAAGCGAATCCAGTTTCTCCATAAGACTTAATGTAAATGAGGGGGTTAGGTTCCAGGGAAATTTTTTTCACCAGACAAAAGACTATATTACACACACACACACACACAGAGCACAAGTTTTAAACAAACAATTTAATACTGGTACACAGTGATGATGATTGTGAAGCTTGGTTGAGGTGGAGATGGGAGGACAGACAGAGACACACACCCTGTGTGTGTTTGAGAGCTAGAGATGCACATTTCCCCTTTAAGTATGAAGAGTGGGGTCAGAAGTACCGTGCCTTGTTAATTAGATCAGCAAGCTGAGACCCAACCCAGCTGCTGCCTAAGGTAGCAGCTCCCTCCGTCAGTGTGTCCCCCCTGCTCTATGGAAGATGGGGTAAACAGAGTGCAGGAGCAGGGGGGAGGGCAACACCCTGACATTAGCCCCCCTCATCTTCCCCTGCCCCCCACACAGCAAGCAGGAGTCTCCAGGAGCAGCTCCAAGGCAGAGGGCAGGAGCAGCACATGGCAGTAGGGGGAGGGACAGCTGAACTACGGCAATTGACAGCCTGCTGAGCAGCTGCTGCACAGGGAACTTAGGGGAGCGGGGAGCTGATAGGGGGGCTGCCGGTCCACCCTGGTTCCAAGCCCCCACCAGCTAGCTGCAATGGGCTGCTCTTCCTGCAAGCAGTGGACAAAGCAGGCGGCTGCCAAATGACGTTAGAAGGGAGCACTGCACAACTTTAAATGAGCCTGTTCCCTAATTGTCAGCAATGTAACAACGAAACAACATTAACCAGGATGACGTTAAGTGAGGAGTTCCTATACAAGGAAAGCGGGGTGACAATATTGCTCAGCATGATAGGCAGTGGCATAGCAGGCATCAAGTGTTTTGTAGGCATCACGGCTAAGGAGCATTTTAGAGGAAGATAATGAGAGAGCTTTGCAGATGTGTATGGGAAGGAACAGCATGGGATAAAGCAAGAAGGTGCTTGTTTGAAAATTTAAAACGTGTGTGATGGAGGCTGGTATCATGGGCTGACTGAAGGTGGAAGCTGACCCCTCAATATTAAATGAAAGTTTATAGGATAGTATGGGGATAAGGGCCTTGAAAGTGAAGACAAGAAAGTTACATTTGATGCAGTAGAGAAGGTTGAGCCAGTGAAGGGATGCAAAGAGAGGAGTAACATAGTCAAAGTGATGGGCTAGGAAAATGGTCTCAGTATTCTGAATGGAAATGAGTGGGAAAAGATTGTTTGTTGAGGCTAGAGAAAAGGATGTTGCAGTAATCAAGATGCAAGATCACGCAAGCGTGGATAAGTTTTAGCTGTGTGGATGGATAGGAAAGGCTGTATTGTAGAGATGTGATGCAGAAAGAACTTGCAAGATTAGACATGGACTGGATTTGAAGACCTAGAGGGAGGTCTGAGTCAAACAGAGTTACAGGCCTGAATGACAGGTAGGATAATGGTTTTTCCACAGTGATTGAGAGAGGAGGTAACAGGGAGGGTTTTGGAGGGAAGATTAAGAAATCTGTTTTAGACATATTGAGCTTGAACTGACAGCTAGACATCCATGAACAGATGTTAGAGAAACAGGCCAAGATTTTAGTTTGCACAGACACACAGGTCCGGAGTAAAGAGGTACATCTGTGAATCATCAGCATGGAGATGGTAGTAGAATTTGTATTTGCAGTTGAGATTACCCAGTGATAAGGTGTAGACGGAGAAGAGAAGGGGAGCAAGGACAGAATCCTGTGGAGCCCCTAGAGAAAGCTGGAGGGCAGATGAGGAAAATTCTCCAAAGGACACACTGAAGGAGTGATTAGAGAGGTAGAAGGAGAACTAGGAGAGGACAATCATGGAAGTGAAGAGAGGACAAGACCTCAAGGAGAAGAGCATGATCAACAGTGGTGAAGGCATCTGAAAGGTCAGTGAGCATGAGGCTGGAGTACTGGTTCTGATTTAATCTTCCATAAAAGCTGAGATCAGGGGAGTCAATACACGCAGCAAGTAGTTGAGATCTCTTGTGGAGTGGGCCTGGGGTTTGAAGTTAGTGATCAGGGCTATAGATTTGGAACCAAAACTAGAGAGGGAGCAGAAGAGCCAGTAAAAAAGAAAAAGAAAAATCATTGGTGCTCATTTAAAAACTGCACACCCAGCAGATTAATCAATGCTCAAATCCTGGCTATCACTCAGAACTTGTATTGCAAAGCAGAAGGAGCCCCTCCAGTATAAGCTTGGGAGCATCAGCTGAAGAAAGCTCAAGTATCTACAAATGTGAATATGTAAAAATTCACAGGAAAGAACTTAACTCAGATTCAGAACATGTACTTATGAACTCATTCAGTGTATCTGTAACTATTTACCTGAAGAAGAGCTCTGTGTAAGCTCAAACGCTTGTCACTCTCACCAACAGAAGTTGGTCCAATATATTACCTCATTCACCTTGTATCTCTAATATCCTGGGTTAATATCCAACATGACTACAATAATACTGCATTCTGTTTATATATCTATATTCATGATGTATATATTAAACTGTGAAGATATTACAATATTTATATCAAAGTACGATAATGGTTACTTTATCATAATAATTTTCTTAGTTTAAGGGTTATGTTAATCAGTGAAACAACCTAACTGTAAGTTAATCTTTTTTCAGTGAAAATTAACTTCCTGTAGTTGTGACAAACATGCAAAAGTGCTATATCTGTAGGAACTCATGTCGGGACAAGTCTTGCTCTCATTGACGTCTGCTGCAAAATTCTCATTTATTGTAGTGGATGTCGGATATGTTCCTAAATGAAATAGCCATATGCAATCTTCTAACGTGTTTATTCACTTGTCATTTCTATTGATTATTCTAACAGTACTAATGTAAATATGGTTCTTTTATTCAATAGGGTATCACATTTGATGAGTTCAGATCATTTTTCCAGTTTTTGAACAACCTAGAAGATTTTGCAATTGCAATGCAAATGTATAATTTTGCAAATCGTTCCATAGGACAAGGTGAGAATTATTACTTTTTTGTTAGTAAGTGATTAAAAACAGATCTTTTGTGCAACTTGCAGTCCTGCTCTTGTCCTAACAATTTTTCATCATAACTGGATATTACTAGGAAAATAGGATATAACTGTATCACTGAGAGTTTACTTGATATTTGAAAATAAAAATACATCTGCTGTTTATCAGAAGATAGTGCTGTCTTTTTCACCACTTTCGGTGAACATTGTCATTTAAACAGATGCCATCAGTGCAAACTAATTTAATCATTCTTTTTCCTTCAAAAATTGAAAAATATTTAGCTGAATTTGATTAATACTAATTATTTCCTTATTTTGCTAATTCATGTTTTATTCATGTGCCTAGAGATCTGTTGTAATTTTAGAAGATATTATACATACAACTCATAGACTCATAGACTTTGAGGCCAGAAGAGACCATCGTGACCATCTGCTCTGATCTCCTGCACATCATAGGCCACATAACTTCACCAACTACCTCTTGTAATAGATCCATAATCTCTGTCTGACTTACTGAAATCCTCAAATCATGATTTAAAGACTTCCAGTTACAGAGAATTCACCATGTACTCTGCTTTAAACCAGCAAGTGACCTGTGCCCGACGCTTCAGAGGAAGGCAGAAAAACCCCAGGGTCTCTACCAGTCTGACCTGTGGGAAAATTCCTTCCTGACCCCAAATATGGCGATCAGTTGGACCCTGAGCATGTTGGCAAGACCCACCAGACAGACACCTGGGGAGGGCTCTACTACAGAGAATTCTCTCCCATCTATTGCCCTATCTATGACCATTGGGGATATTTGCTATTAGCAGTTATAGATGGACCGCATGCCAATGTAGGCAATCTCATCATACCAACTCCTCCATAAATTTTTCAAGGTCAGTCTTGAAGCCAGTTAGGTTTTTTGCCCCCACTGCTCCCACTGGAAGACTCCCATTGTTTCAGAACTTCACTTCTCTGATGGTTACAAACCTTCATCTAATTTCAAGCCTCAGCTTGTTGATGGCCAGCTTATATCCATTTGTACTTGTGTCAACATTGGCACTTAATTTAAATAACTCCTCTCCCTCCCTGGGATTTACCCTTTGATGTATTTATAGAGAGCAATCATATCTCCCTTCAGCCTTTGTTTGGTTTGGCTAAATAAGCCAAGCTCCTTGTATCTCCTCTCATTAGTAGGTTTTCCATTCCTCTGATCATCCTAGTAGTCCTTCTCTGCACCTGTTCCAATTTGAATTCATCTTTCTTAAACATAGGAGGCCAGAACATCACGCAGTGTTTCAGAGGTCTCACTAGTGCCTTGTATAATGGCAATAACACTTCCCATCTCTACTGGAAATACCTCACCTGATGCATCCTAGGATTGCATTAACATTTTTCACAGCTTCATCATAATGGCAGCTCACAGTCATCCTGTGATCAATCAATACATCCAGGTCTTTCTCCTCCTCTGTCACTTCCAACTGATACGTCCCCAGCATATTATCAAAAATGCTTGTTTTTAGTCCCTAAGTATGTGAACCTTGCACTTCGCACTATTAAATTTCATCCCATTTCTATTACTCCAGCTTTCAAGGTCATCCAGCTCTTGTATAATATTCTAGTTCTCCTCCATACTGGCAGTACCTCTCAACTTTGTGTCATCCACGAATTTTATTAGTACACTCCAACTTTCTGTGCCAAGGTCATGAATGAAAATGTTAAATAAGATTGGTCCCAACACCGATCCCTGACAAACTCCACTAGTGACCTCCCTCCAGCCTGACAGTTCACCTTTAAGCATGTCCTGCTGGAGTCTCCCCTTTCATCAGTTCCTTATCCACCTTTCAGTTCTCATATTAATCTACATCTTTGCCAGTTTAATAATTTCCCATGTGAAACTGCATCAGATGCCTTATTGAAATCCAAGTAGATTAGATATACTGCATTTCTTTTGTCTAAAAAATCAATTATCTTCCCAAAGAAAGAGCTCAGATTGGTCTAGTATGATCTACCTTTTATAAAACCTGGTATTTTATTCCAGTTACCTTTTGCTTCTATATCCTTAACTACTTTCTCTTTCAAAATTTGTTCCAGGCCCTTGTATACAGTTGAGGTCAAACTAATGGGCTTATAGTTTCCTGGTTCGCTTTTTTCCCCTTTCTTAAAAATAGGTACTATATTAGCGATTCTCCAGTAATAGGGTAGGACCCCCAATTTTACAGATTTATTAACTCCCCTCTATACCTGCCCTCCATTAATATTGTCCCCAAATAATCTTTATAATCTCATTTCATTTGTTAAAGGAAATACATACATAAGTGTAGATTTGGCCTTGTATTTGCAATACTTACAACTTTCAAACAGGTTTCAGAGTAGCAGCCGTGTTAGTCTGTATTCGCAAAAAGACAAGGAGTACTTGTGGCACCTTAGAGACTAGCAAATTTGTTTGAGCATAAGCTTTCGTGAGCTACAGCTCACTTCATCGGAGGCATTCAGTGGAAAATACAGTGCGGAGATTTATATACATAGAGAACATGAAACAACGGGTATTACCATACACACTGTAACGAGAGTGATCACTTAAGGTGAGCTATTACCAGCAGGAGAGCAGGGTGGGGGAAAAAACTTTTTGTAGTGATAATCAAGGTGGGCCATTTCCAGCAGTTGACAAGAATGTCTGAGGAACAGTGTGGGGTGAGGGGGAATAAACTAGGGGATATAGTTTTACTTTGTGTAATGACCCATCCACTCCCAGTCTCTATTCAAGCCTAAATTAATTGTATCCAGTTTGCAAATTAATTCCAATTCAGCAGTCTCTCGTTGGAGTCTGTTTTTGAAGTTTTTTTGTTGAAGAATTGCCACTTTTAGGTCTGTAATCAAGTGACCAGAGAGATTGAAGTGTTCTCCGACTGGTTTTTGAATGTTATAATTCTTGACGTCTGATTTGTGTCCATTTATTCTTTTACGTAGAGACTGTCCAATTTGACCAATGTACATGGCAGAGGGGCATTGCTGGCACATGATGGCATATATCACATTGGTAGATGTGCAGATGAACGAGCCTCTGATAGTGTGGCTGATGTGATTAGGGACTTCAAAAACAGACTCCAACGAGAGACTGCTGAATTGGAATTAATTGTCAACTGCTGGAAATGGCCCACCTTGATTATCACTATAAAAAGTTTTTTCCCCCGCCCTGTTCTCCTGCTGGTAATAGCTCACCTTAAGTGATCACTCTCGTTACAGTGTGTATGGTAACACCCATTGTTTCATGTTCTCTATGTATATAAATCTCCCCACTGTATTTTCCACTGAATGCATCCGATGAAGTGAGCTATAGCTCACGAAAGCTTATGCTCAAATAAATTTGTTAGTCTCTAAGGTGCCACAAGTACTCCTTAACTGTCAAACAGTTACCTCATGTGTCTCAGTTCCTTCTCATAGTGCCTATGGGATACAGTTTTCCATGTTTGGCTTCTGCCCAAAGATATGGGGAGGGGGATGCACGCAATGGCTCATAAAAAGCCCTTAGTGAGGGGGTGCATGTTTCATAAACTTGAACAGTTGATTTGATCATAAAGTTATGAGCAACTGAAAAATTGCTTCTAAATATACTCAGAAGTATCTGCTTCTGATCAGGCTCAATCTTTCATCTCCAAACTTGGTACACCACCTAACGTGTACCAATGGGGCTTTTGTCTTTGGACAGTGGATCAAAGAAAGAACTTGGAGGGGAAGTGCCACCTAAATCTACGGTGCCTTATATATAATACAAGCATAATATAGTGCATCAGATCTCTGTTATGATACACTTTCCAATTATGTGATTACACACAATATAATATATTTTGCAAATTGCAATCTATGAACTAAATTCTCTGCTGGTGTAAATTAATGGATTTCAATTAATCTGTACCAATTTTCACCAATGAAGAATCTGAGACTATTTTTTTTCCTATACAACTTTCGATAGTCAAGTATATATAAAATCATCTGTAATCATGTAACTAAAGACAGTATGGCAGAGCTAAGAAATTCAACTGTAATTTGCACATATCCTTACTTTTGACTGCTTAAATGTGCAAACATAACTTAGCAATAACATCATTTTTGCATTTCATTACATATAGTTCACTAGGAAAGTTTATGCTGAAGAGGATATATCACATCATGTAAGCTTTTATGATATATCCAGAAATTAAAACACCTAATATGACTTCTGTGTTTTACTTTTTTCTTTTGATGTATTGTTTACATAGATGAATTCAAGCGTGCTGTGTATGTAGCTACAGGCCTGAAGCTTTCAGCACATTTGGTGAACACAGTCTTCAAGATCTTTGATGTTGACAGAGATGACCAGCTGAGTTATAAAGAATTTATTGGCATTATGAAGGACAGATTGAATCGAGGGTTCAGGGTAAGAATGTTAATATTACCTTTATTTTAATTGACTCAGTATTGCCAAAGTAGTGAAAGTAGCCTGTGAACTAACAGCTAATTAAATCTTTATATTTTGAAAGACTTAGGAAACAGTCTGGAAGATGAATCTCTTCCTGATTTGTAGAAGTTTGTTATTCTGGGAGAACCATAGATAGGGGATCAGGCTGTGCCTTTACAGTACAGGACCACCTCGGAAGTGCAGAGTGCTCTCCTGTACACGCTGCTGTTTCTCCTGGCTGGTGTGGAGTGGCTTAGGGATGGAGGTTTTAACGGGTACTGTGTTTGTGCCTGGACCATTGTCAGGGGAGAAAGGAGGAAGGTCCCTTCCACCTCAGGCCTTGTGTATCTGTGCAAAGGCAGTTACTGACCATGGGTGTCTGCAACAGATACAGTTGATCAAGGTTTTAATTAGTGAAGTTAACTATTAGTGAAATCATGCTGAGCATGATTAGCTGCAGGTGTAGCCATGGACCAAACTATATTTCTGTGTTCATCACCAGTTGTTAAGACTCTCTTTTCAGCAGCAGCTGTGGGGCTTGGAGTTTTTTGTTCGTTTGTTTGTTTTTGTATAAACAAGGTTATTGTGGCCCAGATCTCCTTTTTGATAATATAGGTCTGTATCTAGAAGATTTAAAGTCAACATTACAACACAGGAAGATTGGTAAAGAATAGGAAATCATTTGCTAAAAGCTGTTGAAGAAAATGAGCCTGTAAATTGACTTTAGAGCTTAAAACTTACTGCTCTGTACTCTCTTCCCACTCCACCAGCAAAGGAAGAAAATTTTGGGAGTGTCAAAGTTTAAAGGAGAATTTTTAAATAACATTGGACAATTGGGACCTACACCTGAACATCATTGCATAGTGGTGTTTATGTGATTGCATAGCTATTTTGCTAGACTTATGAGTTGATTTGGGATTTAGAAATAATTTTAGAATTTATTTTTAAATGGAGCAGTTAGAAAAATTAATGCATCATTTTATGACCATATGAAGTCACATGTTTTTCTTACTGTTTTTATACAGCAATATCACAAATTATTTATTTAAATTTAGTTTTAAAATGTAATATGCTCTTTTCAAACTGACAATATAACCATTTAGATACAAGCTTTAAACTCACATATAAAGAGAGTACAGTACTTGTTAAATTGAAATTTGGTTTTGTTTTTTCATACTGTTTTACCCACTGTATTACTCACTTTTAAAGTAGAATAGATTTCTAAATTGACTAATTAATGTTAGGTCTTGTGTAGAAGGTGATGTTGAATCTCGTAGGTGACTTGGCTTTCTTTGTTGTATTTTGCCCCATGAAGAAAACATGTTGATGACATTCCTTTAGAAGCGGTGACACATATGTATTTCCTGCTGATGCTCAAACCATAATTTTTTTTCCTGATAGTGTGGAAGTATAGTTGTTTTATAACCATTAGAAGATGTTTAACTGCATGATTAACTATGTTAACTAATTGTAAATGTGTCATATATGTTAACTTAAGCAGTGCATAGAGTAGTTACTAAATAATTGTTGTGAATATGGAGTATATGTATGCTTCTTTTTAACATTATTAAAAAGCAGGACAGAAATCAAATATAAGCTTTAAAGTCATCTTCGTCAGACACTATTTTGCTTTCCATATACCATGCTTTCCTTATAGGCAACTTGAAAAACTCTTGGTTCACAAAATAGGGAGTGTACTGCACACACTAGGCTAGATTGTGATATCTTTACTCAGGCTGAGTGGCACCTTACTCCACAAGTGATCCCATTGGTTTCAATAGAACTACTCTAGGAATCAGGTGCTACTCACTGTGTGTAAGGGTATCAAAATTTGGTCCCATACTACACTGACAACAATGATATAGTCACTTTTATTTTTTCATTTTATTTATTTATTTTTCTTACAATGGTTATAACTACCCATTGCCTTGTCATATGATTCCTAAAAATATATTATTTCCCTGGGAAAGTAAAACTCTAGGACACACTCAGAAATAAACTTCATGGTGCGAGTATCTGTTTTTAGCAAGGTTTCAGAAATAATACAGAAAACATGTCAGCATCCACCATGGGTAAATAATGGTGTCTGTTGTAAACCTCTTGCAAAACTCTCTCTTTTTTTTTTTTAATAAAGTCTAATAAAACACAAACAAACATTACTGAGTTACAGAATGTAAAGGAAAAAGGGCATAGCATGTAGTGCCTTACTGCTTCTTAAGTGCCCAAATTGGCAGGAAGTATCTATGATCTTTCAAGCTGCAGAAGGGTGCAGATATCGCCTCTGTAGCCAGGATAATTTCTTTCCAACTAATTTGACCTTGCAGAATTATACAGTATTTATTATTGGCAAAGCAAGTACAGTGTAACTCTTTAACCATGATTATAGTCACATTTATAGTGTGCTGAAGCAGTCGTCTCATGCTAAACTGAAATTAACATATAAGTAACAAAGCTAAGGGATGGTAGGAGGGAAAACAGCACAATTAAGATAATAGATTTCAGGAAGTCAGACTGTAGCAAACTCAGGGAGTTGGTAGGTAAGACCTACAGTTCAAGAGAGCTGGAAGATTTTCAAAGAGACATTATTAAGAGCACAAGAGCAAACTATCCCACTGCGTAGGAAAGATAGAAAGTATGGCAAGAGACCACCCTGGCTTAACCAGGACATGTTCAATGCTCTGAAACTCAAGAGTCCTACAAAAAGTGGAAACTAAATCAAATTACAAAGGATGAATATAAACAAACAACGCAAGCAAGTGGTGACAAAATTAGAAAGGTCAAGGCACAAAATGAGTTTAAATTAGCTAGAGACATAAAGGGTAACAAGAAAACATTCTACAAATACATTAGAAGCAAGAGGAAGACCAAGGATAGGGTAGGTCTGTTAATTCAGTGTGTACGGGGGGGGACAATAACAGAAAATATGGAACTGGTAGAAGTGCTAAATGACTTTCATGTTTCAATTTTCACCAAAAAGTTTAGTAGCAATTGGACATCTAACTTAATGAATGCCCGTGAAAATTAAGCAAGATCAGAGGCTAACATAGGGAAAGAACAAGTTAAAATTACTTAGACAAGTTAGATGTCTTCAAGTCACCAGAGCCTGATGAAATACATTCTAGAATACTCAAGAAGCTGACTAAGGAGATAGCTGAGTCATTAGCAATTATCTTTGAAAAGTCATGGAATATAGGACAGATTCCAGAGGATGGGAAAAGGGCAAACATAGTGCCCATCTATAAAAAGGGAATAAGGACAACCCGGGGAATTACAGACCAATCAGTACCCAGAAAGATAAAGGGGCAAATAATTAAGCAATCAATTTGAAGA
Organism: Chelonia mydas; assembly: GCF_015237465.2. Classification (NCBI taxonomy): domain Eukaryota; kingdom Metazoa; phylum Chordata; order Testudines; family Cheloniidae; genus Chelonia; species Chelonia mydas. The sequence continues at coordinate 85,283,565 of NC_057852.1, read as the reverse complement.
AACCTAGAAGATGGAACCTAGTCAGCATGGATTTGTCAAGAACAAATCATGTCAAACCAACCTAATAGCTTTCTTTGACAGGCTAACAAGGCGTGTGGATGGGGGGAAGTGGTAGGTGTGGTATATCTTGACTTTAGTAAGGCTTTTGATACTGTCTTGTTTGATCTTCTCATAAACAAACTAGGGAAATACAACCTAGATGGAGCTACTATAAGGTGGGTGCATAACTGGTTGGAAAACCATTCCCAGAGAGTCGTTATCAGTGGCTCACAGTCAAGCTGGAAGGGCATATCAAGTGGGATCCCGTAGGGATCAGTTCTGGGTCTGGTTCTGTTCAATATCTTCATCAGTGATTTTGATAATGGCATAGACAGTACACTTATAAAGTTTCCAGACGATACCAAGCTGGGAGGGGTTGCTAGTGCTTTGGAGGATAGGATTAAAATTCAAAATGATCTAGACAAACTGGATAAATGGTAGGGTGAAATTCAATAAGGACAAGTGCATTGTACTCCACTTAGGAATGAACAATCAGTTACACACATACAAAATAGGAAACAACTGCCTAGGAAGGAGTACTGCAGAAAAGGATCTGGGGTCATAGTGGATCACAATCTAAATATGAGTCAACAGTGTAACAGTGTTGCAGAAAAAAGCGAGTATCATTCTGCATTAGCAGGAGTGTTGTAAGCAAAACACAAGAAGTAATTCTTCCGCTCTATTCCACTCTGATTAGGCCTCAACTGATTATTGTGTCAAGTTCTGGGGGCTACATTTCAGGAAAGATGTGGACAAATTGGGGAAAGTCCAGAGAAGAGCAACAAAAATGATTAAAAGTCTAGAAAACATGATCTGTGAGGGCAGATTGAAAAAACTGGGTTTGTTTAGTTTGAAGAAGGGAAGACTGAGGGGGAACATGATAACAGTTTTCAAGTATGTAAAATGTTGTTACCAGGAGGAGGGAGAAAAATTGTTCTCCTTAATGTCTGAGGCTAGGGCAAGAAGCAATGGACTTAAAATGCAGCAAGGTAGGTTTAAATTGAACATTAGGAAAAACTTCCTAACTTTCAGGGTGTTCAAGCACAGGAATAAATTGCCTAGGGACGTTGTGAAATCTCCATCATTGTACATTTTGAAGACCAGATTAAACAAACACCTGTCAGGGATGGTCTAGGTAATGCTTAATCCTGCCTTGAGTTCTGGGGACTGGACTAGAAGACCTCTCGATTCTAGAAGACCTTCCAGTCCTAAGATTCAGTGAAGTGGTTTCTTAATAAATATAATGATGTGTTAAGTCCATAGCAAGTTTTGCAAATTCCATTTGCTAAGAACATAATATAAGAAAGGACATACTGGGTGAGACTAATAGCCCTCTAGCCCAGTATCCTCTCTTCTGACAGTGGCCGGAACTAGATGCACCAAAGTAAATGAACAGAACAGGGCAATTATCAAGTGATCCATCCGCTGTCATCCCCAGACCATAGGGTTGTGTCCATGAACAGCTTGGCTAAGAGCCACTGATGGACCTATCCTCCATGAACATATGTAATTCTTTTTTTAATCCAGTTATACTTCTGTCTTTCATATAAGCTCCTGGCAAGGAGTTTGACAGTTTGACTGTGCATTGTGTGAACAAGTACTTCCTTTTGTTTGTTTTAAACCTGCCTATTCATTTCACTGGGTGACCTCCCTTGGTTCTTGTGTTATGTGAAGGGGTAAATAACACTTCCCTATTCACTTTCTCCATGCCATTCATGATTTTATAGACCTCTTAAGATATTCCCCCTTAGTCATCTCTTTTCTAAACTGAACAGTCCCAGTCTTTTTTATCCCTCCTCATATGGAAATTGTTCCATACCCCTAATCATTTTAGTTGCCCTTTTCATAGACTTTAAGACTTTAAGGGACCATTATGATCATCTAGTCTGACCTCCTGCACAACACCAGCCACAGAATCTCACCCACTCACTGCTGTAACAAACCTCTGACCTATGTCTGAGCTATTGAAGTCCTCAACTCGTGGTTTCAAGACTTCAAGGTGCAGAGAATCCTCCAGCAAGTGACCTGTGCCCCATGCTGCAGAGGAAGGCAAACCCTCCCCCCACCCCTCCCAGGGCCTTTGCCAATCTGCCCTGGAGGAAAATTCCTTCCCGACCCCAAATATGGTGATCAGCTAAACCTGAGCATGTGGGCAAGACTCACCAGCCAGACACCCAGGAAAGAATTCTCTGTAGTAACTCAGATCCCACCCTATCTAGTGTCCCATCACAGGGCATTGGGCATATTTACCTCTAATAGTCAAAGATCCCATCATACCATCCCCTCCATAAATTTCTCTGTACTTTTTCCAATTCCAATACACCTTTTTTGAGATGGGCTAACCAGAACTGCAGCCAGAATTCAAGGTGTGGGCATACATGGATTTATATAGTGGCATTACGATATTTTCTATCATATTGTGGATCCCTTTCCTAATGGTTACTAACATTCTGTTTGTTAGCTTTTATGGATAAAAGAAGACTAATAGCTTCTGCTGATACAATATTTTATATCTGCAGAGAAGTATTTGGCTGGTCAAACTTAATGAAGATCAAATTTCAATTTATATTCCAGATGCAGTGTTTTAATATTTTAATGTGAAATACCATACATCCATACACCCTCATAAGTCGCATCAGTCTTTGTTATTAGTTAAAAATATCTAGTAAGAAAAAGTAATAGAAACTAAATAACAGCAGGCATCTGTCTGGAGTGTGGCTTTTCTAGATGGCATTTCTTTTTTGTATAATGTAAATAATACAATTATTATTGCAATTATAGATGATTCCCTACAATCAGAGACCCTCCTGTATGCTAGCTTCTCACGTTAGTTATAAAACCCTGCAGTTTTTACTGTAGTTTTTCATAATGGCCAAGTAAGCTTCAATTTGCTACATTTTAGAGACCCTGAAATTGTACCTTTTGAATTGACATGTCATGTGACTGTTTTGACATAGTAATGATGATTAATAAAAGTAAAAAATCCTCTTCACTTTGAGTGCTGCCTTGAAAGGAAAAATAATATTCTGTTCTTTTGATTAGTTGTTAGAGCAATATTTCCTAATAATTGAGATTGTTTAAAAAGTCTGTTTTATTGGGGATGTTTTGCCTGAAAGAAGCTTATGGTTATTACAATTAGTAGTAAGTATTTTAGCACAAAGTGTTCTGTGGCCACATTAAGCCTGAATAAAGCAAGTGTACTTAATAAAGCACGAGGCTAAGTGAAACTGGAATTCTAAAAAGATTCTGCCAGGACTGTAGGTTTTGCTCTATAAAAGTCAGTTAAAGGACAGAAAGTTATGGGGTTGGAGAGAGGACCAGATACTAATCTTTATACAAAATTAACAATTAATACACAGTCATTTTCTCTTCCATTGTCTTACACTGTCTACTTGTCTAACTGGGTTACTTAACACTATAAATTAGATGTCTATAACAATTAAAACATTATGAAAACTAAATTTCCAGTACCTGCCTTCATAAATGGAATATTTAAGAAACTAGCATAGACATAAAACAGTTGAATGTCTAATAGGTTTTATATTATATAAAAGAATTTATATCTCTTTTTCAAGTATGGGACTTGACATTAAAAGAAAACTGTTATAACCTGAGAGAGAGGGCTTAATTTGAAAACCGTTTTTGAGATAATCTGATGTATTTAACTGCCACCCAGTGGTCAGTCAGAATATTGCCATAGGTTTTTTGTTAAAAGCTTGTACAAATATTATATAGTAGGAAGGCATAACAATGAAAACTGTTTTCCTTGTTTTTTGTTTGATTGAAGATAATGATTTTCATATATTTTATTTTTAAAACTGTAATGCTAAACCATTTCCCTCTCCTTTATAAATTTTATCTTCAATTACAATTCATTTGAAATATAAAGACTGAATGATAAAAAAAGTTTTACCTATAATTGACTATATACTCTGACTAACTTCTAGCTATTTGTCGTTTAATCCCCATTCTTTTGTATTTTCATGCCACTGTTGTCTTATGCTTACCTCTGGCTGCCTTCACATGTTGTCTGCATCTGCACACTTCTCCATCTTCCGCTCCACAGGGATACAAAACTGTACAGAGGTATACCACTTTCAAAGCCTGCGTGAAGAAGGAACTCTATAGCAGATAAGTTACGGTATGTGTTAGCTGCTTAGTCTTTCTAAGTGTGCCAGCATGCTGATGGGAATGGCTGCATGTTAAACTGCCACCGTTCTATTTTGCCATTACAGAATTAAGGAATAGATTATCAGAATGTGATCATCATAGTATTTTACAAGGTCATATAATTCTATCTCAGGCTATCATTGTTTTGTTGGCTTATTGCTTTGTTTGTACTGTATTCAAGAAAACGCTTCTTCTCCCTCTCCCACAGCACAGATTTTGTGAGTTTCTGTTGGTATTTTCTGTCTGTTCTGTAACTAGTTTTATTCATGCTTCAGATAACGCTGTATGATATATATGGTACTAAAGACATCTATAGTAAAGGTAGATTTTCCCTTCTCCCACTGAGAAATCGTTATTTAATTTAATTCCACTTTAGTTTGAAAATGTGCATATTTTTAATAGCTTGGTATATTTCTAACATTGCTGCTTGAACTATCTTTCCATTGAAAGTGTGTGTTGATGCTTTTTTATGATTTAAGGTCATAAATGCCAATTTTTTTCCTTTCTGTACATAATAGACTCATAGACTCATAGATATTAAGGTCAGAAGGGACCATTATGATCATCTAGTCTGACCTCCTGCACAATGCAGGCCACAGAATCTCACCCACCCACTCCTGCAATAAACCTCTCACCTATGTGTGAGCTATTGAAGTCCTCAAATCATGGTTTAAAGACTTCAAGGTTCAGAGAATCCTCCAGCAACTGACCTGTGCTACAGGGGAAGGCGAAATAATAATTGTATAGTAGCTACTCATGGGGCATTAACAACTAGTTTAGGTCCCAAACATAGTTTCTGAACGGAGGGGGGGGAAAGAGGCCTATTAGAATCTGGCCCTACACACCACTGTATGATCACTAGTCTGCTGCAAGTGGAAACAATTGCTAGGTCCCATGTGCTTCCAAACCAACTGGGTCTGGCTAGAGTATAGTAACTGTTTTAGCTCTGGAACCGTAGGCCAGACTCGGACCACCTGTCTTATGTCCTTCCTTGGAACATGAGATGCTGCCATCCAGCTGCCATAGACTGAAATCAGAGTCTGAGGCCTCCCAAACAGCCCACTCTCCATCCCCAGTCATTTACACACACTGCTGTAAAGCTCCACCTAGGCTCTTAGTTTCTAGTTTAACCCACTTGGGGACAACATAGCAGGAAAGCAAGGAACACATGCTTAGCACTAGAATTTCTTAAGCATAATTACTTTATCCTTAAAGCACTTAAGAGTTACAGATCTTTGAAAACCACAAAACCCCTTGAGAAGCACCCTCCCTTAGGCTGATCTACCCTTCCTGTGAATCTGAGGTTTGTCAGTGTTTCAGGCTGCACAGAGTTCCTCCTCTCCTCTCTCCTTCAAGTTGTTTTTACTCGTGGCCATTATCATTCCCTGCACAGAGCAGAATGAGGCCACAGTCTGTTAGCCATTTACTCAGACTGAGAAGCTACATGCCCACCAGTCATGCTTGCCCCTTTTCCCCTTCAGGACCTTGTGTAGAAAGCCCATTGTTGCAAACAAAGTTGTTGGCCCCTGATTGGGATTTTAGTGGCTCTTAAGGGGAACATCTATATAGCAGTTTGTCATTCCCCGCTTGGGTAGATGTACATGCGCTAGCTCTGCTTGAACTAGTGCCTAAAAACAGCAGTGTGGGCATGGGCAGCCGCTCAGGCTAGCTGCCTGCGTATGTACCCAGGGACTCAGGTGGGATTGTACTCGGGCAGCTAGTCTGAGCCAACACCCGTGTAGCTGCAGCTATACTGCTAATTTTAGTATGCTAGCTCAAGCAGAGCTAGTGCGTGCAGGTCTACCTGAGCTGGGAATTATACCTCCCAACTGCTGTGTAGATGTACCCTTAGTGTTAGTCCATCAGCAAGGTATCAAACACCTTTGCTGGGCAGAGCCGCTCTCAGGAGTGTAGTACAATAGGTTATCTTTGGGTATGTGCAGGCTTGTGCTGTCCGTATCCAAAATTTCCACACACACACACAAGATAGAGCTCAAAATTTGACTCAGACATATCCTACACTGTCACATATGAAACTTAGAATCAGTAGGACTTTATTTCCAAAAAAGAAAACTACATTTTGATTACACTTTGTAATTTAAAAATCCTATGTGTGGGTCCAACCCAAATACTACAGTATTGTGTTAGTGCCTCAGAACTGGAAAGTAACTCATTCTAAACAGGCAAAACTCTAGTTTCTCTGCACAAGTGAAGTGAAGTTTAAATGACAGGTGAAGTGGTAAAAACAAAGTGATTTTTAAAATTCTTTCAATTTAATAATCTAACTGGTTAGTCACACAGGGTAAGAATTATTTTAGATTAATTTTATCTTCACATCACCTCTAAGGCTCACTATTTTGATTCCCAGTTTGGTAACCTGAGCATTATCTTTCTTTCCTTCGTTCCTACCTTATTCAATCTCTTGTTAACTAAAACCCCAATCCTGCAGTTTCTTCCAGGAGTACTTTGTTTTCTCTTCCCCAATAATCCTTACACATCCTCCTTTTCCTGTACTGTTATATGCCTTGACATACCTTTGTTTGTCTCTTTTTACTTTAGACTGTAACTTCAGGACAGGTATCAGGTCTTAAATAGATTGGTAAAGTGCTGTACATTTACTGTGCCTTTTTAGTGAGTTTCAATAGTAAGTATTTACCAAATTGGAACAAAATGTTATCACTCAGAAGAACTCCAAAACATTAATATTAAACCTACTAAAATTCTGTTGACATGAGAGGCTTTGTGCTCTAAGAATCAAGTATAAGTGCCCATACTCCCTGAAACCAGAGTTTTAACTCCAGGCAGAGTTAATTCATCCTTCTGATATAGTACACTGCATGGTATTCAGTTTATCTATGTGTAGACTCTTTCAGGTGAGACTGAAAAACTGAAGTCCTGTCTGATGTACCTGGACATTCTCTTGGAGCTTCTTGCAAGAGTTGGTCTTTTAACCTTCTTTGCCGAAGCTAAAACTCCCCCTTCCCTTAATGTGCACCAATTGGTTAATGCCCTCGACCCTAGTGGCAGTTGCATTTCAGTAGTGATGTATGAAACATACCATATGTACTTTGTGAGGTAATTTTAGTTCCTTTTGGATAAAAGATGTTACATTCATTTATAATACTAATCCATGTTATGAAGATTGTTGAGCTGAAATTGAAGCAAGCTTTGGCCAACTTTATTAATTAAAAACATAAGTGATGTGATTTTGAGCCTGCTGCTCTGAGAGTTGTCTTGGGGACAATAGAACCTGCACTATTCACACTATACGTATTATGGAATGAAAGTGAGTTTATATACCCTTTTAAAAAGTCATTGCAAAACTAAACTACAGAATAATTGAAAAGAGAGTAAAGGCAGAGCCATTAACCAGTGTGAAACTGAACATTTATTTCAGAAAATTAATTAATTTAAACATCAACCTCATGTACAAAGAAACACATAGTATGTCTGCAATATAAAAATCTGCCATATAGATCACCCAAGGTTAGATGCAATATGATAACTCTCAATTTTACTGTTGTTCCAAATATAAATGTAAAGACTTTAGTCTATACTTTGATACGATTTGTATGGTAAACTTAGATCAGTAATAAAAGATATTTAAATATTTGGCATGCTTATCACTGATTATACCACACTTGGAATCTGTACCCAAAAAGAAACAGAAGCACATTCTGCTATGTGTTACATATCTCTAAACTGCACTAATGACATTTGCTTCACAGCATGAAGCATGCTACCCTTATAATAAATAATTAAATCTGTCTTTGGGGAACAAGATCCAAACTTCACCTGGTTCAAACAGTTAACAATAGTCTTGCAGATTTTGTCTCTCTCTCTCTGTGGCTGTCCCTGCAAGGCATAGCACGTGAATTAGCATCAGTAGGAGTTCATTTGGTTGAGGAGGAAAGGGGACAAGAAACTGTTAAGAAAAGACAATGGAAGTCTGATATTATAAGTATGAATTCTAAAAGCTAATTTCTAGTTATGTTTTCTTATTCAGTTTCTTATCTAATATAAATGTTTTATACAAACAAGATTTAGATTTGTCATGTGGTAAAGATTTTAAAAACCTTTAATTTCTATGCATTCCCAATGTACAATTCTCGTAATAAAGGGCTATCTTTTTATACACTTAAACTCGACCATCATAACAAGCAATATTAGGAAAACCAGATAATTGTCTCGGAACATTGTTGCTAGGTCTTTTCTCTGAGACAGGCAAACTGAATGGTGAGCAATGACTTCTCTTTACTGATTGTGCAGAAAACTGGGATTACAAATCCAGTTTTAGTGTTGTGTGAACAATAGTCTTGTAAAGTAGATGGATTGTATTGAATAAAAAGATTGAATATAGTAATGACACAGTTTGTTTGGTTTATTGTTTAATTCTCTCAACTATTTTTCACTCATAATTTTAGGGAAAATTTTAGATCATATTGGATTCATAGCTGAAGAAAGTCTAGTTTTAAGCTCTGCAAGGAAGAATCTTACACTCCAAAATGTGCTGTACTTCAGTCAGTGTTTGTTACACAGGGGTATTTGTTATTTGACTGCTGACTATGGACTGTGTTCCCAGCCACGTAAGAGAGGTGCTAGCATCTCCCATTTCTTCTGGAAAGCATATTGACATTACGCCTCTCAACACAAGTATCAGCCGCCAGTACCTTTCCCTGCTGCCAGAGTCTTTCCCACAGCTTGCTTTTCACTGTGAAGTGTAACTACATATCCCTGACATGCTGCCGCCAGTGGTTGGCAGTGGCAGCAGCGGCTTATTTGTAATGGTAGCTTCATTTACTTCAAATCAGATTTGGAAAGGCCATGTTAAGAACCTTCAGAGTCCATGTATGAAGCTTTTCCTCATCTAAATGTGCTGGATTGCAGGCCATCAAACTAGATAAGGTAATTTTTCATCTTGGAAGTTCTCAATTGAGGGCCTTTAAAAATACAATACAAGACCCACTTTTCTTTTCATACATTTTACAAAGGGGCAAATTGGGTTGTGCATCTAAATACATACAGTGAATATATTAAATAGTCTAAAAAAATAACAAGACTATACACTCACTTAGAAAAGGGTGAAAACATTGGAGAGTGTGATTTTTAGAGGCAAAAATTCTCCTAATCTGATATACTGAGACTAGCTACAGCGGTGCTGGCACATTAGAAATACATAGATAAATGGCTAGAGTAGTGTGGTTTATTAGTGTAGTTTTAAAAATATTGAATTTATGCCCAGGAACAATTGATAAATTCATCTTATAAATTTAAAAGTAAAGATAAATCTATGGTTACCTTGCCCCTGTAGTACCTGATCTTTTGTTTACCGTTAATGTATGTAAGTAAATTACACAAGATGCATGTGACCAGGGAACTAAGTAACAGACTCAGTGATGTGTCAGAGGTCACACAGGAAGTCTTGCAGAACAGGGAATTGAACCCTAGGCTTCTGGGTCCCATGTTAGAGCCCTAACCACTAGACCAGGGATCTCAAACTCCAATCACCAGGAGGGCCACATGAGGACTAGTACATTGGCCCGAGGGCCGCATCACTGACACACACACCCCTCCGCTGCCCCCAGCCCTGCCCCCATTCCACTCCTTCCATGAGGCCCCGCCCCGCCCCACCTGTTCCCACCCCTTCCCCGCCCCCATTCCAACCCCTTCCCCAAATCCCTGCCCCAGCCCCGCCTCTTCTCCACCTCCTCCCCTGAGCGCGCGACTCCCCACTCCTCCCCCTTCCTTCCCCTTGGAAAGCACTAAGCACCACCAAACAGCTGTTTGGCAGCGGGAAGTGCCTGGAGGTAGGTAGAGGAGCGGGGACGCGGAGCACTGGGAGGGGGGGTGCAGGGGGCGGGGAGCTTGGCGGCCCGCAGGAAATAACCCCGCAGGCTGTGCATTTGAAACCCCTGCACTAGACCATCCTTGCTCCCTATTCAGCCTACTCTCTTCTGGGTATTTGTCAATGTCTCAGAACTGCAGTACCATTCAGCAGAATAGTAATTTTTTATAGGATGGTCCAGGATTGAAATAACAGAAATCTCATAGAAAGTTTGTGTATTATCTGCCTTCATTTTATACTTGGCTATAGCCATTGCCATGAGTCTTCCACAAGCACCAAGACATTTTGGTATTTTTATTTCATTGTGTAAAAATGTGAACCTTTTGATACAGCTATGAAAATGAAGAAATTATCTTAAAAGCAGGAGACTTCTGAACAAAAGGATATGTTTTCATTTAGCTACCAATATAGATTAAGTTATTGGGTGAATACTAACCATGTGCTTGCGGTGGAGGTGCAGTTCTGGAAACTGCTTACTTACCTTCAGACAGATCCACAACCATGTTCATGTGCAAGGATCTGCATATCAGACCTGAAAAAGAGCTCTGTGTAAGCTCGAAAGCTTGTTTCTCTCAACGAAGTTTGTCCAATAAAAGATATTACTTTGCCTGTCTTCTTTCCCTAATCTGAGGATTTAGCACTTCCTGGTTGTAGTAATGAAAAATTTACCTAGTTTGTATGAACACCTGTAAAATATAATCTAGTGTCAAGGAATTTAATGCACAATGTCTGTTTCTAATTCTATACTTGTTCATTTTTAACAGGAGACCCCAAAATATGGTTTGAAGGATTACTATGTTTGTGTGACGACTGTAACAAGCGAACATTTAAGAGAGCTCTGGAAGCAATTTCGGAGTCGAGATATGCTAGGATAAAAAACTGAAGGAAAGAAAAAACTTCAGCATTTGGTTGCTACTATTTTTCCTAGATATTGTGTGTGAAAAACGACATAACACAGGTAAACTATGTAGCTTTCACTTGCAGCACTGTGCACTGAATCACCATTGGGTTTTTTCACTTGATTTGCTGATCTATTCATGGATTTTTTTCAACTACTTTTTCAGTATGTGTTTTGTTTTAAGGGTTGACTTACACTGTCATCTGGCCTATAAAAGTATATGTTAAAGAATGTGTATTTAAAGAAACGTGTTGTTTGTATTTATTTTGAGATGTGCCTTTCATTTAAAGAATTTATTTTTCATTCTGGTGAATGTGCCTTTTGGCAGTGGTGAAAAATTATTTCCATGTGGTGGGGATGTGAATTTGTTTTTAGAAAATGAATATTATATGAAATTTGTGTTAAAACAGGGATGAGAATGCACTTCGTAGCAGAACAGTTGCATAAGTGTGGAATGTACAGGTTGTAAGTACTCATGAATCAACAAAGCTGTCATTTAAAAACAACTGTAAGTCGCAGTTGTGATATAGGAGAATGTGAATTATTGATTGCTGTTAATTAAGAGGTACTGATGTCCAACAGCTGTAAGTCTTACTGTTATAATCTTACTGATTCAGTTTAATAAAATCTCCTGATTTTAAGATGTCTAATTGTGTACAATATAATGAAAATAAAATGGCAAAGTATTAGCTAATATTTGTATCATGTTAGGTAATACAGTGCTACTTAATATATAGCATTGTGTTTCTGTAACTTTTTTGCCAGAGTATGGATTTCAGCTTAATTATGTATTATTTGTTAATAATTTGTTAATAATGCACTTTTCATAAAAGTTGGCATGGTATGGGGCAGAAATTAATCCTATCCAGTTCTGCTAGACTGGCATGCAGTACTGAAAAAATATTGCCCCCGGGGTGTGGCTTTAAAAAAATTAAAAGGAATGCATGCAATAGCACAGAGCTACAGCCAGTTACAAAATGTTACAATGATAAATGTAAACACCATGAGACTTTGGAATTCTATCTGAATCAAATTCTAGAATTAAATAATAAGTTTTAATACAGCTATGGGTTATGCAAGCAATCTGTAGCCTCCTTGGCCTCATGTCTGTAGATTTCTATGTTGTGAAGAATGATTTTGTTGTTGTTTTGTTGTTGTTGAATTAGGCCCTAAAAAGTCATGATTAATGGAGCACAATTCTGCTTCTTTTTACATATCCACAGTCTTTTTTGTTTGGCTGGGGGAGCAGGTTTGCCTCAATGTAGCAATTGCATTTAAAAGTTTTGCACTGCTTTTACAAGGCTACAAGGCTGATAGCATAAAGTAAATAAAACCTTAATACTAACTCACTTTAACACACACAATTTTAATGTAACTCTTAGGAAAATTTATTGAATATGAAATTAATCAGTATTTACATAAAAGCAATCTGTGCATGAAAACGGATTATCTAATATTAATCTATTTACATTGTTATCAGTTGTAAAAAAAAAGGTTTGGTTTAGTGGTGCAATTCAGTCCTAAATCAGCTATTAGGCACAACATACTGTTTTTAATCTTTCATTGTTATCACAAACACAACAAAGAGTTTTATTCTTTCATCATGTAGAATGTGGCTGTCTGTCACTCAAAGACCATATAGTATCTTTAAATGCATGAATAGAAAAGAATATGTTTTCTTCTATGTTAATAAGATTAAGTTTCAGGACTAATCAATTTACAGAGGTTTTATTCATTTTTTTAATTGACTTTAAAAAAAATTTTTTTAGAATTTCCACTTTAAGAATTTCAGAAATATCAATGTTAGAATGTTTTCTTTTTGCATGGCTTATCTGGCTTTAGGTAAAAATCATATAATAAGAAAATACGAGCTAGAAAAATGTCAGAAATATTCTACTGTAGACAGCATTTCCGTGAAAAATACTCATGCAGTCCCTACTGCACTCTCCTCTCACAGCTGACAACTAGAAAAACAAAGAGATTTGGACTAATGCTGATAGGCCCTGATGTTGTAATTAACAGTATGCAGTGGACTGCTTTTTCGATGTGCAATCAATTGCAGGACCAATCACAATGTATGTAAAATCTTGGTATCATTTTTCCAATTTGTATTTTTTTCTATATGGTGCCTAAGTACAGTAGACTGGCATAAAATAGAATATAGTACTGTCAGATTAGTTCATAAGACTGTGCTTTCTGCTTTTGTTTATTAGTACAATAACAATAAATTATGTAACAGTACACTAATATGAAAAAATGTGCTTGTCATATTCTTGTTTATCTCAAAATAAACGCACTTGAAACAAACTAATTTCCTTTGTTGCAGTGCAGATGAATCAAATTATGGGCTAGCTTTAGGGGTGGGCGGACTAGGCCACTGCCCGGGGTGCCATTCTAAGGGGGGGCGCCTCCAGAGCAGGGGTTCCTTTCCTCCCCCTGCTGCTTGGCTCTGCTGCCATCTGCAGCCAGCTGCAGCTCCTGCCCCACACTTTGGAGCAGCCTCTGGCCAAGCTGTTCCCAGGAGTCTGTTGTGCAGAGCGGGGCAGCGGGAGGCTGATGTTGGGGTGTCCCCTTTCCCCTACCTGTGTACCCGGTCTCCTCTGAGCTGGGGTGGGGGTAGTCTGTACTGCTGCTTCTGAGTGAGGAGTGGGAGCTGCTGGCCGGGGCTGCTGTCTGAACAAGCCTTCAGACTAGTGAGTGCTGTGCTTAAAGTGACAGTGCGCTGTCTCTCACACTCCCCCAAGACACACACTTTGTCTCTCTCTCACTCCCCCAACACACACACTCTGTCTGTCTGACACTCTCTCTCTGTCTCTCACACATGCACACACACACACTTTGTCTCTCTCTCACTCCCCCGATACACACACTCCCCCCGCAAATACACTTGTATTATTGTTGTTGTTCTTATTACTTCTTGGTACTGCATGTTGAAATGTGCAATGCACATATATTCTCTATAATTTTATTCTTTCAAAGTTCTTTAAGGATTACAGTGCTGTTATTTTAATTTTTTGATTGGTCTGTGCATTTCATAATTTTATTTATCTCTTATGCTTAAATTAATTCTTTGAGTTGTGAGTTCTAAAATGCCTAACCTGTCCTGGCTGGAGTAATTATCATTATTACTTTTATTACCATATTGTGCTTTGCCATTCATTATTTAAAATGGTACAATAAAAGAATAGTATCCTTCTAGAATGTAAATTTAGCTTGTACTCGTCTTAGCAGTGCCTGTTTAAAAAACATTAGCTAAACACATAATTTTAGACACTATGCAGATGAAGGTCGCTTATTTTCAAATTGTAATTTTAGTTACATCTGTAAAATAACTTAAAATTTGTATGAAAATAGATGCAGTTCCAAGTATGATACAGATAGCAATGATAGTGTCAAATGTTAGTGAGGCACGTACATGATTGGGATTGGTAAACATAAATGCCAAAATAATTAGAAAAATAAATCCCCGTTCTTAATAAAAGAGAAATAAACCTTAATCACATATGTTAAAATTAAGTAAATATGTTTTTCATGGAGTGAAAATCAATTAACTACAATAGAGTAGATAATGGCAGTGACCTAGAATTTGTCTGTTAGAGATTTTAAGCATATTTTATTTATTTTTATTTATCTCTACTAAAGATAGTTTACAAAGTATCAAACTTTTGTTTCTGATTTCTGTGTTAAAGCTCCATAATTGATATTTGAAGGCTTGAGATTGGGAGTATCTTGCTGTATTATCTCTTGATTGTTCTAAATTTACATATAAATTTAAAATATGGCTTTAATTGGAGTTTGTATGTATTCTTTCTTTCTTTATATAGGAGTTAAATACAGTGCTCCTGTCAGCTAATTCCTAAGTTATTATCTACAAAAATAATCCTAGAGTTTTTAGGTGCCTAACTGGCCTCTGGAATAATGGTTAAAGTTGCCCCACCCTGCCAAAATCTGAAATGGCACCCTTGGTGAACCAAGAGTGGCCGGAGGGCTGCAGGAGGGCAATGGGCTCTGGCAAGATGAAGTCCCCATGTGATAGCGCAAAGCTCGCCTTGAGCCTCAGTCAGAGTGCCAGGCACCACGAGCCATCACAGCAGCGCAGAAGTAAGGATGGCCATATACCATGCCACCCTTACTTCTGCACTGCTGCTGGCTGTGGTGTTGCCTTCAGAACTGGAGGCCTGGCCAGCAGCTGCCGCTATCAGACTGCCCTGCCAGTGCTTAATTTGTGCCGGGACTGAGCTCTGGCACCTCTTTCAATACAAATTAAGCACTGCGGGGGGAGGCAGCGGGGTCCAGAGGTGATGGGAGGGTGGGGAGCCCGTGGGGGCCAGGGGTGATGGGAGAACACCAAAATACAAGTTCACCCATGATGCCATTATCCCTAAAGCTGGGGTTGCCAATTTTTTTTGGACATATTCCTGGAGGTTTCATCACATGACATAATCTTTAATTAAAGACTAGTCTTTAATTCCTAAAGTCTAAAAGTGATAGGCAAAAAGTCAGAGTTAGTTACCAAAAGCAATAAAATATAAGCACACAGTCTAAACTCTCAACCCTATTAGACTGGACAGCAAGTAGATTAAGTAGTTTTTCTCACCCCACTGGCTATTGTAGTCCTTAATATACAGGTTTGTTCCTTAATCCTGGGCCAATCTCCTGTGTTGGAGTCTTCTCTTCTTCTCAGTGTCTTGGTTGCTTGCAGCATAGGTGGGAGCAGGAGAAGGCCCCAGTATGTATCCACTCTGTTTTATACCCTCAGTCCATGTGCTTAGGGAGCACAAGTTCAGGCATGTCTGGGGGGCATTGCTGAGTCACCCAGCAAGGTTGAGCAATTCCACTGGTGTGGCCTCATATAGGTGAGTCATTGCATTGTAGCTCCCTTGCTGGACAGTGGCTGTTGATGGGTTGTTTGACACCCTGCCGGGCGTTGGTTACTTTCCTTGCTGTTGCCTCTGGAGAGCGAATATCTTGCTGATTCCCCAACTTACAGAATGTTTTTAGTGACCACCATACAACACAGTTCTCATAACTTCATATGCATTAATGATACACATATACGGATAGAGAAATTACTTTAAGCAGATCATAACCTTTCCCCTGATACCTTACAAGACATGCTTTATATGTAAGATCACAATTATATGAAAATGAGGAATATGGGGGTTACAGTACGCTCCCCCAAGGTATAGAATGTCACAAGATGTATATGCTGTCCTGCCACAGACTTCTGCACAGAGAGGGAAAAGGTTCCAGGACACAGAGGTAAAGCAAAGCAGGACAGTGGGAGATGCCATCTGGTGGGGTGCACCCTCTGGATAGGGAGCAGAGGTGGTATGCTTGGCTAAAGAGGTCATTGCAAATAGACTGTCCCCAATTGGCTAGCAGCCTGGAAAATATATGTGCTGCAACTAAATAATGTGGAGGCACCAATAGAGGGCAAGGTTTGGGCTGAGGAGCTTGCTGAACTGTTAATGTTGACTTTTCAATCACTCTTGGTACAATGGGGAAGTTTCAGAAGGCTGGAAGAGAGCTAGTATTGTACCAGTATTTAAAATTAGTAATGGGATGACCCAGGTAAGTATAGGCCTGCCAGTCTGACTTTGATCACAGGCAAGATAATGGAGCGGCTGATACGGGAGTTGATTAATAAAGAATTAAAAGAGGGTAATATAATTAATGCCAGTCAACGTGTGTTTATGAAAAATAGATTCTGTCAAACTAACTTGATATCTTTTTTTGAGGAGGCTAAATTTGGTTGATGAAAGTATGTGGTGATGTGATCTACTTTCATCCTCTTAGCCTTACAGCAGGTAGTTACATGGTATGTGCTTTGTTTCAAGACTATGGTTTCTGGCTGCAAATGATGAACTTCATCCAGCTCACTTCAGTCCTGTATTCAGGAGACACAAATGTCTCCTCTCCCATAAACCTCCTCTGCTGCTGGGTCACATACTGTGCCTCACTCTCCTGACCAGAAATAGAAAATAACTAACATTTCTACATGGAAGAGGGGTTGAAGCTTCAGGGCAGAAAGCTGGCTCCAGAAGAACTTCCAGGGAACTTTTACTTTGCCCCCACCCCACCATATTCATAGATATTTTTTTAAAGGCCATCAGGGACTATTATAATCTAGTCTGATCTGCATAATACAAGCTTACAACCTTATAGAACCAGTAATATCTGCATCGATCATCTGTTTTAGAAAGAGATGCAGTCTTGGTTTGAAGACTCCAAGAGATGGAGAGGTAAGCTGTTACAATAGTTAATTATACTCATTGCTATAAAATTCTTCCCTATTTCTAGTATGAATTTGTCTAGCTTCAGTTTTCAACGAGTGGATATGGTTATGCCTTTTTCTGCTAAATTAAAGAGCCCTCTACAATCTGAAATCTTTTCCCCACTTCTTAGCCTTCTCTTCACTAACCTAAATAGATCGAGTTGTTTCCATTTTGAGACACTATCTAAGAGTCTCAGAGGCATATCCATGCAATTAAAAATATAACTTTTGCCATAATACTGAATATATTTACTAAATCTGAAAAATAGGTTTCCAAAGAGTATAATCTTCCCAACTTTGAACATGACCATTTGTCATAACTTCCTCATCATCATCTTCCATTCATTACCTCTCACTTCTGAAATCCCTCACAATAAATGTACCAAATAAATTATTCTTTGTAATTATTCACTCTGCTCTACAGACAATGCAGTACTACAACGTCAACCAGTTTTACAAGTTTATAGAGAACTGGCTTCACTGTAAAGTCCACACAATTCTAACCACCTGCAAACCCTGCCGCATTGGCCATCATTTTGATTGTTCTGTATGTGTCAGTGTGGAGACTGGAGTGGGAGCGGGGCTGAGCTGAATTCCCAAATGTAACAATGTGGATAGATGACTCCCCACAACCCCATGCCTCACTGACCATTTCCTCACTCATCCATTTGTCCCCCACTGCTATTTCTACACAGCACTACCACTACTGGCAGAAAGTTGAAGAGGCAGTGTTGTGCAGTACCACACTGGGGAGGAGAGAAAGCAAATACAGGGACAGAACCGAGAAGCAGGCAGGATCTCTTCTTTCCCTATAGGACCCACCCCACAAAATGGGAATCCCCTGGTTTAAGTAGTGTTTTCCTGATTTCATTGGTATAGTCTGAGATGACCCCAAAAGGGGTTTGTCATGAAGCAAACAAGCCAACTTGGATTGACCATGTCAGACAGGGTGATAGGAAAGTGGTCAGGTATTTGCTAGGGAATCGGAGTAATGACCGAGCCACACGTTAAGCGGGGGTCTGCTGTCTGGGTTGCTGGAGGAAGGTTTGTTCCTCTTTAAGGGGTAGAAAGAGGTGGAGTGACTTTGCAGCAGCTGCAGAGTTGGTCAGCATGGGTAACCAGAAGAGAGGGGACGTTATATAAGTACATGCCAGGCAGGAGAAGCCCTCGTTTACCTGGACCAGGCAGAGCAGCAAGGACTTCAGCTCTGCAATCTTCATGGCAACCTGTGGTAGCAGGGCAGTGAGAGCAGGAAAAGGGGGGAGGAATCCCCCCCCCCATTCCAGTCCACAGAGGGAGAAGCAGGCGTTTAATAACAAGAAGGGGAGGCAGAGCAAATTTCAGGCATAGCTCTGAGTCATAACAGATCAGCAAGGATGGGGGCAAAATGCTGGACCCAGGACTGGGGTTGGTAAATCCCAGGGTGGTCTGTCTGCTTATCAAGTGGATTCCTCTCAGCTGAGAGGTGATGTGGATCCTGGGGAAGCAAACACACCGATGGTGAATTGGCTGCATTTGCAGGTGGGACAACCAACCGAGAATTGATTCAAGTGGTCCGGGCAGTTGCTTCCAAAATTGTTTCCACAGCACTGCAAGGTTTGCAAGATGCAGTGGGTTGCCCAGAGCTGGGACAGTCATTTGAACAGATTGCAGGATAGCTGAGCAGCACTGCTGGAAGGGGTGAGTTTGATCAGCACCAGATAGAGGTTGCAAGGGCAGGATGTGAAGGTGGGCTCCTTCTACCTAATGTGGCAATGGTTGTCTGTAGGGGGCCTCGGGGGATTCAGGGTCCTGGCACACTTTTCCTTTTGGTGGACTTAAATGGTGGAGGAGAGGGTGGACTTTAGTGGGGTAACAAATAGGATATGGGGAGGATCAGGTGTCCTAGGAACTATATCGGAGATATCTCGGGTACACATACCTTCTGTGAGTGCTAATGGTATTACACAGTTGTTACAAGCTACCCTTCAGTCACTGCAGCAGCTGGGAGCACCCATGGGTGGAGGGTCGGGAAGCAAAGTAATGGAAGCCCAGCATGGGTTTGAGTTTGTGAGACTGGTGATAGTCAGGTGGGGCAGACCCCTCGCCAGGGACTGGGAGTCCTTAATGGAGGGGACATTTCTGGGGACCTTTCAACTCATTCATTGCCAAGGACTGCAATTTGTGGAATAAAATTGCTGCCCAGGGTTAGCTGGAGGACAACAGAGCACTGCGGGTGCCCCAACAGACAGTCTCAAGTATGGTTCTGCTGGGGTGGCTGACCCAATGGGATTCACCTTCTCAGTCCTACTAGGAATAAAATTTTGTGAGATGAACATGTGAACAAATTATTGTTGCACAAGGAGGTGCTGACACACAATAAGCCACAGAAGAATAAGCAGGACAATGAAATGCCCAAGCGGCCAACGTTGATGAGAATATGCGAAAATTGGGAAGCTGCCTTCCTTATCCATGTGGGAGTTATTGCAGAGGCTTACGCAGACCGAAGGCCAGCATTGTTTAAATATATGGATACAATCAGGTGGGACTATAATATGTTATGGGGCATGGCTTGGTAGGACATCCCACATCGTACACTGAGGTTGGAGTGGATGATGCCATGGGGGCGCAGAGTCCACATGGACAGAGGCCTGAGGTGCGTAATGACATTTGCGGGGCATTCAATAAAAGTGCTCGTTTATATAGCATCTGCGAATTTAGGCATGCTTGTGACGTGCTTTGGGGCCCATACAGCCTGTTCTTGCCAGATCAGTAGAGGAAGGTCTCGTTGAGGGAACAGGATGGGTAGTAGCCAAGTGCTGCCTATAGGCCCATGGGGGCAGAAGCAGAGTATGGGGGCAAAACACAGGCAGGGGTGGGAGACAAGCTGGAAATGGTGGGTTGGACAAGAGCAAGATGCCCAGTTAAGCTGGAGGTGTTAAGGGTGCTCGTTTGGTATACCTGGCCTAACAGGATAGATAGGGCATATTTGTGGACTGGGTTTTCGGTGGGGGGGATTCTTTTTATGGAGAAAATAATTCATGTGATATGTAAAAATTTGAAGTCCTTAGTGGGATTGGGACATATTGTAAAGAAAAAGATTGCACAAGAATTAAATGAGAATAAGGTAGCAGGGCCATTCAGTTAGTTACTTATGCAGAACTTGCAGG
The DNA here is from genome assembly GCF_015237465.2 of Chelonia mydas. Lineage (NCBI taxonomy): Eukaryota > Metazoa > Chordata > Testudines > Cheloniidae > Chelonia > Chelonia mydas. Next base: position 85,263,187 of record NC_057852.1, on the reverse strand, counting down.
TTTCTCCCCTAGGCTTGGTCCCTAAGAATGCTCCAGGTGAATATCGCTTAATTGCCACCCCCATAGCGCCACAGGGCTAAGGCAGGCTCCCTGTCTGCCTTGGCCCCACACCACTCCCAGAAGTGGCCCGCACCACGTCCCTGCGGCCCCTGGGGAAGTGGGGGGGGGGGGCAGAGGGCTCCACGTGCTGCCTTCACCTGCAGGCACTGCCCCCCCACAGCTCCCATTGGCCGGGAATGGGGAACCTTGGCCAATGGGAGCTTTGGGAGAGATACCCACAGGTGAGGACAGCGCACAGAGCCCTCTGCCCTCTCCTCCCCCAGGGGCCGCAGGGATATGGTGCTGGCCACTTCTGGGAGGTGGCACAGGGCCAGGGCAGGCAGGGAGCCTGCCTTAGCCCTGCTGCGTGCCACTGCCACCCCGGAGCCACTCAAGGTAAGCGGCACCCGGCTGGAGCCCGCACCCTGAAACCCTTCTGCACCCTGCACCTCAACCCCCTGCCCTGACCCCCTGCTGCACCGCTCCTGCACCCGCACCCCTCCTGCACCCCAACCCCTTGCCCTGAGCCCCTTCCTGCACACCACACCCCCTCCCACACCCCACACTCCCTCCCGCATCCCAGCCCTCTGCCCCAGCCCTACATTCATGGTCCTGCATGCAATTTCCCCACCCAGATGTGACTCTCAGGCCAAAAAGTTTGCCCACCCCGCCTTAGCGTATGATGGTTGTCAGTGTAGTGCAGAGGTTGGTGTCACCGTGAACATTGCGGAGCTATGAGAGAAGTTTTAATCATTTTGTCCAATTTCAGGATATGGAAGGCCTGTCACCAATATGGCCCACTATAGAGGAACATGTGCTGCAGTAAATGGTGTCGTTAGCAACCTGACAGTTGGCATCCTCAACTCCTGTCAGCCCTTATGTTTGTCAGCAGGCTAAATGGTTACCCAGATCCTTGCAGCGGTTGTTTAATTAGAAGGTTTCTAGCAAGATAGTCATGCACCGCAGGCCCTAGGGAAGATACACATCAGCCCATGACTGTTAATACGCTTAGGGAACTGGTGCGGATCCTGAAGCACATAATGTCGCTGTGGACAGGAGATGGCCTTGTTCAGGGCAGCATTTCACACACACCCTTTTTTTTTCCTTTTATCACCATGATTTCTGCTGTGAATAAACAACTATTACTAATGAGAAGGAAAGGTTGGTAATTTTAGATTTTCCCCACCTCCGTTGCTAAAAAGGGAAATTAATGTCCAAGATTTTCAAAAATGATTGCCAAAAATTAAGCTCCTAAATCCTTATTCAAAAACCTCAGTGACTGGCGTAACTTTCAAAAGTGCCAAATACCCAGCTCCCACTGAGTTCTAAACATGTAGAAAGACATTTGACCAGATCCTCATCTGCTGTGACCTAGAATGTCTCCATTAAAGCTAATGGATCTATGTTGATGTACAGCAGCTAAAGAGTTGGTTCACTGTCTCTGTGCTGAAGGACTTACTAATGAGATGAAATAAATGACTAAAGGACTGATCCAACTTTCATTTATTTAGGCAGGAGTGGCAGTATCACATTAGGCTATATTTACATAGAGTATGGAATTTCTTTTCCATGTTCTCAATCATTATTTCGTTTTAATCTGGTTAACGATATAAAGGTCAACTCAGCCCTCAGGTAAGTGGTACAATACCATTAATGCCAGTGGAGTTACACTAGGGCTAAATTTCACCCTAACAGGATGACAGCATCTAGTCCTCTATGAAGGCAACTGAAAAAGCCATATGCATAGCATGTATGTGATGTACACTGAAATATTCTCTGTACCACTTCATCTTTTTTTCCTCCTGTCATTGACAACCTACCATGCAGACATGTAAGTATTATATAACAAAAAGATTTGTAAGGATTCATTAACAGTTCAAAAACTAATGTATGCCTTTATGTTTACAACATTTCCTTGGCATGTATTACGATTGATGAGCCATGCTTATTTCCAGCATACACCTAAGGTAGCCTGCAGTGCTGTAAAATGGCTGACGGGGACATTCTGATGCCATCAGAAATGTTCTGCTGCAGCACATAAACCAGCATGCAGGTGCTGTTTGAACACTCACAGAATTTTAAGTAAATAAAAAGCAATACAATACTTTTCCCTTTTTCTATAATCCTTGAAAAAGCATGTGAAGGGCCGACACAATCAGATACTGGAATATTAAAATATTAGTCTGAGAATGCAGTGTTTATAAACATAATAATAGCATTTATATAGCTTTTTAAATCCTCAAAGTACTATACAAACATTAACTCGCCATGTTATGCCTGGAGTTTCCAGCTCCCAGCTCCTCCTCATATAGCAAAACAGGAAATGGAATAACAGAACGGATCAGATCAGTGATCCATCTAATGCAAGTACCCTGTGTCTGACAGTGGACAGTGCCAGATATTTCGGAGGAAGGTGCAAGAAGCCAAATAATGGAATGACTTGCCTCTGTTTCTTCCTAATTCATGTCAGTAAATGGTTGGCACATGCCCTGAAGCAGGAAGCATTTTATCCCTTATACTTTTAAAATCTATTTTATGTAACTGTGGATGTTCTCATTAGACATATAAATGTCTAATCATTTTCATTATTATTTTACTAAGCTTTTGTCTTCAGTGATATCTTTAGCAATGATTTTTGCAGGTTTATTGTGTATTGTGTAAAAAAAAAGTAATTTGTTGTCTTTTAGTTAATTGAATGTCTCTTTTTTTTCTTGTATTATGGAAAATGATTAATAGGAGTGTCAAATTTACCTTATCAGTGTCATTCATTGTTTTTAATACCTCAGTCATGTCTCATCTTGTCTCCCCTCCTAATATTTTCAGTCTCCCCTTATATCAAAGTCTTTCAGTGACTAACAGTGTTCATAGTAGCAGCTGTGTTAGTCTGTATCCGCAAAAAGAAAAGGAGGACTTGTGGCACCTTAGAGACTAACACATTTATTTGAGCATAAGCTTTCATGAGCTACAGTGCTCATAGTGCAACTCTGTACTCTTTCTGTTTCTGTAGTACCTTTTTTTAGATGGGATTATTAGCAGTGGGGACCCTTGCTTCTGCTTAGAAATCTTGCCCTACCAGAGTCCAAACAACGTAGAGATCCATTTTTTTCTGGTTAGGGATTTTTATTCCCTTCTCCCAGAGTTCAAACTGATGGGATGAGTCCACACGCACAGATTCTCTTCATGGGTGTGGTGGGGGAGTAATTAAAGTCTTTGTTCTTTGATGTTTCACAGTGGCTCATTTGGTTTCAGTGGGCCTTCTTGGTGGGCAGGACTTACCATCTTCTGTAGGAAGCCAGCATTTTACATAAATTAGTGCTCCTTTCCTGTTTGATTTACAAATGTACAGAGGTTTATAATGCAACTACTCAATATAACCTTACAAGGTGGGGTACAGATGTTATAAATGAGATTACTACACACAGCATCCTACAAGCATTTCATAAATTCTTAACACTAAACACATTCTTATAAACTTAACATCTATTTTAACAATGCTAATACACAGGTAAACCAGACTGGTTTCCAGTTATGTATTGGTCAGAGTTCAGTTGAGGCCTAAGGGCCTTGGCATGAGCTGGCACCAGGTCTGCCAGCGTCATAACATCCTTTTGCAATTCCTCAGTCTCCCTAGTTTTGACTAACCTAAACACTTCTGTCTGATATGTAAATTTGCCACCTCATGGTTAAAATCCCCTTATCCAAATCATTAATAAATACACTAAACAATACCAGCCCTAGTACAGAACCTTGTGGTACCCCCTGCTATACTTTTGCGATGTTGAAAACTCTTACTCTATTTTTATCTCAGGGCCAATTTCTAATCTATGACAATCTATACCTCTCACACTGTGACTTCAGTTTCATTAATAGCCCATTGTGTGAGATCCTGTCCAAAGCTGTTTGAAAATCCAAACACACTTATATCAACCAGCTCTTTCATAACTACTATATTCTTGACACACTCAAAGATTCTAGTAGATTGGAGAAATGCTCCCTGCTGATCCTGGCAGTTCTAATTTTGGAACTCTAATTCAGCAACTAATTTGTGCATACATACCTAATTATAATCTGGATTTACTATGCCATTTCAAAAGTGTTTCTGTGTGAGGAACACTCATTAAACCATGTTTGGGGAAAAGTGAATCAGCATACTGTATCTGCTCATCTCTTTCCAACTAACCCATTGTGATGTCAAAAGTAGAACTGACTGCCATGTTCACTAAAGTTTAAGCTACCATTTATTGTGACATCACTGGCTGCCTACAACAGTTACTGTATCTGTTATTTTACAGTAACACTTAGCATTTAGATAGCACTTTTGTCCATACTTCCAATGCGTTTTACAAAGGTGTTTAAGTATCATTATCCTTATTTTACAGCTAGGGGAATTGAGGGACGCATGTCTTGACTACTGACAATGTGCTCAGCACTATACAGAACACAGAAAAAGATAAGGTCCATGGTTCATAGGTCTGTATAGGCTAAGAGCATGAGAACATTTTTACAGGTGTAAAACTTTAGGCTTTTTGAGTTCAATGGATCTACTCATCTGCCTAAAGTTAAGCAGGTGCATAAGCGTTGGCAGGATCAGAGTCTAGGGAGCAAGCCCAGTGCTTCCATGAAAGTCAAGAAAAGAGAACTGATCAAACAGGATCAAGCCGGGGTCACTGGTTTGCAGGATCACACGGGGTACCAGGCCCAGCTCGCCTGAATCAGCAGTGTTGCTCCGATTTGACGCTGACTAACTGCGTTGGTTCAGTGGCGTTACACCGCACTACAACTGAAGGCAGCGGGCGGCGCATCCTAATCGCCTTGCCCGCTGCCAGGGGGCACGTGGCTCTTTCCTGTCAGTACGCAAGGCAGGTGCTCGGTCCTCCGATCGTTTGAAGCGAAAATCAAGCTTCCTGGTTTCCCTCCCTCCGCCTGAGCGAGCCCCTGATGAGGGGCTGAGGCGGGGGGAGCTGACCGCCGCCTCCCCTCTGCCCAGGCGGGTACAGGGACCCCCCTCGTCCCGGGGCTGTTATAGGGGCAGGTGGGAGCAAACTGCCCTGTCCCCGCCCCATTTCCTCGGGGGTCGAACCCCTCGCTGTGCCCTAGGGGCTCCCAGCCCGGCCAGCCCCAGCCTCATTCCGCGGGGCGGCTCCGCGCGGTCCCTCCCCACGCCCCGGGAGCAGGCGGGGGCCCGTGACTGGCTGTGGAAGCGGCGGGGGCGGAGCAGCCCCGGCGCGGCGCCGCCCGCTGGAGGAGCCTGTCGGGAGGGACGGCGGCACAGGGGCCGCGCCCTCCCCGCGCTGGCAGGAGGCTGCGGCGGCTCGGCTGGGCTGCTGCGCTGCTCGGGCCCGGGGCTAGTGGCTGGCATGCGGTGCGGGAAGATGGCGGCGCCGGCGGCGGCGGGGACCCGGGGCGGCGCGAGGCGGCGCTGCCAGCGGCTGCTCTACTGGGTGCCGGTGCTGTTCATCTCCAGCATCCTCTGCTGGTCCTACTACGCCTATGTCACCCAGCTCTGCCTGCGTGAGTGGGGCCCGCGGCCTGCCAGGGACCCCCCGTGCCCCGCAGCGCCGACCCGCAGGAGGGAGAGGGGACAAAACCCCCGGCGGGTGGCCCGGGAGTTTGGGGTCTGTCTGCAGGGCAGTGGCTGATCCCGGCCCGCCACGCTGCCCCGCGTGGGGCGGTGTGACCGTGTAAACACGAGCCTAGCCCTGCGCTAGGAGGCTGCCGGGCCCGGCGGGCGGTGCTGGCGGCTTATGGCCTTTGCCTTTCCTCTGCCGAGCTGAGCAGGATCCGCTCCCCGCAAGCCCCAGGCGCGCCCGAGAGGCAGAGGCCGCCTCTGGACCCTGTGTCCCGGGCGATGGTGGCGGAGGCGCTCGGGCAGTGGCCCCGTGGCTGAGCGCCCAGTTCCTGGGTCTCTTCCCGGTCCACTTCTCCTGGTGGGTGTTTCTTTGTCATGAGACGTGCTTTGCCAGGCTTGTGCGCATCGCAGTGTAGCTGAACCTAGGAGACCAGTGAGACAGCAAAGGATTTTAGGGTGGCAGGGCTGGTGTGGAGAAGAGATGCATGCTTCGAGATTCAGCTCTAATCAAATAGCGTAGCTCCTCCTAGAGTAGCCTTTCCCTTGTCATAAGCAGTGACTCCTGAACTAGTTGTTACTGTGACTCTATAGGTATTGATGGTGGTGCAAACGCTGTGCATGCTGGCTTAGATGTTGTAGTGGGTTGATGATACTATCTGCAAGTCTTATTGAGCCAACAAAGCGCTTTAGAATTTCTGTTCATATTCAAATACACCTTGAAACCGTTTTGCGGAACACCTATAGGTGGCATGATATTTTTCTCTGTCATATAGTACTTTGCCTAGAGTTCGGCCGAAATCCCAGACCAAACATCCCAGACCTAACATTTGAAAATGCTTTGGGAATTTTTGATCTGACATGGCAGTTCAGGCCCATTTTTAGTATTGTCTAGATCCCATTCCCCTTTTAAAACAATACACTTAAATTACACAGGTATGCTAAGTGTTCCCATCTATTTTATGTGTTACATTATAACTGTTGGGGTGCGTTCCCTTAATGGTATGTGAACAGTAGCTCTCTTCATAACTCTGTTTTCATTAAGGTTTTGAGTTCACTAGCACTTTTGTTGGCAAAACTTTTGTCGGTCAGGCACGTGAAAAAACACACCCCCCCCACCACCACCACCAACATAAGTTTCACTGACAGCAACACCGGTGTGGACAGCACTATGCTGGTGGGAGAGCATCTCCCGGTGACATAGCTACTGCCAGTGGTGGATTTAGAGTTAGTGGGACCCTGTGCACAGCTTCATTTTTGGGGGATCCCCCTTGGGACCCAGCCAAGAAAAAGAACATTCTCTTTGGTCTCTTCCCCCGTTTTTCTTTTTTTCTTCATCCTCCTCCTATATAAATAATGGGAAATAAATGAAAATGAAGTGAGATACCTTGACTGGGGCAGGGGGTTGGGGTGCAGGAGGAGCTGCAGGGATCAGGCTCTGGGAGGAAGTTTGGTTGCGGGCTCTGGACTGGGGCAGGGTATTAGGGTGCAGGAGGGGGTCAAGGGGCTGGCGCTTACCTCGGGTGGCACGGTTCCCAAAGCGACCGGCACACACCCCTCTGGCAGCAGCTCGTAGGCGGGGGGGATCTCTGCGCGCCGTTGCCCGCATACGCTGCCCTCGCAGCTCCCATTTCCGCATTTCCCCTTGGAGCTACGGAGTCGGTGCTCAGGGTGGGGGCAGCTCACAGGAGTGGTGTGGCATGGAGCGAGGGAGGCAGAGTGGGCAGGGAGCTGCCTTAGCCCTGCTGTGTTGCTGCTGGCACATCTCTGTGTGCCTCTTGGGGTAAGGGGGGGCAATGGGTCTCCATTCGCTGCCCGGACCAGGGGCAGTGGGCGGAGCCAACTCCCCCACCCTGCCCCGCCATCAGGGGTGCACAGAGACGTGCCAGCGGCCGGCTGCTTCTGGGAGCGGCATGGGGCCACCAGCCACAGCATGCAGGCAGCCTGCCTGTCTGAGCCCTGCTGCCCGCCGGCCGGGACTCAGGGGCAGGTTGTCAGATGAGATTTGTCCTGCATTTTGGGGGCTGCTCTGTCGTTGGGGGGCCCCCTGCCACCTCATGGTGTGTTTCATGGTAAATTTGCTCTTGGCTACTGCCACTTGTTGGGAGTAGTTTAATTATGCCAGCAGGAGAGCTCCCTCCTTTCTTAGTTTTCAAAGACTGGGGTTTTCTTTTCATTTTCAAGCTGTTCTCATTTGCCTTGTTTCTTCATTGTTTTTTCCTGGTCTGGACAATGACTAGGTGCTAGAAGCAGTCTCATCTGGGGAAGTAACCTCTCTCTGCCTGATTGCTTAACTGCCATGTGAGATGATGCTGAAATTGTACCACAGTTACAATTACAATTTTCTACATATACATTCGTAACTGTAATTTTTATACATATCTCAAATGACTTACGTTCACTGCATTTCAAGCTTTCATAAAAGATCTTACTCAATACACTTTTACAGTGAATAGCGTTGTATGCCATCAAGTTGGTTTAACTGCTTATTTTTGGGGGGTTCTAATCAAACCTGTTCTCTTCCGGCGTCTGGACCCTGATTGTCATAGGTGGTCATTCTGGTTACAGGTGCTAGTAAGAACCCTACTGATACTGCTAAAAGTTATGTTCATTAATATAAACATTAATTTTCTCTTTCTCTATTATAGACCATTTCAGTCACAGACTTCCTGTTACATAACTTGTATTATCTAACAAAGGAGCTTATAAAAAAGATAGACTGCACCCTAGCTAATAAACTAGACTGTCCTCTTATTAGACTTAAGTGCATATCTGGCTTAGTCATTAAGTAAAATGATATTTTGAAGTCAAATTTGTTGGTGCTTAATATGTTGTAGGATTGTACCAAAGGCTCTGTATAAGAGTTAATCATTTTATCATGTATAAAGCAAAACTGAAGAATTAAGGTAAAAACATAACATCATGATGATAAATCTCTTTAGCTGTGCCTTTAGTAAGTATTTTGACATGCAACTAAGGGATAAGATTCTTAGTGGAGTAGTTTTACAAGGCAGTGAACAGCTTCTTTGTTGATTTAACACTAAAGACCAGGAGTGTGATAACTACAAGATCCATTAATTAGTTGGAAAGGCTTCAATTCCGTGACCACAATTTATTACAGAATATGATAAAAATAATTACATCTTAACTTTTTTTTAATGACTCTTGAAGACTTGGTAGTTCTAACATGAAGCTGCTTTCTCTAACATGAAGCTGCTTTCTCTGACTTTTTCTAGATGTCATGTTGAAGGCCATGGCTAAAGATAAATATTCATTTGAGGAAGTGGCTGTTGTAGAAAAGGAGTGATGCAACTGGGAACATGTATAGTACATAACCCTTGGGCTTACTGTAATTTTTCAAGTACAAACTTCTTACTGAAAATTGTTAGGTGACTCACATCTAGATCAATGTATGTGCTTCTTTTAATCCTTATCTTCACAAAGTTGTTTTATGGCAGCTTGCAATGCCACGTCCTCCATTAACCTGCAAGTTTTCTAGTACATGAGGGTCTATTTGTGGATTATTAAACACCTTCCTCTCTAGTAATTAGAAGATGTTAAGAAGGCTGGTTACAAAAATTCCATCAAAACAGTTTTTCAGTGGAAAATTGGGTTTACAGCCAAAAAATATTTCCCAAAAAGTGTTTGCTTTCTGTGGAGAATTTCTGGGTTTGGGGTGTTTTGGGTTTTCAGTGAAAAATTGAACATTTTGGTTTTTGAGATGAACATTTACACTTCAGTTTGGAAATATTGAAACATTTCTTTTCAACACTTTGGATTGAAAGAAAATGTTTCATTTTGACTTAGTATGACTTTAAACCATGTCCTTCAGAGCTGCTGCAGTGCCTCTTCTCTATGTTCTCTTCTCTGAGGTGGGCTTTCCAGCAAGGCTGCATCTCTCACAATACACCTCAACCATGTGTCTGCCATGATGTGCTGTGAGGGTCCATCATGGGAGATGTAGTCTGGCCAGCAAGCCTGGCCTGTAGGAGAAAATGTGGGCTTGGTGTACTTGAACTGCATCTCCTAGGACAGGGGTTCTCAAACTGGGGGTCAGGACCCCTCAGGGGGTCACGAGGTTATTACATGGGGGGCCACGAGCTGTCAACCTCCACCCCAAACCCTGCTTTGCCTCCAGCATTTATAATGGTGTTAAATATATAAAAAAGTGTTTTTAATATATAAGGGGGGGGGGGGGCTCACACTCAGATGCTTGCTGTGTGAAAAGGGTCACCAGTAAAAAAAAGTTTGAGAACCACTGTCCTAGGAGGAAGTGCAGGTGGATGCAGTTCAGTGTCAAACTATTTCATACCTAGTCAGTATGTGCATATGTGGATTTATTTTACAGGAGTTGGAATAGGGGCTATATGTACACATACTTAAATTGTAAAAAGTTATCAACTAAACACAACAGTACAAAACTCTAAATCTGTACAGTCCCTGAGGTCTGAGTATGTTACATAGTGACTTACTGAAATATAATTTGTTTGCACTAATCTTGTGTTTTGGGGGCTTCACAAGATACTAAATAGCACCCAGTTCTAAACAGAAATCCTGGTGACTTGCTATTTTTAAATATTATTCATTTGTGGTACCAATTTTCTCACATCTAAGAGTAAATCCAAAAATACATTACTAAAGGGGCAGCATGTTCTCCTGGACTGGTTGAGATCTGGTGCCAGGATCTCCCAGGGTTTAATCTAGCTCTGCCACTGACTTGCTATGTGACCTTTGGCAAATCACTTTGATCACTCACAATCAGTACGTCCCTCAGCCCACGCCAGTTCCAGCAGCCCCCATTGGCCTGGAGCAGTGAACCGCAGCCACTGGGAGCCGCGATCAGCCGAACCTGCGGACGCGGCAGGTAAACAAACCGGCCCGGCCTGCCAGGGGCTTTCCCTGCACAAGCGGCGGAACGAGTTTGGGAACTGCTGGTGTAGAGGATAGGGGTTACTGTAAATTTTCAGATAGTGTTAAACCATTTTACAGCTTCGAAACTTCAATAGAGATAAAATATGTGCAAATTTTGTTGTGAATTCAGATGCAGAGTATTAAGTCATATGAGAGGAGAATCAAAGGTTTAGAATTTTTGTTTAGTAATTAGTTTTATAATTTTATTCATTAGGGTAAATGGATAGTTTCACATCCCAAATAGATTTTTCTCACGTCAACAAGCTGTTATCTAAAGAATCTTATAATTAAGAGGTCACTTTTTATTTTAAGGACATGGAAATTCCTTATTTTTATTTTTTCTAATAGATTTTTGCATTAAAACTTGAATAAAATCAAGAAGATGTGAAATTGAGTATTTTACCTACGTGGTACCTTACCCCTGACTTCTGTCAGAATGAGATTGAGAGATAAGGGTGACGATGTCACTGAATGGGACATTATGAGATAAAACCTTTTTTCTGGTGCCTGGACTTCTCCCTTCTAACAACTGACCCCCAATCTAAGGAGAGATGGTAATAGGATTTGATGTATGGCCCCGAACTCCTAAACCAGTGACTGAGAACTAGCACTATTCCTGGAAACTATAAAGAACCACAATGAAGATAATGAAAAAATACTAAAATTCAGTGGCATTTAAAATCTGGGTAGAGATACCTGTTAAGAAAAAATGGGTATCTAAATCTGAATGTTAACTAAAGCAGCCCAATGTGTATGACCCCCTCCCCCTGAATAATTGGAGAAAAAAATTGTAAAAGAACTAAGTACTTATAATTATACCTTTTAATAATCTGTGATCTAAATTATATGTTACACATTTTTGTTGGAAAGCAAATAGTGTTTTTTATTTAAAGATAAACAGTTGTTAAGAGGACATACCTCCTTATATTAATATTTTTTAAAAAGAGGGAGCAAAAGGTAAGAAAATACAGTGGAGCAATGGTATTTGTTTCCATAACCAACATGATAAAATCACTTGTTTGGCTGCAGTCACAAATTCTAGACAGCTATCTCTTTTGGTTTAATTTCATTAAATCAAGATATTGTCCTACCACCATAATAATAGAAATCTGGGGGTTGCCGACTCTGAAACTTTGTATCATTTTTCTTCAGATAGCTTAGTTGTTAATCTAATATAGGTAATAAGTCACTCTTTCTCTTAAATCTTTCATTTTGTTGGGGGGTTTTGCAACCGAAGGGATACAAATACGTTGGGTGCATCCACAAACATTCGAAACAAGTGTCTGTATTTAACTTCAACACACCAGGCTGTGTTCCTAGCACTATATCCATAGGAATCTGGGGGCTATGGCCCCTGTAATAACTTGTGTCAATTTTCAAACGTTGAACCAGAAGATATACCTGATTTCAAAGCCAAAAAAGAAAATGCCTGTGTTGTCATATATAATAAAATTTCCCCTTATAATAATGAATTGACAAAGCACTTGTAGTATATCTTCAGCTCAGATTATTAAAACTGAAAGCTATGCAAGCAAGAATTTTTTTGATAAGTGTAAAGAAAATATCATGGAGCGTATACAAGCTCTTGCCCTGTCCACAAGGGAGTAGGAATTAGAGAAAATGTCCAGGTTTTCACAAAATGCTATCTAACTTACTTTTAAACTCACCCCCATGCTTGGACATAGCCAGGCATATATGCAGTTTAAAAAAAAAAATTTTAGCAAAACATTTCAACACACACATCCTCAACGCTGTCGATAGCAAATGTACATCTCAGTCACTTATGTGTTTTATAGATAAGTCTCACACACACACATTGAAAATGCCAAAAAAAGATTCTCATTTGTGGCCCCAAATTAAGAAATAAGAGAAATGAAAATATCTATTTAAATTGTCTCAAACTCCTAAGAAAAGTTCCTTGAAGAAACAGTTTTTCTTTCTGAAATCATTAGGGCAGCTGTATCAGTGATCATCAGGTTGCAGTTTTCCATTGTAACTTTTTTTTGTATATAATGTATACTCCTTGCGGCATATGCAACAGCATAGGAGGGCACAGAGCAAACAAAGTGTGCATTTTGGTTCACCTTCCAGAATTAGCATGGGAATCTGTACTGGGTCCTGTGTCTAATATTGCTTATCCTGTGATCCATGGAATTCAGAAGGCAAAGTTGGGAAGTTGTCTGCAAGCAGGGGCAGAAGCTGCCAGATGTTTCTATTGGTGGGAAGTGACCCTGATGAGAGCTCTCCTGTTCTTTTGTGCTGTTGTTGTTCTGCATGATCAGACTCTGGAGGACTGTTCAGCTGGAAATGTTGCCCAGCATTCTGTAGTCAGGGGTCTATGTGGTCAGGAGGAAGCTCATGGGGTTGGAGGGAAGTGACCCAAGCACCTCTTCTGCATCACCAGTAGAACTATTTGTCCTTTGAGCTCCTCTTTCCCTCCTCTCCCAACAATACTTGGCGTGGATGGCAGCTTCCAAGAGGTCACTCTTCATTTTGGGTCCTCTGTCCTGGACACGCAGGAAGAAGGAAAAGATAACAAGGGATGTGGCTTAACAAGGCCACAACTCTATTAAACTTAACTCATCTAGAACTATCTGGCATTAACTTGTCCAGTACAGGGCATTCTTCTGTCCGTAACCTGTTCATATGGCGGAAGCCTTCCATCAGCTCCTCACCTCTCCATACCTTCCCCCTGCCTGTTCCTGAGACCCCACCAGCTTCTCCTCTGAGTGTTAAGGGGCTATTTCCTTGCTGTCCCAGACACTAGGAGTGCTCACCCTATTCCGCAGCTTCTTTAGGGGATGTGTTCCCCTAAATCCACTTCCAGTTCTGGTAATTTAGGGAACCGGACCCCAATCAAACAATTACATGCGCTAACCACCTGCTAAGGTGCAACTACTTGAACTTTATCTCCTAATCTACTCACTGGGTTGCTGAGGGGAAGGTGAAAAGAATCCCATTCTTCCCTGGCCAATTTGGCAGGGAAAATTTCCTTCCCAGTCCAGAAAGTTGACTTGAGGGCAGTGCCCACAGGAGACCCCAGTTCTATTCTAATCCCAGAGGAGGGAGGGTGGGAGCTGTTGCTCTGAGTTTGTAATGGCAATCCAGCCAGGGGAGAAAAGGTGCTTCTGCATGGGAGCCAGTGGCCTTCTGCTGCTTCCCCACAGACCAACTAATTAGCTGTGATCTCCCTCCTCCCAGCTACCCTTCCCCTTCCTAAACTCGTGAAGGAATTGAGCTCCCATGTTGAAGGTAGGGGGGCAGAAGAGACTCTGAAAGAAGCAATTGAACCCTCTTTCCGCAGCCAACCTAGAGCCCTCTTCCCCCCAAAGCTGCCAGGGGTACATTTTGAGTAATGTTGGTTGCTCACTGGGACATAGGATCTGTTTATAGTTTTCTCTCCTTGTCTCTGTTGTTCCTTCTTGCCTGTCAGTCAACCTGCCCACATATAGGAATCTCCAGTAATTTTAGCAATGCTACAACTTTCATCTGAGAAATTATAATGTGCCAAGTGGAAAAATATATATTTGCATTATTTAAAAAGTTATATGCTATTTTTACTTGTAGAAAGATTCATGTTGACAGTCTCAGGTGCAAGGATTGGAATGGACCTGAAGAAGAGCAGTATAATATGTGTACAAATACAATGAGAAAGAAGAATATAAAATAATTTGTGGGTATTTCATGAGCAGATGGGCTAATACTTTCTGAGTATACTAATCAGAAACTTGGGACTGAAAACCTGCACAAATCTGTTAACGCTGCAAGATTTGAAATGAGGTGAGGTTCAGCAGTTCAGAACTTTGAAAAGAGGTGAGGAAAAAACAGATTTCAGACCTGCAAAGGGAAAGATGTAGTGTGGAAAACTGTAACAATTACAAAACCCAGACAGTGTAATATGTTGGAAATATTTGAACTTGAATATTTTGAATCTTGGAGCTGAGAACAGTGTGAGCTGGGTATGCAGTGTCTAATTGCTGTTTTTAACAGAACTTGGTCACTACTCTATGAAATATGTTTCTTTAAATGTACATCCTTTTGCTGCTTAGTGTTTACACCATTCAGCAAATTTTCCGTGTTTAAGCTACCATTTACTAATGACCGAATACACTGTAAGCTTGACCTACTTTCTTGTATCAGCAATGTAGCTACTCCCCAGGAGAAGAGGGGAGGGGAAAAAGACCTCCAAAGAGCTGTGCCTAACAGGCCATAAAGGATCAAATAATAAAGTGTTGTGAAATAACATTAGGGTGACGGGACTGTCCCTATAAAATCGGGACATCTGGATTTTTGGGTCTTTTTCTTATATAGGCTCCTATTACCCCCCACCCCATTCCGATTTTTCACATTTGCTATCTGGTCACCCTAAATAACATAGAAATATTTGTATATAAATAAACATGCATTTTAGATTTGTTTTCAATAAATTTATGGCAGCTTCTTATTTTTTGGGTACATTATGTGAAATGAGCATTTGTTCCTTTCTAAAACCAAAAATAGTGAGTCTTCAAATTTTTTTTTGTAAAACAGTTATAATTTTCCTTGTGCTTGGCATTATTAATTCATGTCTTTATTAACTTTCCATATATTAGTTTCTTGCACCTGGAGTAATAAGAAAACATTTAGGCAAAGTACATTGTTGGCTTTAATGCTTTAACTATTACATTTTAAAAGTTTTCTTAATTTTTTTTGCTTGAGGCTGAAAATATTAATATCTCCTCTTAAAAAAATATAAGGTGATAGTTTATGCCGATGATAAATTTAAGACAAGACCTTATTGTATTAGGAACACTAAACTGGGTAAAGAATGATGGAAAGTGGATTGTTTTTTTTCCCTGAGTTTAATTTGAACACAACTCTTGAGTGTTGGAGTAAAGCACAATAATTGAGTGAGGTGAGAGCTATCCAAAATAAGTAAATATGTTAATATATTTGTATAACTTTTACCATGATGATGGCTGCCAATAAAATCTTTACAGTTTTGCCAGTGAGTGTAGATAATGTTGCTTATGGAGAACGCCTCATTAAGATTTATTATTTGTAAAAAAATGTTAGTTAGAAAACTTCAGTGAGTATTGTTAATTTACTATTCTAAGGCCATGTCTGCACTGCAAACTTTGCCTATGTGACTTGCTTCGACATAAGGCTGCTGCAGTTAGATATCACCTGTGTGTGTGCATACTTGGCTCCTTGCATCTGTGCTACACATACGCACCAGGAATGGTTCTGTCGATGCAGTGTGGTGCACCACGTGTAGGTATCCCAGTGCAATCTGCCATTGTGTAGCGTGCTGTCTTTTAGGAAGTTTTGGCAATTCATGGTGGGGCAGAAACGAGTCATGCAGGGGTGACTGGGAGCAAGGGATCAACTTCCCAGCATGCAACTGTCATTTATATTGTATAATTTTTGCACGTTTTTAAAAAATCCAACAAACTTACTATTATCACAAGCGTTGCAAGCGTAAGATAGATGCATGATCCTCTGATATTTACATCCGATGAAATGAGCTGTAGCTCACGAAAGCTTATGCTCAAATAAATTGGTTAGTCTCTAAGGTGCCACAAGTACTCCTTTTCTTTTTGCGAATACAGACTAACACGGCTGTTGCTCTGAAACCTAAGAAGAACTGAATCAGCCGGGAACATGACGATTTTGTAGAGGACATATGGCTGTGAGACATGATGAGAACCAATTCAGGGTTGTTGGTAGCATTCATAGAGCAGTTGCAGATGGTGGAGCGCTGCTTCTGGGACTGAGAAATTAGCACTGACTGGTGGAATTACATCATAATGGGAAGCTTGGGATGACGGGCAGTGGCTGCAAAACTTTTGGATGTGCAAGGCCACATTCTTGGATCTGGGTAACAGCCTGTAGCTCATGAAAGCTTATGCTCAAATAAATTGGTTAGTCTCTAAGGTGCCACAAGTACTCCTTTTCTTTTTATTCTTGGATCTGTGTGCTGAGATTGCCTTAGCCCTCTAGCACAGGAACACCAGAATGAGAACTGCACTGACAGTGGTGAAGTGAGTGGCGATTGAGCTGTGAAACTTACAACATTGGATTACTACTGGTCAGTGAGAAATCATTTTGGAGTTGGAAAATCCATTATGGGGTCCATTGTCATGCAAGTGTGCAGGGTCATTAATCGTCTCCTGCTATGCAGGACATAATGGATGAATTTGCAGCAGTGGGGTTCTTCAACTGCAGTGGACCAATAGATGCCATGCATATCCCTATTTTGGCATCAGATCGCCTTGCCACAGAGTACATCAACAGAAAGGGCTACTTTTCTATGTTTATGTAAGTATTGGTGGATCTTTGGGGATGCTTCACTGACATCAATGTGGGCTGGTCAGGGAAGAAGCATGACTTTCCCATCTCTAAGAACACAGGACTGTTCAGAAAGCTGCAAGCAGGGATCTCTTTCCTGACTGGCAGATTACCAATGGCTATGTTGAAATGCCAGTAGTGATTTTGGGGGACCAGCTGTGACGTTTCACTCCATATTCTTTATGAAAATATGCTTATATTATGAATATGACATAACTGAGATATGCTTTATGCAAGATGGTTCATGTGAGATATCATTGGAAAGGTTAACCAATTTATTTGAGCATAAACTTTCGTGAGAGTGTAGAAGATCTTTTTATATACACACAAAGCATGAAAAAATATTTTTTTCATGCTTTGTGTGTATATAAAAAGATCTTCTACACTTTCCACAGTATGCATCCGATGAAGTGAGCTGTAGCTCACGAAAGCTTATGCTCAAATAAATTGGTTAGTCTCTAAGGTGCCACAAGTACTCCTTTTCTTTTTGCGAATACAGACTAACACGGCTGTTACTCTGAAACCTGTCATTGGAAAGGTTATGATTTACTGAATGTGATTATCCAATTTTTTTGCCTGTGTCATTTCGGTATCTGAAGTTAGGAATATTGACCATGTATCTATATTTCAAATGTGTTACTTTGGGTGTCACCTCCAACTAGCCCTTCAGACAGTGGAAATGCCAGACAGGGCTAATGGCCCATTAGCAAAAACAATGGACTGTGAAAGAGTGTAGTCTTCCTGTGATCACTCCAGACAGCCTACGAGCAATGGCTGCCACAGCCCTGCAGAAACATGGGTCTGAGTCACCTGGTACTGGACCCAGCCCTTGGAATGGCAGTGTTCTTCCACTGGGAGGCAAAGGGTTCCCGCCTTACACAAGAGCTATATAAGGCAGGGGAGTGACATCATCGAGGTTCTCCTCTGCCTCCCCACTCAGAGTCACTGAGAAACACCTGGAAGCAAGAACTGAACTGTGGGGAGAAGGGTTTTGGCGACAAAACAGCAATAGCGTACACACTGCAATGTGACTTTTTTCGAAAAAAACCCACCCAGTTTTCGCAACAAAAAACTTCCACCCCTGCGAAAGACTTTTTTGTCTTTTCCCCTCCCTTTATTGTCGACAAACAGCCAGTGTAGACACTACAGCTGTTCCCCCCCCCCCCCCCCCCCCCCCGATTTTATTGGCCTCCAGAAAGTGTTCCACAATTCCCACGCTGCCGCTCTGGTCAGCAGTTTGAATTCCGCTGCCCTGCAGCGAACCAGCCCCTCCCCATTGCAAGGCCCGGGAATTTAAAATCTCATTTCCTGCTTGCTGGCTTCCCAGGTGGCTTCCCAGGTGAGCATGGGTGGCTATTGCTCCCGCTTGGACCACCGCTGAGTTGTTGGATGTGATCAGTATACGGGGAAAGGAGTCTTCAATCGCAGCTGCGAGTGACCCGTAGGAATCGGGACACATACGGGCAAATTTCTCAAGGCTTGTGCGAAAAGGGCTATGATTGGGACACGCAGCAATGCAGAGTGAAGATAAAGGAGCTGAGGCAGGCGTACCATAAGGCGTGGGAGGCGAACCATCGCTCCGGTGGTGCACCTAAGACCTGCCGCTTCTATAAGGAGGTGAATGCTATCCTCGGTGGTGACCCCACTTCCATTGCCGATAGCCCTGTGGATACTTCGGAGGCAGCAGAAAGAGAGGCTGAAACTGTGGATGAAGAAGTCGAGCTAGAAGAGGATGTGGAGCTCCCAGCGGGGTCACCCGGTGGGGCAGGCAGCCAGGAACTTTTCTCCACTTCCAGAAGCGCTCAATGGGGAGCAGGAAGCAGATGGGACGCCGGGTACGTTGCTGTGGCTTGTGTAGGGAATCGAAAAGTGGGAGGCAGGTAGTATTTTCTGTAAGCTGGACATTGCCCTGTGTAGCTAATCTGCATGGCCAAGCAGGGTGTCGATGGACATCGAGACCTGCAGGGAATCCTCCAGAGAGAGGCTCTGGAAAGTTTCAAAGAGGTACTTGTTAATCCTCTGCTGAGATTCCAAGGGATTGCAGTCTTGTTAGTTCTCCCATTGTAGGAAACTGTACCATGCCATTTAGCGATCACTGGAGCTGGGACCAAAGCGGCACATAGCTGGGCTGCATATAGACCGGGTGAAAGCCACAAGCATGCCATAGTTGTGCCCTGGTTTCCCTGGTTAACCGCAGCAGTAAGTTGTCAGCCAGCAGGTTGGCCACCTCTGAAAAAGTGTGTGATAATTTTAAAATGAGTTCCCTGCAAAGCTGCCTTGCAATCCGTGACCATTTTGTCCGTATGCACAACCGCCTTCCCCCCACTCCTGACACTCACCATGATTGGGGTGCTCGCAGAGTTGTGTGCCTGCCTAGAGTCTCAGAGAGAAAGTGATTTCTGCTAGCAGAAGGCCCTGGTTACTAAAATATTTCATTTGTTTGCTGGAATGTAACAATCCCTCTTCTGTGCAGTACAGACCTTGAGGAACACACCACATACCCTTGCCGACCGGCTTCGGCAGATAAGGAAGAACCCTAGGCGCAGCAAAGAAGACATGTTCTGGGAGGCACTGTAGCTCGATGAGAGAGAGACCAGGGCACGGAAAGAGTGCTGGGAAGCCGAAAGGGAGGACAGAAAAGAGAGTGCCGCTTTTGCTAGGCAAGCGACGGAGCAGATGATAAAAGTGATGGAGGATCAGACGGAGCTGCTCAAGTCTTTGACACGCAGCTGCAGACTGAGCAGATCCGTGGTCGACCTCCACTGCAGCACATGCAAGTGCACAATTCTTTGCCAACCCCACCCCCCTCTATGCCCACACATTCCTTTTCACAGCCCTCCTGAGCCTCCCCATCACTCCACCGCCTCTCACAGCTTGCACAACGATCGCTGGAGCTACACACAGTTGTGAGGTTTTACCTTTTTTTAACAATAAAGGCTAAGGTATTTAATAGTACAGCGTTTTTATTCTGTGTTCTACAGAAGCGTACAGCAATCAATTCACTCTTGGGAACAGACTTCTAAAGCGTTGTGTTGCATGGATCTTGGACCCCAAAATTGTACACGGATGCACCAGGGAAGCAACTCCAAAGCAGACGTGTTACTGCCCTCATTGTCAAAGTGGTTCCTCAAAGCCTCTCTGATGTTAATAGCAGCCCTCTGGGCTCCTCTGACAGCCCTAGCTCCTGGCTGTTCAAACTGTGTAGCCAAGCGCTCTGCCTCAGTGTTCCACACCTGAGCAAACATTTCACCCTTAGATTCACACAGATTATGCAAAGTGCAGCACGTGGCTATGACCACAGGACTGTTATCCTCGGTAAGGTCTAGCCTGCCACTGAGACACCTCCAGTGATCTTTCAAACTTGCCAAAGGCACATTTGACTGCCATGCGGCACCTGCTCTGCCTGTTGTTAAAACGCTTCTTGCTGATGTCCAGGTGCCCTGTGTAAGGTATCATGAGCCAGGGCTGTAAGCCGGGTCTCCCAGGATTACTGTGGCCATTTCCACATCCCCCACTGTGATCTTGTGGTCTGGAAAGAAAGTCCCGCCTGCAGCTTTCTGTACAGGCCTCTGTTCCTGAAGATGCATGCTTCATGCACCGTTCCAGACCAGCCTGCACTGATGTCCGTGAAATGCCCCTGGTGATCCACAAGCACCTGCAACACCATGGAGAAGTATCCCTTCCTACTGATGTATTCAGAGGCAAGGTGGTCTGGTGCCATTGGAATGTGTGTGCCATCAATCACCCTACCACAGTTAGGGAAATCCATCTCTGCAAAGCCATCCACTATTTCATGCACATTTCCCAGAGTCATGGTCTTCCACAGCAGGATGCAATTTATTGCCTTGCACACTTGGAGTAATACAGCCCCAAGAGTGGACTTCCCTATTCCAAATTGATTTGCAACTAACCGGTAGCAGTCTGGATTTAACAGCTTCCACAGCGATTGCAACACACTTCTCTACTAAAAGGGCAGCTCTCATTCTGGTGTCCTTGCGCCGCAGGTCGGGGGCCAGCTCAGCACATAGCTCCAGGAAGGTTGCTTTATTCATCCTAAATTTCTGTACCCACTGGTCTTCATCCCACACCTACATGACAATGTGATCCCACCAGGCAGTGCTTGTTTCTCTAGCCTGAAAGCGACGATCTACCATATGCAGCTGCTCTGTGAATGCACAAAACACTGATAAGTAACTGCTGTCCGTATCACACTCGGGTGCCTGCAATTCATCCTCTGTCAGTAACTTTGCGAGTAACTCTGCTGCCATGCGCAATGTCCTCATGACAATTAACTGCACATAGGAAAGAAGTGCGGGATCCATCCTCTCTCACCGCAGATGCTGGCGCGCACTACAAAAGACTGACAGCTGGAAAAATGTCGCAAAAGGAAGCCAGAAACCATCAGAGGGCTGGGACACAAAGCGGTGCATGACAGTACATTTTGCACATCCCAGGATGCGCCGTGCTCCGTTTCCGCATTCCCACAACACCTAGCGATGGATAGTGTCGCCAGGCACTGTGGGATACATACCCACACTCCATTGCTCTCGCTGTTGACGATGGTGCCCCGAATGTGGACACAATCTGTTGACAGAGCGAACAAATGTAGATACGCTTTGGCAACTTTGCTTTTGTCAATTTTTTCATGTCGACATTAGTTTCATTGAGAAAACTTGCCAGTGTAGACAAGCCCTAAGCTGGAAGGGCGTCTAGTTTGTGAATAACAATACTTGAGGTGTCAAACTGGAGACCTGTGTAGCTGCCTTTCAAGACTTTCTGTAATCTGCTTGCAATGATATCTAGGGTGAGAAATTACTATTTGTAACCAATTTCTTTAGTGAAACAAGCTTAATTTGCGTGTTTGGTTTTATTTGCTTAGTAATCTGTTTTGTCCTGTCTATCTCTTATGTTCACTTAAAATCCACCTTTTGTAGTTAATACATTTATTTCTTGTTTATCATGTAACCCAGTTTGTACAATTCATAATGGGGGGGAGAGGAGGAGAAGAGGCTGTACATGCCTTCCTCCACATTGAGGGAGGAGGCAGATTTCATCATATACCTTTGGGTCTGTACTTCAAGAGAGGTGGACACCTGAGTGCTGGGGCAAGTCTCTTAAGCTGAGTTTTCCCAGAACTGATCTCAGTGTCTGTTTGGCTTTGCAGTTGGGTGTGGCCTGCCTGTGTGTGTGCTGGAGAAGGCTTAATGGCCTAGCACAGCAAGACAGGTAAAAAGGGTGCCCAGGCTGGCATAACAGGTGGGCTCAGTGGTATCTCAGCACATCATGTGGCACCTTAAGGGGTCCAACCCGTCGCACCAGCCTCCCTCTTGCTCCTCTGACCTCTGAAGCCATACACTGACTACCTCGACTGCACCAACGAAAGATGCAGCTACCAGCTCAGCAGGTGCAGAATGAGAGTTGAATGAGTTTTTGGTAGATTGAAGGGATGCTAACATTGTTTACCTCAATGAAAAAACATTCCAAAGGTTACAGCTGTCTGTTGTGTCCTGCATAATATCTCTGAAACAAAGAGGGAGGAGTTCCCGCAGAGGTGGAGCTGCTGTCTGCTAAGTGTGAATAGCCAGACACAAGGGCTATTACAGGAGCTCAATGTGGAGTTATACAGCCCAGAGGGGCTTTGAAAAAGCACTTTAACAGAGAGCCACAGTAATGAATAGTGGTGTACTGTGCTCCCCTTGGTCCTGCTGTTTTGGGACTTGTTTGGAATTTTGGGGTACTTGATATAGATGTATGAATATAACACTGTCAATGCACCTATTAATTTTGCAATGCTTGCTGTACATTTATGATTATTACCGTTTATTATTGATCCTGTGAGTTGTCACGCTGAACAGTAACAAATAAGTGGGTGCCTTCAGAACTGCTAGGCACTCTGCAGCATATGTTGTGAACTAATAGAGATGAATTATTTCCAAATAGTCGAATTGTAATCAGTAACAAAACCAGTGCAAAGAAAAATCTGTGTAATTTAAAAGCAAATATATTAAAAACTTAATAAATTAATGGAGCAGAATTTATGAAGGGGAAAGAACATTCATGTCCATTTTACCTACGCATTCAGCAACTGTGGCTTTCACAGGTCAGTGTCTGTGAGGCTGTGGTTGTCTTAATGTCCCCCGGAGTGGAGTAATAGGGGTAGGGATGAGGCCCCTGATGCCACATAAAATGTTGAAAGGCAGGTGTAGGGAGGTGCTGTAATGGAGATGTCCATGGACTGCAAAGACAGGAGAGCCTGTGATTGTTAAATCTGTAGGTCCATAAGAGTCTGTGTTTGCTGCTGGAGAAGCCCATTATGTCCTGGTGCATCTCCCTCTTCTTTTTCTGCTTGGACTCCAGAGCCTTTCTCCAGTCTGCTCTTTCCTTCTCCAGGCCATCTGCAGTGTTCACCCTCTATGCCTTTTGCTCAAGGTCGGATGCAGCACTGGCTTGCAGGATCTCATTGAACATTTGATCCCAAGTCCTCTTCTTTCTCCTCCTTGTCTGGCTCAGGTGTTGTGTGGGTGTGGAGGGGGAACTCCTCAAGGGTGCCATGGCAGCAGCTGCAGATAAATCACACAGAAGTACCATTGTCAATATAGTCACAACAGAGAGCAAGAGTTAAGATTCAGAACTCCCTTCCCTTGCTCCTCTAAAGTTTTAAACAAGACATGTCTGTTGACACTTCTACTTGGGAGTGCTTGCGTATGGCACCACTCACAGTACCAGCCCTGGTGAGTATGGCTTGCCGGGGAGAGGGAAACGAGGAGGGAATTGCTCAGTTGCATGGAATTATAAGTATAGGGCAGTGGCACTGTAAATTGGCACCACTGTCCACAGATGGTAGTGATTTTAGCTGATCTCTCACTCGTGTGTGCAACAAAAGCATGGAAAGTACAGCTGCTGTCCCAGAGCGCCCACCCGGGCCTGTATGCTTCTAGACTGTGTATTGCAGTGTCGCCTACTGAAGTTATTGCTGACTGGTGTAGGGAAAGTGTCCTACTGCAGAGGAAGAGGCTGCCATATGTAGAAACCTTCAGCAGAAGATTGCAGAGTACCTCCATGAGAGCTCCATCGAGATCTTTCAGGAGGATTCAAGGGATGACCCTGGATACATAAACAAACTGCTCCACCTGGGCCCCCTGGCCTAACTATGGGGAATGAAAAATAAGATAATGCTGCCTCTCTTTGTTGTATTGCTACCTCTGCTAGTACGAGTATATTACTGAAGAGTGGATAGCTGTGTCCTTTGAAGTTGGGAGCGCCATCACTACATCATTGTAATGGGAAATACAGTTACTGACTTAACCTGAGGTTCCTGCCCCTGCATCAGGCTTACTTGTGCTCAACTGCTGGGACTGACTGGACTGCAGTGGAGTTTCGAAAAGGTCCTGGCTTGCAGCATAGCTGGACCCCTGGTCACATGTTCCCCATCAGAGGTATCCAGGGTGGTCTGCGGGGTCGGACGGTCTTGGCTAAATATGGCATGTGGCTCTTTGTAAAAGCACCAGGTCTGCGACTCAGCACTGGAATGACTGTTCACCTCCTTGGCCTTCTGATATGCTTGCTGCAGTTTCTTCTCCTCCATCCCCCATGCTATTTGGTCGTAGATGACCATGTTTCTATGGCTAGTTCATAGCTGTGCCTGCTCAGCCTCTTCTTCCCACAGGCCCAGGAGATCCAATATCTCCAAGCCAGAGTGCATCTGGAGTATGTAGCTGGCATGATCAGCTGGGCAGTTACACACAACAAGGGAGAGCTGCATGTTGTGTTTGCCAATCTGGACAATCAGGAATTGGCATTTCAAAAATTAGTAGGGCCTTAAAGGGGAGAGGGGCCTTCTGGTCTCCATGACCTCTCGGCAGACTGGTCACTGTTGAGCATTTTGGGACAGCTGCTGGAGGGCTGTTAGACTCAACATAAGTAATAATGTCTACACTCACGCTGTGTCAACCTCAGTACATTGACCATGGCTGAACTCTGCTCAGGAGGTGATGTTACTGCGTCACTGTAACAGAGCACTTAACGTCGGTAGGAGAGAAATTTAAGTGTAGTCTCATGCACAACTAGGTCAAAGCAAGGTGGCTTTTGTAGACCAGCTCTAATTCTTAACTGACTTAAAATAAACTGAAATAAGCCTTATTTAAACCAAAATAAGAATGCCCACACAGTCTTTTGCACTGGTTTAGCTAAATAGGTTTAAAATCACAACAAGTTTAAACTGGTGAAACTTTTTTGTCTAGATAAGCCCTTTGAAATGAAAGAGTAGTTTCCTCTAGAGTCTAGACAGTAGCAGTTAGTAAATAGCTTCTGGAAACTTTGATCTTAAACAGATCATCTAAAAGGAAGTGTGATAAATAACCACAAGTGGAGTCTTACAACAATATATAATGCCTAAGTAGTTACCGAACACAGCTGGTTGGGAATGATTTCCCACTGGAAAATGGCTTTGTTTGCAAAACCAAAATTTTCCATGGGAAAACTCCAATTTTGTTAAGTAATTTTATTTTTCTGTTAGGAAAACTTAAATGAGGGCAGCCTGCCTGGAAGGCTTTTGCCAATGTCATTGTCTACCTGCAGCCAGAAAGTGAAATTGAAAAAAACCTTCCAGTAGGGCTGCTGAGGCTGAGTGCCCTGACACTGCCTCCCTACTAGCTGGATGGAAGGCTTTTGTCAATTTTACAGGTAGAAAGTGAAATTCACAAGAGCTTTCCAGCTTCTCCCAAAATGGAATTTTCTGGAAGTCCCTTGTGAAAAACTTCAGGTTTGACTTTTTGTCCTGGTTCAAGATGAAAATTTTTTTGAAAACCATTTTCCGTCCAAATCTTCTACAGAACTGTGTAGCTGTGATACTGTGAATCATGAAGTGCTTTCTGCCTACTTCTGTGAAGTGTTTATGGTAGCTTTGAGCATTCCTCTGGGAAAGATCTGAGTGGTGATAGCAGTTGCTCCTCTTCACTAAGGACGCTTACCTTTTTGGAGTCCTACGTAGCTCAATCTTCCAGTCCCTCTCGCTTAACTTGTAAAGGAGGTTGAGAACCTATTGCTGTGCCACCAATGTGCTGATGAGACCTAGCTGTCCTCTTACCTAGGACTGGCATTGTGGTCTCCCTGCCGTTCTGATGTTTGGTTAAAATAGGGATGTGGAGGAAAAACGGCAGGCTAAGGTTCAGAATAGACAAGATAGAGATGGTGATGGTTGGAAGAGAACATCATTCTGAGAAATGGATGGATTGGCTGTGGATATTTGATAAGTTGCATATATTCTTCAGTTGCCACATTATTTTATTGTCCTTTTCAACTCTTCTGTGGGTTTCCAAGTAGTCAGTAATGTTTTCATCTTCACTTGATGAGAATGTACCCTTTCTACTGAGGATGTGATTAGCCATGGTGATCCGTGCTTTTATCACCTTAAGGTGAGACTATATTGCAATAGTTTTCACAGGAGGCTGATCCTGAAGGTGAACAAAAGGTGCAACTGCTGCTGCTCGTAGCATTCCACATGTGAATTATGCCCACCAGTGAGAGCACATCATACTGCTACACTGCACTTAACATTGGCTGCCAGTTAAATTGAGAGTCCAATTCAAGATGCTGGTGCTCCTCTTCAGAATCCTTATTGTATCAACTACCAGAGTAACTGCCTCTCCCTCTGTGGTGTGAAACAATAACTATGATTGACAGGAATACTTTGGCTAGGTATCGTCTGTGTCTTGCATGAACCAAGGGAGGAGCATTGAGTGGAAGGCCATGGAATTTGCTGCTACTCTGTATCAGGTTGAGCAGGACTCTGTTTACGCCTTTTTCTTTGAGTTTGTAAGTCAATCTGGTACTACAGTAGGTGATTCCATTGAAGCAGATAGCCCTTAGAAAGGAAGGGAGCTCCACTCATGGTAGTAACATTCGAGTGTAGACAGGGCACCAATATCTTAACCGCCTTATGTAAACCTGCTCTGAACTGGTCAGTTCTGTGCAGTGATTAAAATGCTCGTGACCATCTGTGCTGAGTTCATTGTTTTCAGTAGTGGTAGTAACAGCAGGGAAATTTGAAGAACAGAAGTCCATTGTAAAGATGGCCTTTGTGCATGAAATTTTCCTTGTAAGCTAACCTGGGTGGTAGTTTCATTTCTGATTGCAGTCTTTAGCAGTGTCATCCTTCTGGTCCTCCAAAATCTTGCAAAAGCCCTCATCAAAAAAAAGGGAAGTCAGTACTTGATATTCCCAATGATAAAACAAACAAGGCAAGCTGGAATGGGGAGGAGGGAATAAAAAATAAATGAACAAGTAGAGCCCATTTTAATATATCATAAGCGAGCAGTAAATGGCATAAATGTGTCTTGCTTTACATTTCACCTTTAGAGGAGTTGCTGGAATGGCTTTATTCTTTTTTGTGATATCTGCTCTGTATTACACTCCAGCTGCACATCAAGAAGCTAGGTTTCAGAGTAGCAGCCGTGTTAGTCTGTATCCGCAAAAAGAACAGGAGTACTTGTGGCACCTTAGAGACTAACAAATTTATTAAAGCTAATAAATTTGTTAGTCTCTAAGGTGCCACAAGTACTCCTATCAAGAAGCTAGTGACTGCTTTTAAAAGAACACCATCCTTTTCAAGTGACGGTAATGAGTTTCTGTTTTGTTGTATAATGCTCCGAATAAAAACAATTTGCTTCTTGTTAGGTCACTTGTTCTCTCGGAAGGTTGTCTTCGTAATTTTATGGATTACTGATTAAGGCCTTGGTGCTGGAATGTTGGCAGTTTTATGTGAAATTCTGCCTAATGGGAGAGGCAGTATGGTCTAGTGAAACGGAGTGTCTGCCAAAAACATCCAAGTTCTAATCTCAGCTCCATAGGTGCTGGAACTAGGAGTGCTGGGGGGGCTGCTGCACCCCCTGGCTTCAAGTGGTTTCCATTACGTACAGAGTTTACAGTTTGGTTCAGCGGCTCTCAGCGCCCCCACTATAAACATTGTTCCAGCACCACTGCTTAGCTCTGGCGTGGCATTGATAATTTATTTAATCATCACAAAAAATCAACACCATAAAGACATTTTAATAAAAGCATGATTCAGTGTAAAAATACAGGATGTCTAAACTTGAAGTTTTGATGTTTGTTTATTATCAAAGGAATGTTGGGAAACTAATGTTTGAAATATTTGATTTAGGACTTTATCTATTTTCAAATGATAGCAAATCATGTTTTTTATTTTATTCCTTTTTTCTTTTCTTTTTTTTTTTTTGCAGTATCCATGGCAAATATTGGAGAAAAAGGTAAGCTATATCTATATATATCTTAAACAATACTGTCATTTAATGAAGCTGAGCAACACAAAAGAAAAATAAGCAGGCCTTCTGATCATTTAAAAATAATCAGACCTGTACCTCAAATTTATTGCAAAATCATGTATATCACATTAAACTGGATCTATGAATCTCACTTACAAACAGCTAATCTATTGTTTTTACGACCATTGATTTATCTGTAAGAAGTAAGGTTTTAAAAAATAAGGAGATTTCAGTGATTTTTAGTTTTCTCAAGTTTGTAGTGTTTAAAAAGTTATTTTTAATTTTGCTTAGACTTCTTCTAAGTACTAGGTCTGTAGAATAGAAGAGTTCTGTTTTCCTTCCTTATCTGTACTGTTCTGTTTTAAGGAGGCCCCTTTGAAAAAAAGTACTTTAAAATATGTGAATTTTAGTGGAAATAAAAGGTGCCTCTGGGGACAGGCAGTAGTAGTGAAAGCTTTTCCACTACTCACTTGACTAGAAAAAAATCTACTTCTGTTGGATGAGGTTAATTAATTCTCTACACCTATTTAATATTTGATGTGTCTGTAGAGACAGCCAGCAGAGAGATCTGGTGTGATGTGGTTTCTATTATGTGAACATCTATTCAGTCAGGACTTTGATAATCAAACTTCCTTCACATTGAGCTCCAAATAGCCATTGCACGGTAAAGAGAGGAAACCTACATTTTCCAAGTACCTCTAATGGGAAATGTTGACATTTTGAAATTGCATTCCATTGTGAAGCAGAACAAACTCAAAATAATGGCAATATTTACAAAACAAAAATCCAAAAAGCTTCAGATTGGAAATTACAACATTTTTATCAAAAACTAAAGTCAGATTGTTGAAACAAATTTTGTCATTTCAAATTAACATGTGTGAAATTAAAAAAGGTTTCTGAACATCCATTCCAAACAATTCTTCTAAGTGGAAAATTGAAAACTTGTGTCAAAATCAACATTTTCCTGCAGAAAATGTTGATTTCAGTGAAACCGCATGTCTGACAGGAAAATTTATTTGAAAAATGTCAACCAGCTGTAATGGCAATGTTGTTTGCTTAGTACTTGCCTAGTCTGGATTAGATCTAGAAATTTCCAGAGGATCCCCCTCCCCCCCCCCATACACACAAAATAAACAGCTGAACATACTTTCTTCAGACTTTTCAGAAAAAGACTCAGAAGCATGAATAATTTCAGCTAGAAGGATTTTTTCAGAATTATAAACCCCTGAAAATAGAGGATTGGAATGAAAGTGCCTTCTCAGTCGTCACTAGAATTGCTCCCTCTAGGCTATATTACTTTCAAGTTTATTGAAGTAGCATCTAGGAAAATGTACGGGGTAGTTCAGGGATGCAAGTCTCTCCCTTCCCCCCACCTCTCCACCCATTTAAAAGAAATGGTTCAGCTTTTTCTTGTGCTTGTGTAACTCCAGTAGTTTTTGTGTTGGCACATATGCGGTTCTCAGTGAAGCAGTGAGTTTTGTCAAGTTAAGAAATTCAAAATAATCAAATTTTGTGCAGTTCATGATTTCCATTAATGATCTATTTGACATGTGTAAACTTAAAACATATCTGTAGTTTCCCACACCTGATCTGAGAATTTTGAAACAATAATGCCAGTGGATTTTCCTGTCTTTGCATGCAGAGACCAGATGGTAGTTCTGCAGTAATTCCCTTGTAGTGCACTAGATGGCACTCAAAATTCCCATTTTTATAATAGGCGGCACTGGTAGTCCTGCCTGCATTTCCCAGTTTTCAGTTGCTTATAACTTGGGCAAGCTTTAACCACTCAGGATGAAATTTCCTGTGCTGACTGTCTGCCTCAGGCTGAATGTTTATGCAGAATTTCAGCAAAAAATAGTTCAGCCATTTCTGAGAATGAGATTAGAGAAAAATACGTCGGTTTGCCCATATTTTTGGTTTTAAAAAAATCTTACTACTATTTCATTGAGAAACTCTAGTGCCTCCGGAGCAAGGCTCAGAATTTGGCAGGTGGATTGCTTTTGTGTCAGGGATGTGCCTAGAAAAACTGCAAATTTGGCTAAGTTATAGACCTTTGAAAAAAAAAATCTCAGGGACTTGGAAGTTGAGAGCAGAGAAGGAGACTTAGGATCGAATGGGCGAGGAGACTGGAACTGAGATGAGAAGCCCTGTGGGAGGGGAGACTCAGATGAGGTGCTGGGGAGGAAAAGATGAGACTGGGGGAGGGAATAAAGGCAGAAGGGGCCAGGCTTACAGGGAACGGGCAGAAGAGTCTGTGAGCACTAGAACAGTGGTTCTCAACCAGGGGTCCGGGGCCGCCAAGCAGGGCCAGCATTAGACTCGCTGGGCCTAGGGCAGAAAGCCGAAACCCCACCGCATGGGACTGGAACCCCTAGGGCTGCAGCTGAAACCTGAGCAATGTAGCTTCGTGGGGGTCCCTGTGGCATGGGACCCCAGGCAATTGCCCTGCTTGCTACCCCTTAATGACAGCCCTGGCTTTTTATATGCAGAAAACCAGTTCTTGGGCACAAGTGGGCCATGGAGGTTTTTATAGCATGTTGGGGGGGCCTCAGAAAAAGGTTGAGAACCCTTGAATCATAGAATATCAGTGTTGGAAGGGACCTCAGGAGGTCATCTAGTCCAACCCCCTGCTCAAAGCAGGGCCAATCCCCAACTAAATCATCCCAGCCAGGGCTTTGTCAAGCCTGACCTTAAAAACTTCTAAGGAGGGAGATTCCACCACCTCCCTAGGTAACGCATTCCAGTTTTTCACCACCCTCCTAGTGAAAAAGTTTTTCCTAATATCCAACCTAAACCTCCCCCACTGCAACTTGAGACCATTACTCCTTGTTCTGTCATCAGCTACCACTGAGAAAAGTCTAGATCCATCCTCTTTGGAACCCCCTTTCAGGTAGTTGAAAGCAGCTATCAAATCTCCCCTCATTCTTCTCTTCTGCAGACTAAACAATCCCAGTTCCCTCAGCCTCTCCTCATAAGTCATGTGTTCCAGTCCCCTAATCATTTTTGTTGCCCTCCGCTGGATGTTTTCCAATTTTTCCACATCCTTCTTGTAGTGTGGGGTCCAAAACTGGACACAGTACTCCAGATGAGGCCTCACCAATGTCGAATAGAGGGGAATGATCACGTCCCTCGATCTGCTGGCAGTGCCCCTACCCGTACATCCCAAAATGCCATTGGCCTTCTTGGCAACAAGGGCACACTATTGACTCATATCCAGCTTCTCGTCCACTGTAACCCCTAGGTCCTTTTCTGCAGAACTGCTGCCGAGCCATTCGGTCCCTAGTCTGTAGCGGTGCATGGGATTCTTCCGTCCTAAGTGCAGGACTCTGCACTTGTCCTTGTTGGCTCCCAGAAGCAGTGGCATGCCCCCTCTCCGGCTCCTACGTTTAGGGGCAGCCCAGGGGCTCCGCGCGCTGCCCCATCCGCAGGCGCCACCCCCGCAGCTCCCATTGGCCAGGAACTGCAGCCAATGGGAGCTGCAGGGGTGGTGCCTGTGGACGGGACAGCATGCAGAGCCACCTGGCTGCGCCTCTGCATAGGAGCCGGAGGAGGGACATGCTGCTGCTTCCGGGAGCTGCTTGAGGTAAGCACTGCTCGGAGCCTACACCCCTGACCCTCTCCTGTACCCCAAACCCCTGCCCCAGCCCTGATCCCCCTCCCACCCTCTGAACCCCTCAGTCCCAGTCCGGAGCATCCTCCTGCACCCCAAACCCCTCATCCCCAGCCCCACCCCAGAGCCTGCATCCCCAGCAAGAGCCCTCACCCTCTCCTGTACCCCAGCCCCAATTTTTTGAGCATTCATGGCCCACCATACAATTTCCATACCCAGATGTGGCCCTCAGGCCAAAAGGTTTGCCCATCCCTGGTCTAAACATTCCAACTGATGACCTATGTCAGTATCAATATGATGCCAAGTGATGGAATTTGTTTTCACTTTGCCTTTTTAATTACATAAGAAATGAGACACAAAACCACTACATTAAAGGAAAGTTAAGGTTGCAAAGTCAAGCACTGAAAAGTTCGGAACTGCAGAACTATGTTTGCCTGTGAAATCTAAATTTGGCCCCCTTGTGTGTATGCCTTATGATAGTATGAGATCATGTAAATAAGACTTTTTTTTCCCATAGAACTTCTGCCTCATTCAGTGCACAGGATGGACCTATCGGGATCAAACAGGGTTGTGTAGTAAAAGAGGCTGTTCTCTGTAGGACCCCTGGTTCATTTGTTGCAGAAGTTGGAAGGTGTGTGGAGAATGAGTCGAGATTACAGGAAGAGAAAGTAGTCTCATGGTTATACAGTTGAATGCTGCCCTGGAAAATGGGATTCTGTCCCAGCCTCTGCAACAGAGATGTTGGGCAAGTCACTTAAACCAAACTTTCCACAGGTGGTCACTAGGTGTGTTTGCCTCATTTTCTGGGTGCCCAACTTGATGCTCTGGGGTCTGATTGGCAGAAGAACTGAGCACTCACAGTTGCAAATGCAGACAATGGGAGCTGTGCTTTGAACATAAAAAGTGCTATATAAGGCTAGGTACTCTGGAAAAAAAATAGGTCCTTGTCATCTGAAATTGGGCAGCCAAAATTAATGGAAACTTTTGACTTAATCCCTCTGTGTCTCAGATCAAGCTCTATAAAATGAGGTAATAGCCCCCCCCCCCACCTCACCTCACAGTGATAGACAATTAATTAGTGTTTTGTGAAGCACGTGGATTCTATAGTGATGAGTGCCATAGAAAAGCCAATGATGAAGGTATTGATTTTGTATTCTGAACAGGGTTTGATTAGTACGCAGTAAATAAATCCTAGGACCACACATTGTAAAATGAGGATAATACAAAACATTGAATAGCTACTCATTGAGTAAACTCTGTTTGTTCTGGGTACTGAGTGAGGCAGGGGTCCTTTGGAGAAAAAACAGCATGTGATCACATAATTAAAGAACGTATCATACTGCATACGTAGAAGGATATGCAGGCAACCTTAATTCTGGCGGCTCCTAACTTCTGAGTGCTTCGCTTTGCAACCTTAATGTTCTTTTAACGTATTTTTGAATATAATTATAATTACAGTTTATTTGATATTTATATTGCACCAGGAAAGTTCTCTGATTTATAGTCATTTTGTACCACGAATGTGTGTGGTGCTGTCATCGTATTGTTGTAAATCATAATGGAAAATAAACAATATGCTGAATTGCATATTGTGTTGTCAATTAATGGGTATGCTGTTTTTCAAAATCATCCCTGCAATATGATTTTCCCCTTTTCCAAGTGTGTTCTATAGTGTAATGAATGTTTCCCATTTTCAGTACAATAATTTCTACTGGGTATGAAGTGCACTGCAATATTTTGTGCTGTGTCAGTGCCATGAAGGACAGCAATTTGAATAGCCCTTGTTAATTACTTTAATTGTGAATTTCTCTGTCAGTGGTCTGCAGTACCATATAGTTCTTTATTATATGCTGCAGTTAAGCCCTGTTTAATTGTCATAACCCATCACTCTCTGTCATGTCACGTCACTGTGGAGGGATTATGTAGCCTTCGTGAACTAGGATTTGTGGTTTTTTTGATCAACAGTGCTTGCCTAATGCTTCTACCATTATCTGCTCTGTTCACATTAGCTAAGGCTTGACTTAATCCTGGCCTTCCCCCTTTTTCTCCTGACACAAAGCAACGAAGATGGTCAGGTCGCTTTTTCTTTGATTATCAGTGATTGCTTGAAAAAGTATGAATGAATTGTGAGTATTCTATTCATGTTGTTTCCATTACGAGTTTGTATAACGGATTATGTGACATTTTCTAAAAAGATAGCACTTGCTTTTGAAAGAGCAAAAGAGTTTTTCATTTTGACAAGAGAATTTACATGTTTGTGTTGAGCAGTGCCAGGCTTTTAAGAATCTTTTGTATGGAGAGGTGGTAGCTTCTTCACAAAGGCTAACACTAGATTTATAATATAAGCCCTCTTTTAGCCTTGCTCCCTCCTGTAAAATCCTCAAAATGGTAATTTCCTCTTCAAATTTTGCATAAATAGTCTGTGGCCAAAGAACCATTTTTGTTCAAATTTGAGGTAATTCAGAAACTATTTTCTTATATGGTACTAAAAAAAAAAAAAAAAAAAAAGAGTATTAATCATATCTTTAAAATTCTTGTTAATGATGCTTTTAGCCATATCTGATACTTTTACGTACTAAAAGAGACTGGCCCCGGCAGATTCTTCATTTCTTATACACTCCCCTCAATTTTCTGCTCTTGGCTTCATTAGCACTAGCTGTTCCATTCCAGGAGAATCTGTTCGTTCTTCTTTACCACCTGAGCCAATTTTGTTATTCCTCATTCCTCTCTGGGAAAAAAAAGTTTGGAGGAAAGGCTGGGAATGTCTTTTGAAAGCATCTGTGGCTGTTGAGAAGACTCCAGGAAATGAGCCCACAGGTATCCCCATGCCACATTGGTGAGGGAAGAAAGTGCAGCTGCCCTTCACTGCCATGACTCTGGACACAAGACTGCCTTCACCAGAACAATGCTGACTCATTGGAATCTGCTCAAAGGCAGCTGGACATGGATGTTGATGTAGTTCTCTGGGGTAAACTCTTCAGCACGCTCATCTGCAGGTTAAATGTGGTGGTGTGTAAAGTTTCCTGCACAGTAGCAGGCTTTTCAGCAGCACTGCCACCCCCTGTATGGGGAAGGCTGGTGGTACAGAATCTTTACACCCT
This sequence comes from Chelonia mydas, assembly GCF_015237465.2. Classification (NCBI taxonomy): domain Eukaryota; kingdom Metazoa; phylum Chordata; order Testudines; family Cheloniidae; genus Chelonia; species Chelonia mydas. The sequence continues at coordinate 85,228,351 of NC_057852.1, read as the reverse complement.
CTTGTCCTGCGTATAAGTAAGAGTTCTCTTTCACCTATAGATGCAAGGAGAAGGTGGCAGAACTCTGTCTTCACTCACTTAGGGAGGTATGTGATAGAATCTTCCGTCATGGGCATGATACACCTTTGATTCCAGCAAATGGAGGGAGAAGAAATTTGTGGGGCTAAAGAAAATGATGTAATACTGTGGAATCCATGGCATCTGTCCATGAAATGCCATTACCAAATTACTTTGTCAGTCTTCACAGGACTAGGGTATTGTCTGCTACCGTGTCCATATCCGTCAGTAGTGGAGAGGTGGCAGTTGTCAGCATCACCTTATCGGAGCCCAACATAGGAAGCTCAGTTTCAACTCCTGTAGTCCCCAGAGAACTCCTAAGCAATCCAGTCTTTCTCCCTTACTTGCAGTTTAGTGTGTCTGCAGAGTTGCTAAACTCTTTAGGCTTTCCCTGGCCACCCTAGCTCCCCAGTCAGACTTCATAGATTTCCAGGGACCTTTCTGATCCCAGACCTAATTCCCAGAAATTGGAAAGCCGGGAAAGCCTGAAGAGTTTAGCAATTCTGCAGACACACTAAACTGCAAGTAAGGGAGAAACACTGGATACCTCAAGGCATTGAATCGGGTATGTCAATGGAATAAAACTTTCGCTAGATAGTGGTTCCTTCCTCCTACTTAAAAATGGAGATGAAATTGAGATATCTTTCCCAGTATTGTATTAGAGGTAAAATGTACAGGGAATAACACTCACAAATTAGCAAAAGGATATGGTGCAGAGAAAGTCATATAATCAATATTTGCTTTCTCTCACTCATGTTTTGTACCATCATCATACTGCTTATTTTCAAAATAGCAGATATTGCTCTTGAGGTAATATGTATTATAGAGTAAATACAAATTGTTCTGACAAATGATTAAATCTATCAAATAAAGTGACCAGTGTTGATGTAATAAAGTGATATTTGCTTGCTATTGACCTGTGATATTCTGACTGATCTGAAGAACAGACTTACTGTTTGCCTAAGCCATTCAGAGACCAATTTGTCCTGTTTAGCAAAGTACCTTACAGTATGGTTTGATTCAGGTTTTTGTTTTTACAAATAAGTTAATTTATGACTGGCATGTGAGCCAAGAATAAATTTTTAAAGCATTTCTGCTTGTCTTTAACTTTAAATTAACAAAAATTCAGTGCCAGCTACGTTACTCCTCTGTTACTTTTGATATTTTGAACTCATGGAAGTGGGGAAATTCAGAGCTGAACTTGCTGCTAGAACTTTTACTCTGCCCTCTTGCACGTGTACATTATGGAAAAGTCATTAGCACTGAGTAATCTGGTGTACTATTTGGCAAGTGTTGCCAACTCCCTCAACTTTTTCACAAGTGGCATGATTTTGACGGGGGCGGGTGCCAGTCTTACAATGATGAGAGGCGCTCCGGACCACTAGTGAATTGAGCCCTCTGATTGGCTGTTTGCCCCACTTGACTACCTCCTGGGGCAGAACAACCAATCAGAGCTGATACAGGGTTCTGTGTCCCCCTCTCCCTTGCAACCCGAAGCTGTTTTCACAGGAGGGGAGGAGGGAGCTAAAGGGCCCAGTAGCATCTGGCCTGGGAGGAGCCAGAGGGGGTGAAGAGCTGCTGGATCTGCCCCCCACCCAAGCCTGCTGTAAGAGAGGGGATTCTGCTGCAGCCTCCCCACCCCCGCCCCCACCCCTCCTTGGTGGGAGCAGAAATGAGGCTTGTGGAGGGGCAGAACTGATGACTGGGGTTGGAAGGGGAAGAAATAATTGCCAGGCAGGGGACACGTGGATGTGGGGGTGAGAGATCCTTCAACAGAAGCCACAATCACCTTGCCCAATAAATTTGGGAGCGTAGGTGACAGTTATTGTCACTCTCACAAAGGGGGAGGGGGGCTTACATGTGTGCAGACATTTTGTGTGGTGTAGAACCCACTTGCACTGCAGGGGCAGAGTATTCTGTGCAGATCCTCTCTCCAATTCACCATATAGGGGGTGTGTAAGTGCCGCGTGTAGCAGCTGTACAGCATGCTGCAGCCTGGAGGAATGAGATGGATTCTTCTTCCCTGCACATCTTCTTGATGTCTGGTCAGGCTACTTGGAGTGGGCACTGGAGTTTGGCCTTGTCCTTCATTGTAGTGAATTATGCTATATGTTAATATGAGAGAGATCAAGAATATTGAGCAATTATTGGACATACAGTGAGTGGTGTTCATAAAATTTCACTATCCGCTTAAGACAGATTTGCTGACATAGTTCTCATTGTAAGAATAGAGAATGTGACAAAATACCACAGCCCGGTAAATCTTGATTGTACTATTAAGAGCTACAAGAATACATCACAATGGATCTAAAGAATAAACTGTTTTGACCATTTAAAAACCTGTATTTGGACTGTGTAACAGCAAAACTACCATGAACAAAAAACTAGTACACATTAAGGCTAATGTTCAAATCCAAATGTATCCATGTACAGTATTTGAAAGATTCTCATCGCCTATGCAGGATAAAGTTTAGGTTGTCATATTCCCTTTCTTGCACAGCTAACGATTTCACATATAGCTCATAATACTGAAAGGGAGGGAAGGGTCAGTTAAGTTTACCCAGTGCATCCAGGAAAATACTGGGAGTACTTTGTGTTTTTTCCTTTTGCTAATTAGGGTTTTACTACCTTAATTCAGTTTAATGTTTAATATTATTTTTTACAACAGTAAATTTGTGTTTCGTCTAAGGTTTCAGTGCAACATCTTGTCTACCAATATCATTACACTGTATTAAATGGATACATTTGCGTTCATTAGGGTACCTGTACACCTGTATGCTTAAGGCTGTAAAAAAAGTAGTGATTTTTTTTTTTCAAAAGTTGCAGTCATAGTTTAAGTTGTGGTTCAAGACATGCAGCCTACCTTCCAAAGTAGGGCAGCAGGACAGAAGAAATGCCATGTGTCCCACTTGGTGGTCAAAAAAGCATGATGGAGGGGTGGCTGGGCCAAATCTGAATGATTGGCATTGCAACCCTGTGTGCCAAGTTGCGGTGCCACTCCCTGGGATTTAGCCTACCTGCTGGCCAAATTTGAGTAGCATTGCAACATGGTGCATGGGTCACAATGCCACTAACATTTGCAGCAACTCTAAAAAGTTGCTGTGTGTGTTAAAAGTTGCAGTTTCTGCAACAAAACTGTGGCACATGATTTTCTTACAGCCTTAGTGATGCTGATAGTTTGCATATATAATTAATATGCTGTTGCTGTTCTCTTCTGTATAATATATTAATTATAACCCTCTTTAATTTTAGTTGTGTGCCTGATTGCCTATCACCTATTTTTCATGCTGTTTGTCTGGTCTTACTGGAAAACAATCTTTACATTACCAATGAATCCTTCAAAAGAAGTAAGTTGAGATTTGGGACAAATTACATTTATGTTCGTTTCTGATATATGCAGTTTTCGGGTGATTTTAAGTGGTCAAATGACATTTGGGGGGCTGGATAACTTACACTTTATACCTTGTATACCTGGAGGTCACCAGTTCTAATGTGGCCCTGGCTGGTAGTGATAAGTGATTGTTACCATCATGTTGGTGGTTTGATACATTATGGGAAAGAAATTAAATGTAGCAAACATTTGTGTGCTAACAGAGGACAATAAAATACAAATGTTTTAGTTAGGGAGGTGTTCATTCTTTGGGGGGTAGTGCACATAAATATATAATTTTTTGCAAATGTATTTGAGATGGAGTGTTTTAAGTTAGTTCAGATGTCTTATTGTCTTAGTGTCAGTTATAGTCTGAAAAATCACTTTTGCCTACCATTCAAAAAGTACTGTTTTCTGAGCATAAACAATCAAGTCCTCATGCTGTCATTGCACGAAGGGGTAAGAGGGATTTCTAAAGCAGACACCCCTACTGGCTCAGCCAGAGAGAGGCTCACTTGTGGGTCATCTTGTAGAACAGCTGCCTACAGACTCTGAGAATCCCAATTAGTCTTTGCTCAGGTAAGGTCTAAGACGTTCATACTGTAAGTCCAGCTACAGTTGACTCAGCTAATCAGTTAAATGTAAATTCTAATATCTAGTTATAGTACTACAGAGGGATTGGATAAGAAGGATCCGCTTGTCTGGAGGAATATGAGGAAGAAGGAGCAGAAAGCTGAATTCATTCCTAATACAGCTCCAAGAGTAGTACATGTTGCCTCTTGAATCAGTTTTACTCTCTAGGTACCATTCTCTGAAGCATATGGAACTTTCACACCTGAAATTAGAAAAACTAGAAGACAAAATTATGCTTCTCTTATGCACTACAGTCAGTGGGGCTACTTGTGTGAGTAAAACAGGCAGGATTTGGCCCTAATTTTGAAGAAAAGTTATCTGTTGCTTTTCAAACTAATCATTACATAAGAAAGAAATACATTTTCCTGTGTAATTTATCCGGTTACCATACTATGGACTCACTACCATGCCTCCATGGTTGCATTAAGAGTTTTTATTATGCTCAAATAAATTGGTTAGTCTCTAAGGTGCCACAAGTACTCCTTTTCTTTTTGCGAATACAGACTAACAGGGCTGTTACTCTGAAACCTATTTTGTTCCCCTCTTCCTCATCTGTTTGATCTCAGAAAGCAAACCGGTTAAAATTTTCTGTATAACGTAAAAGAGAAGGATAATTTTTCATCCAGAAAATTTCGTGACTGTGCACGTAGTTTCCATATACAAGTTAATCAAAACTTAACAGCTTGAAAAAATCATGCAGAGATTCAGAAAATGTTCTTAATCTCCACTGCTTCCGCCACAGGGTTCACTTTTAAACTCCCGAATTGGCACATGTACTTTGGCCTGCATTGAGCAAAGGATTATTTGTAAAGGCATGGAGCTTTTTCATAGAATCATAGAGTATCAGGTTTGGAAGGGACCTCAGGAGGTCATCCTTGCTCAAAGCAGGACCAATCCCCAACTAAATCATCCCAGCCAGGGCTTGGTCAAGCCTGACTTTAAAAACCTCTAGGGAAGGAGATTCCACCACCTCCCTAGGTAACACATTCCAGTGCTTTACCACCCTCTTAGTGAAAAAGTTTTTCCTAATATCCAACCTAAACCTCCCCCACTGCAACTTGAGACCATTGCTCCTTGTTCTGTCATCTGCCACCACTGAGAACAGCCTAGCAGCATCCTCTTTGGAACCCCCTTTCAGGTAGTTTTTAAAAAGGTGAATAACAATGTAGCTGTCATTTTTTGAATGGAATCCCCTTCATGATATTTGGTGTATGAAAGTAAATTATATCTATTAGCCAACCAAACCAGCTGCTACCTTCTGCTTCCCTGCCCCCTTGGACACTTTTTTATTCCCTCATGGGCCTTGCACAACACTCCACCCTCCTCTGTGTTCTCCACACAGACTCACCCTCCTCCATTGGCCCTCACCCCACAAGTCTAAATAAGCTGGCCATGCTTAACTAGCCAAAATTGTCTTCAGGGCTGGAATGTACGTAGAGACCTATGTTACTCCTCCTCCGTCCTGAGCTCCAGATGTCCACTGCTCTAGTGCTGCTCCTACCCCAGACCCACAACTTTTGGTTCCCATATTCCCCTCACCACCACTCAGATAAAATACTCAAGCTAATTAGATAACATAAGTTATACAGGGGGAAGTAGTGAGAGCACCATCCAATACTCGTAGGTATATATGTTAGGGATGTGCTCGTCATGTGACCTCCATAGTTGCAGGTCAATTAAGAGTCCTTTTGTAAATCATATTTTAACCATCCTACTCTCCACAAACCCACTATCAATTTATAGCAAAGAGCTATTACTATGAAAAGTTTTATGATTAAGGAGAAAAAGAAAATGTTCACATGTGTAGGAGGAAAAACTTCAAGTGGCAAGCACTCATCATGAGCCTTTTTCAAAAAGTAGAAACAATTTGCTTTTCACTGGTGTATGCACAAGACTTGGATAGTAAGTTTGATGCTGAATTGCTTATGTAACCTTAACTTGTGATTTTCATGGTTAATGTTTGGGCTTTTTCAAATGCCCCCCCTCCCCTTTTTTTTACGTGGGAACCATGAACACATTTACAAATAATTTTTCATGAAAGATCATTGTTTCTCTAAATAAACAGTTCAATTCTGCATTCTGCCACAATACAGTCATCAGTGACTTCTACTGAGTTTAACTTAGCAACATTTGCTGTATCTTTTTGGGGGGAATATTAAAAAAAATTTTAAGTTAATCTGTTTTTCATTTGGTATTTACATGCCACAATTTTTATAATTTATACTCTTTTGGAGTGTCGGTTTGTGCGTGAAGACTATATAGGGATAATTAGATGAGGGATCTACTCAAATTCTTATAGTCCAATTTCAATAGAAGATGTTGAAAAAAGGCTGCTACTGAGTGCTAGTCATATGCTAAATCATTAAATATACCTGGGTTGGAAAGCAACTATTTCATACTATCAGCGGGATAGCCGTGTTAGTCTGGATCTGTAAAAGAGGCAAAGAGTCCTGTGGCACCTTATAGACTAACAGACCTATTGGAGCATAAGCTTTATGCTCCAATACATCTGTTAGTCTATAAGGTGCCATAGGACTCTTTGCCGCTATTTCATACTGTTAGAGTTTAAAATGGACTATCGGATTAAATGTAGCAAATCTAGGTATTAGAAGGCAATGTCTACTGTTCCAGTAGTGCTTTTGAACTTCATTGCCAGCAGCATTATGCAACAACATCCTTGTTCAGCAGTGTAGAAACAGATGCTAAAGGACAGGTCCACTGGACATCATCCCTTTAATTAATTACAAGTAATTTAGTGCTACAAAATACTCTGGGTTTTAGGTAAGCATAAAATGATGTACAGTAGAACCTCAGAGTTATGAATACCTTGGGAGTGGAGGTTGTTCGTAACTCTGAAATGTTCGTAACGTTGAACAAAACATGGTTGTGCTTTCAAAAGTTTACAACTGAACATTAACTTAATACAGCTTGAAACTTTACTATGCAGAAGAAAAATGCTGCTTTTAACCATCTTAATTTGAATGAAACAAGCCCAGAAGCAGTTTCCTTAGCTTGTCAAATCTTTTTTTTTAAAAAAAACTTTCCCTTTATTTTTTAGTAGTTTACATTTAACACAGTACTGTACTGTATTCCTCCCCTCCCCCCCCCCCTTTTTTTTTTTTGGTCTCTGCTGCTGCCTGATTGCATACTTCCAGTTCCAAATGAGGTGTGTAGTTGACTGATCAGTTCATAACTCTGGTGTTCGTAACGCTGAGGTTCTACTATAACATACTGCTTCTGTTCCTTTATAAGGTTAAAGTCGCCATAACTCCCTAGGATGTTCTTCCTGTGCTGCTTGAGTAGTTTGTTCAGGTGTGTTGAGGGACAAAATTGAGATTGCATAGTGTGCACTAATTTGTTGACTTTGCTAAGTATGAGTCCTTAATACAATTCCCCTTCCTACTTTCCTGCCTGTTATGTATTATATTTTCTTTTCTTTGCCCCCTCTTATGACATTGAAAGACTAAAGTAACTAACTTCTGTTCAATAGCCAGTTGGATTTATTCAGAATCACAGGGGTGGACTTTGGGTTTGTCTATAGGAACATTTCATTCATGTCAAGTTGGGATGTGAATTTAAATCTACTCTGCACTAGCCTGCTGTGGATGAACCGTGTGGACCCTCCTGACATGCATTAACAGTTCATTAATACACTTTGAGGTAGTCTTCTTTGAAACTTGTCAAGAGAATGGTAACCAAATGGTCTAAGGATATATCAGTTAATCTTGCTTAATTTTAAACATTTGGAGTTCCTATTTTACCTTAAGGAGAGCAATCAATATTAGGTTGATACACACTGGAATCAGGAAATGTTTTAAATTGCTTTTGACTAAGAAGAGAAATGAAAAAATACCAAAACTTGAATTTGTCTCTCTTGGGAACAATTGGTTGTTCGCTACAGTATTTTGCACATACAGCTACTCCATCATTATTTAATGAATATCTTTCTCTTTAGTTGGAGTAAAAGTCCACAAAGATGTAATTTTCTAGGCATTACTAATTAAAAATTACATTATTTTTCCAGTTCCATCTGTCATATGCAGACAAAGAACTACTGGAAAGGGAGCCTAGAGGTGAAGCCCAGCAAGAAATTTTTAGGCGAGCAGCCAAGGACCTTCCTATCTACACAAGGACAATGTCTGGAGGTAAATTCTGTTTGTTTCTGTGGTCAGTGAGACAAGTGTCTTGACACATTCATTGTCAGTAGGAAGTGAGATTTTTAGACGATGTTTTAAAAAAATGAATTGTCTTTCAAAGCTTAAAAGAAAAAACTGACCTAAGAATGATGCCCTATTATTATTATTTAGTAGAAATACATTATTTAAGATTCTGCAAATGCAGATTCTATGTAGTAATGAGTAATTATGGTAATAGAGTTAACAAGACACTAAAAACATAAAGAATGTTAATACTGAAATATTAGTCAAAGTTAATCTGATTTTTCTATTAAGCTTTATACATACCCACGATTTGTAACTGAAGACTGATTGAAAACACACTAATACTGTTCAAATCCTAACTAGTGTCAAGGCTGGTTTCAAAAGCAGCACTGGTTTACCTGTAGTTGTTTGATAGCTTGCAGTATTAACAAACACTACAGGAAGGTGAAATATATATTTGAAGGTTACATAATTTGACTTCTATTTTTCATTCCTGAAAAGGTAAATATTAATATCAGATTGTCTATGGCACCTACTATTGTGGCACCTATGCACGTCAGCTACAGTGATGAAGAAATATTAGCAAGAGCAAACGCCAAATCTGAAAACTAAACAGTCAAAGGCCTTACATTATATCATCAGTGTAATTAGTTTCAGATTACGCGTGTCTGCCAAGTAAGCAAACCTTAAAGGCAATATACAAAATAAAATCTATTATTAGGATAAAATCCTAAAATGGCTTCTTAGAATTAATGTGAATTTATTTATTAATTACTAATCATGTTACATAGCCTTTTATTGTATTTTTAGGTTTTGCAATGCTGACTTTTCTTTATTTGAAAAGTAGCTTCAGTGAAAAGCTTTAATAAATAATCCAGAATGCAATTTGTTGGAATATTTCTCATGTGTATTAAAAATTCAAAATGCACTTCACAAGTAGCTCTTAAATAGCCGTTATGTTAGGTGCTGAACATGTGCAACTCCCACTAAATTCAAATTGAATCATTTTATTGGAAGTTACAGGGAATTCAGGATTTGACTATAAATATTTATTTTTGAGTGGGTCTAAAGATGTTAAAATGTGCATAACCTTATGTTAGATCTAATGCAACATGGATATTTTTTCTTCTCAGCAATCAGATACTGTGACAGATGCCAACTTGTAAAACCAGACCGCTGCCATCACTGTTCCGTGTGTGACAAGTAAGAACAATTTTTTAATGTTAAATAACAATTGTTAAATCTTATTAATGCAAAAGAAAATAATTATAAAAATGCTTCTGCTAAATGGTAAAGAACTGAGCAATACATTTTTTGCTACTTTCTTGTTAATTACAAAAAATTATTTGGTGTTTCATTACAAAGACACTCTGAAAGGTATTCTTAAAGGTTTGTTTCTGCTTTTAATTTTCCGTACAAGCATCAAGAATGTTTACTTTTCTTTTTTTGTTTTTTATTGGACAGTTTCTTGGGTGAGTTCAGGGAGGTGTGATTTAAACTGGTGATTTAAAATCTAAATCAGCAAACAGGAAACCTTGATTTAAATAATTAATTTTAATCTTGTATTACATCTGTACTTTTTAGTTATTTTTCTAAAGAGAGGTACTTTTCTCATTGGTAACCATTAAAACATGTTTTGTAACTAAATATAGCCTTTATTATCCATTTGATACTCTTTTTTGCTAACTTGTAGGATACACTATATCTGTATACATTTATTTAAGCAATTATATAGCTTAATATACATTTATTCAGATTTGTATTTTTTGATTGTAAGAAAATAGCAAAAGAGCCATTTCTTGTTTTATTTGATTTTTTTTTTTTTTTTTTTTTACTTGTGATATGTGTCAAGCTGCCTTTGGATGGAAATTGGAATTCAATTAAAAATGCACAAAACATTTTTAAATTGTTTTTTTTAATAAATAAAACTACCCTAAACGTATTGGATACATAAAAAAATCAGCTTAATCAAACTGTTTTGTATTTCAAACTGATTTATTAAACAAAAGAAGTATTGTCTTTACTGAATTGGACAGTGATTCTGTCCACTATGTCCTTTGGGATTTTAGAACTAGTAGATCTCAGCCTCACACATTGTTTTTATTCATGTATTATAAGAGGAAAACAAGCTTTTCTGCTTTTTCAGCTCCCAGTGGGTTGCTCGACTTTGAATGAACTAGTCATTGAACTGAGCTAGTTGAATAAACTGAATTTAAGATGTTATTCTTTTGCTCCTGTCAAAAGCTAGGTTTAGCACTTCAATAAATTCCGGTTCCACGTGCTTAGTCAGTGACTTTCACCAGTTCAATGGTTTGAATTTCTTTAAAATTGTGGCAGCAAACATATACTGGTTGAATATTCAATTTAATTTAGTTTAAATTATTTTAATAGATTATAGTAAATTTAGGCCTTAAATGTAGGTTGTCAGTTTCAATTTTAATTTTCAATAGGTTGATTTTTAAAAAGAAAAAATGTATTGAATTTAAATTTAAAAAAAATCTTTCACTGATTTTTATCCACCGTAGATAACTCGCATGTGGATTAGGAGTGCTCTCTTCCCTTAGTAGAAGGGTAAGGGTGTTGAATTGTTAATGAAGAGCTTTTCTCCTGAGCATTTTAGTTAAGTTGGTGTTAACAAAATGTGGCGCTTTAAACAGTTCAAATAAAGATTACTAGCCTTCTTAAATAATCATACATCACTTCCTTGGTATCTCTGAGGTCTTAAACATATTAGTTCTCCAGTCATCTATTGTCTTCCAGAGTGGACATAACTTTTGAAGGATAAAAACCTGGATCCCCCCACACTAAGTTCCTCCACACTTGGATCCTGCCATGATGAGCCTGCCTGCCCACACCTGGTGTGCCTGGAATGGAGGGCCAGGGCTGCGAGGTGTTTCTGGGGTGGGCTCGGCTCTTGCACTGTGTCAGGGTTGAGTGTAGCTCATCGCTGAGTCTATGTCGGGGCGGGGGGCTGCAGGGTGATCTCCCACCTCTGTGCAGCCAGTGGCCTCTGCTCCCCACTGCCATCCTGGAGCCTCCACATTTATTTATTGACAAATAAAATTTGCAGAATTTTAAGATATTGCGTGCATAATTTTTATATTTTTGGTGCAGAATTCCCTCAGGAGTAATTATCCTAGTGCTTAGGAGCCCTAGTCATGGACCAGGACCCCATTGTGCTAGATGCTGTACAAACGCAGAACCAAAAGACAATTCCTCCCCTAAAGAGACAATAAATGGATACAGACCGACGGGCGTACAAGGAAAGAGGCAGGATTGGTCAGCTTGGGTAGGCAGTGGTCTCAGTACACAAGCAGCCTAACTGGTGTCAGGAATTTTGTAGGCATCACAGCAAAGGAGAGTTTAAAAAAGAGTTTGAAGGAGTACTGGGGTAGCTTTGCAGCTGTTTAGAGGGTGTACCTCCCAAGCATGAGGAAGAAGCTTGAGAGAAAGCACAAATGTGCTTGTTTGAAAATGTAACAGTTGGGCATTGGAGGCTGGCATCGTAGGTTGATCTTTGTGAACTTCTGCAACAACTTGTGGATAATGTCAATACAAATTCATGGTAATGTGCTCATATATAGTAACTTGTTAAGTTATGTAATAAAAGATGGCAAAAATATAATTTGAACCGCCAACTATTACTTTTCAAAGGGGGGAAAAGCCTACTTCTACTGTAGGCAGGTGGTGCATTATGTGAGCAGACTTGACTATAACTGTGAATGAGATTTATTCTGAGGAAGGCTATGTAGCTGATTGGCAACCCATTCTCCTGGATATATGAAATCAGATATTTTGTAGCATTTGTGTTTAGTTTAAACTCTAAACTTCCTGTTTATTTTCCCATTATTTTAACATATATATAATTGTTTGCTTTCTTTTAAAGATGTATTTTGAAAATGGACCATCATTGCCCTTGGTGAGTATAGTTCATACCTTTTATTTCCCAAATTAGATGAGATACAGTTTTGAGGGGCTTGATGTGAAAGACATGTTTCACTATTACAAGAGATTGGAGTATATAGACCAGAAGATTCTTTCCAGCCCAATGATGAGTCTGTTATAGTTTGGCATAGTAGAGTGATGCAGTTCCCATTTTACACTGTATATATGCATTTTTTTTAGACTTGGATGAACATACACATAATATTTTAGGTACTAAAAGATTTTTTCATTCTTCATGAATTGGGAAGAAAATTATTAAGGAATAAGTAGAACCCAGTCAGGACATAGGATGGACTGATGATTGGGGCCAAAACCTTGGATTTCAAAGTTACCTTTTTCAGCTGCTCCTGAAGCCTGCTTCCTGGAGCCACTTAGTCTAGGATCTGTCAATGAAGGTAGCCTGAGAGGGTCCCCTACATTTCCATCTTAGCCATTGTCAGATCTATAAAGGATGTAAAACTTATGTCTCTAGAGGAATTGCAGACATGTTCATGTTTGTTATAAGACATCAATTAATTAATGATGGCTTGAAAGGCTGATGGAATTATTTGTTTATCACTACAAACATGCTGATAATGTGTATATGGCTGGGGATATTTTTAAAACAAAAACTAACTGGATTTAATCATATTCCTTTCCTTTTACCCTTTATATGTCACTTACTTAGGCAATTACCATATTGTTCCACCCCATCCACCCTATCATCCTCAGAGGTGTGGGGGAAGAGGGAGAGGCTTTGTCTGGGGGAAAAAAACCTTTGGCTTTTCTACGGGAGTTTGAAGAGGGGCACCATTCTGCACTGGGAAGAAAAGCTTCTCCCCCTTGGGATTAGAGTAGGACCATGTTTTGGGGCCTTGCTGTGGTCAGGCTAGTCACCCCTTAGGGCTAGGAAGCAATTTTTCCCTCACTTCTGGAATGACCTGGGCATTGTGGAGATTTTCTTTTGCCTTTCTCTCAGAAGCTCAGGGACCTGGTGGGTAAGTCAGGTTGTAAAATTAAGTTTTGTTGCAACTTGGCAGGTGCCAAGTGCAGGTAATAGGGGGGCCCAGTTTCTGATAAACTGAAGTTGGAAGTGGATTAGGAGAAGGCATCTCCTAATAAAGGTGGGGAATGGGGTAGGGAGTCATAATGTCTGGAACAGCAAGGAGACAAACGCCTCTTCTCTCCCCCTTTAGTCCTTGTATGAGGAGGCAGTGGGGTCCTAGCACTGCTGTTGGCACCAGATTAATGGGATGGGGGACTGACAGCAGTCGTCCACCAGTTGGTATGGATTACAAAGGAACGATGACCTGCAATGGATGGATTACTCTTGGACAGTTCCCAGATGTGTTCCTCAATAATGTCGAGGCCTAGTTAAAACACATTCCTGGTGTCTTGTCTTTCTACAGTGTCTTGGACAGTGTCTTTTTGTAAAATACATAATACACTGGGGTTGTGATCTTAATCTGGAGCCTCTTGCACTTCTGTAATTTCAACAGTTAATAATAATTTCACCAGTACTTCTAGCAGTTGTATCTGACTTTCATGCTCACAGTACCATGTGTCACAGAAGTGGGCTACCCCAGTAGCATAAACATTTCTAAAATAAATTGGGACATTGGTTTATAGAGCTCTTCTGGCCTTCAAACAACCCCCCTATCTCTCCAAATTCATCATCAGAAGCAAGCACCCCGCAGATGAAGACACACCAGCTCAAAGCAGCACCAGGCCTTGCCAGAACAACAGATGCAAAACCTACAGACATATCTCCACTGCTAGAATGATCAGCACCCCCACAACACACCTTTCAAGATCCATGAGTTCTACACATGTGTATCACAACATGTGGTGCATCTCATCCAGTGCACTAAGTGCCCCAATAAAACTATGTGGGTGAAATCAGACAATCACTACACTCTCAAATGAATTCTCACAGGAAAATGATAAATGACAAAAAAAAAACACTGTATCACCTGTGGGGAACAGTTTTCACTAAGTGATCACTCCACATCTGACCTGTCAGTCCTCACCCTCAAAGGAAACCTGCACAATACTTTCAAAAGATGAGCCTGGGAGCTTAAATTCATAACTTTGCTAGACACTAAAAATTACGGACTCTGGATTTATGGCTTATTACAACAATCTATAATCCACTAACACTCCCCTCCTGTTCTGCGTTCTCCCACCCGCTTCCTCTCCTCACTATGACTAGAGGGGTGTTAACTGGCCACTTCAGTTTGAATGATCCCTTGAAATGTGTGTTAATTACTTATGATAAACAATCTTTTTCACTTTGTATTTAGCTGTGACTAAGGCTAAGATTTTGTCATGGTTATTTTTAGTAAAAGTCACGGACAGGTCACGGGCAATAAACAAAAATTAATGGAAGCCATGACCTGTCTGTGACTTTTGCTGCCTCGGGTTTCCCCCATCACCGTGGTGGCTGGGAGCTGTGGGGTTTCCCGTCGACCCGCAGCAGCTGGGAACTGCAGGGTAACCATATTTCCCAAAGAAAAAATGGGACACCCCACCCACTTCCCAAGGCCTGCCCCGCCCATGCGTGAAGCGGTCGCCCATTGGTGGAACCCCGAGGAGGGCCCCCTCCGGAGTCTGTCACTTATCGCTGCAACTTTGCAGGGGGCCCCCTGTCGCTTGTCGCTGCTGTCACCGGAACCCTGCCAGGGCCACACTGGCTGTCAGCTCCAGAGTCCTGCAAGCCCCTGGGGCTGAAGGAGAGAATGTCACGGACGTCTCTAAAAGTCATGGATTCCATGACTTCCATGACCTCTGTGACATAAACGTAGCGTTAGCTGTGACACTCTGAATACGTTTCCCAGAACTGAAGAAGAGCTCTGCGTAAGCTCGAAAGTTTGTCTCTCTCACTAACAGAATTTGGTCCAATAAAAGATATTATTTTACCCACCTCATGTCTCTCATAAAATTTAGCTTTTTCTTCTACAGTGTTAATTCTGAGCGCTGAACAAATTGTTCAACCCTTTATAAGCACAACTAGATTCTTGTCATGGAAAATGCTATTTCCATTGATGTTATCTTCAGAGCCTTGGAGGTTTTCAATATCTAATTACAAATCAAGCTATTATAAGGTTCACAAAACATGTAGTTTTTTCTAAACTTGATTTGTCATGTGTTATCCTAAGGCAGACCCAAATTTTCATGTGAATTTAGAAGTCAAATTAGAAACCCATTGCCTCAAGCTACATACTGCAAAAGTAGCACTCATTTGACACATAAAGGGCAATTAACAGATCTATTTATTCAGACCGTAGGCTTTTAGGAATACAAACTAATTTCCTTTCAGTAGAGTTGGCTTTGTTTACCCATTTGAAGACATTCTCTATCCAAATTGATAGATTTTGTATAGGGCAGACATATCCGGCTCAAAGCAAGTCTCTTTCACTGTCTTTCATTTTAATCCAATAAACCCTGAGCCAAAATGAGGCCGGTAGAGGATATAGAGTGGGTGCTGGTAGTGTATTGATGAATTTCAGGGGACATTTTATGAAATCCATAATACAGATTTGTACTTAGCTTGTTGAAGTCATAGAAGCCCTGAACCCCCTTGTTTCCACTCCATTAAAGAATACCTTTTTTAAATCCTTTACCAATTCAGTTTAACTGATCACTATATCCTTTCCCTAGGAAGTATCTTCACTGGACATCCGCTCCACATTTACATAACGAGTTGCAACATAATAGCCTAACTCCCGTTTCATGTTCGCCCCAACTAAGCCCCTCAGAACCCACTGTGGGGAAGGCAAACCTCCCCCCATACTTCATCTTGGGCAGTCTGGCAGTGAGGGAAAATTCCTTCCCAGCCCCTGGATAAAGGAGTGACTAGTGCAGTGCCCACAGCAGATTTTGACAAAACCCGGTATGTCACCACTTCTAGTTGCTGCTCTTCCCGGTCCAGGTAAAAGAGGGTTTTTCCTGCACTGGAATGGACCGATATAGTCCCTCCACTCTCTTCTGGTCATGTGATGTGGGGTTGGGGGGGTGGGGGAAATGGGTCACTGTCTCCATGCTGACCTGATCTGCAGCCGCAGCAGAAAGTCACTTTCTGGTGTTCTAGCCCTTAAAGGGGCACACGCCTTTTCCAACAAGTCAAACAACGGCCACCACCGCTTAATATGCTGTGAGGTCACTTTTCAAAAGAAAGTTACGGAAGATTGCTTTTCCATTAATCCAGTCAGTTGAGCTAAGAGTCTGCCAAAAGATTAAGCTGACTCTTGCCTTTGTTTTAAGGAAGTATAGCTTGTCTATGTTGTGTGCATTAACCCACTAGGTAGGGTCTAAATTCTAGTGTGCACCAGTAGGTCGTGCACTAACTGGCTGTGTGGACCCTGCTGGCTCGTACTAAATGCTTACACTAGGGAGCTTAGTGTGTGCCAGCAGAGTCCACATGGCTGGTTAGTGTGAAACATGCTGATGCACACGAGAATTTACACCCAAGCCTGGTGCGCACTAACCCACTGTGTAGACAAGCTCTTTGAATTATTTCTTTGTAGCTTGCCACTTTAGAGTTCCACCTTAAGTTTCTCTATCATACAACCTATGTTATACTCCATTTATTTAGCTTATTTCCCCTTTACACATTAATATAGTTCCTGCATCTTTAACTGATTAGATAACAGACTTGGAAGGTTTTAACGTCTACTTGGGGAAACAGTAATAAACAAAACCCACATATGCACACTTAATGGAAGGTTGGAGAACTCGGGTGTCTCTGAATTCTATTCTGTGGCCTACTGCAGTGCCTGTTTGCCTAAAATCAAACCGTCCTTTGCATTCCTTATTAGTAATAAACTTCATTTAGCATTTGACCAAATAGTTATCCAGACCCAAACTCAAACCTGGCCCATGTTCCCTATAAGATGCAGCCAGCTTTCACCAATGATGGTTTAGGTCAGGAACACTTCAGGAAATGTGCTGCAGCAGAATCCTCCTTTGCTTCTTTGGAGACTACAGAAATGGTTATCTTTTGAATTGTAAAGAGAAGGTTTTTTTTCTTGGTGTTGATCTGTTTTAAAAGACAGTCTTTATTAATTGAGTCATTTCAAGTTTCAGCACCTCATAAGCTTGATTTATTTGTCGCTTTGAATTAAATATTCTTTCAGGCTTAAGAGCTTTTCATTTTGTCTCTTTGTTTGAGGTTAGGATTCTCTATTTAATCCTTTCTTTCAATATGTTAAAGATTGTGATTCCAAAATCCTGACCCTTTTAAGCAACTTTAGTCTTGTTCAAAATACGTGCAACTATAGTTATAAGATTGTAAATGTAGTGTCCCTTCATTCCAGTTGGTAATGGCTTGATATGGTTTCCAGTGTACCCATCTCAATAGTGTGATTATCTTTTATTAGTTAGTTTAAATGTTTAAGAAATATTATAATAGTAAAACGTCATATTGGAGATTGCCATAGTTAAGGCTTGGAAGTTTCTCTACAAAATCCTGATAGTCATCCATATGTTAATTTGTCAAAAATATTCCTTTCAAATTAGGCCCTTTCTATGCCTGATTTCAGACTGAGGATTTTTGTTGAAATTGAGAGAGCGTGGGGAGGACTTGTGGAAGTTCTTTAAAATACTATTTTGGAGTCCAAAAGCAAACAGCTGCATCTCTCGTCCATCTGTATTAAATACTTTTTTTTAAAGTAATGTGTTAATGAAAAATTTCATAGACAGTTTATGGTACTAGAGAGATATACAGGAAGCTACTATTTTTGTTTACAGATTTATGTTAAAATTATTTTACAGTAAATGAGTACATTAAAAATTAGACTAAATCAATTAAAGAAAGATTATTAAAATGTATTTGTTTTCATTCAGTTTTTCATGTACTTATTTTTTTTGTTGCCAGGGTGAACAACTGCGTTGGATTCTCCAATTACAAATTTTTCCTTCTTTTCTTGGCTTATTCTCTACTGTACTGCATTTTCATTGCTGCAACAGATTTACAGTATTTTATTAAATTCTGGACAGTAAGTACTTATCTTTAACCCATATTCTTATTTGAAAAGTGTGGTTCTGTAAATGTAAATGCTCTCAGATCTGTATGTTCAGAGCTATATATTTAGCAAGTGTATATATATATCTCCTTTTGAGTTGTAAAATATCAATATTTATAGTCACATTAACTCATTTGTTTAGTTTTTAATTTGTAGTCTGTGTTCATATAAAGCATGAACTTTCCTTCCACAGGCTACAGTCTTCTCTTAAAAACTGAAAGTTTTCCTGAGTGGTGGTGATATGTCAAACATTGTGATGTGGAAGAAAGTGAAATGAATAGATTTTAGTTACTGTGTGTCTTTACACTTCTAAGATGGTGACAATAAAATTGTTCAATGTATGAAAAGCAGAAAAGAGAGACTATGGAAAAGAGGCTATAAGAAATATATAACTCTGTTACGTTTGGTCACTAAGTTACAAATTTAAGCTGGCCTCAGCAGTTGACTCTGATTTTGTGTTCATATATGTGCCGTATCATAAGCACAAACAAAGGGCATGTCGGCACAGCAACTAAACACCTGTGGCTGGCCAGGGCCAGCCAACTCGGGCTTGCAGGACTCAGGCTGCGGGGCTGTTTCATTGTAGTGTAGACTTCTGGACTTGGGCTGGAACCCAACCTCGGGGACCTTCCCACCTCGCAGGGTCCTGGGTCCTGGAGCCTGGGCTCCAGCCCGAGCCAAGATGTCTACACAGCAATGAAACAGGCCCGCAACATGAGCCCTGCGAGTCTGAGTAGATGGGCATTGGCCAGCCACGGTTGTCTAGTTCCTGTGTAAACATACCCTAAGAGTCCTCAGCTGCAAAACTGAATATGCTTTTGGATGTCAGGTAGTTTGACTTGCTTCCGAACAGGTTGGTGGGTATATGTTCAGTGGTAACAGAACACCTCTAGTATATTTCAAGTATAAGACCCGTCATCCCATCAGCTGTGCACACATAACTTTCATTTAAGTTCATGGGACATACAAATCAACATGTTTTAATGGTTACCAATCAATGAGAATCAACCCCACCTTAGGAAGGTAACTAAAGTAATGCAAAACAAGATTAAACTCAAGGTTTCTGGCTTGTTGATTTTAATCATAATTAAAATTGGTGAAATAAATCACTTTGATTTAAATCAGTCCACTAGGCGTGCATATGAAAATGTCCTGCTTACTGTCGTCTGAATGTACAGCAAAGAATATGCCCTTAGATTTGTAACAGTGCTGTTTTCTTTGTGAACTATAGGTCAGTCATTCTGACAGGGTTAGTTTCACAAGTTGGTTATTTTAAATATAAAAGGCTCTACTCTAAAAGCCACTTCAGTGTGTAATTGAGATTCAAATGAGTTTAAAGGACTTCTGTTGTCAATATTTACAGTAACTCCTCACTTAACGTCCTCCCGGTTAACGTTGTTACGTTGCTCTATTAGAGAACATGCTCGTTTAAAGTTGCACAGTATTCCCTTATAAATGTTGTTTGGCTGCCTGCTTTGTCCTCTCCTTGCAGGATTCTCTGGAAGAGCAGCCCGTCCTCGTGGGGGCTTGGAACTAGGGTGGGCCGACAGCCCCCCATCAGCTCCCCTCCACCCCAGGGCAGCACCTTCCACCCACCAGCAGCGGATCAGCGCCTCCCTCCTCATGCCTCCTGCCCACTGCAATCCACTGTTTTGCGGCATTCAGGAGGCTGAGGGGGACAGGAGGAACGAGGATGCGGCGTGCTGGGGGGAGGGCCTGGAGCGGGGGCGGGAAGAGGCAGGGCAGGAGTGGGGCCTTGGGGAGAAAGGGTGGAGTGGGGGCAGGCCTGGGGCAGAGCCGGGGGTTGAGCACCGTCCTGCAAAGTCGGCGCCTGCGCTTGTACCTGAGTCACAACGGGGAAAGCTGCCGCTGCTGAAGGTGCTTCCTAGCCTAACATGGCACCTTCAGCCTCCTTGCCCATCTCATTGTCTGCAGTAGGCTGTGTATGTGTGGGGTAAGGCGGGGCACCTCCCAACTACTATATGTTTGTAATCACACTCCACATGCACGCTACCCCCCAGTGATTCACCATCGTTTTATGGCCCAGCCGCTGCCCTCCTCCCTGCTCGGGAATAGAGCACTACACCAAGCGCTTGCGGAGGCTTCGCCCGAGGCCACCAGCTGCCTCCAGAGCAGCTGCGGGGGTGCACAGTGGCAGCCCCACCTTGATGTCTTGTGCCTGAATACACAACGTCCATCTGCTCATCGCCCCTTCGCGGGAGTGGGATAAGAACACAGGGCAGCAGCCCACCCAAAGCAAGCTCATAGCGTTCCAGTGTTTGCTTCGCTCTAGCAAGTGGGGAGAAGTGGTGTAGGGATGCACAGAACCTGGCCCTGATCTCATGAAAGTCTGCGAAATCCACGGGAGTTTTGCCATACGCTTCAGTGCCAGCTGCATCTCTCTGCCCCTGCATGCACACAGCAGGGAGTGGCACAGCCCTGCAGCAAATGTTATTTTCCTCCTCTTACAACAGTGACAACTACATTGGCTGCAGTGCTGCCCCAGTGTTGACTGCATGGTTACTATGGGAGGTACAGCAGGGCCGGTTTGTCCAGGGCACCCTGGAAGATGGGTCTTTGGTCCTCCAGCAGGGCTCCTGTGAAAGTAAGAACCTGCAGGTGTAACTGATTCCATAACTAGTTCTAGCCTAAACCTACAGGGCTTCCAGTAAGGGAGGATGGAGAATGACATGGGTTTTCCAAATTCTTTCCCTTTCAGTAATTGATTGATGCTGCATGACCCCAATCACTCCAGGCTGAAGGGAGTGAAGAGTAGCACGTGCATGTGCTGTCCGGAGGAGTATCATGCAGCATCATGAGTCAAAAACATCCAGCAAGTGATAGTGGAGTGCCTAGCAGTAGGAAAACCATTAGATAGGGTACTAAATTAGACATTTTAAGGTCTTTTGATGCAGGTGAGCATGCGGTAGGCATTGGCATCGCTCTAGGTCTTACTCCGACCACTGAGAACAATTCGGAGTAATGCCGACAAGATCAGGGATAGTGCTCGGTGTGTAATACCACGTAGTGCTGCTACAATAAGTCGATCAAGAAGTTGTTTGCCAGAAAACATGGAGCGTCTTCTCTCAGTGTGGATAGAGGACCAAAACCAATGGAACATACCTCTAAATTTGTTACTGATACAAGCTAAGGCAAAAAGTTCGTATGACAATTTGAAGAGAGACCAAGGTAAAGGATCACAGACAGAGACATTCACGGCAAGTCGGGGATGGTTTGATCGGTTCAAGAGGCGCTTCCACCTGCATAACATCAAGATGTCTGGTGAGGTGGCTAGTGCCGATACTGCAGCAGCTAAAAAATTCCCAGAATATCTCAAGAAAATAATTGAGGAAGGCGGCAATTCCCCTAAGCACGTCTTCAGCGTCGATGAAACGGGCCTCTACTGAAAGAGGATGCCTGAGCGGACTTACATTCCAAGAGGAGAAGACAGCGCCCGGATTTAAAGCAACTAAAGGCCAGCTAACCTTGCTTCTAGGAGGTAATGCTGCTGGAGACATGAAGATGAAACCACTGACAGTGTACCAATCTGAAAAAACATGAGCTCTCAAGGGATTTTCAAAGGAACACCTTCTGGTCATTTGGAGATCCAATAAGAAGGCATGGATAACGAGCTATTTTTTCAGAATGGCTGACTCTCCATGCTGTCCCTGCATGGAAGGAATACTGTGCCAAGGAAAATCTTGATTTCAAGATTTTATTGTTTATTGATAATGCACTGGCTCATTCAATCAACCTGGACGACCTGTGCGAAAACTTCCACATTGTCTTTCTGACACCTAATACCACATCACTCATCCAACCCATGGACCAAGGATCCATCGCTGCATTTAAGGCATTTTACTTATGCTGTACTTTCAACCAGCTCATCAGAGGCACCAATGGGGAAGGCAAACCTACAATTCGGCAATTTTGGCATGACTACAACATCCTCAAGTGCATGAATACCATCGGTGAGTCTTGGGCTGAAGTTACTCAGGCATGCATAAATGGTGTGGGGGGGAAGTTGTGGCCTGAATGTGTCAATGACTTAAAAGGATTTTAAAATGTTGTCCCCGCTATGAAGAAAGATATCCTCGGCTTGGCCAAGAAAATGGGTTTTGGTGAGGTGGAAGAAGTCGATGTTACACAACTTCTGCAATCACACGGAGAAGAGCTAACCAATGAAGATCTGATGCAACTAGAGGTGATGAGAGCAAAGAAAGAAGAGGGCCAAGAAGTAAAAGAAGAACCAACCCATTGGAATTTGACTGCCAAATGTCTTTTTGAAGCTTTCCAAATGATTGAAGCTGGCTTGAAAATCCTCAGTGATGATGATCCTGACAGGGAATGCAGCTCCAGAGTGATTAGGGCAGTTGGTCACGTAATGACTTGCTATAAAGAAATTTACCAAGGGAAAAAAAAAGAAAACAAAACAACAATCTCTAGATGTGTTTTTTCGAGTTGGGAAAGTTCAGCAAGAGGAGCAGCCAGATGATCCACCTTCTGACTCCACCACCTCAACCAAGCTTCACAATCATCGTTGCTGTGTACAGTATTAAATTGTTTGTTTAAAATTGTTTAAAACTTATACTGTGTATGTATATAATGCCTTTTGTCTGGCGAAAAAAACTTCCTTGGAACCTAACCCCCCCCCCCCCCCATTTACATTAATCCTGATGGGGAAATTGGATTTGCTTATCATCATTTTGCTTAAAGTTGCATTTTTCAGGAACATAACTACAGCGTTAAGTGAGGAGTTGCTGTATATTCTCTCTTAAAAAGGCCAAATTCTGCTCTAATTCATGCCCCTTGAAAGAACATGGGGGGTGGAATGTGGCCCTTTCTCTCTAAAGGGACTATATTACTTTCCTGAGAGATGCGGTTGCATAGGGGTCTGTGAGTTAGTGTTGAATCTTGGTTGAGTGGATATTATTAATATGGCTAAAGGAGTAGTTATTTTTCCTGCCTTAACATTTTGGTTTTCTTTCCTTCTTTATAGAATGGCCTTCCTGATACTCAAGCCAAGTTCCATATCATGTTTTTATTCTTTGCTGCAGCCATGTTTTCAGTCAGTTTATCCTCTCTTTTTGGTTATCATTGTTGGCTAGTCAGCAAGAATAAATCTACATTAGGTAAGTAATGTCATAGTCTACCTTGCCATCAATGAGTATTATTACCTTTGTGATTATTCCAGTCATATCAAGCTGTTGATATCACATAATAAATCACACAGAAAAGGTGGATTTTAAAGGACTCTGCTTTCTTAGTAATAAATGAGTGCAGAGATACTCAGGATGATGGTACCACAGTGTAAAGCCCTAACTATATTAAAAGTATAATCAGTTACAGCGTGGTTAAAACTGGTAGCCTGGATGAGGCCTAACTGTGTCTCCATTACCTGGTAACAGATTTGGCCACGTCCATGTTTGGCAACATCCATAACTGCATCAGGGTCCCTGACTCCATAATAGTTGTAGGATACATGGGTCCTAAAAGATGTGTCTATGCTACATCTACACTACGAGCTAGGAGTGTGGTTCCTCTGCTTGTGTACATATACCTGCACTAGCTCTCATCATAACTTGTAGTGTAGACATAGCCTATGTGTTTCTCACCTTCACTCTCTGTTGTTAGTTCGTTATTTCAGTCAGTGATATGGTAGCAACAAGTTTCTAGATCTCTAAACACTCTTCCTCTTGATGCACGCTGAGTTTGAGGCAGGGGAGTGGAAGAATTAGATCTGGGGGGTTTTCTCCTGCTAATGCAGATATTAACAGTTGTAGGGGAATCTGTGCATGCTTCAAGCCCATTCCTTCGAGTGTTTCTCTTTCACAGTATCCCAGGAAATCTAACGTCCATTTAGAAATTAATCACAAGCGCAGGAAAGTGATTCAAATTCAAATTGGTAATAATGAGAGAAGAAATATGAGTCAGATTATTTAAAAGCCATTAATAAAATAAGTAGAATACTTATTTTTAATACCATAAACTGCACCCATGAAGATTTGTGAGTTCATAAACAAGCATATGCTATTTTAGTGTAAGGGAACTGGCATATAAAGCTACAAAAATTTAAATCTCTGCAGTGTCCCAGGCGGGCCTTGTGTACTGGCAGTAAACTTTATACAAGGAAATGATTGGCTTATTCCGTAAGGCCAATAAGGGAAAGACCAAGCTATAGGAGTTACATGGTGGAAGGAGAACTCCTGTGAATGTGCTCTCTGGATCAGACACACTGCAGCTCCTTGTGCTAGACTTAACTGTCTCTTCTCTTTCTATTGTCGCTGCAGTAATTTCCCTACAGAACCCTAAAAGGGTAGAATGAAGATCTCAGGCCCTTATAAAAAGTCTGAGGAGTAAAAGGGGACTTCTCACATCCGTCCTGGTGTGTGAGGGAAACCCGAATGTCAAAGTGGGTGGCTCCTTTCCTTTTTCTCCCTTTGTAGTTGTTTGATTTGAGAATGGGTTGAAAAATTTCCTCAGTGAGGCCTCTCTTTTACCTTGCTGGACTCTGCTATGGGGCAGTTACAGGGGGAAACCTCTTTACACCACACAACTCCCTGGCTCACTGAATCTGTCAGACAAGGGAAAACTCCTGCTTCCTCCCCAGCAGTAGGGCGGCTTCTCTAGATGTCAAGTATCAGAAGGGTAGCCGTGTTAGTCTGGATCTGTAAAAGCGGCCAAGAGTCCTCTGGCACCTTATAGACTAACAGACGTATTGGAGCATAAGCTTTCGTGGGTGAATATCTACTTCGTCAGATGCATGTGACGAAGTGGGTTTTCGCCCATGAAAGCTTATGCTCCAGTACATCTGTTAGTCTATAAGGTGCCACAGGACTGTTGGCCGCTTCTCTAGATATGGCAATTGGGCACTAATACCAGTGTCTTCATCTTTCAAAAGGAAGTAATTTTTGGAGGCTGCACAATACCTGAACTGGCATTATGCAACCCCCACCAAAAGGAAATATTGCATAGCCGAAAGCCAATAAGCCTGTTGTTACCAGCATAATTATCTAAATAATCAGTGGGTGTTAATTAAAAATGTATTTAGGCAGGAAATATGACAAACCTGTCTCATTTTCTAGAGGCATTCAGAGCACCTATATTTCGTCATGGAACAGACAAGAATGGTTTTAGCTTGGGCTTCAGCAAAAATCTAAGACAGGTGTTTGGTGATGAGAAGAAATACTGGCTGCTCCCTGTATTTACAAGGTATGCTTGGAAGAAAAATACGGTCTTTTAATACATGAGATACGGATATCAGAAAGTAGTCAGCAACACTTTTTTTTACACCAAATCATGTGAAATAAAGCAGGTGCTTTGAAATTAGGAATTGTAAAATAAATATTTGAAGTATTGTTTTATTTTGCTTGTATAAGTGCTACACTGATTCTAAACTTCTTTTTCTCTGTAGTCTAGGAGATGGTTGCTCCTTCCCAACTTGTCTTGTTAACCAAGATCCTGAACAAGTTTCCACGCCTGTTGGACTTAATTCAACAACCAAAAAGTATGTCTGTTTATGTCTGCCTTAAGTTTGTCATTTACCTGTCATACTGTGAATTTCTCCACTTTTTATTTGCTTATTATTTTTAGGCAGCTGTCACTAATGCAGTCATATATATATGCATTTTAAAAGTATCCTACTAAGAAACAGAATTTAAGGCATCTATGTAAAGTTCTTTTAATTCAGCTGATTTCTCAGTTTCATACCTTCATCATTTTAAACCTAGCAAAGCAATCTCCCTAACATGCCATATGAATAATACTGCTGAATGTGGGAGCAATACATTCTATTTTCTTTTTATCAGCTGTGTTGCTCGTCTCAGTTTAGCTGTTTCCCAACCCCTGAATTTTGACAGTCTATCTAGCCACAACAAATCGTACTTTGCATAGCTACTAAAACAGGTAATTGGTGAGCCTGTTTGAGATATTCCCAAATTAAGTTCCAAGTTTTTCAGTATAGGAGCTGTTTCTTTTTGTATACTGTGCTGCATCTTGCAAAGGGGGTCCCAATCTTCAGTGGTGCTTTTGGGGCAATGTGCAATACAAACGATAACATTCCAAAAAATATCAGTGTGTTTTACTTCTGTATTACCCTTAGCCTTTACCAATGTGGGATTCCACAATGGTCAGTCTCCGTGTCAGATTCATTCATATTTAGATGCCACTATCAATCCTAGTGATAGTACGTTTCACAGCTGCAGTCGTTCAGAACCGGTATAAATGCAGGTATATGCCTCTTAACCTAGGTAGGTATGGCTACATAATAGTAGCTCATGTCTAACATTGTGTGGCACAATTTTTAGCAATTTCTTGTGGAACTGAAAGTGTGCCTTATACTTTTTGTTAATGTTGGCAGAGATCAGTAGAAGGTGATCCAGCTGCATTCAGTCAGTAATTCTAACATAAATGATCCATCCAAATCGAACTGTATTTCTTTACCAATACACCATTATCGTCTTACAACCTGACCTACTATTTTGTAAGTTGTCTTCAACTTTGGAAAAATGGAAAAAACTTTCCTAAATATGTAGCAATAATATATAAAATCACTATTAATGTTGTTTTACTAATTGCTGTAGCACTCCTGGCCATGGCTATTAGACACTTTAATTACAAGATTCAATCACAAAGCAATAACAGAAGAGATTATAAAGATTAGAAATTTGTTTAGAAACCAAATATATCTGAATTTGGCTCATCATCTTTATTAATTACTTTGCCTAAAAATGGGAGGCTTGAGAGAGCTAGATATTTGGTGAGGCTGTTAATGTTCAAACATGAGTTCTTGAGCAGGGGCTTGCCCACAGCTTGTTTAAGTGTGTCTGGCAGCTTGGCTTTCCAAAGGCTAATTTTAGTCAGTATAAATCCTGTCTGTTCACTGACTTCAGTAAGGATACAGAATCATTGAAATGTAGGGCTGGAAGAGACTTTGAGAGGTCATCTAGTCCATCCTCCCCACACTGAGACTGGACCAAGTATATCTAGAGTGTCCCTGATAGGTGTTGTCGAACTTGGTCACAGAAACCTCCAGTGATGGGGATTCCACAACCTCCTTTGGAAGCCTGTGCCAGTATTTAATTACCCTTATAATTAGAAAGTTTTTCGTAATATCTACTCTCTCCTGTTAATACACCCCCCAGAATATTAGCCTTTTTTGAACTTCATCACATTGTTGGCTTATACTCAATTTGTGATCAGCTATTACTGTCAGATCCTTTTCAGTGGTACTATTCCCCCTTTTCTAGTTGTGCATTTGATTTTTCTTCCTAAGTGTAGTACTTTGCACTTGTCTTTATTGAATTTCATCTTATTTCAGACTAATTCTCCAATTTGTCACAGTAATCTGGTCATCTAAAGTGTTTGTAAACCCTCTGAGCATGGTGTCATCCGCAGATTTTATAAACATACTCTCCACTCTGTTATCCAAGTCATTAATGAAAATATCGAATAGTACCAGACCTAAGGCAGACCCCATTAGATACATCCTTCCAGTTTGACAGTGAACCATTGATAGCTACTCTTTGACTATGGTTTTTCAACCAGTTGTGCAGCCACCTTAGAGTAACTTCATCTTATCATCATATTTCCCTCGTTTGCTTATGAAAATGTCAGGTGTGACTGTGTCAAAGGCCTTACTATAATCAAGATAGATCATAACTACTACTTTCCCCCCATCCACTAGGCCAATAACCCTGTCAAAGAAGACGGTTGGGTTGGTTTGGTATGATTTGTTCATGACAAATCCATGTTGGCTATTACTTATCACCTGATTATCCTCTACAAATTGAGTGTTTAATAATACGTTCCAGTATCTTTCCAGAAATTGAAATTATGCTGACTGGTATATAATTTGCCAAGACCCTCTTTTTAAAGATAGATACTATGTTTGGCCTTCTCCAGTCCTCTGGGACCTCACTTTTCCTCCATGAGTTCTCTAAGATAATCGCTAGTGGTTCTGAGATTGCTGTAGCTAGTTCCTTAAGTAACATAAGTGAATTTTGTCAGGCCTTGCCAATTTGAATACATTTAAGCTATCTAAATATCCTTGTTCTTTCCCTGTTCTGGCTTGTGTTCCTTCCCTCTTGTTCTTAATACTAATTATATTTAAGCAGCTGGTCACAATTAACCTCATCAGTGAAGACTGAAGCAAAATAGGCATTAAACACATCAGTAATCTTGGTGTTGCCTGTTGTTAGCTCTCCTTCCCCGTCAAGTAGTTGATCTACATTTTCCTTTGTCTCTCTCTTGCTCCTAACGTATGTATAAAACCTCTTTGTGTTGGCTTTTATGTCCCTTGCGAGGTGTACCTCATTTTGTGCCTTCTCTTACATGCTTGTGCTGCCCTTTTGTACTCCTCTTTAGCAATTTGTCTATGCTTCCACTTTTTCTAGGATTCTTTTTTGATTTTTCAGGTCATTAAAGAGCTCCTGGTAGAGCTGTATTGGTTTCTTGCTATTCTTCCTTCTCTCCTTTCCACCGAGATAGTTTACTGCTATGTCTTTAATATTGCCTGAACTCATGTTTCCATTAGATTTTCTTCCCCTGGAACCTTACATCTACCAGTTCTCTGAGTTTGTTAAAGTCCGCTTGATTGAAATTCATGTCCTTATTTTGCTGCTCTCACTCTTTCCTTCTCTTAGATTCATGAAATTTATCATTCACAATCAAGTTGCCTTTCACCTTCAGATTCACAGCCAATTCCTCTCTTTGTCCAAATCAAATCTAAAACTGATGCTACCCGGTCACCTTCTGAAACAGGAAGTTGTCCCCAGTGCATTCTAAGAACTTATTTGGACATTTTTTGTTCCGCTGTATTACTTTTTCAACAGATGACTGGGTAGTTAAAGTCCCCCATTTTTACCAGGTCTTGTGTTTTGGGTATTTGTTACTTGTTCTGGAAATGCCTCATCCATCACCGTCTCCTGATTTGGTGGTCTTTCGTAGACCCCTACCACGATATTGCCCCGTTTTTTCCCCCTTTTATCTTCACCAAGAGACTGCACCAAGTGCTGCTAGAGCTAGCCCTTCAAAACAGCAATGTGGCCGCAGCAGGTTGGGTGGCAGCTCGGGCTAGCTCCCCAACTGTGGTCCCGCCTTAGCCCCTGGATACGTATTTGGCACTAGCCCAAGTGGCTGCCTGTGCCGTCATGGTCCCACTGCTAGTTCTGGGACTAGTTCAGGCAGAGCTAGCTTGCGTACACATACCCAAGTTGGGAATTACCTCCCAGTGAGTGTGTAGACATACTCTATGAGGTCGGGGGATAGAGGACATAGAAATGCTAGTAGCACGTGTGCTGTTAAATTGGGGCTGCTGGTATACGGAGCATCGGTTACGTTTAGCTGAAGCTGACGTGTGGCATTTTTTTCAGCTATAAATGAAATGTGATCGTTCTTTTGAACTCTCTATCTTTAGGTGGGTTTGGATTAGTAAAAACATGTTAACCAGTCCCTAACAAATACCAAAGAGCAAAGTTAAAATGTAAGTTAAATGTTTCTCTGTTCTGTTTTAAACCATTACATTTTAGACTGTACCCTGTCTCTGTGACAGAACTAAAATTTAGCATGTATTAGAGTGAAGGTTTTTATTAGAATCAAAGATTCAGCAAAAAATGACCAAGGTAAGCTGTTTCTAAGACCTTTACATGAGCAGTTGTTTAAAGTGTGTAATGGTATTGGTATTAACTAAAAGTTAATCTTTACTTTTTTTATTTTCTTTTAATTACATATTAGCGAGAATCACATTTTTCCTCCAAAGACGTTACGAGATTCCCAGAGCCACCTTCTTACTGATACTCAGTCTTGGATGGAAAGTAGTGCAAATACTGAAAAGGGCAAAGTTGGTAAGAGATTAATTTGTTACACCCATTGAATTTTAATGTAAATTCTTGTTGGAAAGATGTAATCTGAAAATTGCCAAAGACTTCTCTTTGTGAGACAAAATTAATTTGATGTAGATATAAGGTGGGAAACAATTCCTATTGTTACAAAGTGTAATATTTAGGGTGCATGTTTGTAAAATGTCCCTTGCATGTTTTAAGCCCTCTTATACTTCTAACTATTAATGAGCCTGATGATGAAAGATATTGAATACCTGCAGCTCTCACAAAGGATAATACTAATTGCAGATGTTCACTGGCTCGCAAGATCAATCCCAATATTTTTTAATCAGAGAGGTAATCATTATATCTAATCGCTTGTTCCAAAATGTGATGGCACCTTCATGACTATTGCAACTAGTGGATGTTGTATAATTATACATGTTTAAGTATTTACACAAAATAGACCATGAAACAAAACTAGGAGAAGATTGGCAACCAAATATAATGCTGTTTTGATTAATATCTTTTAAAAATAATATACAGTACTTTATTTACAACATTATTTTTTCCAGTCCCCAAAGGTATGAGCAATCCTGGACTAACTGTGGAAAATGAAACCTAGACACTGTTAATGGAAGCATCTAAATGTTCCAGGAAAGGTAGGCTAGTATTTTCTATGTTTTATTTACCACTCTGCTATTAAACGCCTTCCGAGGTGCTTCTGCCCAATAGAAAAGTTATTAAAAATATGCTTGGTAGTTTTGCTTCTATTCTCACTTTGTCAGCATTTTTGCTTTTTCCTCTTTAATTTTGTTCCTACCTCAGACATTGAAACAATTTCTCCTGTTTATCCTAAAACACAGATTTCTTGATTGAACAATACTTTTTCTAAATAATTAACTTAATCTTTACAGCACTCTTTAGATGTAGACATATAAGTATTATTATTGCCGTTATCTAGTAGGAAGACAGAGACATGGACTTTGTGACTTAGCCAAGGCTTAGAGCAACTCAGTGCCAAAGCTAGGATTCAGATGAAAGAATTTGTGACTCTCATCCCTGAACTCAATACACTAGATCAGTGCTACTGAGTGATAGTATTTTGGATCAAGAGAAGTAGGCAAAGACCTATAAGGTAATTTAAGTGGTACAACTTGGAATAAATTAACTTGTAGTTTTGTTCTTTCATGCCAAAAAGAAACAGAGCCAATTCCCATTAATCATTAGAAATAATGGAGACTGCAGACGTCTATATCGTATTGATAATGATGATGATAAATAGATATGATGTCTATTTTATGGAACTGCCAAATTGATGATTCCTGGGAACAAGTCGATGAAATCCTAACCTGCAAAGAAATATAAGCAAAGGGATTTGATGACGATCTGGGAATTGGTAGTGAAATATCAGACTCTTCGTTGGGTTGGTCGTAATTGAAAGCTTTTACCTTCTGAAGGCTGCTCAGTGACTTCTGTTTATTAAGTTATTTATTTTTATTTATTTAGATTTTAAATTATAAAAAGATGCCTGTGAAGGGTTCGGTCACAGAGACCCCCTTGGGGCTGTCACCTGATGTGCTGAAACTACCTCTGAGCCAGTTTTCTTTGATGGCTTGGGACTCCAGAACCCTGACTTGTTGAGCCAGATATGCTAGCCTGCTGCAACACATACCCAGGGTCTGAATCACGCCCCCAAAGCTGCAGACTTAACTGAAAACAGCTCAGCAAGTACTCCTCTCTCCAGCACCCAGACACCCAGCTCCCAATGGGATCCAAAGCCCCAAATAAATCTGTTTTACTCCGTATAAAGCTTATACAGGGTAAACTCATAAATTATCTGTCCTCTATAACACTGATAGAAAGAGATGCACAGCTGTTTGCTCCCCCAGATATTAATCACTACCCTGGGTTAATTAATAAACAAAAGTGATTTTATTAAGTATAAAAAGTAGGATTTAAGTGGTTTCAAGTAATAACCGAGAGAACAAAGTAAGTCACCAAGCAAAATAAAGCAAAAACACGCAAGTCTAAGCTTAATACATTAAGAAACTGATACAGGTAATATCTCACCCTCAGATGTTTTAATAAGCTTCTTTCACAGACTAGACTTCTTCCTAGTCTGAGCCTAATCCTTTTCCCTGGTACACTACTTGTGAGTTTCTGCTCAGGTGGTAACTCGGGGATTTCTCATGACTGGCAGCCCCCTTTTATCGCTTTGGCACAAGGCGGGAATCTTTTGTCTCTCTGGGTCCCCACCCCTCCTTCTAAATGGAAAAGCACTAGGTTTAAGATGGATTCTAGTTCAGGTGACATGATCAGATGTCACTGGAAGACCTCATTCTTCATTACCTAGTAGCTGAAAGACACTACAGAGGAAGGCTTGCAGGTAAACAAACCCATTCAAAGTTCATTGAATCTGAAGCACCCTTAATGGCTTCCACTTAACATGTTTACATCAGTAACACAAGTTTATATCTTATTCTCCTAACTCCAGACATAGAACTAATACATGCAAACATATAGGATGAACACACTCGGTAGATCATAAGCTTTGTAATGATACCTTACAAGAGACCTTTTGAATAAAGCATATGCCAGTTACATCATATTCACACTTATAAACATATTTCCATAAAACATATGGAGTGCAACATCACAATGCCTACCCAAGGCTCTGGGCACTATAACACTTTCACTAACTATCCAACATGATGAAATCACAGCAGCACTGAAATAATTATTCCAAGAGAAACTCAGACACCTACAGAAATTCATTATAGGAAGCATACCCTCAGCCCTCTCCAAAACCCTGTCAAAAAGTTGTTGAGGGATACATTCTTCAAATGACATGCAAGCGCCCTGTTTAACCCAGTCTTATCTTAGCAAAACGATAGCTGCCACAGAAAAATAGCTGCCTTACTCACCTCAGTTAGTTATGCATGTCATTGTTTGCCTGGGACCATTTACATGCTGACATTATTTAGCAAGGCAGCCTAGGAAACCCTGGAGACACTATTTTAAAATTAAAATGACTTCTCAGATCACCCGTAGAATAACCACTAATGTAACAAATCACTAGTCATAATCAGAGTTCCTGGTATTTTTATAATACCTTATGAAACGTAGTTTTTTAACTTGGCAACTTTCAAGGTTCTCATTGAAATTGTTTGACTATCATCTCATCCACCCACTCAAATGCAAAATCCCAGAATTCATGGATATTTTCCATTAAAATAAAGGAATCCATTGCTTTAATGGCTGCAGTCACAAAAAATGGAGTATAACAATGGCCATGGCAATTAGCAATACACATGCTCATATATTAAGCTTTCAAAGCTCCTATTATAAAATTAAAATTAGGAAGAAGAAATATATTTTTATTGAGTGAATAATGCATAATGAATAATTTGGAAAAACTTAACTTCTTTCCTGTTTGCATCTTATCTGTGAATAGCATATAGATTTTTTTTTTTTGTTTATATATTATTTGCCTTGTTCCAATGAATATCTATTAATAATTATTAGACTATACATTGTTTGTAAGCAGTCTGAAAGTATTCAAAATTTGAACTGTTAGTTTTGATTGGGCATAGAGCCTGCATTCTATCGTTTCTGTCCCTAATTTGATGAATAACTTGGAATCAGATTTCTGGTCTGAATACTTGTGATGTCTTGCTTTTTGTGACTATTTGCTTAAAAATCACAATGCCTGTGAGGGAGGTTTTTTTTTGTTTTGTTTTGTTTTTAAAACAAGTAAACTTACTCATACAAGTATTCATGGAAAGCTAACAGAAAAGAATCTGAACACAGCTGGTGTAAATTCAGTATTTTATTCAACTCTTTCTGAAAACTTTTTCAAGGTATTTTCCCAGGACAAATATTTCTGTTGTTTCTTAATAAACACAACTTCAGTTATGTAAGTTCTTTCATGTATGTCATATAAACTTTTCTGAGTTGGATTGTGCCTATGAAAGTTCATAGAGAAATAGTGAAAAATTACATTCACTCAGTTATATTGATAGTAACAAAGAATGAATTTCTCTCTCCAGAGCACCATTATACTGGCAGCACAATGCCACATTCCTGACACTGTGCTACCAGCTTCTTTGCCCCACTGTTAGGGATAGGAGTTCATACTACATGGTCATTTACTGGTGTGTCTACGGAGATTGACAAAAATGGTTCATTTTAGTACCACGTGTAACAGTTGTTTTTATGAGGCACATACCCGTAGGAACGGAACTTAGATTACCCATCTCTTGCACACAGTAGCTGGCGATAGAATACCCACATGATGATCACAACTTTTGGTCACTACCAGCCTAAGATGGATTGATTTGAAGGCAGCTCTATTATCAATCCAGTCTTTATAGGTTCCATTATATGTTGTTTTTTTCCTGTAAAAGATATAACAGATGTCATTAAATTGCTAAATGTGCCTTTGTTTCTAAAATGTTGTTGGGGTTTTATGCTTTCTGTTCCAGTTCAAGGTAAAGCTGCTGATGAAAGGAAGATACAATCTTCCAAAAATCAGCCCCCATCAGCCAGCTGTTCCTGTCTGCTCCTGTGTGGATATGCTCAGAAGAAATTGACAGCTGATTAGCTGTTGCCATGTCATTGCTTGAAACATAAGACATACTGATATTTTTGAACTGTATAAAGAATGTTTCAACATACACAAATTACTGTTAAAATGCTAAAGGACATTTCTGAGTATTATGAAAGGAGAAAGGGAGAATCCTTTCATTAGGATTAGCGGGACAAAATTTACAATTGTGCACATTCTAGGGCTAGTTTTTACTTTGGTATTCTGATAGCACAAGAAAACAAACTCCTTATATATAGCCCGTCTATGCTTTTACATCAGTTTTGAATCTTGATATTACTTATGAATTTCAATGGCCGTAAGTAGGTTATTTAAAAAAAAAAGAATTATACATTTTGTACTGCTGGCTTTATCCTTGGAAAAGCATTATTAGCATTGATTTTTGGTAATTGGGTGGCTTACTGATTGGTCAGGTACCATATTTTGATTTCAGATTCTGACTGAGTCAGCTAATTTATGATTTAAAATCAACCTACGTGAATTAGGTTGGATCATCTTAGACTTGATTGCAGATAATATTCCCTCTTCCCCTATACAGATATGACTGCTGAATTGTAAACACTTGATATCTGAAATAACCTCTCACCTAACTGGATTGTGTGCTTACAGTTCAGGTTAATCTTCATTCTTAGCAGAATAGTAAGAAGAGGCCCATATTTAAGATTGACTGTGTGTGTAAATGGAGGTGTTTAGATCAGGGCTTTCAGTTACAGCTGCACAGGATGATTTCTATGAAATTGGGATTAGTGTAATACAGCTTCTTGGTTTGGGCCAGTATCTCTTTAGAAAAACAAAATGTATGGACTTAATGTTACTTAGAAACATTTGGACCAAAAAATGCTTAATCTAAATTGTGGACTTTGAGAAGTACATGGCCCAAGAACATTAATATGCTTCTCATAGCTTGGTAGTCATTAGACTAATTATTGAACATAAGCTCATTCCTTTCTCAGTTGTATTTAAAATGTTGCAACTTAATGATGTACTTACAAAGAGACTTTCATTGTCATAACAATATGTAGTATTTGCTCTGTGACAGGGACACTGGACATCTGATCACTCACACCAAAAACCCAAACTTATTTC
The DNA here is from genome assembly GCF_015237465.2 of Chelonia mydas. Taxonomy (NCBI): domain Eukaryota; kingdom Metazoa; phylum Chordata; order Testudines; family Cheloniidae; genus Chelonia; species Chelonia mydas. Next base: position 85,192,670 of record NC_057852.1, on the reverse strand, counting down.
CCATAGAAAACCTTTTACAGTGAAAGTAGGAAGGAGCTGTGTACATATTCAATCAGATGTTGGATTTCAAAGGATCAAAGTTTACCAGCCAGATTTAAAAAAAGAAGAAAGTGTATTGCTAGTTTCTGAAACCAAGGAAGTTTCAGCGACACAAACCTTACTCTGTCTTGTGCCTTCATATGCACTACACTTACGGTATTACAGAATGTTTACATAAAATGCAAAGTATGTTCATTGCAAAACCATTTTAAAAATAATTAACTTTCTAGTGGGCTAGCTAGAAAAATTAAAATAGGGATCTTTAAAATTGCACTTAAGACTATGGGATCAGGGCACAGTTGAGAAGTAGCTAGGGAATTCAGCTCTCAAACCTCAGTTGATGATCAGATTGGATCACAGGATTATATAAAACAGAAAGATAAAGTACAGGATATAAAACTGATCGATCATTCTTTCTGTATTTGTAATAGCAGGAAGGTAAACCTTTAAGAAACAAGAAATGTTCAGAACACAGGAACTGGAGTGAATTACTGTTAATAGGATTTTTTTTTGTTTCCAGTAAATCATTATTACTATTATTATTTTATTTATTACCTCTTTTACAACCATGTAATTCTAGATCATTGGTTCAAAATTGTTCTCCTGAGATGGTTTTAACCATTATCACTTTTAGATGAGAATTTTGATCTGACATGGACCAATGTCTCTGTGGAAAAATGTTCAGTAGGTAGGGTTTTAATGTTTTTTTTTATTATTATGAATGAGCTTTTTCCTTAAATTTTACTCATCTGAAGACATCTCTTATGGATTCCATTACCAGAAGTGCCAGAATATGATCTATAGATGTGGAACATTTTTAAACTAGCCTTTGAGGGTAACACTGTTTACATGATATATGTAAACATTTTGCTGCCAGGATTTCCTCAGTGTTACTCTGTCAGGAGTTTACTTTGTATCAGTGTTTATTTAAAAGTTGGTAACTGTCAACATGATTATAGAGAAGGGGTGGAGAAAGAACTAAATACTTTATTCTTCATGCTTTCATAATCTGTATATTTGTTTGTAAGTAATTATTCAGCTGCAGTATTGTCTGTCAATCACGAGTGTGCATTAAAAATATATACATATAACTTGTCCAACTTCTTAAAAATTAGCTTTAATGTAACTTGCCTAATATTCTATGTAACAGTAAATATGATTTAATATACAGTATCTTTGCAGTAAAATTCATGCCAGAAGGGGATCCCTCTAAATCTGGATCTCCTTCCTCCTCTGATCTATAAGAAGAGTGATCTGTGCAGGGGAAGGAAGTAGAATGTGGGCAGCTCTCTTCGGTGGGTTGGGAACAGGGAATGCCCTTCAGCCCTTCTCCAGAAATAAGGGTTAAAAAGTAATACAGCCTCAGAGGGGTTCCTAGAGCAGCAGTGACCAGCTGTAGTCTGGAGCAGCTCTCTCACTCCAGGGAGGAAGAGGTAGAGGTGGTTGTGTGTGATCACTAAGGCCTGTTTTGTGTGCGGAGGCAAATCCCCACATGCAAACGATTTGAGAGGGGATCATTGTGGAGTTCCCACCACCACCTACTGCAGATTCTATGGTAGGACAAAGCTGTCTGGGCCCTCATTAAATTATTATTCCTGACTTGTGTTTGATGAGGACTCTGAAAGCTTTCTATATGAGGGAACATAGCTTCTTTTCAAAGCCCTGTGGTTCAGCCATTGTGGTATTACAATGCAAATATGAGATTCTTTTTTTGGGCGGGGGGGGGGGGGGGGAACAACTCTAGAGCAAGACTGTAACTATAGGACTTGTCAGATTACATTGATTCTTTTGATCAGCATAAACTTGCTGGGCACTTGACTGTACTCGAAAATGTGTAAGACTTGTATTTTTTTTTAATGTAAGAACATAATGTTTTATATTTATTGTACCAGCAACTGCTTGTTGCCGATTTCCTGTTAATTATGGTCCTGATCCTGGGATGCACAGACATACCCCTGCACCCAGAGGGACACTAACTTCAGTGGGATTCTGGATGGGCCTGAGTCCCCCCATTTCATCCAGGATCTATAATAAGTCAGAATGAATTCCCCCCCAGGTGTTTAGATAATTTGTATGAATTAAAATTACTGGACACTCACGTCTATTTAACAATTCATTACAACAGACTAAAATAACTACACATCTGCTGGTGCATAGGTCCACATAGATTCTGAACCCCACTTCCGTAACTGAAATATTTTGTAATTTAGAAATCTCTTCTTCCAGAGAGAGAGGGAATTTGTATTTTTATAAAGAAAATTGCAAACTTAAATGTTGAGCTCCACCCATTTAATCACTTTGTAATTGTAGACCAGGTGCAGCTAGGTTGTTTTTAACGCCTGTGGAGATCATAACTACAATGAAAGTGGTCTAATACTGTCAGTTTTTCACATAAAGAAACAAATACCAATGTTAGTGCATCACTTGAGTATTAGGTGTTAAACAATGAAAACTAGTCATGTCTACTATAAATACACCAGTAGATTTTTCAAGTCTGTCTTTTTGCAGTTTGTCCAGACAAAAATTAAATGCTGAAGGCGAGAGTGAATGAAGAGCATGGTATATTTCTATCAGGACCTGTTTTAGCACATGGCCCTATTTAATGCAGCACAATATTTTGAATGACTGTTGTCTTGAACACCTTATGGAGTAAAAGACAGCACTATCTTGCTCTCCCTTCCTAATAGTCAATGGATAAAATAAATAAAAGGCTACAAAAAGATATTAATCTCAACCCACAGTGAGGGTATTAAACTAGTCCCACTAGTTTAGGAGGAAGCTTCTGTAGGACAACTAACAACTTGGGAACAAGCATCCCATTGCATAAACTGTAAATGGTGTTAGGCAGCCAAATACAGAATTTTGGCAGATAGTAGGAGTGAAAGCTACTGCAGCTCCCATTGGAAAAGTAGTAGCTGAGGATCTAGGTTACAGGAATACTGTGTATGAAATAAATGATCAACTGCATCACAGAAGGGGAGAATGAATTGTTGAGAGGAAGAAACAATGGACCCACCTCTGCTCTGATACATAATGTTGCCATTGATTTTATATAGCTAGTCTACAGCTGTAACTGAGATCAGACTTTAGCCCACTCTCTCACTCTGCTTCAGTTATGAGTCCAGTGTGGTGTTTTGCATGCAACACACCTAACTAGGTACCAAATGGATTGAGGATGACTGTTGCTGCTTTAGATTATCATCTCATCTCTAGGAAGCATTTATAATATACAGGGCAATTTCACAGGTGGGGTGGGGGGGAAATATTTTGTTACAGACTGATGCTCTCCCCTTCCTTCAAGATTGTACTAAGAACAAGAAGCAAGTTTGAGAACACTAGGGTGCACATTAGGTATGCCTTTAGCTTACTAGGACAGCATTTTTCCCTCTAGACTTTTCCCACACTTTACCACGAGTAGCAAAACACTCTACAAGCTGAGCTGTCAGAAAAATCAGCTTCCAAGAGCTCTCTCTCCAAACGATTTGGATATTTTCTCTGAGTATGCATTGCTGAGAAGTGATAGTCTATATACCTAGTGATGTTGCACAAATCCTGGAGGAGCGTGTTGCTTTTGTTTGTATTCTGTAAACAGTATTATGTATTTTTGTATCATGTTAACTTGCTGCTAGAAAAAAATTAAACTCATTTTGCTTATGCAAGAGATCAACCATTTGTTTTTAGAAGTAGTATGAAAACATCAGCATTCGAAGTGTTGAACCTGCCTGATCTTATAAGCAGCTTACACTGTCATGAGAGCAGCTCAGTACAGGATCAGAGGTGAAGAGCGAGCCTGATGTCACTGAAAGGTGAAGTGCCATTTGAATCATCTCTGTGCTGACAACTATAGCAAGAGATCCACCCCCCTCATGAGCACCTTCAGCCAGTAGATTTGCCCAGACCAAGATTTGGGGAGGGGTGGGGGATGAAGGTGGCACAGGGAAAGAGTGTCTTCCTGAAGAGCTTTTCAATTGAAACACACTGTAGGAGGCAGAAAGATAAAGCTAAAGCCGTATGTCAGATGAGTAGCCCAATTAAGAATATAATAACTCATGTCTCCCCAGTCCTCTGCACTAGAGGACACTGCCGCCTTTATCCTTTGACTCTCGTGCTCTAAGTTTTCAGCATTGCCCCCAGTAGAAACGAACATTCCAGAGGCCTAGTTACATTATTCAGTGACATAATCCAATTCTATGCCAGCACAGAGTTAAGAGTTATTTCAAACAGAACAGAAAACAATGCATATAAAAGTGTCTTCTCTATAGTTGCCTATGAAAGTACACCAGAACTCAAAGTTGCTAATGTGACAAATTACAAAAATAGGGGACATCAGTATTCTGTTGTCCATTGAACTATAATTGACAGAGTATAAACAAACTATGAAAGTTGTTTTTAGAGATGTTTTTATCATTGTATGAATTAAGCCAGTTTAAAAGGAAAACTCAAAAAATAAGTTCTAATGTATAACCCTAAATAGCCAGTAGGTCATCAGTAGCATTTGAACTGAATACACTCAGATCCCAAACACATACTCTAATTCTCCCCCTGGACCAGTCACTATTGTGGGATTGAACCCATAGCTGTGGGCTGCAGAGCTGTTGAATTCTGCATGTTTAACTGATGTTTAAGATTTTGGGGTTCTATGCCTACATCTGGAAGAGGAGTGATGAGTGTCAGGATTCAAAGTTCAAAATGCTGAATGTACTGCAAAATTCAGGTCCCTTACAAGTCTATACCTGTTAGTACAATAGGCCATTTTTGTGCTGATAAACCAATAAGCGGACACATTTCAAGGGGGAAGCTTCCCCCCCCCACATAGCACTTAAGCTTTCATACACTGCACCATTACTTAAGCTAGACTCCCTTTCTTGGAGAACAACTCCCCCAACGCTGATGGTGCAGGAAGACTGTACAAACACCATTAAGACAAGCTAATAAAAATAAGCATGCTTTTAAGATTATGGAGATAGTCCAAAGGCTTTTCTGGCTCTGCGCATGGGGAAGAGAAAGCTGACTTTCCAGTACAAGAGAAGTACCTCCTTCCAACCAAATAGCAAGTCCAAAGAAATTGGCATTTCATAATGAAAGGCATGTCCAACATTCCCTTTTTGGCTAGAGGCTGCCTTTCACTTGCATGCTACGTATTGTACCACAGCATGCTGTCATCGTTGCTGCTTGGTTTTGTGCCTAACTGCTTGGTAACACGTAGAACCTTAACCCAGGCTCTCCTTTGATAAGGGCAGCATGCCTGGAGAGTGGTAGCTGCCACTCTACTTAAGTAAAGCAGAGGCTGTGGTTAGCTCAGTGGAGTAAATATTTGGCTAGCAGGTTCCAGTTCAAATGCAGTTCAGCTCCAGTGTTTTATCATCACACACACTTCCCCCTCCACATCAAACATGATGGCTTTGTGCATGGTGGATGACTGTGTACACACTGTAATACTATCAAAGCTGCTAAAAGATGAAATTGCGTGATCATGAATTTGCCACTGACTATAAAGGCTTTACTTTTCTTAGTGTAAGAAAATTTCTTCAGAATAAGGCTGAGAGGTACGAAGGCAAACCAATTGAACAGATCACACTATACACCCCCAGAGGCTAGGAAATGTACTGTATCCCTCATGTACAACAAGCTACATACAGTAGGTGAAATTGCATATGCATTACGTTAGCCTGCTGCATTACTAAACCCTATTCTCCCAGTCCATGTTTCCTCCTACAAAGCTGACTTAGTAAGCCCCTCACGTATTTTACAGCACTGTGCCAATAACAGCTCCAATATAGCTACGGTGAGGTGGATTGAATTTCACTGTATCTTCCCCACCAGTACCACTGTTTTGTTTTTTGTTTTTGTTTTTTTTTTTTGGGGGGGGGGGGGGCGGTGTTTGGGTCAAGTTATCATTAAGACTGCAGGGCACATATAATAGGATTTAACCGAGAGCAACAGGGACAGCATCCATCAGCAACATTGCTCCATAGCAGGTTGCAGCTGGCTCTAGAGCTGGGAGAGTTCCTGTGCATAATTGCACACAGCAGCGGTAAGATCCCTGACCTTGTGCCCACACAACGTTGCACTGTTAACACAAATGTGGCTGAATCTGACCTTTGACAGAATGAATAGTGGGCAGAACTGAAGAAGAGCACATCTCTGCGAACTGTTGTCATCAATGACGACGCTGTAGAACAAAACAAACAAGAAGCAGCATACACCAGCGTGACAGATGCTCCCGCTGCTCTGCATTTGATCAAAAGGCATCTGTATTGGCACAATACACTTGCCTACAGCCTCCCTTTGCAACCCTTTATCAGTTCTCTCTTATTGTCCGCAATTAATTTCTTCATGCTGGAACTGTGAACAAGAAATCTTCCTTCAAATTCACCATTCTCTAGAGCCTACCTCCTCTTAGGCTCCAATTCTGAAAAGCCCCTCCTTTATTCCGTCTAGCTAAGTTCCTACAATGGCTCCCTTTCTTGGAGTATCTGATTACTTGGTCATCTTGGAATCTGACAAATAAGTCCTAGTACTTTGGGCTGTAATCAACTGCCTTATTGTAGGCGGCCAATACTGAGAAAGCTGTACCTGGTCCCTTAAGGCCTGCGTCAGTTTCTTGTGGCTATTCGCTCTTTTTGCCAAACATTCTTGGCCTAGCTGCAGAATGCCACTAGCCCCTGCTCCTGCCCCTCTTCACTTTGTGAAGAATTCTTCTGAAAACAGACTAGTTCTCACTATACACAGAAGGCCCTATTTATGAAAGCAGCATACCTTAACAGGAAGCTGTATCAATCTGAAATATAGGAACATACAATCAATTCTCGCTATGGTTTAAGCAAGCTTAGGCATCAGTCCCCAAAGGATGGTAGCTGTGATGAAAGAGGACTGCACGCCACTTTACCCCGCACAAGAGATGCTTCTGTGTCAGGCAGAGGCACAGCAATGAAGGAGTATAGAGGAACTTTCATGGCCACTGGCTGAGCTGGACCAGATCTGTAGATAAATAAAGGGCTCTAGCATTATCAGTCTAACACGGTTGACAAGCTCTGAAATTCATACACTGTGTGCTTATACAAATTTTATTTTTAGACCAATCTTGCCAGGTAGGTAAATATTTTAGTTACAGTGAGTAACCACAAACAAGCAAGGAAACAAAAAAGTGTGCCTGCTTTCTTTATTCAGGACACCGAGAAAAGAGCTGGGGCCTGACCACTATGGCTCAATCAGCCAACTTTGAATGTTGAGCCACAGGGCCTTCACCGCTGATTTAGCTTATATTTGGTCTTATTTTTAGTAGAGGCTCAAGCTCCTGCATGACGTTGTGCAAGGCCCAGATACCATGGCTCTTAATTCAGCAGAGTATTTCCAAAAACTAGTCTAAAAGTTGTACTGTTGCAGAAAACAGTTGTACTTCAGCTAATACGATTTTCAGTTGGGACAGTCAAAGACAGCAAAAGGGGCAGGCAGCACTGGAACGGCAACCCTGTGTCATTACACAAAAGGGAAGAAAGACTATAGAGTATGTTTGTGTAATGCAGCCAATATTCACATCGGATTGCCTCCCACATCTCAAATCAAGCTAGCAACCTAACATTTATGTACAGTAGAACCTCAGGGTTACAAGCACCAGAGTTTCGAAATGACCAGTCACCCACCCACTTCATTTGAAGCCAGAAGTACGCAATCAGGCAGCACAGAGACCCCCAAAAAGCAGATACAGTATTGTACTGTGTTAAATGCAAACTGCTAAAAAATAAAGGGAAAGCAGCATTTTCTCCTACGTAGTTGTAAGGCGGTTGTGGCTCTCTCCCCGTCTGTCAGGAAGGGAGACCACGCCCCCTCTCTACAATGCCCCTGGAGCAACTCAGTTCAGGGGGGAATTAGCCAACAAGTTAGTAGGCCCAAGCCTGCAGTCCAGGCCGAGCAGCAATTGAGTCTGTGAGCCCCAGCCCTAAGTCAGGGCGGGACAGCCAACAATTAAGGGCTCTGGCCTGAAGTCAGGCAGAGCATCGACGAGTCTATAGGCCCAGGGCCCTCAATCAGGGAAGGGCAGCAAACAGTTAATGGCTCTGGCTTGCAGTCAGGCAGGGCAGCACAGCAGTCTAGGACAGGGGTGGCCAACCTGTGGCTCCGGAGCCGCATGCAGCTCTTCAGAAGTTAATATGCGGCTCCTTGCATAGGTGCTGACTCCAGGGCTGGAGCTACAGGTGCCAACTTTCCACTGCTCAACCCAAGGCCCTGCCCCCACTCCACCCCTTACCCCAAGGCCCCCGCCCCTTCCTGTCCCCTCCCCTGAGCCTGCTGCACCCTTGATCCTCCCCCCCTCCATCCCAGAGCCTCCTGTACACTGCAAAACAGCTGATCATGGCAGGCAGGAGGCATGGGGAGGGAAGGGGAGGTGCTGATTGGCAGGGCTGGCGGTGGGCAGGAAGTGCTTGGGGGGGGTCATGGGGGCTGCGGATGTATTATTGTGGCTCTTTGGCAATGTACATTGGTAAATTCTGGCTCCTTCTCAGGCTCAGGTTGGCCATCCCTGGTCTAGGGGGATCAGCTCTCTGGCAGGGCAGGCAGCAAAACCGTCTGGCATCCTAGCTCGGGTGGACAACAGACCAAGGCAGGCCTCCTGGGTGGGGTAGCAGGAGGTAGGGGGACGCAGGCCCACCCGACTCCACTGCAGCCCAGCCCAAGGCCTTAATAGTGGTGGAGTGATCTGTGAGTGTGGAATCTGGCAACACACTGATCGGCTTGCCATCAGTAACGCAGCCGAACCCTATTCGGCTTCCCTGGGCTCCTTCCTGCACTCCCATTCAGGGAGTACCTGGGTTCCAGGGTCATCATTTGTCTCGCAGGGGTAAACAGCTAGTGGCAGCCACAACAGCTCCGCCGTGTCCCTCTGGGTCTCTGGCACTGTAGCGGCCTCTGTTGGGTCTGACCTCTAGCCGCGGGGGGAGGAGACATCCTGCTTCTCTGGCAGTTCTCCCCAAACTGAGCTGGAAGGCTGGTCTTTTATATTTCCGGTTCCTGTCCCACCCCTCTGCTTCCGGTGGGGTGGTCGTGGGTGTCCCAGCTCTGCCCACCAGAGGGCAGTCACAGCTCTCTCACAGTCTGTCAGGGAGAAAGACCATGCCCCCTTGCTACTATAGTAAAGTTTCAAAGCTGTATTAGGTCAATGTTCGGCTGTAACTTTTGAAAGAACCACCATAATGTTTTGTTCAGAGTTATGAACATTTCAGAGTTACAAACAAGCTCCGTTCCCGAGATGTTCGTAACTCTGATGTTCTACTGTAGAGGATTTTTCCCATCCTGTCCCCCTCCCAATAGATCACTGAAGCAAGAATTTCACTATGGTAAGAAAAGACCTACCTGGCAAAAAAAAACCCGACCTCATCTCAGCAAAGGAGAGATAAGACAGCAAGGCCTCTTCAGCACTCCCATTAACAGGAGGCAACTAGCAGCTAGCTGTCTGCAAAGCTGTAGCAGGACCAGCAATTCTTCATTCCCCTAAACACAGCTACAGTAAGTGTAGAGGATTCCTCCTCAGAGCCAAGCAGTAGCCCTTTTTCCCCCTCAACCACACCTACTCAGCCACAGGAGAAGAAAACTCTGGATAAAACTGCTACAGAGCAACAGGGGAGTTTCAGAGTGAGTTTGTTGGAGGGAGAAGTAATAGAATCGCTATGGTTAGGAAGGGCCGAATTACCAATGCCAACACTGCTCCTGTCTCCTCCACCTGCACCTGTATCCAGACTGAGAACCTAACCACGGATGCCTCTACCCAGATCCTGGTGTGGATTTGCAGAGACTGTGGCCTGCATTTCCTACTCACATAAAGCCATCCAGTGTGAAAGGTGCCTGCTGGTGGAATCTCTCTGAAAACAGGTGGGAGAGCTACAGGTGGGAGGTGGCTAGGCTGAGGAGCATCCGTGCCCACAAGGAATTCCTTGAGAATATTCATATGGAGACATCCAAGGCTGAGGACACTATCCAGCTAGAGGACTGCTGTTACACCACTGGGGGAGGAGGAAGATATGTCTCTGTCACAGGGAGGACACTGACTGCTGGTTAGATCTGGCAGCAGGCAGTGCTCCCCCCGTACTCCCAACCCACCCATCCACCATGGTGATGGAGAACCGTTATGCTGCCCTGGTAACAAACGATGAGGAATCATGCCAAAAGGTGGAGGAGGAGAAGCCCCCAAGGCTAAAAGGATCACAGCCACCATTCCCAGGAGGAAACATAGGATAGTAGTGGTTAGTGACTCTCTTCTCAGGGGGACGGAGGCACCCATCTGTCGCCCTGACATGACATCCTGGGAGGTATGCTGCCTGCCAGGGGCCCGTATCAAAGATGTTACAGAGCAACTGTTGAGGATCATCTGACTACTACCCCATGCTACTCATCCACGTGGGCATTAATGATACTGTGAGGAATGACCCTCAGCAGTTCAGAAGTGACTACAGGGCTCTGGAAGAAAGGGTGAAGGAGTTGAGAGTGCAGGTGGTGTTCTCTTAGATTCTTCCAGCCAATGGTAGGGGTCCAGGCAGAGACAGATGCATCCTGGAGATGAATGTCTGGCTACTTGGATGGTGTCACCAGGAGGGCTTTGGCTTCCTTGATCACTGGACGCTGTTCCAGGAAGAAAGACTGCTAAGCAGATATGGATCCACCTATTGAGAAAGGGGAAGAGCATATTTGGATACACCTAGTGAGGAGGGCTTTAAACTAGGTTCAAAGGGGGCAGGTGACCAAAGCCACAGGTAAGTCAAAAACATGGAGATCTAGGAAAAGGGTCAGAATTTGGGGGGAAATGGGCTATTATAGCAGAAATAAAGGAGAGAAGACAGAACTGGGGGGGACATCTGTTGTGAAAACAACACAGCAGAGCACAGATTATCGAACAAGTTCTTGGAATGTATTGGAGACAATTATTTATTTCAGAAGGTGGAGAAAGCTACTAGGAGAGAGGCTGCTCTAGATTTCATTTTGACAAATAAGGAGGAACTGATTGAGAATTTGAAAGTGGAAGGCAGCTTGGGTGAAAGTGATCATGAAATGGTAGAGTTCATGATTCTAAGGAACGGTAGGAGGGAGAACAGCAAAATAAAGACAATGGATTTCAAGAAGGCAGACTTTAGCAAACTCAGAGAGTTGGTAGGTAAGATCCCATGGGAAGCAACTCTAGGGGGAAAAACAATTGAAGACAGTTGGCAGTTTTTCAGAGAGACATTATTTAGGACACAAGAGCAAACTATCCCACTGTGTAGGAAAGATCGGAAGTATGGCAAGAGACCACCCTGGCTTAACCAGGAGATCTTCAATGATTTAAAAATCAAAAAAGAGTCCTTCAAAAAATGGAAACTATGTCAAATGACAAAGGATGAATATAAACAAACAACACAAGTATGCAGGGACAGAATTAGAAAGGCCAAGGCACAAAATGAGATCAAACTAGCTAGAGACATAAAGGGTAACATGAAAACATTCTACAAATACATTAGAAGCAAGAGGAAGACCAGGGTAGGCCTGTTATTCAAGAGGTGGGAGGGAAAACAAGAACAGAAAATGCGGAAATGGCAGAGGTGCTTAATGACTTCTTTGTTTCGGTTTTCACTAAGTAGATTGGCGGTGATTGGACATCTAACAGAGAATGTCAGTGAAAATGAGGTAGGATCAGAGGCTAAATAGGGAAAGAACCAGTTAAAAAATTACTTAGACAAGTTAGAGGCCTTCAAGTCACCAGGGCCTGATGAAATGCATCCTAGAATACTCAAGGAGATGAGAGAGGAGATATCTGAGCCATTAGCGATTATCTTTGAAAAGTCATGGAAGACAGGAGAGATTCCAGAAGCCTGGAAAAGGGCAAATATCATGCCAATCCATAAAAAGGAAAATAAGTACAACCCGGGGAATTACAAACCAATCAGCTTAATTTCTGTACCCGGAAAGATAATGGAGCAAACAATTAAGCAAACAATTTGCAAACATCTAGAAGATAATAAGGTGATAAATAACAGTCAGCATGGATTTGTCAAGAACAAATTGGGTCAAACCAACCTTATAGCTTTCTTTGACAGGGTAACAGACCTTGTGGCTAGGGTGGAAGCGGTAGACGTGGTATATCTTGACTTTAGTAAAGCTTTTGATACTGTCTCGCATGAAACTTCTCATAAACAAACTAGGGAGATACAACCTAGATACTAAAAGATGGGAGCATAACTGGTTGGAAAATCATCCCCAGAGAGTAGTTATCAGTGGTTCACAGTCATACTGGAAAGGCATAATGAGGGAGGTCCCACAGGGATCAGTTCTGGGTCCTGTTCTTTTCGATATTTTCATCAATGATTTAGATAATGGCATAGAGTACACTTATAAAATTTGCAGATGATACCAATCTGGGAGGGATTGCAAGTGCTTTGGAGGATAGGATTATAATTCAAAATGATCTGGACAAACTGAAGAAAAAGTCTGAAGTAAATAAGATGAAATTCAATAAGGACAAATGCAAAGCACTCTTCTTAGGAAGGAACAATCAGTTGCACTCATACAAAATGGGAAATGACTGTTTAGGAAGGAGTACTGTGGGGTCATAGTGGATCACAAGCTAAATATGAGTCAACAGTGTAACGCTGTTGCAAAAAAAGCAAACATCATTCTGGGATGTATTAGCAGGAGTGTTGTAAGCAAGACCCGAGAAGTAATTCTTCTGCTCTACTCCACACTGATTAGGCCTCAACTGGAGTATTGCATCCAGTTCTGGGCGCCACATTTCAAGGAAAGATGTGGACAAATTGGAGAAAGTCCAGGGAAGAGCAACAAAAATGATTAAAGGTCTAGAAAACATGACATGACCTTTGAGAGAAGATTGAAAAACTTGGGTTTTTTTAGACTAGAGAAGAGCAGACTGAGAGGGGACATAAGTTTTCAAGTACATAAAAAGGTTGTTACAAGAAGGGAGAAAAATTGTTCTCCTTAACCTCTGAAGATAGGACAAGAAGCAATGGGCTTAAAATGCAGCAAGGGAGATTTAGGTTGGATGTTAGGAAAAACTTCCTAACTGTCAGGGTGGTTAAGCACTGGAATAAATTGCCTAGGGAGGTTGTGGAATCTCCATCATTGGAGATTTTTAAGAACAGGTTAGACAAACAGCTGTCAGGGATGGTCTAGATAATACTTAGTGCTGCCTTGAGTGCAGGGGACTGGACGAGGTGAACTCTCGAGGTCCCTTTCAGTCCTATGAGTATATGAAAAGGATTAGTACTCTCAAGCCTGGGTACCCTGGAGCAGTACTTCACTGTAGGAAGTGGAGACATGCACTGAAGCAGTTTGTGATTTTTCAGTCCACCACATGCAAACGACCAAGCATAACAGATTTCAATATAATCAATGCCACTCAGAGTAATCCTTTTACAATCCATTCACAGCAACCAGCAAGCTAACAAAAAGGCCCAGTTTAAGAGAGAAGTCCTCTTGTCCTAAAACACAACAGAAACCCATCTGTTGGCAGACTTTTATGAAAGGATTCTAAATCTCCTCACAACAACTTGGTCATTTTTGCTTGTACTGCACACATTCTGCTGGAAGTTCGGTTTCATTTGCTATTACTGAGTGCGTAGGAAAGATGTCTGGATCAGAGCAAGGATATTTTTGGTAACCTTGCTTTTTCTTTTTAAACTGCACATTAATATACAGCATGGTTGAGGAAAACCATCTACTTTCTGAACTTTTGTGGCTGCACCTCCATATAGCCTACCAATTTACTCCATTCTCCTTTTCTATGAACCGTGTCAGACACACACAGGAGGATAGTGGTTTCCTTCTGAATGTGAAGAGAAAGTTCAATGCTGGCTTACATTTAAAATAGTCCTCTCTAACATACCATACCCGAACAATTGGCAGCACAAACAGGGCTATACATTAAAACACTATAGCTCTACACAGTGTTACAAAACGGAACGTTGAATTTTCAATCAATAGGATTTAACTTCTTTAGATGTCAAATGCACAGTTAGACTATATTTAATATAGTGTACCAAGTGAGCATAAAATTATTCTTCCATTTGACTTCGTATGACTGAGTCTAACTTGCCCATATAACTTTTCTTCACAAATGCACCCATTGCAGCAAAGGCAGCTTTCAAGGTGACCCACATTATATGAAAGCTAGCAACATCAGTGTAAGTATGCTTAATGGGCACACAATTAGTTAAACGGTGAAAAAGTTAGGAAGATTGCATTCAAATAATACACTGGATGTACAATTGAAGTGTACCTGCTATTGCATTGGCTTGGGTCATTATAGCCAGCACCCCAAACCCACTCCTGCACCTCAATCCCAGCCCTGATCCCCCTCCCAGAGCCAACACCCCACACCACAACACTCTGCCCCAGCCCAGAGCCCACACCCCCTCCTATACCCCAACCCCTGGCCCCAGGCTCAGCCCAGAGCCCCCTCCCACACTGTAAACCCCTCAGCTCCAGCCCAGAGCCCGCACCCCCTCCCAAACTCCAGCCTTGTGCAAGTGAGTGAGGGTGGAGGAAAGCAAGGAGGGGGGGAGCCTTTGGAGAAGGGGTGGGGTAGATCCTGCCCTTAAATTCAAAAAGTGATCTTGGTCATAAAAAGGTTGGAGATCACTGCCCTACATTACCATGGATCTTAGAAATATGCTGTCCTCAGGGATTCCTGTTTATTGTTTGTCTCAGTAAAACTACCTTACGACATCAAGTGTGCGAAGAGGCTTAGGAAACAAAACCCAGAGGTAAATGGATTGTTTTATATGGAATTTAGACAACCTTGGGCAGAAGCATGGAGTGAGGTCACAGATTAAATCTGTCTTTATGAACACTGTATAAGGAGGACTTGACCTGAATTTCCCCTACCGTTCCAGTTGATGTAATGGCCACCAGAAAGGTGGCATGGGGAACAAGTTGCTTAGGGCTCAAAAGGGAGGACTCATCAACCCTGCTAATATGAAGATCCCAAGAGAGAGGAGAGAGCTCCCCAGCTGTGGGGAAAACCACAGATGAGACCTTTCAGGAACCTTAATATGTAGGGTAGGGAAAATACAGTAATGCTCTAGATCAGTGGATCTTTCAGGACTACTGTACCCCTTTCAGGAGTTTGATTTATCTTGCGTACCCCCAAGTTTCACCTCACTTAAAATCTACTTGCTTATAAAATCAGACATACAAATACGAAAAAGTGTCACAGCACACTATTACTGAAAAATTGCTTACTTTCTCATTTTTACCATATAATTATAAATCAATTGGAAGATACATATTGTACTTACATTTCAGTGTATAGTATATACAGAAATATAAATAAGTTATTGTCCATATGAAATTTTAGTTTGTACTGACTTCGCTAGTGCTTTTCATGTAGTCGGTTGTAAAACTAGACAAATATCTAGATGAGTTGATGTACCCCTTGAAAGACCTCTATGTACCCCCAGGGGCATGCATACCCCTGGCTGAGACCCACTTTTCTAGATAGGAGGGTGCAGCTATTGCTGCTAGATAGATCCCTATGGAGCTGATGGAAAATCTAAATTGTTCAGGACTAGCAAACAGTCCAGTATTACTGAAAATTGGTGATGTCAAGGGAGAAAGCTGGTGCCGAGATGCCCAAACAGAAACCCTTTCCTATTTAGCTTTATAAGAGTCAGTCTGGTTGAAGGTTTCCTGCCTTGGAGCAAACTGTTCTGAACCTCATCCAACTAACATTGGTCTGGACTATTCCGAGAGACTGTTTTGGACAGAGCAGATGGGGGAGGGGGTTGCTGAAATGTTAATCAAATCTCAATACCAGGACTGGGCTGTGACCCCTCTGGGGCAGAATATCTGACACTTGTTCCGATCTGTGGTAATCAGGTCTATTTCTGGGAATGCCCACTTCTGAAAGATGTTCTGTAGGACTGAGTCTTTGAGAGACCACTTGTGGTTGTCAGAGAATTGCTTGCTCAGTTGATCTGCCAAGATGTCTTGAAGACCAGGAAGGTGAAGACCCACCAGTGTGATTTGGTTTGGAAGAACCAATCCCATAAACATGTGATTTCCTGACGGATGGGGGAGCAAGATCATCCACACTTGCCTGTTGACGATCTACCGCTGTGACATTGACTGTCCACATTTTTACTGTGGATCCCCGAAGAGGAGTCAAGAATACTTTGCATGCCAGGATAAGTCTGAGCTCTAGAATGTTTATGTGGAGGCAAGCTTAATGATGGAACCACAGGCCCTGAATTTAAAGGTGCCCCCATCCCTGAGTGGAGCCAGATGTCATCAGAAATTTGGCAAACAAAGCTGTAGAGAAGGGTACTTCATTGAATGCGTGAAGAGGATCTTTCCACAAGTTTAATGAGGAAATGCCTTCTTGTGGGACTGTGACCATCATATTCATGTGGTGAATGCTGGATAGATACACAGATTTCAACCACCCTTTCATGCAGGATAGGTGAAGTCTGGCATATTGTGTAACAAATGCATGAGGCCACATGTGCTAGAAGTCTACGGTATGTTTTCATTGGTATCTTTGGATGAGCTTTTAGTTCATTGATAAGACCTGGTTAGTTTGGAATCTCTCATGGAAAGTGAGTTCTCACTGACCTTCAGTCTAACAGTGCTCCTATGAACTCTACACTCGGAGTTGGAATCAATGTGGATTTCTGTCTGTTGATTTTGAGACCTAGTAAAGCAGAAATATTTAGAATTACTTGACTAGAGTCGGTCATCTGCTGCAGTGATCTTCCACAAGTCAGCCAGTTACTGAGGTAAGGACAGACCTGGATTCTCCGTAGATGAGCTGCCACTATTGCTCCATTCTTGAATACCCTTGATACTGTAGAAAGATCAAAGGGCAGGACTCTGTATTGGTAGGGAGATGTTCCTACAGCAGGGCACTGTTGGCAGGGCAGTTGTTGGCATGACTGCTTTCTTCTAGAGGTTGGAACAGAGGCCCAAAGAGCCCAGTTGCCGGTGAATTTTTTGAGGAGCGGAAGGCCTCATTTGTTCCATTGTCGAACAGTTTGTTACCCTCAAATGGGAGGTCCTCACTGTTGCCTATACCTCCCTGGAAATGGCCAAGGACTGAACTCATGATAACCCGTCGTGGCTATTGCAATGGTCATTGCATGTGCCATAGTGTCAAACATCTAGCACAGCCTGTAATGATCTATGGGCAGTCAGTTGTCCCTCCACCACGATAGGCTTCATGTCATCCTGGTGTTCTTTACAGAGTTTTTAAAACTAGGACAAGCTTCTCATTTTATAGGTAGTTATATTTTGAGAGAAGGGCCACGTTGTTAGCCTCATCGGGAGGCTAGCCGACAAATACACCTGGTCACTGAACACGGACAATTTGTTTGGGTTCTCTTCTCTAAGTATGGACATACGAGGATACTGCTGTTTTGATTTCTCCTGAACTGTTACCACTATGAGAGAACCTGGTGTTGGATGTGAATAGAAATACTCAAAACTTTTAGAAGGGCCCTGGTACATCCCGTCAGCTCCTTTGACTTGGCTGGGATAGATGCAGATGTATGCCAGACAGTTCTTGCAAGCTCCAGTAGACCTTTATGAACAGACTAGATTTGTTTCCCTGTTGTAAAAGAATATTAAATATTCGAGAACACCAACACAAGCTGTTTGACTACTTCCAGGGGTATATCCAAAGTTTCTGCCATGCACTTCATCAGGTCCTGGAATTCATTAAACTCAGCTGAGACCAATTTAGGTGGACACTATCTCATCAGAGGAGGATGAGATTATAGCAGAGATCAGCTTCACTTCCTCTGGTAGCTGATGATGTTCTTCAACTCTCTTCCTCCCTTAAGTAACTGGCTTGATTTGCCTTTCAGGAAGGGCAATCCTGCCCTGCAGACAGGGGATGAAGCAAGTCTCCTGGAGTACGGCTGCACACCAGTAAAACCAAACTAGTATGGATAGGAATATTGAGGTGGAAGAAACCGAGAACGGTACAGATATTATGATCCCCGTGAAGCCTAGACTTCCATTACCTCTCACAGACTCCTTCCTACAATCCCTTCCTGACTCCCAGCTGGCTATCAAGGGAGGGGATGGTGGGCAAGTGGTAGATGATTCTCTGCTATGCTCAGCAGAGGAGGAGGAGGAGGAAAAGGACTAGACCTCCATTAAGGGAGAGGCACTTCTGTCAGGTGTACTCTGTCTCCACGGAGGAGGTTGGTACTGGGAATACTCCTCTACCCCAGCATACCAGTGACTCCAAGGCTGGGGGTTTAGCTATCACCTTCCTTAATTTTTTGGAGGAGACAACTCTGGCACTGTGCCCACAGCTAAAATCAGTGAACACTGTGTATGGTTTAGATGCAGACATAATTGGTTCCAAGGTAGTGGGTACCAATGTGTATGGTACTGGGGCTACTATCACAGAGGCACTTGGTGCTGAGGCTTGAGTACCAAGAAAATCAGTGTCAGGGTAAATGCTGAAGGGTTGCTACAGAGAGCAGCGCTGTCCACTGGGAGTCTGTACCAGGACAATAGAATGGACCTTCTCAGGGTCTTCAGATGAATGAACCCAGGATGAGTCATGGCCTTGCTGACCCTTCTGTCTCACTCTGCCAGGTGCCAGGGACAGCAACCTGTGTCTGGGCTTATCTTTGGAACGGTGCTCCTTTCTGCCTGTCAGACATCGATGCCGATGTAGTGGCAGATGAGTGGGGCCTCTGAGTAGATGTGGCCCAAGAGCTCAGGGTGGAATCACTGCTCACCAACACACTTACAGAGAGTCTAACTGGACAGTAGAGGCCTGGCTGCAGCTCTCCTCTCGGCATCTGAGATGGCTTGCATCCATTTGCTCTCGTAGAAACAGCTTCAAAGGGGCTTCCCTCACTCTGAGTTCACTTGGAGAAAGAGCAAACAGATGGAACATCACTCTGGGACATGTCCTTCTCCAAGACAAAGCAGGGAGCAGGAGTACCCATCATCAATAAGCATTGCAGTGTCACATGAGGGACAGGCCTTAAGTCCCAGTTAACTTGGCTTCTGCCATAATGCTAGTACTCCTGTAAGGGGAGCCATTTAGGGTAATTGAATAATAAGTATTTTGACAATGGTAATAAAAAAAAGAATTAAAACAATCACAATGTGCAAAGAAAGTGGACAACTGCAGGGCTTCCATCTTGCTGTCACAGGCAGTAAAGAGAAACCGTTGGGCCTGCTCTGCCATAGATAGGAGATGCACAGACACCTAGGGCACAGGCTTGGCCCCAACAGAACCTGCTGCTAAAAGAATCCTCTCACTCACATATGGTGCATGTGCACCAAGAGTGGAATCCGTGTGGACAATCAGTCAAAGAAAAACACTAAGTTCTCAATCATTTGCTGAATTTCTTGAATATCTGATGGAGCCTCTCTCTTTAGCCATCACGCCACCCAGCACCTACTTAGCTCTAACACATAAACCAGTGCCCAAAGAGTTAGACACAGCTGACCAGAGAAGCCAAAATGCAAGTGACAAGAAACGGAACATTAGGTGCAACAAATAAATAGGCTTACGTCAAAGGAAACGTGAACAACAAACAAGGCTATCTAGTAACAGATTTCGAGGAGGTTGGGAGGTAGCAGGGGCATGATGAGAATTCTTGGCATTAAATTAAGGAGGCATGTGTCTACATTTCTGGAGCAGTTCAATTTAAAATATGTATATGGATTTATCTCCACAAAGACATCACCATGTCCACCTTTGAAACAAGTTAGTCCAATTTTAAATTAGAAAAAACTGACATTCCTCCCCAGGTTAAATAGCTCCTTGTTAGAAACTAAACCTCCTTTGTGTTAACTTTGCAAAAGGAACCTAAATACATGCTCTATAGCTGGGACTGTGTGCGATGACAGCTCTTAAGTATGTGGGCGGATCAAACCCATTTAAGAGTTTTCTCTGACTGATAAAACTGAATCCTGATTTCACATTGTCTTGCTCCAAAACACACAAATTATTCATAAGACCCTTCCCATTGTGAAGGAGAGGGAGAGAGCAGAAATGTCTACCACCACAAACAACCAAGGAATATTTCAAAAACTTAGAAAAGTCCCTTTTATCCACAGCTGAGAAGATCCTTCAAAACAAAAGTTAACCAAATATAAAAAAATTCACATAAAAACTAGTTTTCCCTCAAAGCATAACCACATATAATCCCATCATAGTGTTTTAAATCTTAACAGCTTCTGTCTGACAAAAGTACATCAGACCTTCAAAGGGCCCAATTCTGCATTCCTAGTATACTCTGAACTCCCACTGAAGTCATCAGGTGATTTGGATATTCAAATGAAAGCAGGACTGGGCTAAAGATACACACCTATGTTTATTTGTTAAATGCCAACAGTGTCCTTATCTATGCCCATCTGACTCAGAGGTCAAAATAAAGAGTGATCCAGCACAACTTCTTAGAGTGACAGTCTCTAGATACCTGAAGAGAGAAACTTAATTGGGTAGTTGTACCCACACACTCATAAATTAGGCTAATAGCAGTGAAATAATTTGGACACAGAAACAGACTCCTGCTATGCTCTCAATTGGCAGAAATAAGTTGGTGCTGGCACCACTTGGGAGCTGTTAAAAGCGCTTTCAGACACCAGAAAGATGAATTAGTACGCATAGTGGAATAGGAAGTATACAGGGACTGAATGGGGTACAATATACATTCCAGTAAAGGTTTCAGAACAAAACTACCAGTCTGTAGATATGTAAGAAAACATTTCTGAAGCCTTTATTTACAAAAGCTTTAAAAACAAATAATACCCTCTGTTATGCAAATAATTTGTTCTTGTTTTAAAAAGGACCACCCAGTTATATTATTGTAACTTAATGAAAAAAGAATGTGTTAAAGTACAAGGTAAACAGATCAATTTGGCGAACATTTGGAGATTTGCAAATATTGATTTCAGTGAAGATAACGCACTCACACTGAGGCGTGCATTCCATCATTTCAGGCTAGTATTTAGCTATTCAATCCCAAAGAAGTCTTCCTGCACAATTGCTCTGCTATGCATGGTTAAAGTACATTACAGTCCTTTAAAACAATATATATAAAATATATTGCTAAGATACACTCAAAAAATAAAACTAGCATTACACTCCTCAGGTAACTTTATTAGCTATAAGTAATTTATATTTTGTTGTTTTACAACAAATATATCTGTACCATCTGTCTTTGTAGCAACTACAAAAGCACAATTTATCTTCGTTCTAATTTAATCATTCAATATAAAGTTTACTTCACATCTTTGGGTTTTATCCTTAACTAAACTCACTTGCAAAAATCATCAAATCAAGTACATAATAAATATGACTTTAAAAAATAAAAAATATTTAGGTAATACATTACTGGAATAAAAGCTAGGAACTGAATCCAGGGAAGTGTGCCATAATAGAACCACTGCAGTTCCAATATCCTCAGATTTTCAGCTCAATGGCAAAAATACAAAAGTAAGTCTCTCAATTTTTCCTGAAGGGTGTAAAGCTGGTTTTTCAAACATTTTCTTCCATCACAGAGTGGCTTTAAAGCAGGCCAATTAGAAGCTGATATGCGCAGGAAGGATGTGCTTGGAAGACTGAACACCAGTAAGATAACAGCAGTTACTAAGATTTCAGTAGTTTGTTTTGCTTGAACAAACAAACGTTGTTATGCAGTGAATGTGTTATGTTCTGCAGGCTCAAAAACCAAGGAACACAGTGTGAAGTTGCTAAAGTTGGCAGACTTATTTTTCTAGCTCAGGGCAAAAACCCCCAAAACTTCAGATAAAACAGAGGATCTGAGTCAGAGTCACTCTCTAAAGTGCAAATTTGATGGTCCGCAATCTTGAATAGCTAAAACACCAGCATACTGGAAGGGACAGACATGAAACAGGGAAGTTAGTTACAAATCAGTGCTAGTTAATTTGGGGGAAGGGGAAAAAAAACAAAACTAAGACCAACTAGGTAAGTTTACCAGAATATTCATTATGATTTAGCTTTCCCCTTCTCTCTGCCACACTGATCCTACACATGCTTCTTTACAGATTGGGTAGGTACAAAGGCCAAATTTAACTCAGAAAATTCAACATATCAAGATCAGATCTGTGATAGGAACAGTCAGATTTAGTACATAGAAAGGCAGAAAATAAAGTGTGTTGAGAAGTGTGGGGGGGAGCCTAATTGTCCAAGGGATTCAACCAGAGATAAAACCTATATACAAGCACACAGAGCTCAGAAAAGATGACCTCCCATTTCATGTCATGACTGTTTGTTGGCTTCTTCTTCATATGCATTCCCTGTGCCATTTTGTACATAGGAAGAACCAGAACCGAGGCCATACAAGTGACCACAATATTTGGCATCATCAATGTGATCTTCAAAGAACATCTAAAAAGGAATTAAAAAAAGACAAGATCAATACTGAAGAATAAGAGTCCTAATGAGATCAAATACTGTCAGGCTTTTGTAAAAGTCTGAATTTTCATGCTCCACATGTAAGTGAAACTAAACCAAAATAACTAAGTGACTCTTGGCACTGAAGTGTTCTTGGCCATGAGAGAAAGAATATTAGCCCTTCAATGCATCTTCCCTTATTTTGATCAGTGGTAAATGGTAACAACTCTAGAAGTCTCAGGAGTCTATTTTAACCCAAGAATTAGAGCCTTGTGTCTTACAAATGCAACAGAACAATATCTCTTTGTAAGTGAGTTTGGTGGGCCTTCTCCTTCACCCTTCCTAATTAAGCACCACACACTACTCAGTGTGGTTTTCAAGATATACTGAATGTTTAAATGGGGTGTAAATCTAACTAAGCCAGTTTTTCCTAAAGATTTTATCCACCATTATCTACTTTAAATCCCGGTCTACATTCAGGGGCATTAATTTCTTATTGCTTGAACATGGCTGCAGCATCCATGATGAAGTTTTGGGAATGCAGGAAGATGCAAATACATGTATTTCACCTTTAAACAAATCCTCTCCCTGTAACGAGAAACTGGCAAAGCTAAAATAAAAACTGAATAAATAATGCATGGATGCAGCACTTTACAAAATTACAGGAGAGCTAAAAGATGAAGAAGTAGAGAAAGGGCATAGAGTAAATATGAACAGAAGAGAGCTCACACAACAAATTAAGGGAGACAGGATGAGTGCAGGCAGGAAAGTCAAGACATTATTTAAAGTCATCCATCCTCTCTTCTCCCAAAAAACTTGGATTTACCTAGAGCAGCATTTCCTGCATGTAGGATAGTGAATTCCAGGAATTGCCTAAGGGCACTTTTACTTTTTGGGGTGGTTTTTTTTTTTTTTTTAAATTTAAAGTCTTTAAAAAGCCCACCACTAGCTTTTCTAAAAAAATTCCCCCGGGGTGCAGCATCAAGAAGCAAAGTATCTTTTAGACTGGGAGAGAAAAGGAGAGAGATCAATGACCTCTTTTGTGGCACTTAAAAGCCAGACCAGAAAGTTGTGCTCCTCCTGCTGGTTCTATATCAACAATCAATAAACAACCTTTTCCAGAGCTAAAATAATACTGGTGAAAGATTACGTGTGTTTTAGGACAAAAACCTAAGTTAGCAAAGCAAAAAGCCTTGTTGATATGATTCATTCAAAATACAAACATAAAATTCACCATTTCCCAAATAAAATAGTGCAAGAGTCAATAGAGGAGAAAAATTTTCAAAACTCCTATGAAGGTCTGAACAATAGAATTAAAAATCTTTGCTTGTTTTATAAAAACAGTGAGATCATGCCTCATTTTAATTAGAAAACTCAGATTCTTATTGCTCCCAGCTAAGCTCTAGTAGTTAGTGAAAATATAACAAGTTACAGTGGTAGTAACTGAAGAATGCAAGTTGGCTGCACTTTATTATTAGGGGAATTTTCATGGGTTTGGACCTTTTCTCTCAAATCACATTTAAATGTAGTATCACACCCTGTGAACTGAGAAAGATGTGGATGTTATTCACTTTTCCCCTTCGTTGTTTTAGATCCCATGTAAAGCTTGAGCTCAAAGGAGGAGTTGGAGTACTGTGGGGAAACTTGCACAGTACCAGTGTGCCTCATGCTTGGATCTTACCAGAAAAAGATCAGTCCGGCCCTGCAGCTCTAGCCTGTGCCCTGCCAATCACACTAATGCGAGCCTAACCACATGGAGACTGTGTGATGTGCAGTAAGGGTTAGCATGAAACAATATTTGCCAGAGGCATACAGCTGCCTCCTCCTTCATATGGCAACATGGACTTCAGAAGCTACACATCCCAGCATTCAATGCTCCAACTTAATCCAAGTGAAGGTCACTTGGATTAAAATGTTAAAGATGAGGGTTGCCACTGTGAACACTTTTTGCATATTAAATGAGAACCACAAGTCTGTAGCATGAGGCCAGACTACAGACACACTGGTAAAAGAGGAGTTTCTTGTGCCAATGTTTTAACACATGCTCTTGTGTGAAAAATAAATACATTACATTAACAGCAACCAATTTCTCCCCCCAGCCACAAAGCAGTCCTAGGGATGTGCAAGAGACTTACAAGATTCAGCTTCAGTGAACTGGTACACTAAGTTAATGGATTGCCAGTAACTCGAGGTATGCCACACATTTGTAAAAGCTAGCGTGGACACTCCTCGCATCTTAACAAGGCGAGAAATATTTGTGCCTTTACCCTAAGTTGATCCCTAGCTGCATTACGAAGGAGCGCAGCCAAGAAGCTTGGCACATGACTACTGCTGTAGCCATCGAACATGCAGCTGTATTGGCGACACTGAGAGAGGCCTGTAGAGAGAGCTTGGCAATTGTCTGACCTTCTCTTATGAGGACTTGAAGTTGTCCCTCAATTTCTTAGATCTGCTTTTAAATCCAGAGCAGCTCTTTCATTTGGAGGGGACATATATCTGTCCCAGGCAGTGGAGGCAGCCTGAATGTCTGTCACTGAGGGGGAAATATTTATGCCAAGTTTGGCAGGGTTTGAAGCCCTGGCTCTCAGGCATAATCCATACTCGAGACTGGTTCAAGGCCAGGGAAAAGACAAGGCCCAGATGGGGCATACAAAGAAGGTGGGGTGGGGGAGGAAGAGCACAAACTTCTAAATAAAAGACAATACCAGAAAGAAGAGAGAAAGATTAAGCGAGAGAGACAGTAAGCTGTGTGTCTAACAGACATGATGCTCTGTCTCAAGGCACAGGCAGTTGAGAAGGACCTGGAGAGGTGACAGGTCTGGTCCTCCCATATACCCTCATACCAGACACAAGGATATCTAGGACGTAGGCATGGATGTGCAGAAAATGCTGATGAAAAGGTGACTGCACATCCTGATGTGAAGCACCCATAGGGACACTATGGAAAGAAGAATGTATGACTTGTCAGCTGGAGGAGATGGTGGTGAACAGAAGCACTGACAGAGTGGCCTGAGCCACCTGCTTCAATCTCTCAGAAGACCCAGGGAGTGGACGATAGGTTCAGGTAGCTGGGGCTCCCTGCCGTGGAAGATGAAGGCCCACAGACTACAGGAAGGAACAGCACCAGCAAGGGGAGGAAGGAGGAGAGAGAGAACCGTGTAGAGACATCCCCTCACTAAGGGCACACACAAACCAAAACAAGGAAAGGAAAGGATTTGTTGGTGGTAGATTGTACTTTGCATGGGAATGCCCATCATAGACTCTGCCCTTTGTCACAGAATTGATGCCCTCTCATCCATTTCTCTTACTTCTTCTGAAAATTTGTTATACTGCCACTGGCTTTGGTGGGTCAATGGTTCTAGCACATCTCATAAGTGTGAACAGTAATCAATACTGACTACGAAAGCAGCTTACTTTCATCCACATAAACTACAACAGAAAGCAATATGGACACCTACTTCTCTCATTTTGAAAAAGGCCATTCCCGTGAGTAAAGAATCAGATCCTGCCTGATGCTGTGGTCCTATCCTTTCCAGCTCCAACTGCTCTGCGACTTCTTGCAATCCACCCTGAAAAAGGAAGGAACATTACACAGTCAAAGCGGGGATAATAATTATGAAGTCAGATCATTCAATAGTAGCACTAGAATTCTGCATAACGAAGTCTATTCAACCACCATTTGTATATATTTAGCTTAGCACAATAGCGGTTATAGTAGAGATATACAACCAGCACACACTTGGAAAAGCCAAGCTTTTCATTCAGGCTTTAAGTATCAAGCACTTTCAAGTATTAATGACTGTCTTAGACCTAATAAGCCTCGGCACAGCAGCCAATTAAAGTTGAAGGAATTACTACTGAACAAGGCAATTCCTTCAAGTATTACATTGACTAAACTGAAAGGATTGATGCTGCTGCTGAATGACAGTTTGAGAAATCAAGGTGTTTCTTTAACTCCCTACTTTTCTAATAGGGCTAGAATTTAAACATGAACAGTGGTAATTCAAACATAAAGCAATTTAACATCCAAATCACTACGAACATGTGCACTCCAACTTGTCTTGAAAGGAATTAGCTTTCATTTAAAAACACAGTTTTTTCCTTCACTTACCTGCCACCACCTAAGCTCAGGGTTCTGCGCTTCCCCCACAAAACTTCAAAGCATCTAAAGTAGAGGGAATCCAGGAAAATCGTCTACCTTAGGAATTAATGGAGACCCCTGAACCCAGGTGAAGTTGTAAAATTCAAGAGGGGGAAAAAAGAACGAAGTGAAAAAGCTAACATTCAACCGACCTTTAACAATGTTTTAATTTGTTTTATTAACTGCCATAAAAGAGTAAATGAAACATCTGTGTAAAAAGTAATGTAATGTAAACTGCACCGTAACCAGGTTCAAGAAGATATTAGATACCATAAGCACACAAAAAACAGGCACTGTGCTACTGAGAGTGTATTTTTTGAAGAAAACATTTTAAGCCACATCTGTGCTGAAAGCCCTTCGATACACACACACATATATAAACAGCCCATGTACAAAAAGGACAGCTTTTAGACACTGAGTGTAGCAAGTAAACATAGGGCTCAAAATTGGGAACTGCTCTACAGAGAGTCTCTAATTGTAGGGCATGGTTCATTGGTGGTCTACACATCTTATCTAACAGTAAAGTATCCTTCAGTCTTCAAGCAATTTTTCTTCCTGTTAATTGCAGCCCAGTGGGGAACTTGTGACTTCCAGAAGCTTTTTGACCAACTAAGCACAGCGCCTTCATGTCCTTTTACTGGGTGTATTTTTGGTGTAAATTCAACTGAATCAAATTTGGAGAAAATCTCAAAATAGACAAGGTAGTGCATACACACAGAACCAAAGCAAAGCACTAGGAGAAATCAGAGTCTTTAGGGGTTGTGGGCAATGGGGGAAGGTTTGGAACTAATAAATATAAGTCCTACATCCAGGGAGAGGAAACAAATAGCACAATTTACAATACGGGAGGGGAAGTAACCAAGCAGCTGTATCCATTTAATCAAACCACGTTTATTTTCATCTTCACTCCTTTACCCTGCCCTAGCACTACTTTTTCATATAACTTCATAACACTACAGTTGCGCAGCAGGTGAGAGATTGGGAGGAGAGCTGCCAATGATATGAGTCCTATCTTGAGAAATGGTCCACAGAATGAAAATGCCCGAAAGACTTTCACGGACAAATAAAAAATAATAATAATAATAAAAAACAAACACACAACTGAACAAATCAGACTATCCCTACTCCAGTTTCTCCATAAGATTAGCAGCATCTCCTATAACTATCCCCAAAACAGGTATTGATGAATTCCGCCCATTCATTTTAGTGTCACGAAAGCGATAGTGGTGCTACAAGCAGAAGCAGCCTCTCTGCAGATCAATTCAGCTTTAGACAGGTTAGTGTAATCTTAGCTAAACTGATCCCCATGGGACAATATAGTTATGGTATGTGCAAGACTACGTTGCGGAGGTACCACTCTTTAAAGGGTTGTACGACTGGGAGAAAATCAGTTACCTTACAATAATTTTTGAAACACTATACTGCATAGTGAAACTGTGTGTCAGGCAGACTGCTTTGGATCACTACTCTGCCAGCAATAGGGTTGAAACTAGGAAGAGCATCAAAATGCTTTTAGCCTGCACTACATTTTTTACATCTGAAAAAAAAGGAAACCAAAACACAGAAGTAGTCAAAGACAGGAATGAAGCTAGCACAAAGCAAGTTCTTTTTAATATTAAAAAGGGAACATATAGTATTTGAATTCCATTGACCATGTACCATTTTGGGAGATGGAGAAGAGAGGGAGAAGAGGCTGAGGTGAAATAATGCAAGTTAAAGATTGAACTTTAACCAAGTCAAATTTGGCCCCAAATGCAGATTGTTCAAAAGAACTATGAATGTTACAGCCAACAAGGATGTTTCCATGAGTAGGCAGTTTGTTTTTTTAATTCAAATGGAAATTTTATTAATTCCCAAGTGGCATCTGCAAGCCAAACACTACAGAATTGTGCTAGGGCATAAGAACCTGACATTGAAACTAACTAGTTTATTTTAAATCATCCAACATGTGAAAAACGAGCAGACAGTGTAAGGTAGTGAAAACTACATTTTAAAAATTATTTCCATTTTAATTATGTAAGGTGTTAATGTGACAGATAAGAAAATGTGTGGGGTAATTCAAATATTTTATAGCGTGACAATGTCTCTCTGACTTTTGCCATTTTTGCTGGTTTGTGCTACAATCTGAATTTTGCATGCATTTCAACTCACACTATTACCTAACTTCCCCTTTTTAAATAAGCACCATGGGGACAAGGGTAGGAGGGAAGAAGGGGCACACCTGAGCTGCTGAATAGACATTTTCAGCAGTTCCCATAGCATTAACATGGATTGCTATTAGAAACATGCCTCATTAAAAACTGGGCCCTCTTAAAACCCACACTCATCCCTTTTAAGCCACATGCCCGCCTGACTAGACAGTAGCTGAAGATCACTTCTCTCATTACTGGGTACTGATAGCAGTGAGACAGCATACCTACCAATTCTAACTTAGCTTGAATGTCATAGGTCTTAAATCTACCTGTTACAAAGAAAAAGAAAAAATGTGGAAATATTACATTCCAGCCCCTGCAGTGTGTGTAACACTGATCTAGAAAAAAAATTCAGGACAGGGTAAAAGCGTCACCTTTGGTTGTGGATATTGGCCAAAATTTTCCAAAAAGGGTGCCTAAAAGTTTGTCACACCGAATAGTTTACAACTGTTGGAAAAACAAGGGAAACACTGGATCTCTCTGGAGACTAATTATGGGATACAGAGCCTTTCTTCTCTAAGTCACTTTTTTTAAAAAAAAAACTCCAGATTAAGGCAGTGCTGATCAAAAGGTTTTTAATATAAGCTTGAGAACCAAAAATGCTTTATAAACTGTAGGTCAAAACATACCCTTCCTCCCCTTAGATATAAATAGCCACAAGAAGGAAAAGAAAAAATATTTCAAAATATTTCAGATGCATCATTCCTTTGAGACAGACAGGTTAGCAGCTTGGTTCTGTAACCCCATCACCACGGATGATGGCCCAAGATCAATGGGGAATACAAGCCCAACTCCACAAATCTCAGGACATTGGTATAGAGTGTTAACTACTCTGTGCAGCTTGCCAAGCCCCACCCCACCATTAAATTCAGTCAGGATTTACCTGTTTAGTTAAGGTACTTATTGATCCTCCATTACTGCAGAATCTGAACCTCTCACAATCATTAACGTATTTATCCTCAACATCTCATCAGGCAGGGAGGTATTACTATTCCCATTTCAGAGATGGGAAACTGCAGCTCAGAGGGACTAAGTATCTTGCCTCGGGTCACACAGGCAGTTTATGGTAGAGTAGGGAACTGAATTTGGGTCTCTCAAGTGCCCAGCTAGTGTTCCAACCACTGGACCATTCTTCCTCTTTAGGGAAGAATCTGTATTGCTATTGGTCACCAGGCTACAGCTGCACCATGGTCCCCACCCAACAGAAGATGGAGAGTAGGAGTAGTGCCGTAGATGAGCAACAGCAAGTGACTATACTCTTTCTGTAGTATTTCTGCTGGAGTCAGGAGGTAATTCTACAGAATGGCTGCAACCACCATCCACACAATTCTGTAGAGCGGGTTTCAGTCCCCAGGGCTGACCATCAGCACCAAAATGTGTCTTAGGAAAATCAAGTGTTTCTAATAAAATGAAGTGACCAACAAGAGTAGCTTGCACCAATCAATAAAGGACCTCAATACAGTAATTCAATTCACTGCAATTTAATAGAGATTTAAACAAAAAAAGCAAAGAAATTCATTTAGGCAACAGTGCATGCAAGTAATTAATGATTCGGCTTCCAAAGACTCACACCAGCTGTTCTCAGTTTGGGACAGATCAACACAGTTGGCATCATTTCATTGCTGTGGACAGTAATGGGACTGTTTCAGCAATGATGTTTGGAGGAACAGAGTAGTCCCAATCTCTCCCTCTCCTGTCATAATTGGTCTGCAGTTTAATTGCCATTATCACAAAGCTCTAATGACAGCAGCTGTTAAATTTGTCAACTCCACCCACAAGTCCATAAGGGTGGATTACACATTTATACGTGGGACAAAACAACTGTATATAAGCAGCAAAGGTTTTGTTTCAGTCCATGGGGGTGCACAATTTTGTTGACTTCTGCAGTTTTTCCAACTACTTCATTACTTCTCTTGGTCCCAATGGAAACCCAGTTTCAATTAGATGGTCCCCAATAAACATTCTTTACTCAGCTGGTGAGGGTTGCTGCTGGGATGCAAAACTCCTGACCAGATACTGGGCTAGTTTGCTTTTCCTGATAGTTGGAAAAGACCATCCCACCCACTCCTCGCCACATCCAGTGCAGACTGATTAGCATAGGAGATGGTGGAAATTATGTTCTTTACTTCAGTCACCAGTAAGATCCTCATTAAAAGATACATGTCCTTTACCTGCATAGCCTCACAAAATTCAAGCTCATCAGCATCGTCTAAATCACTTGTTCAGCATTCTGAGATGAAGAGTAGCATACCATCCCTGTACTCAGGAGGTGGCTGCATTAGTCAGTCAGTCTGTGTCCAGTTTCCACGTGTTCTCATTTAGAAAACCCAGAGTGTTCTGTGTCGCCTTCCATCAAAACAGCGAGCCACCTATTGCCTCAGATGAGTTGTGCCCCTTTCATTTCAAAACCAGTCCAGATACGTGGCCTTCTTTGGCAAGCATGGCTGTAACAATCCCAACAGCATATCTTTTTGATGTCCTTCCCTTCATACATTTGTTTCCAGTTCACATTCATTCTCCAGGCCAATCAAATCTTCTCCAAATTTTATGCCTAATAGAACAAGCCAATTAATAGCCCAACTGGCTTGAGTTGAGAGGTTAGTTTCTAACCCTGTCTATTTTTCTAGAAGTCATGAGTTGGCTCTGAGCATATCTGTCATTGCTCATTTTTGCCTACACGGCGACCAGCAGGTCTAGCCGTTCCATCCCTTCACACCAAAGTCACTTTTCACTACACCTTATCATAACTGCAGCCCCTCCGTGGATTGAGCAGTGAGGAATGATGCAAGAGTGTGTCATTAATACCCTGCTCACAGAGGCCAAGCCCATCAATTCTAACAGCCTGAGAAATTAACAGCAAGATGTAACTTCCTCCAAACATGGGTTTATCATTTGGTAGCATAGATCTATGATGCTGCCAATAAATGGGATTGGTTTGTAATTTTTAAATAGCTAGGAGCCACAAGAACAAAAATATGTGCTCCTCCCTGCCTCTTACATTTCATCAATAACGTTTTATATATCAAATAACCATTAGTCTAGTCAACTGTGTGTAACAAATAATACCATCAAGGTAGAGCTCGCTACTGGACAGGGCAGTGAACAGATGCCATATATGTTCTTTCAGTAGGAAAAAATGCCGTCTTAAAAAATTCTTTTCTGAACCAGATATCAAATCATTTACCTTGAGATTTTTGCAGCTCTTCATGAGATACTTCACATCATAAATGACGGGGAAAAACAACCGGAGTATCTCAAAGAAGTCCAGCTCCTCTTCAGGTAAATTAGAATTAGTCAGGATTTTGATTAGATAGCCAAAGTCATAACCACTGCAAATTAATCACATACACAAAACAAAGTCAGGCAGATAATAAAAAAAAATCCTTCTCACCTCCAATGTCAAGCCTCCAATTAGTTAAATTTAAATTAAAAACAAAAGATAGGGAGCCGTTTTATATATAAATTTAACCAAAAGAATTTGAGGATCATGTGACTCTTCAAATATTAACAGCAGAGAAACACAGATGTTCTCACTGCAGTTTGCAGAAGACAAGTTTCCACCACCATAAAAACTATCAAAATTGGAATCCATGTTGGCAGTCTCTTCAAGGAGGCCAAATGATGGAATGAACACGAAGACGTTCCTGCAGAAACACTGTCAGGGCAGCATTATGAAGGAGACACTACTTTGCCACCACTGGACCTATTCTCGGAATGTATAATGGACAGATTTCAAGCTGGCTCTTTTCATATGCATTGAAAGTTTCTAGTGATGAGACGGTAGAAGATGAAAGTAAATGACTTCTACTGCTGCCAGAACCTAAAGTGTATACGTACTACATAGAATCATGGATTATTTGCACCCTGAAGAACTTCACCTGCTCTAGTTAAGGCTGCACATAGTTCCCCTTCCTCTGGGTTCTGCAACAATATGAGTTTAGTTTCTGCCTCTACATCTTGTTATTGGAAACCCTTGATACAGCTGTTAGATAGTTCACTTACCCATTAGCTGTAAGTTCATGTTGAGAGAATACTATATTATATACCTATTTTATAGATAGTTGACAGGGGAATTTTCTAAACTAATTTACATAAATAAAAATACATATATTGATTGGGTTAAAGGGCAACGTGTACTGCTACTGCCTGCTGAGAAAGTTAGACTGTAAGCTCCTCAGGGCAGGGAGTACCTCTTGTATGTCTGGGGCCCTTTTGTGCTGTACTATCTTGACTGGGGCTTTTGGGGACTGTCATGAATACAAAGGGAAGGTTAGCAACTGCCTTACCTGTAAGGGGTCACCTGTAAGTAGCTCAGATAAGTTAGCTGGCACCTGACCAGAAGGACCAATAAGAAAAGAAGATACTTTCAAATCGGGGCGGGGGAAGAGTGGGGGGAGAAGAGGATTTGTTTGTTGTTCCCTCTCCGGACGGAGGGAGAAGACAAGCAGGTACAACATCTCCTGAAAATATACCTGGAATAATCCATTTAAATTCACAGAAATTGTAAGTAGGGCAAGGAAATGCGTTGTTATTTTTTGTTTTAGCTTGTGAATTTTCCTATGCTACAGAGGTAGTTTTATGCCTGTTTTTGTAACTGTGGAGCTGAGCCCAGAGGGGAATCCTCTGTGTTTTAAAATCTTTTTATTACCCTGTAAAGTCACCTTCCATCCTGATTTTGCAGGTGTGATTCTTTTATTTTTTTCTTTATAAATAAATTTCTTCTTTTAAGAACCTGATTGATTTTCAGTGTCCTGAAGACAAAGGGTCTGGTCTGTGCTCACACTGCTAAGGCAATTTGTTGGTATATTATTCTCAAGCCTCCCCAGGAAAGGAGGTGAAGGGGCTGGGGGGTGGGGGGGGATATTTTGGAGGAACAGGGATTCCAAGTGACCCTTCTCTGAATTTTTATGTAAATCACTTGGTGGTGGCAGCAATACCGTCCAAGGACAAGGAAAGGAATTTGTGCCTTGAGGAAGTTTTAACCTAAGCTGGTAGAATATAAACTTAGGGGGTCTTTCATGCAGGTCCCCAAATCTATACCCCAGAGTTCAGAATGGGGGGGGGACGGGACGACCCTGACATGGTGGCAGAAGTAGAATGATAAGGTATCTGGGGTTTTCCTTGGGGTGTGGGTGGGGCCTTGGGGTGCCCCCAGTGGTAAGGTGTTGTCTCGGGTTGCCCCTTCTGATATCTGCTCCAACTGCTACTAGCTTTCTTCTTTTCTGTCACCTCCACCCATTTGGTTCCGATCTACGACTAACTCAAAATCCACAACACAAAAAGCAAACAAGATGCAAATTGGCTGAGGCAGGACTGTTTGTTCGGCTGATACTACTGAACAAGGCTCTAATCCTGTATTATGTTCCTGGACACTGGATGCCCACACCTGTGTGGAGCCCTGATTTCAGATGCAGGACTGGGGCTTTAATTTGCATTATTCATTTCTATCTTGAATGCTATTTTCCCCTGGTTCAAGATGAGTTATGCTCTTTTATAGCATTTTGTGTCACCCTATTTATATATTATTGATCATCTTTATGATCTTGCTGTATTACTGCCTAAAGGGAGAAAGAGACTAGAAAATCCTTAACAGCAACACCAGGGAAGAACAGGTCATTTCTTAAAATCCACTAACGGGGGACAAGCGACGGTACAGCTGACTATGGTTCTCCCAAGAGAGTTTCCCATATTCTACCATTGACTCCTTCAAACAACTAGAAATCTGACCCAGCATCTGAGGTTCCCAATGCTGCAGTTGTGCTTTTGCGGCTGCAATCCAAAATTTACAGCAGAAGATTGACTCCTTTGCTCCCTGGCTTGTAAAGGCAGGAGTTTCAACGGAGACCAATAGCATAAAACTACAGAATAGTCAACTTGATTGCTTGACAGGTAGACTTGAGATCAGAAAAGCAGCTTCTTTTGCTTACACTAGCAAAATAAAGCATTTAAAAAGAAAATCTTAAAAACCTGGGAAATGACATCAAGAACTGAAGCCTGAGAATGCTCAGAGATTAAGGAAAATCGGGCCCCTGTGGAGATTCTAGGTAGCAGTCAGGAATTCACTGAAATAATGCTACAGTTAAGTGTGATCCCCTGTAACAATTGAGGCTGCATCAGAACTCTGCTTCCAATATAGATGGACAGTTATTATACAGTTTATATCTGAGCTTTTGTTTTCTCCACAAGCACCCACCAACCCCCTTTTTTTCTTCCCCACGCACCCACCCATTACAAGAAGAGTAAAGCAAAGAGGTACTGATTTTGTGCTGAGCGCAGGGCAGCTCTAGGTTTTTTGCCACCCCAAGCTCTGAGAGCGCAACTGCCCAAGCCAAAAAAAAGGATGGCCGGAATGATGCCGCCCCTGGAATTGTGCCGCCCCAAGCACGTGCTTGCTTTGCTGGTGCCTAGAGCCGGTCCTGGCTGAGCAGGACTAGAGTATCAGGCTTGCAACTTACAGTGTTCGTGGATCCTAAGGCTAGAAGGAACCATTATGAATTGATCATCTAGTCTGACCTCTTGTAAAACATAGGCCATAGAACTTCCCCAAAATAAATGATGGAAGTTTGTGGTAGTAGACAAATGGTTTCTTTTAGGTATTCCTGTGGTTTTAGTGATGCAGTTTGTTCCAGGGCCTGCACGTGGTGGGGGAATGGAGGAGGGGGGAAAATCACAACAGGAGTGTTAACAGTGGAATGCTCAATAATGTGGATTACCCTTCCCAGTACATGGACATTTAATCAGACATCTGCTCCTGGACAAGAAACACAAGCTAGTTTTGGTCAGTTCACCACCTGTGAATCTCTCTCAGACATTCAATAAATCTGAAGTATTTAGACACACATTCCCAAATGTGCCATGACAACCACCACAGACTGCATTTCACAAGCCACAGTACAAATGTCAAGCCATCATATAAAATGCCTTTATACTACACTTGTGGTGATTACTAAGCTCCACCACTTATAGAACGTTACAATTATCATTCCAGATCAAGCCTATTGTTAGCCTAGCGTGGCACTCCATATCGGACAGTAGCCGGTACTGGACACAGTAGAGGAAGGGGCAAAAAAGACCCTAATGAGCAATTATATAATTACTTGCTCATTAGGGAAGTTTCTTTCAAATACCCGGCAATTAGTGGTTTACATCCTGAAACGAGGGCTTTCATTACTTATATATTTTTTTCCTGGCTAACAAAATTATTCAAAGTTATTATGTATGGGGAAATAAATTAATTATTCAAAATTATTATGATGCTTATAACTTCAGGGATTGTGGTTAGTTGTATGGCAACATGTGCACAAAACCATGTATTTTCAAGGAGCACAGTTAGCTGTAGGCAATTGACCGAGAACCAAAAGTTTCTGAAAAGATGAGAAAAGCCCATATTTTTCTTTCTTTTGCCATTATCTTGGGGGGTGGGGAAGAGTTTAAAATAACCAATTAACTGTAAGTTAAGTGCTTTTCTCAAGCTACCGATAGACATTTTGAGAAATATCAAAAGCTAGAGAGGCTTGAAAGGCTTTATCCCATTTTAATAATGGTAAGTTCTATTTCTGGACTAGAAAGTAGCTGCCTACTTGACAGTTTAATTGATCTTCTTAGCAAAATACAGTGGCTACCAGGAATTGCAAGGTTTGGAACATCAGAAGATTCTTGGGGAGCTCACTCGTTATACAAGACTTGCTGGAGAGAATTTAACAGAACAACTTTTTTTCCCCCTTACCCTACACAACAGGCATGCACTGAAGTTAAGATTTAAAGGGTAGCTGCACATCAGCCTATACATCTGTTGAGGGAGTCACCATGCAAATGCCCTGACAACTTAACTATCCTCAGAATTAGCATTCAAGCTGTTCTATGGTTTGACTAGTGTTGTAATTGTCATGCTGAGCGCACATAGCTCTTACTGACCTCAACAGGGGTTTGGGTTTTCAGGATTTTATTTAGGCCCCTTCATTTATCAGAACACTCCACTACCCATCTTTGAAGTTGCTGTCCCTCTTCTGGTTTAGCAAGGTTACTGGCTCTCTGTGGGGAAACTGCAGTATATACAAACTGATAGCCATGGGAAAGCATCCCATATTGGTGGCTGTATGAGCCTCTGGCTGCACAATAGCTTTGTTAGTGCTACGTCAGGATGCCACTGAAGTTGTTAGAAATCCAGAGATAACTTCTTGAATAGTCTTCCTTCAAGCTTATTAAAAATGAGCTTTGAAATAAAGTTGTGTAAAAGTTCCAAAAAGTACTGATTAGGGTGACAGTAAAATTAAATTATGCATGAAAGGATGCCAAATGCGCACACACAGACATTTTTGCTATGTTAGGCGTTACTTGGAACTACAGTAAGTACAAAATATTTACCCAAATAATTTTTGAAGTCAGTAGTGTCCCTTAAAAATGACTAATTTGTTTTGGAGGACCAGACACATTTAACAAACATCACCACCGCAACAACCGAGAATGCCTGTGGTCAACAAAAAACACTGTGATTGTCTACTGTGACAGAGAAGCAAGTTCCAGCTTTGCTCCGTTGAACTCTGAGGTATCTTTAAAAAATCAATTTGCAAAATAGTGAATTCCAAGGAAACAAGATTCCAAGTGAAGATTAAGCTATTGACTCTCAGAACATGATCTTGAGAGGTACTAAGCATCCACAACTCCTACTGCAGTAAACGAGAATTGTAGTTGCTCAACATCTCAAAAGACACTAAGAAATGTTCCAGTAAACTTGGAGTGAACACATACACAGACAAAACCACACATACCCCATGTCTTTGGATCCACTCTTAAAGAGAATACTTCCCTCCACTGAAAGATAGGAACCACTAGGGGGGAGGAAATCAAGTGAATACCTATTTACAAGTTCTGGTATCCAGAAACTACATACTTTGGAATAAAAGACTGATGGGTGACCCGGTAAGCATGTGTGTAGCAACTTTTATTGTTTTAAACGTCTTCTCTGTAATGCTTTCAACTTAAGAATAAATGTGCTTGCTTAATAAGAGCTGTGTAGTAACTCATAACTGCTGGCAATTATGTTGTTCATAGCCTTCAAAGAGTAAGCAAAGAGCAGACACTGGCATAGACAGACAGTTTGGCTTGCTGGAAATAACAGTGTAGGCAGGGAAATGTGCAGCCTGGGGAAAAAAGAAAAAAAAAATAAATAAATAAATCAGGGAGGGAGACAAACATGGGGCTTTGCCCAAGGGAGGCAGTGTCTGGGAGCCAGAGCCAAAAAAAAAGAGTGCCACTGCTGGACCACAAAGGAGAAATACAAGTGCAGTTGCTCGGAACTGTGACAGTGGGCAGCACTCAGCACCTCACAAGATCAGGTCTTGAGTATACTTGCTTACACTTAGGTGACTAAAAATTTCCTGACTTTAAGGCTTTGTCTACACTAGACAAGGTTTTCCAAAAAATAACTATTGACAACCCTCCCAATGGGGAGACAAACTTATACCAGCAAAACAGCTCTTTTGACTGTATAACTTATACCAGCAAAACAGCTCTTTTGCCTGTATAACTTATACCAGTTCCCTAAATGAAATAAGCTTTTCCAGCAAAAAGACTTTTGCCGGTATATCTGTGTCTCCACTAGGATTTCTGCCAGTATAGCTACGTCAATTAGGGGATGTGATTTTCCCCATACTTCTAACCAACATAGCTATGCCACTTCAGTTTTACTGTAGAGCAGACCAAAGATGATGATGAGATCTACTTTAGGGTCAGTGTCCCCTACAAACATAATTGAGTCAGGGGGTTCTCTACAACACAGCTCTCCTCAATCCTGTTGCAACACCCATCCAAGGATTTATGCCAGTTACAGGACACTTAAGACAGATGGGTCCTAGTCACACTATTAGTTGCAAATCATGTTGTAAACAGATCAGGAGACTGGTCTCCTGGTTAGTTGTAGCTGTAATTTAAGAAATATCCAAAGATTAAGTTTCCAATGGCTTCTTTAAAAGTATTGTTCAAAATTCTTTACAGTCTCCTGAAATAGCACCTTCTCAGTAT
The DNA here is from genome assembly GCF_015237465.2 of Chelonia mydas. Classification (NCBI taxonomy): domain Eukaryota; kingdom Metazoa; phylum Chordata; order Testudines; family Cheloniidae; genus Chelonia; species Chelonia mydas. The sequence goes on along the minus strand of NC_057852.1, from coordinate 85,153,906 downwards.
TTAAGAGGTCTCTCCTCACTATTTCTATATTAAATATTCTATATTAATGCCAAAAGACTGACACGTATAAGCACAGCAGTTTTGTTGATATCTGTTAAGTGTTCAAAATAAAAGAAACAAATATTAAAATTGTATGCTACCTACATGCTCTTCATCCCCTCTCTCTAGGCACAAAATACACAGACTATTATTCCCTTAACTTCAAACCCAGTATTATCAACAGATTTAGTATAATAATGGCTTTGCCTCCCTTGTATACACATTTGCACTGGTATGCTTTTGGCTCCATTCTTTGTTAGATTTTTTTTTTATTCTCTCAATTATTTGAAAATCATGAACAAATAAATACTGAAAAGAGGTTTCTTTTGTTCTCAATTAAGAACAAAGCATCAGTATTTAAGGATGAATAAAGATTCTCCCTATCTTTTTAAAACCCGTACTAACCATTAATTGTGTGTTACCATTGTGTATGGTAAACAAAATAGGACTGTAAAAGAGCTATTTATTCTCAGCTAAGATATTTCTGTCACATTTTTAGGAAGGCTTTGTTCCATTGCCTAGGAGCCAATACTTAAGACAACAAATTGAGGGCATTTAAACAGCAATAAGTCTTCAAATTCAATGTTGGCTACAAGAGCAAAATTGGTGCTCAATTGACTATACAAGTCCATTACTCAAATGCAAGATTTAAACTCCTACTAACAAGTAGACTTTGTATAGATATTTTAGAGGCTTCGTGTTTATATTTCCTGTTCCATTCTGTGCTGGAAAATGCATTCATATAATGGAATAAGGAAGAGAGATTCAAAATTTGCTTATTGTTGCTGTTATAGCTAGGACTTCTTCAAACTGTTCATTCTAAATCTTAATGATCAGCAAGTGCACAGTGTCGTATCCGGAGTGGATATTCCATGTGGGTGGGCTGAAACTCAGGCTACTAAGTCTAAGGTCATGTCTACGCTACAATCTTAAGTCAACCTACGTTAGGTCAATTTACAGCCACCGCAGTAATTACTGCAATGGCTGATGTCCACACTACCCTCCTTCTATCAGTGGTGTGTACCCTCACGTGGAGTGCTTCCACCAACTGAAGAGGAGCAGTGTGGGTGGATGAGAGCCAGGGCTCTCAGCTCCATGCAGCTCCCCACCAGGAGCCCAGCTGCCTCCCGGGCTTCTCGCCTCCCCGTTCCCAGCCGGAAGCAGGGGGGCAGCCACCCAAGGCTTATTGCCTCAAGCGGGAAGATTTGCACCCCGCATCCAGACAGCTGCTGTGCTCCCAGCGGGGAGTGAGGAGCTGGGACCCTAGGAAGCAGCAAGGCTCCCACTGCGGAGTGCAGAGCCTGGGCAGCAGCCCAAGCAGGGAGCCTGAGTGGCAGCCTGGCTTGAAGCGGAGACCAGGCAGCAGCCCAGCTGGGGAGCCAGCTTTCTTGTCAATTTCACGGCTCAGTGGAGCCATAAAATTGACAAAGACAGCTAACAGCCCGGGTAGGGAATGTGTTGTCTACAAAGACACTGCGTCACCCTAACTATACTGACATAAGTGGAGGTGCACTTATTATGTCGGTGTAGTAGGGCACTTACATCAGCGGAAGCAAAGCTGTAGTGTACACACTGATCTAGTTAGGTGAACATAAGCTGCTTTATGTCAACCTAACTCTTAGCATAGACCAAGCTTCAGTCTTAGCTGAGGAGGCAATTTAAAGAAAAATGGTTCTGTGGCTAGAAAATTATTAGAAGCTGTTCATATAGTTTTTTTCAAACTGCATGATTATCTATAAACACTGATATCTAAAACATTATCCATTCAATTTTAAAAATATTTTCCCAAATTGGAAAAAACATTGATTTTCATTACTACTTGTGCACATGTTGCACAAAAAGAAGAGAAAGCACCATCTGCTGGATCAGGAGGAGTCTTAAGACCTTTCTTCCCAGCTCTGAACTTCAGTTTTCCCATCTATAAAATGGGGTTAGCACTACTTCTCTAAAACAAGAGCTGCATGTACTTAGGTATCATGAATATTTTACCTGATCGTTACGGAAAATTTCTATTATGCAACAATGCATTCTATTGGCACCTGAACATGCACAAGAAATTCTAAACTGACTCTCAAGAATATCCTTTACTTTCTAATTTGTCATCCACAGTTTCAATCTGTTTAAAACTTGAACATAGCAGTGAGCAAGTTTGCATAGACTACTGTCAAACAGCAGACAAATGAAATACAAGTCAAATATAGTTAGTTATCAAACCACAGCCTACTGAACCCCCACAATTCTATAATCATAGTGCATCCAGTGTGATAGATACAGATTTCAGAACTTTCGCAACTTGCAACTTTCAGCTACTTGGAACTCAACAGCTATTGGCTGTTCTGGCACCACAGTGGCCTCTAGTGGGCAAAAGGCAGAACTGCAGCACTTCTGGGGCAGAATGCATTTTCTGTGGGGGAAAAAAATTGCGCGCGCATGCAGTGGAACAGAATTCCCCCAGGAGTAGAAATGCATCACAGCACCCTGCCCGCAGAGCCAGGTTAGGACAGAGTAGGAGACACGGTGTTGCTGGGGGTTAGGTGTCACAGACTGGGGCTCAGAATGGCTAGTGGGGGACACAGATTGGGGCAGGGGCTCAGGAGCTAGTGGGGTGACAGTGTTGAGTCAGGGGCTGAATGGGAGTGGGGTACATGGCCACATGGGGAGGAGGCTGCAAACACCCATCAGGATAGGGGGTGCAGGGATGGGGCAGATGTGCCTGACTGAATGGGAGAGGCTTGGGGTCAGCTGGGGTCTGCATGGGGTAGGCTCTCCAACTCCCTAACAATCCTGCCCCTCACCCCAAAAATCTGTTCCATACTTCTCCCACCCACACCCAGCAACCCTCCAGGTTCACTCCAGGCTCCTTCCCTCTCCCTCAGTTCCTCCATTACCCCTGACACTCCCAAGTCTTTGCACTGCTTCTGACGGGTGCAGGAAATACAGTTCTGTATTGTAAATTAAATGCATTACTCAAAAGTTCTGTATTAATATGCCTAGTAAGGAATCTATTTGTCAAAAAAAAAAAAAAAATTACCAGATTTTTTTTTTAATCTGTATTGTTACAGACATACTTGCTGAAAGATATTTTGAAATAAATTACCAAAATAATTGAAACTGGCATGATTACATTGTGTTCTTTTGACAAATAACATATGCAGAATATTGCAGAATTTTAAAATATCATGAGCAGAATTTTTAATTTTTTGGTGCAGAATTTCCCCAGGAGTAACTTACATTCAGCAGTGAACCAGTTCTTACCACGGACACTCAATCTAGCAGGCATCTTAAGCTGAAAAAGTCTTCTTATCCCCCTCTGGCCACTGGAAAAAAAAAAGAATTCTCTCTATCCACTCCCCCTACCACCCTATCAGGATGGATAAAAATCAATGATTTTTTTGAAAAAATGCTTTTTGAGGAAAAAACCTATCTAAAGATAGCTTTAATTAAGATACATTATAGCTCAAAGATATCTCACCATGGAATAGGGATTATAAATTCTATATTCTGTAGTGTGAGACAATATATTCATGTAATGTTTAAAAAAAGGTTTGTAAACAAGTTCCAATAGTTCATGGATTAGGGACCCAATCTTATGGGGTTCCAGAGGCTTCTGTATAGATTATTTAAGTTAATCTTTCTATCTACCCAATGGGGCTCAGTCTAGAAGATACTATCAGAGATGCTTCGTTTTGCAGTTCTCGAACTGTGGATTTGTGTTGCTAGAGATAAAATGCTTGTTAACAGGAAAAAGGTTTTTAAATAAATATATAGAGGCGAGAAACAATAGAGCTCATCCCTATTGTCCCTCTGCAAATCTGTGTACACAGTCAATCCTTTACCTCTCTCTAAAAGTACAAAGTTTCAGAAAGTTTAATGAACAGAAGATTGTTGGGGGTGGAATAGATCTGGACAAGGAGAAGAAGTCTGGACATAAATGTGAGAAGGGAGGGACAGCAGTAGAAAGAAAGGTGAAACTGTTTGAGCAGCATATTCCAGAAGTCTTGAGGTCTTTCTGAGTGTAGCCTTCATTGATCTGAGATCTACCATACCATTCTCTCACTAGAAGGGAAAACCTATAATACCAGCAGGCAGTAAAAGAGACCTAGTTTGGGAATATTTTAATGAAGTTCCTCTACCTGTGCGTAAGACAGGCATGTGTGCAAAATGCAAACAGCACAACAAAGAAATGAAAGGCCTGGATGCCCAAATTAAACAACATCATGAGAAGTGTTCTTTCTCAGGAGGATGCTGCGTTGAAGACGATGAAAGGAACACGTCTGATCATGCAAGATCTTCAGGTTGGTAAACATTTTTTATTTCATACTTCTTTCTTAAGGACTGCCTGTCTTCCTTCTGGACTATTCTTGAATTCTCATGTTTGAGCAAAAAATATAGTTGTTACTCTATGGTACTATCATTTTAGATGCAGTTGTGATAAAAAAATAAATAGGAAGATCTTCCTTTTACAATTTCACCTTTAAAGTAGTACTGAGTGTCAGTGAATGCAATGAGTAATACTAAATGAGCAGTATGTTATTAATAATTGAATAACTGCACTGACATTTTGTTTAGGAGAATCCATCCTCAACATACAGAATTCTGAAGACTATCCACCTTCAAGATCACCATCATTTTCTACAGTTTCGGAGTTATCTGCCAATTATAGTCACATCATGTATGTCACATAGCCACAATATATCACCTGTAGCAAAAAGAAAAAAAAAAACTCCATCCAAAAACAACCATAGATAAGTTTGTGATAAGAACCAGCAGATTACAAAAAAAGGTAACTGATGAAAAAATTGCCCCGTTTGTTTATGCAACAAACTCTTCCTTCCGCATGATTGAAAACCCACACTTCATTAACATGGTTCAGACATTAAGACCAGGATACAGTCCACCCAACAGAGCAGATGTCACAGGCAAATTGCTGGGTAAAGTGTATGAAAGAGAAATTGAGCAGCATGCAAAAGGTCTAGAGGATGAAATTGTTAACCTGAGTCTTGATAGGTGGAGCAATGTCCACAATGATCCTGTTGTATGAGCTTGTGTGACAACAGAAGAAGAGAAGGTCTTCCTTACAGAAATAATTGATAAATCAGGAAATGCATGCACAGCAGAACACTTAGAAGAAGTAGCAGTAAAAGCTAAAACAAACTGGAAAAAAATTCAAATGTCTAGTACGCAGCTTGGTCACAGACAAAGCTGCAAATGTATCCAAGAAATTATTTACAAGAGTGAAGAGAGTCCCAAGCTAACAACATACAGTTACAGTGCTCATTTAATGCACCTCCTAACCAAAGACTTCAGTGTTCCAGAAATAAAGGCTAATGTTGTTGAAATTGCAAAATACTTCTGTAACAATCACTTTGCAGCAGCTGCTGCGAAAAAAGCATGAGGAAACAAGCTAACCCTCCCACAAGACGTGTGATGGAACTCAGTAGCGGACTGGTTCGATCAAGAACTGGCCTAATCTGATGACAGTGTGTGAACAAAATAGTGAAAAAATAGATAGCTATTTCCCTGCATTTTGTTCAAGGCTACAGAAATAGGCTTCAGGGCACTCAGCATGTGTTCAACATTTCTCTTAAGCCCAAAGTTGAGAACTTTGGGCTTAAGAGAAATGTTGAACACATGCTGAGTGCCCTGAAGCCTATTTCTGTAGCCTTGAACAAAATGCAGGGAAATAGCTGTTTTATTGCTGATGCTGTTGAAATTTGGAAGGAACTGAGTGAGATCTTAAAAAGAGAAATATGCAGTTACAGAGTTAAATTACAAGCATTAACAAAACAAATGGGACAAGCACTATCTCCAGCTCATTTTCTTGCAAATATTCTCAATACTCGGTACTAGGGTCAAACCTTAACTGCTGAAGAAGAGGAGTTGGCAACGACATGGACATCCAGCAATCATCCCTCCATAATGCCAACTATAATAAACTTCAGAGCTAAGGGTGAACCATTCAAGAAATATGTTTGCTGACGATGTTTTAAAAAAATTTCACACGAGTGAACTAGTGGAAGTCACTTAAGCACTTGGATTCAGAGACTGTTGAAGTGATAATCTCACTTTTAACAGCAGTAGCTTCTTCTGCTGGTGTAGAAAGAATATTTTCTTCCTTTGGACGAATTCATTCCAAATTGAGAAATCATTTGGAACCTGAAATAGCCGAAAAGCTTGTTTTTCTTTTCCAGATGATGAACAAACAGGAAAATGAAGATGAAGAGTTAGCTTCAGAAGCCAATATTTTAAGTTTCTCGTGTTGACTTGGCTGACAGAGTCGATTTAATTTTTGTTTTGTTTTGTTATTTAAATACTTCCTTTAAACTATTTTAGTTAAAAACAATTTTAACAAAAACAAACCTGATTTTAAAACCTTGAATGTTTAACTAAATTCAAAAATTCATATGCTTGTTTTGTTAAAATATTATGTTTGCTGTTGAAGAAAAAAATCCAGAATACATTAATGTTGTTGTTTTAGTTAAATAAAACAATTTAAATGTCTGTCTGGTGATGTTCTGGCAAGAAAATCCTCCCAATATTAACGATTAACCTGTTGAATTGGAGATAGTTCACCTCCCAATGACTTCATAAATATCTGCTTCAATTACCTTTGGTAAATGAGATAACCAAACAATCATTCATTTTCTGATATAGCTGTAAAACTAATCTGAAAATTTTTTAAAATAAATCACTTTAAAAATGTATAGTGTGTACCTTCTAAAAATGAAACCTACATCTATCTCTAAGTTGGGAAGAATATGGATTAAGGTTATAACAATCAACAAGAATGCACTTTTATGTAGAAATCCACGATTAAATCAAGTCTTCCTGACTAGTGAATTAAATCAAATCCACCCTGCTATATATTCACTTCCACCTCATCACAGAAGAATGGAATTTGAAACCTGATTACAGTCACTTCCAAACTAAAGAAACCAAACAAAACAAAACTCAGTCACAGATCTCTTCATTTATATGCACTGTGTACACACACACGCACCCCCCTCCCTTCCATCTCGTTGAGAAATAATGTCTCTTCAATAAGCTAAGCACACCAAGTAGTAAGAACTTTCTTCCACAAGACAGCCCAAAGCATGTGTGCAGAAAGAAGTGTTTCATGTAAAACTTTCATAACACTAAGCATGGTAAAATGGGAGGAGCACTCTTCAAACACCACTTTTCCTGGGCACACAATCCCCAGTCTTTTCACTTTTTTGGCTCAGGTAAAAACCTCCCAAAAAAGGCTGATTGCTGCAACTGAGTTAATGACTGTCATCCTAAATAACATATGTCCAAAATAATAATTCATAAGGAATTAGTTCTTTCAGAGAGGCCACATGCTCTCAGCCAACAACATAAAGGCGTCTACTTTAAAAAAAAAAAAAAAAAGTGTTTAAGTAGTTGAAAGTGACCTACATAAGAACAAGATACGTTTTTCAAAGTAATCTGAAAGTTTTGGTTTTTGTGCATTTAATATGACATGTTCATGTTTTTCCTGCCAGCATTATTAAAAAGTCTTCAGGGCTGTACTGAGGTGTCCATCCCCCCAAAACAATGTTAAACAACTATTTTCAGTTTTCCAATTACTTGACTAGCATACGCAAGGAGAGTTATGTATCTGTTTTCTCCCTTGACCTGGGAAGCTGTCAAAGCAAAACAAATAGAAAGATACAGTACTCCCTTTCTATAAGGCTGCTCCTGAAAACCAATGTTTTTGCATCTTGTTACAAGACACAGGTCATTAGTTTCTAAATGAACTACTGTGAAGTTGGGAGCCCAGATCCTAAGAATAACACTAACAAAGCTTTTTAAATTATCTCACTATACCCTGAACTAATTCAGCATTAGATGTACAGCTTAAAATGCACGGGCCAATCATTTTTAAGTCTGGCATCAGAATAGATGATTAAGAAATGGCCAACTCAAATATTACTGTATGTGCAGTATTTACCTATGAAAGGAAAGCCATTTGACTCCTTCACACAGCACTACTCCCGATGTCATAAGAAGTTCTGCAAAATACTGAGTCTCAATTCCTTCTTCCTCATGCTTTTTAAACTGGATACCAGATGTTGTTAGTAGTTCTATGGAGTCCTGGGCATACATGTCCTCCCTAGGATGAGAGATATAAGTAACACAACATTCAGATCCACACAAAGACCACAACCTCAATATCAAGTTTATAATTAAAACCCAGCACAGAATGCTGTGTATATTTGGAACATTTTGCCCATTGTTTCAATAGGCAATGTTAAAACAGATTTAACAATTTAGACACCATGATGTAAGTATTCACGGTTAAATATATACATACCTGAAAACCATGCACTTAGAGTTGATTGTTTTATAATCACCAATTTTTTTACACAGTATTGACTACGCAGTTTTAACATTATCCTCAATCCCACTAGAAGATAAAATTCAGGAATGTTTAAAGAAAATAGCAAAGAAATTGCACCAAGCTCTCTAGGGATCAACATAGGACTATTTTCTTATATTAATCATAGATATTTGGCAGAAGACTGGTTGTTCAGACAAGATTACGAACTCTTCCTTCTCATAACCAAACTACTTTCCCTAATGTCTAGGGCCCTACCAAATTCACGGCCAGGAAAAACGCATTATGGACTGTGAAATCTGGTCTCCCCCCATGAAAACTGATCTTTTGTGCGCTTTTACCCTATACTACACAGATTTCACAGAGGAGACCAGCGTTTCTCAAATTGGAGGTCCTGACCAAAAAGGGAGTTGCAGGGAGGTCACAAGGTTATTTGGGGGCGCAGGGTCCAGTGTTGCCACCCTTACTTCTGCATGGTCTTCAGATCTGGGTGGCTGGAGAGCAGTGGCTGTTAGCCGGGCACCCAGCTCTGAAGGCAGTGCCTCTCCAGCAGCAGCGCAGAAGTAAGGTGGCCAAACCATACCACACCACCCTTACTTCAGCACTGCTGCTGCCGGCTCTGCCTTCAGAGCTGGGCTCCCGGCCAGCAGCCACCGCTCTCCACCTGCCCAGCTCTGAAGGCAGTGCCGCTGCCTGCAGCAGCACAGAAGTAAGAGTGGCATGGTATGGTTTGGCCACCTTACTTCTGCGCTGCTGCTGGAGGGGCACTACCTTTAGAGCTGGGTGCCCGGCTAACAGCCGCTGCTCTCCAGCCGCCCCGATCTGAAGGCAGTGCAGAAGTAAGGGTGGCAGTGCAGAAGTAAGCGTGGGTGGAGTAGCAGTACCGCAACCCCCTCCCGCCCCAATAACCTTGCGACCCCCCCACAACTCCTTTATGGGTCAAGACCCCTACAATTACAACACTCTGAAATTTCAGATTTAAATAGCTGAAATCATGAAATTTACTATTTTTTAAATCCTATGACTGTGAAATTGATCAGAATGGACTGTGAACATGGTTGGGCCTTACTAACGTAGTAAGAATGGATTTCAACCAAGATATATTATTCACTCCAATACTTTAATCATCAAGGAAATTAAAAGTTGATACACCGCCTAAATATTTAGGAAATTTATTTTCCCTTGCAAAAATTTCAGTGACGCTATTACTAGACACAAAACAAGCAAGAAAGAGACAAGCTGAGCATATTGATTTTGAGAAACTGGAAGGGCTAGGGAGGGAAGATTACTCAGGGAAAATTCCTTCCCTGCTTCTCCCAGGTCTGAAGTTATAAATCTTGACTTTTTTCTCTCCTCCTATTGATCAGTGTAATAATGAGATTAAAAAAACCTAAACAACTTCTAGTTTGCTGGATATATATTCACTAACGATGCATAGTAAGAAGAGGGAATACTATTGCCAATACTATGTATTTCAGAGGGTACCCATAAAAAAAAAACTTTATACATTTAGGTAGATCCTGTACAACACTCAGCATTGTGGTAAATGAGACCCATACAGATCTTTATATATTTAATATTCCACGGCTGTACAAGTCCACCAAACGAAGACTACCAGCACAGGAGACTGGGAGAGAAGCAAATCCTTAACTGTAGCTAAAACCAACCAAAAACATTCTTTTAGTTATTAACTTCTGGGGCCTAATGAAGCCAACCAGGTTCCCTATTCAGGTAACCAACCACATTTTGGTCTCTAAACAAACATGAGTATAGCTTTGTTCTTTCACTGGCTTGTCCGTCGAAGACTTACTCATGTAAGTCAACATTCTAACTACTGCTGATGTCAAGTTTGGAATCTCCCCCAATTGTCTCTTAATTTCTCATTCCTCTTCTGCTATTTCTCTAATTATTATTTCACTCTGTAAATTGCTTTGATATATTATGAATGAATGACACTATATAAGAATAGGCCGCTCCAAGTCAGATCTTATAAACATTAGCTGTCATTGCCTATGCTGTACTTGTTGTGTAGATGAAGACTTTGGTGTCCTACGTTCAGTTAGGATGGTTTTTTTTAAATCCATTACTTAAACAAGTGCATGTCAAAAAAAAATCTAATTTTAATGAGCAGAAAGTGAATGTAATATTCAGGATTAAATTTTATTCATAAAATCCAGAAATTTCCTTCTGAACTGTAAAAAGCTTACTTGTTTTCTTTCGACTAACCAAGTTTGGGCTGAAAGTTCAAGGTCTTGTTCTACGCCCTGCACAACTTTTGTTGGCAACAAAAATGAAGTTCTCTCTCCTAACACTTTTTTTAAAAAAAAAATCCTTGTCTGGTTTCTCTCAACTTAATGGTTTTGCGATTATATCATGCTACATACTAAGAAAGATCCCTTTTACAGTATATTTCACATTATTAGCACCATCAGAAATTAGACAATCTAGAAGCAAAGAATTTAGGCAGAACTACTTTAGTTAAAGGCTAAAAATGCATATGAAAGAAATACAGGATAAATCTTCAAGGGGCTGAGTGCCTTCAACTCCCAGCTCAGCCCCTCACATGACTGACCCTTAAGTTACACAGATGATAGAGAAGAATATATAAAAGGAAAATACAGGAATGTGGGACTAATAAACCAAGAAAGCAGAAGCCCATTTGCCTGAATGGCCTTTTCTTGTCTCTAAGGTGTCTTATACTCCAAGTAGAAAGGACCATAACATCAGTCCTTTGAGATTTTAAATAAATACTGCGCAAGTAATAACAACAACATGCTTGGGTGTAAAAAAACAAACAAACAAACAAAAACCCAACAGTAATAAGATTTTATCACCACTTACGTTAAATTAAATTTAAAATTAAATTGCCAAGTTGAAGTTCCTGGAGGGTATTCTCCTTGCTCATTCATAAATGTCAGTCCTAGCTGAATTATCTTTAGCAAGTCTACATTACAGCGCAGCAGTTGGTACTGATAGTCCGCATTGCTTCTGAATTCTCCAATAGGCCTTGCAACTACACCTGGAAACTCTGTGTCCTGTAAAAAATAAGTTTACAGATTCAACAAAAGAGATACAACTTATCTGCAGTGCACCCACTCCAAATATAAATATTTGAACAGCATTTTTCCAAACACTTAACATTATAACTCACTGAAAATATGGTATATGGCTGTATTATTTACAAAAAAAGAAAAAGGGATGAACATTACTATCACCACAATAGACTACCTGCAGCGATAATTCAGACTTTCCATGGTCTTCAATGGATTCTGGATCCAGCCATTTAAAAAGACTAATTTCTTGTCACTGAGAAAACTTGTATACAGTGTTGTTGTAACCATGGTGGTCCCAGAATATTAGAGAGACAAGGTAGGTGAGGTAATATCCTTTATTGGACCAACTTCTACTGGTGAGAGAGACAAGCTTTCGAGCTTACTCAGCGGTGTGTCTCTATAAGATATTACCTCACCCAGTGAGAAAACATGACAAGACCACGTAGTACACTAAATAGGGATCTGTCATAGACATACCATGGCAACATAATTATACTTCCGTATAACTTGACGAATTTTCTTCATTTCTTCATCCAGGTTACAAGCCCAAACTTCACAAATTCTTTGGCTATGATCTACTGTAGCTGCTGGCATAGTGGGGGGGGATTTAGATACCAGGCATCAAAGAGTTATACTTGATTGAGGGTCAGTTTCATAAAATAGATTTTATTTGTTTACCTAAAAGACAAGAACATAAATACAAATTTTGATTCCCAGTGATTTGAAAAAGAATGCTTCCTTAAACTTCAGAGCAAGATCCAACAGTTTTCCTGAAACTCAAATGAAAGAAAAAGTTAGTCACTGAAAGCTTATGAACATGGTACTATTCAATAGTTACATTAGCGATTTGGATAAAGGAGTGGATAGTAGGCTTATAAAATTTGCAGATGATACCACATTGGGAGGGGTTGCAAGCACTTTGGAGGACAGAATTAAAATTCAAAACAACCTTAACTAATTAGAGAATTGGTCTGAACTCAAAATGAAATTTAGTAAAGATAAGTACAAGGTATTTCACTTATGAAGGAAAAATCAAATGCACAAATACAAAATAGGGAATAACTGGCTAGCCAGAAGTACTGCTGAAAAGAATCTGGGAGAGTAGTGGATCACAAACTGAGTGATATGAGTCAACAGTGTGACCCAGTTGCTAAAAAAGCTAGCATCATTCTGGAGTGTATTAACAAGTGCAGTGTACATAAGAAATGGGAGCTAATGTCCCACTCTACTTGGTGCTGGTGAGGGCTCAGCTGAGTCCTGTGTACAATTCTGGGAGCCACACTTTAGGAAAGATGTGGCCAAGTAGAAAAGAGTCCAGAGAATAGCAACAAATGTGATAAAAGAATTAGAAAAACCTGACCCATGAGAAAAGGTTTTAAAAAACCTGGACCTATTTAATCTTGAGAAAAGAAGACTGATGGGGTACCTGATAACAGTCTTCAAATACGTTAAGGGCTGTTATAAACAGGACATCTACTGATGATAGAACAAAAAGTAATGGGCTTAATCTGCAGCAAGAAAGATGTTGGTAAGATATTAGGAAACGCTTTCTAACTATAATGGTAGTTGACCTGTGGACCAGCCTTCCAAGGGAGGTTGCATAAGCCTCATCATTGGAGGTTTTAAAGAACACTTTGGACTGTCAGGGATGGTCTAGCTTTCTTGGTGCTGCCTCAGCGCTGGGGGCTGGACTAGATCTCGGGAGAGACCTTTCAGCCCTACAGCTCTATGAGTCTAAAAAATGGCATCCTACTGAAAGACAGGCAGAAGTTTCATAAAAACAGACAGAAGTTTCATGACCCCCACTGTCCGTGATCCACCCTCCCCAAAGGCAACTACCTTCAGCCCACACGGAGCACGGCGCGGGTCAGGGGCTGCAGCGCCCGGTGCCGCGGGACCCAAACCGCGAGCAGAGGCCGCCCCGCCCATGGGAACTGAAATCCGAGAGCGGCGCGCGCCCCACGGGGACCGGAGGAGCCCCCAGGCCGCGCCCCTCACCCCGGCTCCACGGCCTAAAAACCTCCCGCCCGAATCCCCACGGCCCACCACGCCCGGAAGCCAGGCCCCTCCCGCTCTCACCTACTCCGGGCTCACACGGGCTGGGCGGAGCCGGGCCTGGGGTGGGGGTGGGTCTACCTGGGACCCGGCGGCGGAGGCGGAGGCGGCCCCAGAATAGCGAGTCGCACCGAGAAGCGCAGAACCTGCCGCCCCCACCGCACAAAGCCATTACATCATCTCCGCGCGCCGCGCCCTGACCTTTCAATTCTGACCCCTGACCCCGGGCGGGCTCCAATCGCGCTCCGCGTTCCGGGGCACGTCAAGCGACTCTGGGAGCAGCGCCGCCGTGTCCCAATAGATGCGTCCGCCGAGCGGTGATGACGTGCGGCGAATCACGCGGGGCGTGTGTTGATGTCTGAGAGGACTGTGGCTCGCGCTGCTTACTTCCTGTCTCCGAGCAGAGCCCAGGGCTGAGGGCACCGAAACCGGCCCCGCCAGCGGCCGGGCAGAGCGGCTTTCTCCCCCTCGGGGCGGCGGGGAGGATGAACTGGCTGTTCCCCCTGTCCAAGGGCGGCGGCTCCTCGTCCCCCGCGGCCCCGCTCCCCGCCCTCACCAGCCTCCAGCAGCAGAAGCAGCGACAGATCGAGTCCCTGCGCAGCGCCCATTCCGCGTGAGTGACCGGCGGGGTGGGCGGGAGTCATCGCGGAGCCGCCCCAGATATTTCCCTCCCGGGCTGCCCGGCCGTACCTGCCTCCCTTCCTCCCTCCGGCGTCTGCTTCGCTCTCCGCGGAGCCCCAGGGCAGCCGCCGCCCGAGAGTTACTCGGCGCCGCGCCAGGGGCCGGCGAGTCCGGGGCTGTGGGGAGCCGTTCTGTGACTGTTAGCCCTGCAAAGTCCACCTGGGACACGAGAGGCAAGCCGGGGGCTTCCTTCTCCTGCATCATCGTCAGGGATAGCGCTAGGCGCTGTGACAGCCGGGCAATCTCATCTCCTTCCTTGCCTTTGCACATCTGTAAAGGATGGACCCTCCCTCCAATTATTCCTTAAGCGGTTCTGTTAACGATGCAGAAGACCAGCTGTGCCCTCCTTTATTTTGGGTCTTCAGGAATAAAAAGTAACCAATTGAATGTTGTTGCTAATTCAGATGAAGTGGTGGTATCTGTTGCCTTTTTCATATCCATGCAAAAACATAACAGAAGTGATTAAAGTTGTGACACTTATGAAAGCCATAATGTAGAAGTAATTGTACTAGCACATCTGTTTATACCAATATAATTTATTCTCTTGAATTTAAGCTGCATCAGTACGGACATTTTTGTACAGATATGAATGGCCTCCACATTGGTGGGTTTTGCTAGTGTAACTATCCTGGCAAAGCCCTCCTACTGTGGACAAAGTTTTACAGTGAGAAACTTAACGCTCAGTTTGTTCTTTTATCAAAGAGAAGAGTGTGCGGCATCATGATTCTGATGTATTAGTACCTTCACAAGTACCTGGAACTAAAGGGCTCTTCTGTTTAGTGGTGAAAGGTATAACAAGAATCAAAGTAAAGTGTCTCAGAGTGGGGCCAGGAGCAGAGCGCAGGGCGGGAATCCCAGACCCTGCTGCTGTGCAGGGCCAGGGGGTAGCCAGGACCCCAGACCCCGATTCTGCTGCTGTGCAGAGCCAGGAGTGGGGAAAAGCAGGCAGGACCCCAGAGCCTGACCCTGCCGCTGCTGCGGGAGGGAAGGGCAGCCAGGACCCCACAGCCCAACCCTGCCTCTCCGCAGAGCCGGGGAGAAGGGAAGCCCACAGCCTGACACTGCCGCTGTGCGGGGCCGGGCAGAGGCCCGCAGCCTGGACCCCAACCTTGGTGCTGTGTGGGAGCCCGCAGCCCAGACCCCCAGCCCACCATGCAGGGCCAGGAGGCAGCTAGTGAACCGGCCTGTGACCTTTTGCACACAGTTGAGCTAGGCCGCAGCTGTGTGTTAATTGGGCCGCATGTGAGCCATGGGTTGAAAACTTCTGGTCTATAAGAATCCAAAACTAGGTTTGCCTAGTTAAATTTAACTGGAAATATGTATTCTTAAACATAAGTCTTGCAGCACTATAACCCAGTGTTGTTCAACTTGTGGCTTTAGAGCCACGTGCAGTTCTCATGGTGCATTCATATTTGCACTGATCACATAAGCATTACCATACTTTCAAGATGTGCAAGAGAGTGCTAAACAGATAAAGTGTGATCCCTTCAAGAACCTGGCATGAGAAACAGAAGAGAGAACTTTTTCCTCCTCCATCAGCCGGGCAGGAATGCAGGGCAGGAGAAGAAAACCACACTCCCTTTCAAGAGCCAAGAGAGGGGAACAAAGTTAAGTTTAGTAGTTGCAGAGCACCACTAAATCCTGATACAATATCCTGATATTTCATTGTGATGCTTGAGTTGTGGTGTTACTCAGATGTTGAGATACTGCTATTGTTTGTTTAAGGTTGTGCCTGCTAAGAGCTAGGCTTTTCCGAAACACTCCGTAAGAATGGTCCGTGTTCTGAGGAGCTCATGATCTAAGGACAGACAAGTAGACAGAAATTAGGGGAAAGAGAATGCGAATAAAAATAGGCAAATCATATACAATTCACTGCCCAAAAATGTCATTAACACAGAGTTAAAGTTGGCTGGCAATGCCGTATACCTTTCCAGAACATCGAGTGCAGTTATACTTAAACCTCTGAAAACCAGAAAATAAAGAGTTAAGGAATTTTGCATTAAAAAAGTTTCTGGCAGTGAATTTTCCTTGATTTTGAGGAAGTGAGGGCGTGTGTGAGTGGGGTCGCAGAGAAGGAGGCTTCTGAGTACACCTTGCTGAGGCCAGGTCTATACTAAAAAGTTAGGTTGACTCAGCTATGTCACTGTGGGGTATGAACAATCCACACCCCTGTGCAACATAGTTAAGCCAACATAACCCCTGGTGTAGATAGCATTAGGATGACCAGAGAAACACTCCTGTTGCTGTAAATATAGCCTGACACTCTGCTACCAGCTCTGCCTTTCTCCTAGCTACTCAGTGCCCCCGATACAGCTGGAGGGGCCATAGGGAGGAAGGAAAATAGTAACCAGTAAGGCAGCAAAGGGGGAGTGGAGAGGAGCAGAGTCCTAGACTCTGCACTTCACTTTGGGGGCTAATATAGAAGGAAGGGGCTCTGTACAACCCTCTGTGGAATAGGAGGGCTGCAGAGGTGTGAAGTAGCCCATTTGACTCATTCGGACAGTCTCAGATGAATTGGGACCTGGAGATAAATACAACAGCCGCTCTCAGAAGTGTGAACTGACTCATTCATCTAATTGGGTGTTCTCCTTCCCCCTCGTGCTAAAGGTCGCCCAAGACCCGATTGTGGAATACCAGTTTTCAAGACACTCTTTATGCTTCTGAGTTTTAGAGCACTTTCAATATTGAAATCAGCTCCTTATTTGGAGTGTGCTATCTGAGGAATCCCTTGACTCCAAATTCGCACCAAAAAGTGTTAGCTGATCAGTAGTAAAGATTATCTCATTATAAGAACTGTAAAAATTTGATTCCTGTGACTTTTTTAGGCAGACTATATCTGGAGCAAAAGAGCTCAAATTTGTACCACTAGCCCTACCCCATACCCCATGAGGCAGAGGAATTTTCTAGGCAATCTGAGTAAGCATGTGGATTTTAGAACACTTGGAAATATTGGCTGTACAACAGTAAACTAGTCTCAAATTTAACTTTAGCAGAGCTCGTGGCCAGCATAGTATATACATTACAAGTTTGTACAAGTCAGCTTGATTCATTGTAAGCAGCTTGGTAGAGTGGAACTTTAAATGTGGACAAGACAGGAGCTTTGTGGAGTAGTTCAGGGAGGTTGTATCATGCCTAGGGAACAGTGCAGAGGAAGGCATGGAGGTGATTTTGAGAGAAGCTAACAAATGGGCAGACAAGACTGGGAGCACTGGCAGAGCAGAGGGAACAGAGGACAATGCAAAGCCTGACACAGAAGATTTGAGGTGGTGAGAAGCTTAATTTCCATGTGGTAGTAGATGGAGACCCATTGTGGGGAGTTATGTAATTAAATTGATGGGCAGTGAAGATGAGTTTTTGGATGCACTTTATATGGACTAAAGGCATGCCATGTGTATGTTTCAGAGGCCAACAATGAGAATGTTGCAATAGTCAACTGTCAAACACAATTTCAGAACATATTTTACAATTACTTATTCCATGATGAGATTCCACTTCATTAAAGTAGTGGCCCTTCAATGAGTATCACTGCTCTGTCCCCTAAAGGAAGATCTTGGAGCGTGTGATTGTTTTTCCCCCAAATTTCAGACTTTTCTGTTAATATCTGTGAAGTTTCTACAGGAATGACTGTTTTGTCTTTAAACATTTCTACATTATTTATAATCTGAACATTGAAGCACTGTTCCTGTGCCTGAAAACCTGAAAGTGAAACTGACTAGAAACAGGTCAGAGTGACTAATCAGTTTACATTATAGTGGTGGTAGTGCAATAACTAAAGATGAATAACCTTCTTTTATTAGCAAACAAGATACTTTTAGCAACACAAGTAAGGCATTTTGTTTTAAATATGACTTCCAGTTTGAAAGTGTCTTTTATAGGTATGTATTTCACTTTCCCTATTAATCTGTCAAAAATGACATGCTATGGGTTTATTGTATTAAATGTTAATAACTCTTAAAATAGACTGTAACACAACTGTGCAAGAATGACTCTTTCTATAGCTAGCTCACGTAGCGCTTCAACTATAGATAAAATGTGCTATATGCAATTCATCTATTATGGCAAAGCCATAGAACAGCACTTTTGACAGGCTAATAGGAAAAGTTGCAGTGAATTGGTGAAGTGGGTATTTAATTTATCATACACCAGGATAAGAAGTTCACACACTGCGAAGTTGTTGACAAAACTTTTGTCTTTCATGGGTACTTTAAAAAGCCCCCCCTTCCCCGCAAAAGACAAAAGTTTTGCTGACGCAGGTTGCAGTGTGAACGTGGCTTTGTCGGCAGGAGCACTCTCCTGCCCACAAAGCTAACGCTGCTCGCAGGGCTGGAAGTATTTTGTCAGCAAAAGTGCCGACAAAGTACCAGCAAAAAGCATTTACACACACTGACTTTTAGCAACAAGGCTGTGTCGACACAGCCTTGTCGTTAAAAGCTGCATTGTATAGACAAGCCCTTAGTCTTGTTGTTTCAGCCTGCTTGGCTGCACACTGAAAGAAAGGCAACCAGGAATCTGTTCAGAGTATGAATATTATCTTTGCAATTAGAAGGATTAATTATGTTTTGGGGAAATGGAGATGACATTACATTTACGAAGCCTGGATTTTTCTAGTTCCTTTAAGTAAACTGCCTGCAGTCACGTATCTTAACAATTCACAACTGTCCTTCTCTTTTTCATTTTATCTAGGTCAGCATTCTGTGAAGATGTTAAGTAATTGCAACAATTTGTTTTTCTTTCATTTTTTACAAGTATAGTAGAAAAATAAATCAAAGTAATGTCTGTATCTACTGTTAATTGGACTCTAACAATTTTTTCCTTTATAGCATTGCCGAAATACAGAAAGATGTGGAATATAGGTTGCCATTCACCGTAAACAACCTGACCATTAATATTAACGTGTGAGTAGCGTGAGATCTACTTAAACACAACTTTAGGAACTTAAAATCTTGCCTCGTAAATAGTAACAATAATAAAACTTAAGGTCCCATTCCCGCAAACACTTACAGATGTGCTTATCTTTACTGTACTAGTAAATGCTCAAAGCACATGTCATATTTTCAGGCTCAGTTCTA
This sequence comes from Chelonia mydas, assembly GCF_015237465.2. Classification (NCBI taxonomy): domain Eukaryota; kingdom Metazoa; phylum Chordata; order Testudines; family Cheloniidae; genus Chelonia; species Chelonia mydas. The sequence goes on along the minus strand of NC_057852.1, from coordinate 85,134,671 downwards.
AAGCAAGCCTACATTTTTTCAGCAGGAAGCTAAGTCACATAAAATGGCAAGCAGTTTCTAAAGTTTGAATTGAATTACTAATAGAAACTTTTCTTTTAATTCTCTTTATTTTCTATACTAAAACATCAGTCATACAAGATCATTATTTCATTCATCTTTTCTACTGTAAACTAAGTTTTTTACAGTGTTTACTCTGAATTTGCATGCTATGGTCTCTGGCACCCTAGGCTGTTTTAGTTGCACATTTTTACTGCTTTAGCGTAGAGCATTTGCTCTGGTGCCTGGTCACAGAACCTAATTCTCCTGTGGTTCCCAGGGCATCGCCCTTTTCTCTCCAAGGGCTTGTCTACGTGGGACATTAGTGTATGGCAAGCCAGGGTGTGACTCTGTGGCACACTAGCTTGCCACGTGGTAATGTCCTGTGTAGACCCTGTTCCAGTGCACTAAAAGTTCCATAGTGTACTTTCACATGCTGGTGTTTGAAACAGGAGTATGTATAAGTGCACTACCAAACTTTTAGTGCATTGGAGGGTCCACAATGCAAGTTGTAGATTCACACCCTGGCTTGCTGCAGTGTGTCTCCTGTTGTAAGCAAGCCCAAAGTTTGTATATCCCAAAACACCATGGAGGTATTTAAGCCTATTCAGCTGCACTGGAGAGTACAATCTGCTCTCTCCTTTTCTCAGTCCAGTTGCCCTCCTCGGTGCCATTTAACATTCTGATTAACGTTCTCTTCCTTTTATTGAAGAGACATCGTGCAGTTTTTTTTCTTGCTGTTTAAACTGATCTGATCCCAGAAAAGAAGTATTCAAAGAGGTCACCACTCATATTACTGTCTCTTTTTTTTTTTTTTTTTTCCACAAATTTAGTAATATATACCTGAAGTAAAAATCCCTCTTGTGCACCTCACTCTGTCTCCATAGTTTTTCCTGTTAGGAAGTAGGATAATCATCTGATATTTTTTCTTAATGCAACACATTCCTAATAAGACAAGCTTATAATAGACAGTTAAAAATGCCAATAATAATAAAGTATTTTTGTGTTTACAGCTTGCTTCCTCCTCAGTTTCCTCAGGAAAAACCGGTGATCAGTGTTTTCCCACCAGTAAGACATCACTTAATGGACAAACAAGGAGTGTATGTGGCATGTCCATTAATAAGCAATGTATGTATAATTCATAATGTCACACCCTAACGGTTATATAGCAGATTTCATATATGTAGCACTCTGACTTCTCTAGTACATCTAACAACAAATTACTAGGAATAGAAAACTTAATTTATATGGGCTTTGTGTAAAAACAGAAAAACCCACAATATTTTGAATAATGACTCAGAACAACTTCTATGGCACTGCTGTAAGCTTCAGTGACTTGGAGGGTTACTGTAGGGTTTCTTAAATATGGATAGCACCATGTGTTGTGACTTAAGTCCGATTTGCAAAGACATCTTCCTACTTTGTTGTGAAATTGTTGTAATCTAAAATTAGATTACTTTGCAATTTACTGATGCATGCAACACTAAGCAGGTCTTAAAGATGTTAGCTATCCTAGATAACACAATATGTCTTTCATTTGTTTTCTCTGCCGGGGTGTGTGTGTGTATATCAGAGTTGTTTTACTCCAGTTCATTTAGTAGAAAATTCTTTCTAGGAAATTCCCAGTCATTTTTGGATACTTAGAAATAACAGAGCCAATTTTGTAGTTTTGACTATTTGAATAGCTTTTTATTTCAGATTAATGTGTTAACTTATTGAGCTTTCAGATGAGCATTAGGTCTGTTTAGTCATTTTTCTATCAAACAATTCCATATATAGATAACCCGTATCTGATAATGGAAGATATACATAGATTTCCAGTACCCACTCTCAGCTCTGGAGGCTTCAACTCTTAAAGAAATGACTTATTAAAAACGCGAAGGGCTTGTTTACACACATTTTGAGTTACCACTTTAACGATCTGTTTCTGTACTGTTATACAACCTTCTAATGTGGATGCAATTATACATGAGTTATAACTCATGTTTAGGCATACAGCAATATCCTATGAATAATGATGCGGCCTCTGGCGGGACACAGCTGAAAGTATCAGTTCAGGACAAATTGCTTAGAGCAGGGCAGTTACAGCCCAAGGCTGGGTTTCCTTTACTATTAAGGCACACCAAACCAGCCAAACAGAGAGGACTTTGGTCTCACCCCATTGGCTAACCATAAGTCATACAAGCAATTCCCTTAGACACTCCAGTTTCCCAGTGTCACCACTCGTGATGGGGACGAATAGTTATGAAAACCAATATCCCAGTTAAAAAAAAAAAAAAGGGTTCTCCCGATCCCAAAGGGCCAAGCCCCAGACCCAGGTCAATATTTAAGTCAGACCTTACCCACAAATCACACTGTTGCCAGTTCTTTAGAATCTAAAATGTAAAGGTTTATTCATAAAAGAATGAGATATAGATGAAAGTTAAAATTGGTTAAATGGAATCAATTACATACAGTAATGGCAAAGTTCTTGGTTCATAGAATCATAGAATATCAGGGTTGGAAGGGACCTCAGAAGGTCATCTAGTCCAACCCCCTGCTCGAAGCAGGACCAAGTCCCAGTTAAATCATCCCAGCCAGGGCTTTGTCAAGCCTGACCTTAAAAACCTCTAAGGAAGGAGATTCTACCACCTCCCTAGGTAACGCATTCCAGTGTTTCACCACCCTCTTAGTGAAAAAGTTTTTCCTAATATCCAATCTAAACCTCCCCCATTGCAACTTGAGACCATTACTCCTCGTTCTGTCATCTGCTACCATTGAGAACAGTCTAGAGCCATCCTCTTTGGAACCCCCTTTCAGGTAGTTGAAAGCAGCTATCAAATCCCCCCTCATTCTTCTCTTCTGTAGACTAAACAATCCCAGCTCCCTCAGCCTCTCCTCATAAGTCATGTGTTCTAGACCCCTAATCATTTTTGTTGCCCTTCGCTGGACTCTCTCCAATTTATCCACATCCTTCTTGTAGTGTGGGGCCCAAAACTAGACACAGTACTCCAGATGAGGCCTCACCAATGTCGAATAGAGGGGAACGATCACGTCCCTCGATCTGCTCGCTATGCCCCTACTTATACATCCCAAAATGCCATTGGCCTTTTTGGCAACAAGGGCACACTGCTGACTCATATCCAGCTTGTCGTCCACTGTCACCCCTAGGTCCTTTTCCGCAGAACTGCTGTCTAGCCATTCGGTCCCTAGTCTGTAGCGGTGCATTGGATTCTTCCGTCCTAAGTGCAGGACCCTGCACTTATCCTTATTGAACCTCATCAGATTTCTTTTGGCCCAATCCTCCAATTTGTCCAGGTCTTTCTGTATCCTATCCCTCCCCTCCAGCGTATCTACCACTCCTCCCAGTTTAGTATCATCCGCAAATTTGCTGAGAGTGCAATCCACACCATCCTCCAGATCATTTATGAAGATATTGAACAAAACCGGCCCCAGGACCGACCCCTGGGGCACTCCACTTGACACCGGCTGCCAACTAGACATGGAGCCATTGATCACTACCCGTTGAGCCCGACAATCTAGCCAACTTTCTACCCACCTTATAGTGCATTCATCCAGCCCATACTTCCTTAACTTGCTGACAAGAATACTGTGGGAGACCGTGTCAAAAGCTTTGCTAAAGTCAAGAAACAATACATCCACTGCTTTCCCTTCATCCACAGAACCAGTAATCTCATCATAAAAGGTGATTAGATTAGTCAGGCATGACCTTCCCTTGGTGAATCCATGCTGGCTGTTCCTGATCACTTTCCTCTCATGCAAGTGCTTCAGGATTGATTCTTTGAGGACCTGCTCCATGATTTTCAGACTTGTAGCAGTGATGGAATAAACTGCAAGTTCAAATCAAGTCTCTGGAGTACATCCACAGCTTGGATGGATCATTCAGTGCCTTTGTTCAGAGCTTCAGTGTAGCAAAGTTCCTCCAGAGGTAAAAAACAGGATTGAAGACAAGATGGAGGAGATGCAGCTGCCTTTTATAGTCTTCTTGCCATGTGGCCTGTGCTTCCTTTGTTCCAAAAACAAGCTACCTAGCACATGGCATGGAAAAACTTTAGAGTTCTGTCCATTGGCATGTCCCTGCATGCCTTGCTGAGTCACAAGGTATATCTGCCTTCTCTCAGTGGGTCAGCTGTATAGCTGATGGCCCTTAATGGGCCATCAAGCAGGCTAGGCAGTGCTGACCCCAAATTGTCTGGGGTGTCACCCAGAAGCATAGCACAAGTTTGAAATACAGGCAGCATAAAGCCAATACTTTAAATACAAAAATGATACATGCATACAGGTAGCATAAACATAACCAGCAAATCATAACCTTGTCATAGACACCTTACTTAACCTCTTTTGTACAAAATTTGATGCCACTATATGACTTGGTTGCAACAATCTATACAGTCACAGTTTATGTCAATGACGTCACAATTGCATTCATATACTTCTTTTTTGTTGAGCTTCTTTGATACTTTAGGAGTGCTAAATATAATATAGATTTTGTTCTCTACCAGTTCACAATGCACTCTGACCTTGGAAAAATTATTCAGAGTCTACTGGATGAGTTTTGGAAGAATCCTCCAGTTTTGGCTCCTAGTTCAACATCATTTCCATAGTAAGTATACATAAAGGTAAAATTGAGAAATCAGACCATTTTCAAGTGTATGCAAAACCTGGACAAGCAATTTCCAGATTAATCTTTAGCTTTTCTTAGGAAATGTATGAATGTAACAGTATGTCAGGGAACAAACTGGAAACAATTAGTATGTAAATTAGTTGAAGGAGAGGCAAAATGTCCAAAGAATGGTTTTGTTTCAGGCTGGAAATGTATAATTCAGCCAACTGATTCGCATGGATCTGGCCACTTCAGGTCAATTTTAAAATGATAAATATAGTTGGCTTTCCTGTATTAGCATGTTAGTTTGACTTCAGTGCTTTTATGTTTCTGAAGATTAATGAATGTGCACCACTAGCAAAACCAGCACTTCAGGCAATGATTCCTGTAAGCAGTTGTTTGTTCCTGGGTGCCCCGCTGATTACCTCAGGATCTGAAACTCCCAAACTAAAAGGCAACTTTTCTTTAATTCATTTGTGAATCTGTCCAATAGATAATTAGATTAAAATATGCAAAGCAGGCCCTAGACACTATAGCCTTGTCCATACTTCAGAAATTATTGATCACAGACAAGCAGTATCATATGCAATTTTGAATTAAAAAAAAGTTAATCACTTCAGAAACTGCTTAAAAGCTTTATCTGTTACTGATGCTCTTAAGTTTTGTAGGGTGAATAAACCCTAATAGACATTGCAACTCATTTTTTTTAAGGGCTTCTTAGTGGAAACCAGGTTTAAACTGATGTTTTCACAAACTTCCGAGAAGCATAAAACTTGAGTTTACATTTGCAATTGGCTCTATATCAAATCTGAGAGCATATAACTGAGACAATTGAGCTTACTGCATTATGAAAAACTTTCTAAGTATTGTATAAATAGCAACATATGGTAAAGTATCTCTCTCAGAATTATTTTTTTATTCTCATTTTTATTATTACTTTTAAGATAATAAATACTTGTGTACTACTTCAAAAGCTCAACAACCATGTACCTTGCATGTGCGCTAGTAATTTCAGATATATTTTTAAAATATCATAAATGAAGAGTAAACAATTAGTTGCTGATGGTAATTTTTTTTTAGTCTTTACAGTAAACCAGCTGGAATGCCTCCTTATACTCAGGGTTTTCCGTTTCTTCCTCCATACCCACCACAAGAAACAAATAGATCTATAGCCTCTGTGCCAGTTGCTGAATCAGGTTACACTACAGACAAACCCGCTGCTCCATCCTATGGCTTGATCACAGACCTGCCATTACCTGTTCCAACAACAGAAGCGCTATTACAGGTTTGTATGTGTAGTGAGATTTATCACTTAAGCAGTCTACACCTACGTCCCTCAGAGCTAGTCCAGACATTTGAATACAAATCCTTCTCAGGGCAGATGTGTGCAGAGGCAACCATTCTTGCTATGGCAAGGGCTTTTTAGATGAGATTAGAAGCAAAAGAAAGAAATTACTATTCAAAGTTTAAATAATGCTTTTAAACTTCTATTCAGGTGGGCCAGAATGGCTTAAGTTACAAGATGCCTGATGTTCCTGATGCTTTTCCAGAGCTCTCAGAATTAAGGTAAGATCTTGGAGAGAAAAGTGTTTACTTTGTGGTAATGCATATGACAATTACTGCTTGAACTGGAAAAAGATTTTTTTTTTCTTGTTGCTAGACAGCCACCAAAAAGTTTCATTAGGAGAAAAGAGTACTCATATTTACCAGGACTTCCTTAGTTTCTGTAGGTTGCTAGGTATCTTTTATTAACTCAGGTTTTTTTCTTGCTCAGGGTTTTTAATAGGAAAATATATTGGGAACTATAGGTAATGCTGTCTTACATTACTCTGACCACCTATAAAAGAGTCTCTTGCTGTGTCCTTCAAACTATTTTCCTGTGCATCACCAGGCACCCAATGAGTGTAACATCTGGAAAATGAAAGAGTCACAAAAAAGGCAGGAAGGCATATACTGTATTTAGGCAGCCTAGGACAGTCACCCATAGAAAAGACTTGCACTTTTGTGAATATTTATAACTTATGTTGTAAATACTTGCTCTTACAATAAACATTTATCCATACTGCCACTTGGCTGATTTTGGTTTTTTAAGCTGTGGCAAGGCATTAACAGGTAGCCTTCACTGGAGAATTTCTTTCAGGCTTTTGAAACAGCCTCTGAAGCCAGATATATCTGTCTGAAAGAAATACATTCTTCAGTTAAAATTAGTCTGAGACAATGGATTTGCTCACATTCTGATGTCCTACTCTTAATAGTTGACTAAACCAAAAACTCTTTCTTGTAGAATGCAAATCAGTTGACCTTTCCTATACATTTCCAGGTTTGGCAGGATGAACAACAGTTTTTTAGTGTCTCTGGAAACAGAGAATTCCTTAAGGGTGTATCAACAAGCAGTTTAGATATGAGGCTTGTAAGCACTAGTAGCATATGTTTAATATATAGCAAAGGATTTTTGGTTTCGTTTCTTTCTTCTTTTTTTTTTAAAGAAACATTACCAGCAAGTCTGAGCCTTCCAAGATGACTAAAGAGAAATGTGGACTCAATGCATCATCTCCTAAGCTTTTCCATAGCGCTCCAGAATTTGCCAACAATGTGATGTTTCTAGTCTAATTTCTCAAATTGTGTTGCATCAGAAATAGATAACACATTCAGGAGCACATTAAGGAGGTAAAGATTGAAACTAAAGACACTAAGGGCTTGGCTACACTTATATTTTATAGTGCTCTAACTTGCTGGCTCGGGGGTGTGAAAAATCACCCTCCCAAGTGCAGCAAGTTAGAGCACTTTAAAGCGCTAGTGTAAACAGGCTCCAAGGCTCGGAGCTAATCCCCTCGTGGAGGTGAATTACCAGGAGCGCTGGGAGAGCTCTCTCCCAGTGCTCACGCGCAACCACACTTGCACTTCAAAGCGCTGTTGTGGGAGTGCTCCCGAAGTTTCCAGTGTAGCCATGCCCTAATATACCACCTTTCAAAGCCTCTCCGCTGCAGATGGTAGAGTCCAGTGCAAGAAAAAATAAAATAACATGGCTTCTTTGCTGGAGGAAAAGAAATCCCGAATAAGTTGCTAGCTTTCATTTTTGATTGGCCTTTTTGCTGTATATCCTTTTTTTTTTTTTTTTTTTAAATCCAGTATACCACAGCTGACAGATATGAATGAGCAAGAGGATATTTTGCTGGAACAGTTTGTGAATCTGCCCCAGCTGAAGCAAATCATAGTGGATAAAGATGACTTAGTGAAAAGCATTGAAGAGTTAGCAAGTAAGACTTCAACATATTCATAACTATGGGTGTGTTTTCAGAACCATAGTCTCTTAAAATTAAACAGCTTATTTATTTTACAGAAAAAAATTTACTGTTGGAACCCAGTCTAGAGGCAAAAAGGCAAACAGTGCTCGATAAAGTAAGTGAATGAAAATAAATTTTCTGGAAAAGAAATAGCTGAAATGTTCTTTGTATTTAAGAAATCTTTTTCCCCCCCAGTATGAACATCTTACTCAGATGAAAGCCACCTTTGAAAAGAAGATGCAAAGGCAGCATGAGCTTAGTGAGGTATAACTTTTTTTAATTTCATGTTGACTTTTGAATAACATACTGCAAACTATGGACAAAAGTATAATAAAAATTGTAAAGGATATTATTCTGGCCAGATTCTGCTTTTATGTGAGTCTGCATGGCTCCCATGATTTGAGTAAAGTGGAGCTATGTAATATTTCTGCGACAGTCAATTCTTAGGTGTAAAGTTAGCTTAAAAACAAAACAGAAGGTAGTAGTACAACCAAAATCCTATTTCACATTCAGTGGTACAGTAGCAAAAAATCTGTCAGATGCTGAGTGATAGTGCCATTAGAATTGTTCCTGACAAATTTGGTCAAAGGCAGGTATTGGGGAGAGAGATTGACCCCCCCCCCCCCCCCCCCCCCCCAAAAAAAAAAAATCCATTAACTAAACCAGTTAGCAGGATGATTTAATCAAACTCTTTGTTATGATGGGAGGAGTTGTAACAGACGAGGTAATAAAATCAAGAACACAGTTAAAACCTGGTTAAGAGTTCTAGGCCAGACACTATAAACTTACTTCAGGAGAAAGAACACCAGGGCTGAAGTCCAGCTTAGTTCTCCACATAATATATATAAAAGTGCCAACTATAAGTGAATCATTCTCACGTAATATCAGTATCACAGTTTAACAAGACTTGACTATTTTCAAGTGCAGCTAAAGTGTGTTACAAAAAAAGAGATGAGGCCAGTGTAATTGACTTTGAGCCTAGCTGGATAAAGAAAAGGTGAAAGGAATTGGTTAGCTTAAAAGTTGGTTTTGAGCTGCCATAAAACTTTTCCTCTTTGTCAAATTGGTGTTTCTTCAGGAAAAATACCAGTATGTTCAGCTTAAATTTCCCTTTGTCTTGATGCATTCAGTTCTTTGTTTCACATAGATACCAATTTACAGATACAAGCATGTTGTTGGGACTAGGAGAATAAACTTTTTTTAACAGGATTCCTCCTAGAAAAAGTAAACTAAATTGTTCAGTCAGTTGTATTCCAAAGGTATCTGAAAGCCATGATTATAAAGATTTTGTACTTTCACCTGGCTCCACTTACTCAGGTTCTTGACCAGTCCTTAAGTTTCTGGCGTGAACTTCAAGTGTGAAGCCTATTGATTACTTTTTATATTTTGCTTTAGAGCATCTTTTAATAATGACTTCTAGAAACAGTGATCTCAAAGGCCTTGGGGACCCTGCAGTCAGATCTGTGAGGGTGGGCTTTAACAACCACACACAGCATCACTGAAATCATGTGCTCTGCCCAGGTGTAAGGGTAAGTCAGCCCAAATCAGCTATTCTTCCAAATGTCGTCTTCATTCTGTGTTGCCGTCTAGATTTTTTTTTAATCAATTTAAACATTCACTGATTCCTGTAGGTGGCAAATTTCTAAGTTGCTTAGCAGTCTTAATTTTAAGATACTACAGTAATGTTCTCTCCCACACCCAATAAGCTGTTTTCATGCATTCCTTTATCTACCTTGTGTAATACACCAGACCCTCGCTAGAACGCGTATCTATATTACGGAAATTCGGATGTAACGCAATTGCGGCCATGGATCCCAAATTTAAGTACAGTACAATTTTGAGTATAGACACAATAAATCGACCGCTGAGCTCTCTCCTGTCGACTCTAGTACGCCACCAGAATGAGGAGCACAAGCACAGTCGATGGGAGAGCATCAGCTAGTCACATAGCTGAAGTTGCATATCTTAGATCGACCCCGTGCGGTAGTGTAGACAAGCCCTAAGACGATTGCTGTAGGCATAGAACGCCATACCAATGTAATGTAACAAAAATTTACAGGTACAGTACTGTATTTATCTTTAGGAAGATGTCAAAAAATGTCGGGCAAAAGGAAGGCTTACTCGGTGCAGGAGAAATTGGAAGCTATCGAACAACTTAGAAATTGCAAAACGCAGGCAAAGATTAGCCGCGATATTGGCATCAACAAGTCCACCTTTCGTGGATGGCTAAAGAATGCTGACGAGCTCGGAACTTACATTCATAACCTGGATGAAGAGCGTGGCCTTCAAAGAAAACGAGCCCATTTAGCGAATGATGCCGATCTTGATTCTGTGGTGTACCCATGGTTTGTGCAAGAACAGCAGAAAGGCATTCCAATCTCTGGTCCGCTTATAGCCATGCAAGTGGAAAAATTTGACCGGGAACTTAATGGCGAATTTAGCGATTTTAAGGCGAGTTCGGGTTGGCTGTGGCGATTTCAGAAAAGACACAGAATCTCTCAGATTGCAATTTCGGGAGAGAAACGCTCTGCTGACGACGACGACGCGCAATCATACCCTGCGAAGCTGAGGGAAATTTTACAGGCAGAGGGTTATTCAGAGGAACAGGTTTATAATGCAGACGAAACAGAAATTTATTATAAAATGTTGGCTGATAAAACCCTGGCTGTCAGAAAAGATGAATATAAGAAAGAAGGATATAAACAGGCAAAAGATCACCTTACTTTATTGTTTTGTGTGAATGCAACAGGCAACCATAAATTAAAACCATTGTGCATTGGAAAGTCTCACATGCCTTGGTGCTTTCATCACGTAAATGTGAATTGCCTGCCGTTTTCTTACAAGAACTCCAAAAATTCCTGGATGAGGAGAGATTTTTGAACAATGGTTCTTCACCGAATTTGTCCCTTCTACGCCAAAGCATTTGCGGGCAAAACGCTTAGAAGAAAAGGCAGTTCTTTTGCTAGACAACTGTCCAGCGCATCCTCCAGCCGAAAGACTCAGAACCCATGACCGTAAAATACGGGTTCAATACTTACCTAAAAACACAACTTCCAAAATCTAGCCACTTGATCAAGGTGTTATCGCTATTTTTAAGCAGCACTATCGACGGAACTTGGTACGACAAATGATAGAAAGCAAGTTGTCTATCACCGATTTCCTGAAGAAGTTGACTATAAAAGACTTCTTTTACATTGGCAGCGATTCCTGGAATTTATTATGTGCTGAAACGATAAACCGCTGTTGGATGGTGGGACTGAGAGTATCGTTTGGCCACCTGCTCCTGGAAGAAAATGAAGAAAGCAGATCACAGTCTGACGAGGAATTCGACTTCGAGGGATTTACAGAGGAGGAAGTTGGAAGAACAGACATGGAGCGGATGCAGGAGCTGTGCCAGCAACTGTCCGGGCTCGGAGTAACTGTTCTGCCACAAAATATTGAGTCCTGGGTAAGAGGCAACAATGAAGCAGAAGAATTTTGTCCCGTTGCTGAAAGTCTAACGGATGACCAAATTCTTCAGGCGGTACGACCAAACAACATTCCAGAAGCTGAAGAATTGGCCTTCGTGGTGGAAGAAGAGGAAGATGACGTGGACATCATTCCAACATCTGCTGCGACTGTAGCTGGCTTAGAGACTGCTTTGAGATGGTTTGAGACGCAAGACGTTGAGCCTATAAAAATTATACAGCTACGTAGTCTTTTGCAGTTTGCTAAGCAGAAGCAGCACAGCAGCAAGAAGCAAAAGCATCTCACCGACTCTTTTAAGAAAAACTAGACTAGTTTATTGTAACGTCTACTTTAAATCTCTAATAAAGCAACACTTTTTTTTTCTCGTTTATTGTTTCCTTCAAGTAGGAGATTATTTTCTAAGGTTTTCTTTACTTTATGGATGTGACATTTACTGTATACGGTAATTTCATTTTAACGTGGTCCCTGCTATAACGCGGTACTTGGCATGGATCCCAAATCCTGCGTTCTAGCGAGGGTCTGGTGTATAAACATGGTTTTCTATGATTATTTAACATTAGCAGGAAACTTTTTTTCCTCAGAGTTGCAGTCCCAGTGCTTTGCAGGCCAGACTGAAAGTAGCTGCTCATGAAGCCGAAGAGGAGTCTGACACTATTGCAGAAGATTTCTTAGAAGGAAAAATGGAAATAGATGACTTTCTTAGTAGCTTCATGGAAAAGAGAACAGTATGTAATATACTCTCGAGCTGAAATGAATTGTACAAGTGGTGTGTATGAAACCAGTACTTGAATTATCACTTTTAAGAGTGGAGCAGTTCTGTGATTCAGAATGCAGGATTCTGTGACCTGCTGCACACTTCTTAAAGTCTTAACTAATTTATTCTGATTCTTCCAAGATGGCAACATATCTTATTATATAGCTTGTCCGTAACCTTACAAATGGTTTGTAGTCTTGTAAATTCACTCTCACGTCCTTGGACTCTAGGTTATTCTTGTATGTGCCTTCTATATACTCCTTTTTATTATGCCCAGTTCCCCTAATCTTAGAAGGTGCTTTGTGACAGAGACTTGCATCTCTTGTGGTTTTGCCACACTCACATAGCAGTGACCCCGTAACTTTCTTTGCTCTGTGTATATTTTTTTGTGTGCTAAACTGTAAAAGGGAGAGTGTGCACTGATTTTTTTGTCAGAGACATAATATCATTGTTACAAGGTGGACAGAAATGTGTATGAGTGCTGAAATGTAGTCTTCCATCCCATTTTTTGAGCAAGAGCAATGAGATGTATCTTTGAGTGTACGTTTTGAGTAATTCAGGTAATACTTAGTCCTGACTCAGTGCAGGGGACTGGACTAGTTGACCTGTTTAGGTCCCTTCCAGTACTACATTTCTGTGATTTCTCCCACATATAGTATTGTCCTTCTATTCTTGCACAGAAATAAGGAAGAAAACCAGTTGGGCAGTTTTAAGAGGGGGAAGGAAGAGACTGGATCTGTAGAATAATCTGCTATGTTAAGAGTCTCAACCTCATCACTTTTAAATTTCCTTAACCCTTTAAGGATGAAATAATAGAGAATAATTAAAATTGATAGTCTTAAAATATGGTTCATGATCACTGCACATGCTCTTCGTCTCTGTCCTTGTTTACGAAAGATAAATCATAGTAAAGGCATCCAATGATACTGTAAATATTTTCCTAATTACTTTTCTACATAAGCAACTGCTTCAGGAATGTTCTTGCAAACATGAGTGAATTTTGGTGGAATTGCTGGTGGGGAAGTGGTCCCCAGGTCAGTCTCTCTTTTAAGATTCCATGAAATAGGCAACTTTTGAACTAAAAAAGAAATAGGGATTGGGTGTGTAGAATACAAAAATGAAACACAGCAGGTTATTCTTTTCAGAGCTAACTGGTCCACTTTGTTTGTGTTTTAGATTTGCCACTGTAGAAGAGCCAAAGAGGAGAAACTTCAACAGGCAATAACAATGCACAGCCAATTTCATGCTCCATTATAGGTAAACTGCTACGTGAAGACAAACTCCCACACACTTTGCATTACCTTCATAGCACTTACTCTATATTTACTAACTGCAAACCGTCGTGTTAAAATTATTGATATTTCCCATAACATTTTTTGATGTAGACCAACTTCAAGTCAAAGTTCCTTGTTTGTCTGTTTCTATACAAAGGAAGGAAATAGTTGGTATCTTCAAAAAGTGTGGGTTGGGGAGAACATCTACTTTCTGAAATACGTATCTGTAACTGGGGGGCGGGAAGGAGCTGCAAAATAGCTTTTTAGGGGTAAGCTGTCTAATTATAGAAAATTTTGTCTTCATAGACTATCCTGCAAACTAGACCTGCCAAGAGAAGAGTGAACAAACCCAACAAAGCACATTTTCTAACACCTATTTGCAAATAAACATTTCATCGTAAATGGTTGTATTTATAGAACAGATTGTATACAGTGCTGGGACTGTTTTCTACAAATTAGAATGACTCTTTATATTCTCATTTTATTCAAGAAATCCTTCTATTGCAATCTTTGCACTAATATTTCTTGTATTTATTGTTGATAGTCCTTACCATATTTAAGTTCCTGCTGCTATCCTGCCATTCTTTAGAGATTAAATATCTAAACATGTAACTTTGGCTAGCTTTGTACATTTTATAAAACATAATTCATATCTTTTGTATTTTGAATTTAAAACATTTTCTTGGGTTATTTTATGAAGACTCTTGAGGATGGTGAACTTTGTGGGGAGGAGATTGGTAATGCTTTTTATAATTGTCCGTGAAATATCAGACTTCCCTTCGTTGATGCCAAAAATGTTCAATGCCAGTTTATTTTTATTTCAAATAATATCAAACTAAACGTTGCCTGCATCTTGTTGGATAAGTAGAGTCAGTTTAAGGAACGGATGCTTTGGAAAAATAGTATGTTTACAGACTGCCGATATATCTATTATACTAAAAGTACAAATGGACTCTTCATTCTGAAGTGACAAGGCACCCATCACTAACTAGCTACAGAGCTGTCAGCCAGACATCACCTTTCATTTTAAGCAAAACCAAAGGAATTTGTTGTTGCACAACATTTAAAAAAAAAAAAAAAAAGTCAGGCCACCTCTTTACATAGTTTTGGTGGTGTTTAGTGTCTTTCATCTGAGAAACTCAAAGCACTTTACAAGCATTAATTTAATTCTCAAGTCCCTTCTGAGGTAGTAATTACCTGGATTTACTATACAAGGAAACTGATTTTTCAGTGGCTGTGCAGAGAGTCACGTTAAGGGCCATGAACAGAACTCTTATCTGGTGATTTCTAGATCTTTGTCCTTTGATCACTAGACCTGTCTGTCAGGTGCACTCCCTTTGAGGGGAGGGGATATATATTTAAAATGCATGAACAGGAAAATTACAAAGGCCCCATAATGTTCCACAGGTGAAAAACGGAGCCCAAAGTACAATATTCTTTTTTTTTCTGGTCTATCTTACCAGTTAATTGAGTCATGAAGTGAAAATACAGATTCTAGAGAAATAGATACATTTGCTACATCCTGAATTTTGGGATAGATTAAGTTACTGCAATTCTGTTTTATTTCTATCATAGTTGTAACTTTCTTCAGGAATCTTGATCTTGTTCTCTCTCTCCCACACACCTCTTCTGACAAGGTGAAGAGAAGCAGGGTGGAAAAACATTAGACTCTTTCTGAAAAGAGAGAACTTTTTTCATGATCTTGAGTCTACAGCTACACTACTTAATCCCGTCAAATCTGACAAGCTAAACAGGGTCAGACCAGGTCAGTACTAAAAGTTTCATACCAGTAGGTGTCACTCTAACCTCTAAGTCAGTCCTGAATTGAATGCTCCCAGCATTGTTAATATAGCCACTGTGTTCCTGGAAATGCTCTTTTTTTGGGGGGTGGGGGGCTTGAGGTAAAACTTAAATCTGACTCTTTGTAGTTATTAAAGATCCATTAGCACTTCTTACAAGTGTAGGAATGTTAAACCATATATGCTACCCAAATTTCAAATGGGGTAATATTCTTTTTACTTAAATTACGTCGATGGGTGCTTTTAAATTCATATAGTTGCCCGGCAGTTTTATTTAGAAAAACTTATTCTCTGTCCTCTGTACTGTGGTGTGCTGTTTTAAACAGCTGCTGAATATGGTGGTGGGCAAAGTGATCTCTGGGCATAGTTTCAGTTTGTAAACCAGATAGAGCTCTTACAGGATGAGAAGTGCTGGGCAAATAAGAGACTATATGATTATTATATTCCTTGTACCAATTAAAGCATTACCCTGAAAGATGACTTGCACATTTTAATCCTCAAAAAACATTTGAACATTAAAAATGTACAGCTGGGAGAAGTTTTGCCTCAAATATTTTTTTTGCTGAAAAATGCAGATTTGGTCCACCAAAACAGTTGGTGAATTTGAATTGATTTCAGTTGGGAAGGGGCACCCATCAGAAGTGTTGAAACAGTTTACTTCAGCATTTCTGAAAGTTAAATGGTTCAACTTTTGTTTAAGAAAAATATTTTGGAATTTCCCTCAATTCTATTTTTAAAAACCCTCAATCTAAACTTAAATGTTTTGGCTTGACACTACTTTTTTTGATATTAGTTTGCCAGTAATTTCAAAACATTTTTGTTTCAGGCTGACCTGAAACTTTTTTTTTTTTGCACCTGAACCAAATATTAAGTTCTTTTGTAGCCCTTACTTTCATTAATCAGTGTGTAGAACATACTGTATGTAGGTGTGGTTTTCAAAACAATAAGTAGCTCACAATTTCCCTCTTCCTTTCCCTTGTAGTGCATGTACATTTAAGTAGATTAACTGCAACTCCACTTTGAAATAGCTGTCCCATTGAGGGTGCTGGAGCATGGAGGCTGCTGGTGGGCCTATAGAAAGTCTGTTTTCTATAATATTGCATGTTCTAGGAAACTTTAGGAAATACGTACTATTAGAGAAGAGAGACAGACTAATGCCTGTTGACAGCCTGCACTGTATAGCCTCACACTTTGTGACAAAGTGCATACAGATGTGTTATACCAAGTGAAAAACGGTGATATTCAGTAAACATACAGTTCAGTAATTTTCAAAATAGGAACAGAGGACCTAATTTGTCATCAGTATTCTTCTACTTTAGTTGATTACACCTGTACTGCAGTAACTGATCTAATTTCTGTTTGCAGTTTAATGGTAACTAGCTTATATTAACTTCCATCTCGGCAGTAAAATCTTTTGTATTTAATGTAAATCTCTATCCTTCTCCTTTGGATCAACTGAGAGCTGAAATGCAGAGCTGAATTCTCTGTGTGGGGGTTGTAACACTTCATATACTGAAAAGATTTCTTCCACCTGCAGTATAAAGCAGCGAAGTCAAATACGTTCCTTTGGGAATGTCTCATATCCAACTATACCTGGCTGACAAGATCTCGCACTGGGATTACACTCTCCTGAAAGGGGCCATTTTAACATCTGCCATATACTTCCCAATCTGTTTCACATTCTTTTATTTTAAAATCAGGTTGATAACTATCAAATTTCAACTCCATCCACCAGCACTATGAGCAACAGACTTTACTAAATATAAGCAGATTGTAAGTTACTAGCTGGGTCAGTTGCATAACCATATTATAAACAGGTTTGGAATTAATCACACAGCCCATAGTTCTTAGTGCTGCAGTAAGCCAAGTCACTATGATTCTTTCCCAGTGAATTGTGGGAAGGCAATGCAGGGCTATAAGCACTTGAGTGGTTTGGCCTGCATATTCCCTGCAAAACTGGCAAGTTACTAACCAACATGTAAATAGCACAAAGGCTTTTGCCTGTACCCTAGGACAAGCCAGCTTGCTCTGATGTAAATCAACATTATGCTTGGCTGAGAGGGTTTTGTGCACAAGAGCCAGGTTAAGGGCAACAGCCAAATTAGAGCCCATTTTACTTCTTGAGTGAAGACAAAGCCTCTAATCACTGCTGGCACTACATTCTTCCTTGTCATGTAGGCCTGTAATTGGGGGTTATTTTTTCAACTCCCTGTGATTTGTACCACACAGTCTCTAAATCCTGCCTTCTCATTACGAAACTGACGTGTGTGCATGTCTCTCAACACATTGCCCATCTGTACTAGTGCACCTTCATCTCCAGCCTCACAAACCAGCATTGCTTTCTACCTTCTCGCCCCATCCACTGAAAATATGGCTTCTAGCATTCTTCTTCTTGCTGATGGCTCTGACCACATAATTCCTCTCCTTGATTATTTTAAAAACCTTTATTGCCTGCCTCTGGTTATGAGCCATCTCGTTCAAATTTCTTCACCTCACCTTTAAATCCTTTCCCAACTGTCTTTTGTTTTTTACCATATTGTGTGCTCCACAACTAATGCCCAATCATTCCTCTTTTTATCTGCTTCTCCCATGCCATCTCCATGCTTTCATCCATGTGTCCTCTGTGTGTAGAAATGAATTAATCTGTGAAATTACCACCCCACCCCTTCAAATTCCCACTCCATATCCAACTTGGAAAAAAACGATAGACAACCAATGATACCAGCTTTTAGGTATTTTTTTTATTATTATTAAATTAAAGATGGGTGAAATCATGGCCCCAATAAACTCAATGGGAATGAGGTTATTGATTTTAACAGGATTTCACTGTTGGAACCATCTGCCACAATAAACAGTTAACCTATATTACATGGTTATTTTAATTTCTTTCTTCCTCCCATCATACTCATTGTGTTGTCTCAAATTACAGAGTAGTCATGCAACAGTTATAGGGGGACTAAAACAGGATTTCATAATAGTGGCCATGTCTGTCTTCCGCAAAAATGGAGATAATCTATCTGATGTAGGAGAACATGGGGGGGGGGAGGGGAAATCTCTCATTCCAATTGATATGCCTCTTGAATTTCCTAAGCATTATGTTACAAAGCTGTGTGAGCAAGCCTCTCTTTAATGCACTAATGTGACTCAACGACATGCAACAGTTGCAGTTTATTTTTTTAAAGTATTTTTCATCAGGCTGGTATAATGTTACAACACACACATTTACAATGAAAATGACTAAACCAAAGTTCCAAGCACTATAAGGTATACAAATGGGAACTGCTTTATAAAGATGGGTGTCTAAAACAATCATATTTTACTTATAAAGATCATTACAATAATTTCACAAGCAACATGAAGCTAGTGCTTCCATTTTGCATATATAACATACTTAAGTTTTGCATCTATTTCTAGATATGTCTAACCACCCAGAGTAACACCATAATCTGCAGTGTTACATTTTAATGTGCAACGATATTGCCAGAATCTCTGAAAACTACTATTCTTTTGTACTTTAAAGCAGAATGTATTTGCATCACTTGTTCTCGTTGTGTAGGTATTTGCATCGTTGTTCTAGTTGTGTGTATATTTCTTCAAGAAAACTCATTCAAGATCTCCTTTAACATCATAAACTTTACTGCCTATGTTCAAAATATGAAATACACTTTTTCAAAGTACAATTAAAATCAGGACTTTCATTTATTAAAAATGCATAAACATTTTAAAATATATATAGGGCCAGAGTCTCAGCACAGTATAAATTGACATAGCTCCATTTACTTCAATTGAGCTACAGGGATTTATTCAAGTTGAGGATCTGGTCATTCAGTTTAATGCTAAAATAAGAGCAACTTATGCTTTTGTCCAATTATGGCAGCTCTCCTATGAGGCTGGAGGCTAGCCGGTCTTTTTACGCACAAAGCTTCTTATCTGAATGAAAACTTTCCTACAAAAGTGGACTAAATTACTAGAAATTTATTAAAAATCAACAAATTTAGGAACAGCTATGGCATCTGACTATGCAAACTCTGCCTGTAAAACCTGTTCTTGAAAGATTAACAAGAAATATAACTAAAGTAAACTTGCACCTTTTACCATTTTATGTTCAGCTATAGCTCAAGCCCAAAGGGACTTCAAGAAGATTTTTAAATTATTCAATTGTAAATGCTGGCACATAAAATAAAAGACAAAGTAAAGTAATTTAGTATAAACAAGAGAATCAAAAATGTTAGTATTTTACTGGTTTCTACTTCAAACAGAGTTTTAATTTTTTAAAATTGCATATTTCTAGACCTTTGTTACTAATAAGATCTTAAGTTATTAAAATGGATAGAAGTTTAAAAAAAATCATTTTAAACAGCATACTTTGTTGCTTTTTTCCACTTCATTCAATGAAAATAAATTACTTATTTCTAGTCCGTTTCACATAAGGGGTTTACGTCCTAGTAATATTCAACCATGTTTGGGTTGGCAAATACAGCAAGAGAAAGTTTACATTCAGATGAAAATGTCTTCATTGAATTTATTGTAAAACAAGACATTTCTATCAGTATTAGGATTTGAGAAAATATTTTTTGCAATATCTCTAATTTCTGGGCCTCGTCTACTGAAAGTATCCCTTTAACTTCAGTTTTGGGGTAACATTTTAAAAAGTAACTTAGGCCCTTAGGTGCTTTTGGAAATTTTACCCTAAGTCTCATTGAAAGACATAGGCACTTTTGAAAATTTTACCTGTGGTCTTTAAAAATTGCCCTTTTTTGGTCTGTTTTGGAATGATTATAGAAATAATACTATGTAAAGGCTACAAAAACAACAAAGCTATTTGTTACTTAGATTGTAAGACCCTTAGGGGGAGACTGTCCTTGTTCTATGTTTATATAATGCCTAGAACAGTTGCGTCCTGCTCCATGACTTGGGCTCCTAGGAGCTATGCTAACACAAATCATAAATAAAGTAAACTCTGATGCCTATCATTCAGTGCAAAGTCATGGTTTACCAAAATGTTTGTGCGTTTATTTTTATATTCTTCCAGTTTTACTCAAAGACCCTCCCACACAGATCCAGCTGGAGTGTCAGGGTCCCATTTACGCACCCAAGTAATCCTGTTCATTTGCTTCCTTCAGTTCTACTTTTACTTTGCTAAAAGGATTTTAATAGAAAAATTTTCACAAAATTGTTAAATTTGAAAATTTTAAGAAACAAACCCAATATTTCCACAATGTACACAGCTACCTTCAAGGCAAAAATACTCAACAAAAACACAGTTATGTACAGTAGGCATAATTATGGAAATATAAAAATAACATTTGGAAAGCAAAAATAAATGAATAATTCTGTATGGCTCTGATTAGGTTAAAAGAAGCAACCGCAAGGGGCTTAAATAAATGTTCATAATAGCAGAGATTACCTTTCTTTAACATTGTGTTTTATTATAGCTATTAAGTGCTTGTTCTGCCCGGACCTTTACATACACAATTGCACAGCTCCTTTTCTTTGGAATTTTTTTTTTTAAAATGTTCAAGGACAGTCCCTGTTCTTCATCTGATGAACAGATGTCATTTCAGACCGTGACAAGCACCGCTTCATCTGAATCTTTGCCACTATCTTCACTAGGCAGGCAACCACCGCTTGGGGACCTGCAGTTCAAATCTTCCACACCTGACTCCTGATCACTGATGGCTGAGAGGTCAGGATCAGAGCTTTTCAGGTTGTCCTGGGTCAGAATCAGGGCTGAGTCTTCTTCGTCTCCTTGTGAAGGGCTCCGGGATGGGAATGATTTCACATTGTTAATGTAATCCTGGGGTGTATTAGCTATGCTGTTGTTAGAGGTAGAAAGCCCTAAATGTGTGTTTTGGTCTTGTTGCTTAGAGTTTTCCTTTCTATTGTTTAACTGCACTTTTTTGAGATCTGCCAATCTCTGAAAGAGAAACAATATAGTTTATATATTACACACACACACGCATGAGTTTCGGGCCCAATTCTGCTCTTGTGTACCCTGGTGATGGGCACAATGTAAATACTTAAGGTCAAAATCTGACATACACCCTTTGCAACTACTTATTTGATAATCAGAGTTCTTCCCTCAACTGCAGTGGGATTACACAGACCTTTAATCATGTCAGCCTTTAGGCCACGTGGGACCAAGAAAAATTAACTTCTTTGGGAATGTGTGTTTTGTGCAGGTATCGGCCAAATTTCACCCCTCCCCCCCCCCCCCAAAAAAAAAAACCCCAATCCTGGCTTCTACAGATGTCAAAGGCAAAATATTCTCATTGAATTCAATCCCAGAAACTCCCTCTGTGTTTGAAAAGCACACAGCAGATGGTAGGTGCCACCACTTTTTAAGTAATAACAGTATAAATTTATGGATTATTCTTGCCAGCTTGGTATTATATATGCCTGACCTGAATTGCACATGTCCTGTAGAAAGGTGAACAAAAACTACCTATTCAGCAAAAAGAAAAGGAGTACTAGTGGCACCTTAGAGACTAACCAATTGAAATTCATCAACGACTTCCCCAGTAACTAGCCTTATTTAAAGAATATGAAGTCTGGGAAATCAGATTACGTGTCTATTACCTGTTCTAAGACCTCCAGCTCTTCCTCTAACTGCTGAGTTTCTTCTTTCACTGCCATCAGGTAATCAGTAACTGACTGCCGGGGATGCATCCCCTTTTCAAAGCGGGTATACATACCACTCCAGAACCTGGAATTGATAGCAGGGACTCTCAAAAGTGTTAAATGCAGGCGTTATGCAGGAGTACATGGTCTTAAACATATGTAAGCACTGTACTGCATGATGTGGAAAAATTGGAAAGAGTCCAGTGGAGGGAACAAAAATGATTAGGGGGCTGGAGCACATGACTTATAAGGAGAGGCTGAGGGAGCTGGGATTGTTTAGTCTGCAGAAGAGAAGAATGAGGGGGGATTTGATAGCTGCTTTCAACTACCTGAAGGGGGGTTCCAAAGAGGATGGATGTAGACTGTTCTCAGTGGTAGCAGATGACAGAACGAGGAGTAATGGTCTCAAGTTGCAGTGGGGGAGGTTTAGGTTGGCTGTTAGGAAAAACTTTTTCACTAGGAGGGTGGTGAAGCACTGGAATGGGTTTACCTAAGGAGGTGGTGGAATCTCCTTCCTTAGAGGTGTTGAAGGTCAGGCTTGACAAAGCCCTGGCTGGGATGATTTAGTTGGGACTTGGTCCTGCTTTGACCAGGGGGTTGGACTAGATGACCTCTTGAGGTCCCTTCCAACCCTGATATTCTATGTTAATTGAAAAACAGATTTACTACCACAAGATCGTGTTTTACTACTTTTGATCATGTATGACTGACAATGAAAAAGAAGCATAAGAATGTAAATCTATAGACTAATACTGGCATAAATCCATTATATAAAATTTTAGGAAACATCTGGCTACATTTGAGTTAGACCACAGCTTTGATCTAATCTGTCTGGAGTTCTGATGGATAGTAATTCTTTTTTAAAAAAACATTAACTTATTAAAGGTATTTACTGTCAACAAAAATGAATGGTCTGTCAAAATAAATACACACCTTTGCTGAGAAGAACAATAACTTAAGCTGTATTTTTTATTTGTTCTATATCCTCTATTTAAATATACTATAGAGCAGTAATAGCTGCATCAAAATTAAGGTTGAAGCCAGCTTTCCATTATAAGTCCTATTTCAGCCCCTCTCCAGTTTTCCACAAAAACTGATCCTCCTGAAGTTTTGTATGCCACAGCTCATCTGAGTGTAGTTTTTTCTGGAACCTTGGGTAAAAAGCAGAAGAGTCATCTAAAAGTTATGGTGTGAAATGTTCCTTAAAAATTCATATTTAACAAAAATGTTTAACAGCAAGAGCCAAAAAATATCTCCAGGATGAGTTTGTGTTTTGTTGGCTTGGCTGAAAAGTGCTTTTGGGTACTTGGTGTAGATAAGCCTGACTCCACTGAAATCAATGGACTTGTACCCATTTACACTTGCTCTAAATTTGATCCTAATGTTAAAAGACAAAATTACACATATTGGCACAGAGATGTCTCAATATGTGTTTAAAATGAAATACCTGACAGATTCATGGGGCCTATTTCCATCTGCTGCATCACATGGGTAAAACTGTATTTTATTATGATGATTTCTTCTCAGGTTGTCACTGTACAATCATAGGACTTGATCTGGAGAGGTGCTGAGTGCCACAACTCTCAATGAAACTAATGAAATGTGCTGGTTCTGCTCAGATACTCTACAACTTTCAGGATTAGGTCCCAGATTGATTCAGGAAAGCATTTAGGGCTAGATCCACAAAAGCACTTGGATGCCTAACAAACAGCCACTTTAGGTGCCTAAGTCCAATATTTAGGCATCACTGAGATCCTCAAAACCCCCACACAGGCCTAACCCTACAGGCATCTAAATTTCCACTGTTAAAGTACCCTAGGTATCTCAGTTTCTGCCTGTCTGGGCACCAGGCGCCTCTCTCACCCCTAAACCCCACTGGGGATCCTCCCTTCCGCTCTCGCCTGCGGGGCCTGATCCAGTAAGTGTTCTCTAAACCCTAAACCTAAATCCCTAAACCCACACAAAATACACAGAGGAAGAGAAAGACCGACGACCTGCACCCACTCTTCCACCCCCTTTATAACTTTTAGCCCAGTGGTTAGCCCACTCACCTGGGATGTGGGAGACCTGGGTTCAGTTCCCCCCACCCCCCTCGCCTGATGTGGAGGCGTGATCTGAACTCGAGTCTCTACCCCCCATATTAATTATTTACACACAGTGGAACAGCTCCAATAGGAGAAATTGTGAGAGACCTGACCAGATAACCCCATAGCCTAGCGATTAGGGCAGTCTTATGGGAAGAGGGGAAACCCCACTTCAAATCCCTTCTCCACATCAGGCAGAGGGTAGAATTGAACTGGGGTAACCACATCTAGGGCGAGTACCCTAATTACTGGACTAAAGTTTATAAGGGGGCTCTTGGTATAGCATTTTCCAAATCTGGCTTAGGTGTCAACTCCAGGCGTATGTTTATGGCTGTGAATCCCAAAAAGAGGTAGGCATTTTCCTTCAACCCAGATTTCAGCACCTAATTCCCTTTGAGAGGCAGGGTTTACAGCATGCTGAATATGGATGGATTTAAGTATATGCTAAAGTGCATTCCTGAAAGGAGACCTCAACAACTGATTCTATGAAATCTTTGCAGGTTAGTGATACCAAGCTATTGTAGACTGCACTGCAATTAATTTAAAGTAAGAGACCTGTAAAATAATAACCCATGCTAAAAAAGAAGCCTTTGGGAACATGGAAGCAGCACGGGGTTTTACAAGACAGTTTCTGTGTATTTGGTCCTTAGCGACGCACCCATCTGCGTGCTCTTGTGTGATTTGTTGACATAGTCCTCAGTTAAATAACTGTTCCTGTTAGCCTGCAAATAAAAAGTCAGCTTGGATGAGGGTGTATGCCATAAGTATGTTTGCATAATTGTGTAATATCACTCCTCTGTTTTCTAATTCTCTGGTAATATGTGGCCAGCACCTGACTGTCTACGTAAGTAGCTCAGCAGACAGATTAAGTAACAGACTTGAATTCAGCTGTCTAGCCAAAGGGCTGGCAGAGCTATTCTAGGTAGGGTGACCAGAGGGCAAGTGTGAAAAATCAGGACAGGGGCTGGGGGTAATACGTGCCTATATAAGAAAAAGCCTCCAAAATCAGGACTGTCCCTATAAAATCGGGACATCTGGTCACCCTAGTTCTATGAGATTTTTACCTAGTATTCAGTGGTTTCTTTTTTCTTTGCCAAACAACCTATGTTAATTTAGTAATGTCCCCCCCCCCGACCCTATATTCATTAACACAAAAGGCCCAATCCTGCAAACCCTTACTCAAAGTAGTCTGATTAAAATTAATGGGATTTCTCACATGAGTAAGTGTCTGCAGTATCAGGCCCCTATTTTGTAAAGCTCTTTTGCAAATATCATTGTACCTAAAGGGACACCGACAGATTACAATGAGAGTTTTTAGTTAAACTGGTTTTTTAAACCTGGGTTACAAATGTGAC
Source organism: Chelonia mydas (assembly GCF_015237465.2). NCBI lineage: Eukaryota > Metazoa > Chordata > Testudines > Cheloniidae > Chelonia > Chelonia mydas. The sequence continues at coordinate 85,109,393 of NC_057852.1, read as the reverse complement.
CTAGAGTGTTAAACCTGAAAGAATACTAACATTAATTAATTTTTAATCATTTAGGTTGTTTGTTTACATTTTAACATATCCCGTAGCTTGGAATATGAAACTAACTATGTAGTTGTACTTCTAATACTTTCAATCACTTTCACTTCTCTTGTATTAGCAGCAAAACAGACTGTTATTTGAAAAAACAACAGTAACATTTTGGATTATATTAGGCTCTGTAGACACTTGTACACACGTAAAAAATATGTGAGGCCTAAATTACCCTCCCAGTGTTACCCAGAATTTAGCAGCAACGTTGGACAGATTATTGAATTTGCTTATTTATGAAGTACTTGTTTGAACAAGTGTGAGTGAGACCCTACCATCTTTCTGAAACCACTTGTTTCACCTGTGATGCTGACTGACCCAGGAAGTCAAAGATTCATCACAAAATCTGATATGGCAGAAATCTAGTACCCACAGACTAGACTAGAATTCAAAGAGCCATCTCCCCGTGGAACAAGTGCTTATGCATGTAATAAGTACACACAATGATCAATGCAGTCTTAGTCACAAGCTTCTTTTGTAGCCAATCCAATGCTGTGACACAGTGCAGAGGCCATGTCTGAGTATTGGCAGGCAGGGAGTTTACTCACTGTAGCTAGCACTGAATTTACCATGCTATCTGAATTTACCACTGTAGAATAAAATATACAGTACAAGATTAAGTTCTGAGATGTGCAGTTTTGTTCTAATACACCCCACTAGTAAAATGCACAGTGCAGTGGCAACAACAAGTGAAGTCACCTACTTGTACAAGAAATTGCAGGGAGCTGTCTGTGGGCGCAATGTCCCCTGGGTCTGACTGTGGTCTTCTCTATACAGAGGATTCACGTAATCTGCACGATTCTTCCACAAGTGAGCCCAAAGTGAATATGTTCGTTCTTGAATTCTGAGAAAGGATTTAAAAGAAAAATACATAAACTGCTTTCCAGAGGTGCAGGTATAGCTAGAGACTAGGGAAGACACTTCAGTGCTCTTTGCTAGTCACTAGAATCAGCTTCAGAGCCTCTTAAGAAAATTACACAAATTATAGCTGTAGAATGTAGAGGCCCATTTTTCTTCATTGGACTTTAAAGGTGAAATCCAATGCACCTCTGAAAAGCCAGAGTAACTGGACATGGAATGTATAGGGGTTGAGTAAATAAAACACAGCCTCCATTTCAGAGCCCATGCCAGGGCTTCTATGAGTTTAAACAGCAGCCCCTGATTCTTTGTATCAGTTCTGTGTTGTGCTGAGGCCACCTAATTTGTATACTCATGAATCCCTGGGCCTCTCCCACACCTTCTCACTGCCCACCCCTCTTCATGGCCTTGCTGACCTACATGGGCCTGGTGCACAGACACTTCCTGCAGCATGTAATGGGTCAGGCACTCCACTGCGGCTGCTTCTTCAGTGATTAACCCTCCTCCCACAGGCCATAAGTACACAGAGGACCTTCCACTGGTTCTCCACACCATGGGTGAATTTCAGCCACATGCAAGTGTGCTGACATTTCAAGTTGGCACCAGATTGCTGATCAGCCACAGTGGCACTGTAAGGCAACTCTGCCTTTACAGGAGGAATGGCCAGTTACCAGTGGGGCACCATTCCCTTACAGGCTACAGGAGTTATGCCAAGTTCTACTTTTATCTGTGGGTAGATCACTACAGGTTCTAGGGATCAGCAGTTTGTGCAGATAAAATTTGAAACAGTTGTGTGCTGTATGACCTATGGTGCTAAAAAGCAGCACTGTAGATGTTGTTTCTCAGCCTGGACTCTGAAGCCCAGAAAGGAGGGTGAGCCCTTTCTGACCCCCTTTGGAGGGGTCACAGGTCTTGAACCTGGGTCTTCAGGCCAAAGCCACCCCATGGCAGCTTGCTGATACCAGCAGGGAGTGTGAGCTGGTGGACCCTAGCTCACCATAGGCACTGCCCACAAAGTTCCCAGTTGGAGGAGATGTCCAGCCTCTTTGCATGGTTCAGACTCCCTATTTAAGCCAAAAGGAGACACAGGAGGTTGTCTGAGCAACTACAGGAATCCTTGGCTGGATGCTACATTGGATTCTGCCTTCTTTCCTGACTCCTGCCTTCCCATCCTGCTCCTAGGTCTTGTACTCCTGCCTTGCTCCAAGTCCCTGCTCCTATGCCCCAGCTCTTACCGTGGGCTTGATTACTGACTCTGTCTCTGACCTATGGTTCCTGACCACTACTGCTCTGACCACTAGGTATGACTGCTTACATTCTGGTCTATAACACCTCTTACTGGGAGTAAGAGGCATAGATGGAAACAGTCAAATGTAGGGATAGGTTCTGTGGACTATGAACAATTTTTAAAAGCCTCGATTCTTCAACCTGAACTGACTCCTGAGGCTTACAGGAAAAAATTTCTGGCGCTGCAAAAGCACAATGAGATTACTTATATGGAAATGTCAATCCAGAAGGGAGAGTACATCTGCAACCGGGACAGCCACTACTAGATGATCTGTGTGCACTGGGTGGGTTGGAACAGTTCTACGATGTCCAACCACATGATCTTAAAATGGGGCTAGTGGACAAGAAACCAGGAAATTTGCACTGCTGGACAGTAAGTGGGATGAGTATGTGATGAACACAAGAACTCCAGTACAATCAGAGAGTACAAAACTAATAGCGCAGGAGGTCAGTTCACTGTCTCCCCTGACCAGGGTAACCAGGGTGTCACCCCCGGGAACCCCAGTTCTTTACCCAAAAAGAGTGGGTGGGACAGAGAGGAATCTGGCTCTGGGGAAACTTGAAGATTCAACCCTAGGAGGGGAAATGGATTTCTCATACATACATAACTCTGGGATGGGAACAATCACACTGAGGAGTATGCCAAGGCTCAAGTGACGCCCTACAATACAGAAGCTCAACTTTTTTTTGTTGAAGATAAAGGCAGGCAAGAATTGTACATTGCTTCACTTTGTGGCATACAAATTTATATAGACATTTTAATCTTTAATACACACACAATCTGCCAAACCAACATATACCTATGTAGTTTAAGAATAGAAAATCATACTTCAGCTCTCGTCTCTCCTTCTGGCTGTTACACAGGAAGTTACCAAACTGGCAGGAATAGATATGATGTTGTATGTGGATCAAAAATCTTTCATTGAACTCAAAGGCACAGGGAAACTGTTCCATTAGCTGCCAAACGCACTCGATGAACTGATCAATAACTGGGGATATCTCTTTTGGATCTCCATCTAAATTGCCATACCTAAAATAATGCAAGATATTACCATTATAACCTGAAATCCAATAGGAATCCTTTATGAAAACCAGAGCACTACGTGGTTGAAAAAAAAAATACTTTGTGAGAGAGAGTTGAGTCATGGGTTTCAGGGTGAATTTTTAGTCACATCACAAAATCAGGCAGGTTTGGAAACCTCTGTTCACAGAACAGAAGGAGCGTGGTGCTTGCCAGTCAGGAACAGAGCACACAGGAGAAGCTCTGTGGGAAAACTTCCAGAGTCCCCTGCTGTTTTATACCTGGTACTGGTGTGCGCTGCAAGTCTCTCACTTCCATGAACACCCTTAGTCTATGTACTATTAATTAGCACATCTCCAGGACAACCTTTGCTGAAAGACTTTTCTGGTGCCCCCCCACCGCACCCCCCAGTCGTAATTTAAGGCTGCCCTCTGTTGGTGGAATTCCTTGGGGAGAGCATCCTGGGGCACAGTTACATTCTGTTGTCTTAGCAGCTGTGCTTTGAACCGCTTCTCTATATAGAATTAAGTTTATTGGTACTGTTCACACTGGATTACCTCAATTAAGAGGGGACTGAAAATATGTAATGCATACAGTTGAGGCAATATGCTGTATGTCTGACCTTGACTTGTAAAAGAGGAAGTATCTTTAGTTGTTTATTCTGTATATAGTATATATAGGCCAATGGAGTAGGAAACCATAAAAATAATTTCTTCTAAATTAGAACCTGCCATTACTTAAGTGCTCAAAGAGGTATAACAGTATCATTAAGGAGATCACAGTTATCAATGGTGATTGTATGCCTACAATCTACGTATGTAGAAATTATTATTAAATATGTTGTACAATGTCATTTTAACCACTGAAACTCCTGCTGGAATCTTATAAAACTTTATTCCAGTAAAAACCACCTCAAATTATTGAATGTTATTTAATAACTCTCACAGTAGCTCAGCCTATAGAGAAATTAAGTAATATGACAATGAACCTTCAGCATAACTTTTGCACTTTGAATGTTTTTCTAAGGACTTGACTTAACCCACAAAACCAGGGAACTGTAGACATATGTCCACATTATGTACAAAAAGCCTGCAAATTATTTAATTAGCAAAAAGACAGTTGAGATTTGGACGCAAAATACAACTTGTCACATCAGTACATTGTTTTATATTTCCTTTACTTGAAGTATCTTTTGTTTTAATTTGATGAAATATTTGCCTATAGACTAGGAAAGGAGGACCCAATGCAGGAAAGACGGACTCCAGATAAACCAAAATGGAACCAGATTGCTGGCATGTACATTTAAAAAGATTGTAGAGGGATTTTTAAACAAGGGCTGGGAGAAAGCCGACAGGTATGTAGGAGCACATGGTTCAGACAGAGACATCCCTACGAGAAGATCTATTAATGGGGATTCTCTCTATTCTAGCAAGGAGGAGAAGATTGAAGTTAATAAAGCACAGGTAGGAACTGAAGAGAAACAGTCAAATGAAAAAGAGTCCCATTCAATTGTAACACATAATGGCAAACAACTAAAAAGTGACACATTCTAGAAGTCTAAATACTAAGATGGGTAAACTTAAGTGCCTGGTATTAAATGAGGAGTTTGATATAATAGGCAACACAGAAACTTGATGGCATGATGATAATCAATAGGACACAGTGATACCAGGGTACCAAATATATATGAATGACAGAGTAGGTCAGAGTAGGTGGGGAAGTGGCACTAGATATAAAAGAAAGCATAGAGCCAAATAGAGCAAAAAAAACTTACATGAATCAAACTGTACCATAGAATCTCTATGGATAGAAATTTCATGATTGAATAATAAGAGTGTAGCAGTAGGAATATACTACCAACCACCTGACTAGGATCATGGTAGTGACTATGAAACGCTCTGGGAAATTAGAGAGACGATAAAAATAGAAAACTCAATAATAATGGGGGATTTCAACTGTCCTCATATTGGCTAAATATTTGTCACCTCAGGATGGGATGCAGAGATAAGGTTTCTAGACACCATAAATGATTGCTTCTTGGAGCAGCTAGTCCTGGAATGCACGAGGGGAGAGGTAGTTCTTTGATTTAATCTTAAGTGAAGCACAGGATCTGATGCAAGAGGTGAATACAGCTGAACCACTTGGGAATAATGATCATAATATAACTAAATTTAACATCCTTGTGAGGGGTGGAGAGGTGGGAGGAAACACCAAAGAAGCTCACCACAGCAGCATTTAATTTCAGAAAAGGGAACGACACAAAAATGAGGAAGCTAGTTAAACAGAAATTAAAAGGTATAGTCCCAAAAGTGAAATGCCTGCAAGCCGCATGGAAACTTTTAAAAAACACCATAATAGAGGCTCAAATTAAATGGATACCCCAAATTAGAAAAACATAGTAAAAGGACCAAAAAAGTGCCACCATAGCTAAACAACAAAGTAAAAGAATCTGTCAGGGGCCAAAAGGCATCCTTTAAAAATTGGAAGTTAAATCCTACTGAGGAAAATAGAAAGGAGCATACACTCTAGCAAGTCAAATTAAAAAGTATAATTAGGTGGGCCAAAAAAGAATTTGAAGAGCAACTAGCAAAAGATTCAAAACCTAACAGCAAAAAAAAAAAAAAAAAATGTTAAGTACATGAGGAGCAGGAAGCCTACCAAACAATCTGTGGGGCCACTGGATGATCAAAGTGCTAAAGGAGCACTCCAGGAAGATAAAGCCATTGCAGAGAAGTTAAATGAATTCTTTATATCGGTCTTCACTGCAGATGATGTGAGGGAGATGCCCACACCAGAGCCATTCTTTTTAGGTGACAAGTCTGAGGAATTGTCCCAGATTGAGGTGTCAATAGAGGAGGTTTTGGAACAAACTGATAAACTAAACAGTAATAAGTCGCCAGAACCAGATGGTATTTACCCAAGAGTTCTATAGGAACTCAAATATGAAATTGCAGAACTACTAAGTATGGTATGTAATCTATCACTTAAAGGAGCTTCTGTGCCAGATGACTGGAGGACAGCTAATGTGATGCTGATTTTTAAAGAAGTCTTCAGAGATGATCCTGCTAATTACAGGCTGGTAAGCCCAACTTCAGTACCAGGCAAGCTGGTTGAAACTATAGTAAAGAATACAATTATCTCACACATAGATGAACACGATTTGTTGGGGAAGAGTCAACATGGCTTTTGTAAAGGGAAATCATGCCTCAATCTATTAGAATTCTTTGAACAGGGTCAAGAAACATGTGGACAAGGGTGATCCAGCAAATATAGTGTACTTGGACTTTAGAAAGCCTTTAACAAGGTCCTACACCAAAAGGCTCTAAAGCAAAGTAAGCAATCATGAGATAAGAAGGAAGGTCCTCTCAAGGATCAGAAATTGGTTAAAAGATAGGAAAGGAAGGGCAGGAATAAGTGGTCAGTTTTCACAATGGAAAGTGGTAAATAGTGGTATCTGCCAGGGATCTGTACGGGAACCAGTGCTGTTCAACATATTCATACGGCAAAACGGGTAAACAGTGAGGTGACAAAATTTGTAGGTGATACAAAATTACTCAAGATAGTCTGCTTGGGGGTTAACTAAGAGTTACAAAAGGATTCTACAAAACTCAGTGACTGGGCAACAAAATGGCAGATGAAATTCAATATTGATAAATGTTAAAGTAATACACACTGGAAAACATAATCCCAACTATACATACAAAATGATAGGATCTAAATTAGCTGTTACCACTCAAGAAAGAGATCTTGGAGTCATTGTGGATAGTTCTCTGAAAACATCTGCTCAATGTGCAGCGGCAGTCACAAAAGCTAACAAAATGTTAGGAACCATTAGTGGATGGATGGATGGATGGATAAATAAGAATTGGAGGAGGACAACAAACATTATTAAGGGTATGGAACAGCTTCCCTATAAGGAGAGATTAAAAGGACTGGGACTTTTCAGCTTGGAAAAGAGACAACTAAGGGGGGACTGGACATAGATCTATAAAATTATGAATGGTGTGGAGAAAGTGAATAAGGAAGTGTTATTTGTACCTTCACATAACACAAGAACCAGGAGTCACTCAATAAAATTAATAGGCAGCCGGTTTAAAGCAAACAAAAGAAAATACTTCACACAATGCACAGTCAACCTGTGGAACTCATTGCCAGGGGAATATTGTGAAGGGCAAAACTATAACAGGATTAAAAAAAGAATTAGATAAATTCATGGAGGATAGATCCAACAACAGCTATTAGCCAAGATGATCACTGATGCAACCCCATGCTCTGGGTGTCTTTAGGACGTGACTGCCAGCAGCTGGGAGCGGACAACAGGAGATGGATCACTTGATGATTACCTGTTCTATTCATTCCCTCTGAAGCACCTGGCATTGGCCACCATCGGAAGACAGGATACTGGGCTAGATGGACCATTGGTCTGACCCAGTGTGGCCGTTCTTATGATATTTGGAGGCATAAAACAATTTGTAAAATCAGTACATTTTATATTGCCTTTACCTGAAGTATGTTTTGCTTTAATTTGACAGAATATTTGCCTATAGACTGAGTAGGTCTCAGATCACAGATCCTTGATGTCAACTGCACTTAAGCACATGCCTAAAGTTAAGTGCTGTCCTGAGTAGGGATGCTTTTCTGATCTGGGCCTTAATTCTGCATGAGTGAAATCCTGTCTCCTATTGAAGTCAATGACAGAACTCCCATTGACTTCAATAGAAATTTCTCTCCAAAATGAATGCTTCAATGGTAAAAGTAAGCATGAGGCAAGCATCCAATATACTCAATAATAAACAACGGGGAAAGAATGGTAAGAAAATAATATTTCTATTTTATTTTCCAACTGTCTATAATAAATAATGAAAAAAGTTATGAGGAATAACTTGAGGGCATCATGTTCATTTACTTTCTCATTGCCATTTGAAAATAAAATTAAAATAGCATCAGAAGAGAGCTGACCTTCCCTTATGAAAAAAGTGTACATAGAAAACAAACCTGAGAGTACCCTTACCTGTGATTAAATTTGTGCCCAAAGGAAACCCAATCTTTTTCAATTAATACCTAAAATGAGCAAAAGTGCACTTAAGTGTCACGTCATGGAATCAAGATTAATTTTTAGAACAAGCAAAAGAATGATGGAAATGAGCACTGCTGTATTTTAACAAAGCTTGATTCAGAATGACCGCCTATCATTTTTTATTAAACTGTACAAGCCTTGCAAACCTATCTTCGCAGGAATGACGATAAGGTTGGTAAACATTCATGCATACTCTGCCAGAGCCAATTTGTACATCGGTCCCCTTGTTGAAAAGGAACAGATTTCAAACATGGTTTCCCCAAACCGACCCCCCTGGTTTGCACCCAATTTTGATAGGCAAAACTTTGGTGCCTATCTTTGAAAATTTTATCCTAAATATAAACTGATGCCTCCGGGACAGTTTCTTTGTCATGGTTCAAAAAGCAAAGACAGACTGCACTTGATGGAACCAAATGTTTGATGTTAATTTGGATAATTTGGCTTCAATAATCTGAACCACTTTGGGTTTTTTTAAACTTTCTACTTAAGAAAAAAGACATTTTTAAGGAAAAGGTTATTTTCTCTACACACAGAAAGAACGTTAGTGTTAATACTGTGCACATGATGTAACAGAACATTTACATCCACTGTAAAATACGCTTGCTTACCATAAATCCCTTCATAGTTCTGTAAAATGGATCTAATAGAAGGCTTGCTACAGAGCAAACCTGAGCTGTTCTGTCCCAACCATCTGAGCAATGAACCAGAACACTCACGCCTTCCTCTGCCACAGCCTAAAAATATAGAAAGATTCATAGAAGTAGTAAATAAGGTTATGGCAATGGGTAACAGTAGAGATGCACGCTGGTCCAGTGGTTTAGGGTAGTAGCCTAGCACTTGGAAGGCCTGGGTTCAGGTCTTTGCTCTGCTGCAGATTTCCTGTGTAAGCCGAGGCCCAGGGCCTCAAAAGCCTAACTCCTACTGATTTCAAAAGAGCCTCTCTGTGCCACAGTTTCCCTATCTATAAAATGGGGATAGCAAGTCTTCCCTACCTGAGAGGTATATTGTGAGGGTAATTGCATGAAAGAATGTGAGGTGCTCAGATACCATGGTAACAGTGGATATGTAAGCACTGAGGTATCTAGACCGATAAAAGTAGTATCTCCATCTGAAAAATAGCGTCCTCAGTTCAAGGAGCTTACTGAACACAAGAGTATCAGACCCCAAAGCATGTAGGGAAACTTCAGGGGAACCCTGTGTTTGGGATACATGTCAATATTCGATATGCAAGATTTGAAGTCTATAATTCTGTAATCTTAATTTACATTATTAGGAAGAGAGCTGTTTCATGCATAGTATAAGTGATGCGTACAAGGAAGGGGTTATGTTTAGTAAATCTTGGAGATCCTTTTGGGGAAGTTAGAACTCATTGTGGATTAAAAGGATTTATTTTAAATAAGACTTTTGCCTTTTTTTGTTTCTTTATGATTTGTAAAGAAAGCCGTACTTAAATCTCAATGGGGAAAAATAAAATGAGTTAAGAAAGATAGTACCTAGAAAAATAAACTCTAGAAAACTTTAAATCGAAGTGGAACAATGACTAATAATTAATCACCAATGTTTATTTTAGGAGGCAGATAATTCCACCAGAATGGATCCATTTGGGCAAAATACCAATATTTAACAATTGGCAATGGTAAAAATCTGGATACTAGAGACTAGCCAGAAATAGAGCAAAAATTCCAAGTAGCTTTTTACCCAGGAACCAAAATTATACAAGTAGATCTGCATTCCAGAACAAAGAGAAACAGGAAGACGGTGGGCACATATGCAACAAAAATAAAGAAGATTTGCAGACATTACTTAAACTTGCCACTGGGGGAAAGATGGCAACTACTGAGGTCAGTGAGTGAAATCCTGGCAGCAGTGGAGTCAATGGCAAAATGTCAATTGACTTCAGTGGGGCCAAGATTTCATCTAATGAATTCTGCTGTAGATAGACAAACACGTATATCTAGCCTGCACCTGGGATAAAACAGACAGTTACAGCTACATATGGGAAAGGTAGAAGCAAGGCAAGAAAGAGAACTCTGACAGTTACAGAGTGTCAGCAAAAACATGAGAGTGGGCACGTCATTTTAAAAAAATAGTCATGTAAACACTTATATACTAATTACCACTGTAAGAGCCAAAAGGAGAGAGCTGGAGTGTCTGACATTGGGAAGACCTGCAAGTAGCTGACATTTCAGAAACATGAGGTGTATGCGATTATCAAAGGGATGGCATAATTCCTATTCACTATAAAAACGATAGGCAGGGGAATAGCAGTAACCATAACAGATATCATGGACTAACAAAATAAAATTTCTGAGGAGAATACCATGAAGTAGAACTGCTCTAGGCAGAAACACCAGGTCTTTACAATAAAATACACTAGTTGGGAGAGTAATAGCAGGCTCAAAAGTAGAACAGTGATGGTAAATGCAAAACACTGGGATAAACAATTTCTCAGTACCATAAACAACTGCTTCTTGGGACAAACAGGTAAGTATGAAGAAAAGGGGCTTCTCTTGAATTAGATATTGGTAACAGAGAGATAAGATGGGTGAGGTAATATTTTTTATTGGACCACCTTCTGTTGGTGAGAGAGAGACAAGCTTTCGAACTCACAGAGATCTTCTTCAGGATTGGGAAACTTACTTAAGAGTGTCACAGCTAAATACAAAATGGAACAGATTGTTTAGTTAACACTGTTTAGTTAAGTAAGTTAACACTGGGAGCTTAAATTCATAACTTTGCTAGACACTAAAAATCATGGACTGAATAGAGAAACTGGATTTATGGCTTATTACAACGGTCTATAACCCACTAACAATGCTACTCCCCCCCGCCCCACCAGCTGCTTTCCCCACTCCCACAAGCTTTCTGCCCTATGACTGGAGGAGTGTTAACAGGCCACTTATCTTGAATGGTTCCTTGAAATATGTGTTAACTACTTATGCTAAATCATCTGTTCCACCTTGTATTTAGTTGTGACACTCTGGCCAGGTCTACACTACACACTGATTCAGTATAACTATGTCACTCAGGGGTGTGAAAAATCCACAACATGAGTGAGGTAGTTATACTGACCTTAACCCCCGCGTAGACAGCTCTCCCACCGACATAACTACCGCCTCTTGCAGAGGTGGAGGTTTTAAGCCGACAGGAGAGCTCTCTTCCGTCAGCTTAGAACATCTTCACCAGAAGTGCTACGCAGCTGGGTCGATGGAAATTTGTACTGTAAACCTGCCCTCTGAGTAAGTTTCCCAGACCTGAAGAAGAGCTCTGTGTAAGCTTGATAGCTTGGCTCTCTCTCACCAACAGAAGTTGGTCCAATAAAAGATATTACCTCACCCACCTTGTCTGTCTAATATCCTGGGACCGACATGGTCACAACACCGCATACCTTGGTAACACACAGGAGTTCATTCAGGCGATAAATGAAGTTGAGCCATTAAATAAGTGGGACCAGAGTATAATTAAGTTTGACATGTGTGCACAGGGACAATCATACCTTGAGGTAGTGCTGCAACACTTAACCTGCAACAAGGGGAACTTAAGGAGAAACAGGTTTAGTAACTGTCTGCAGGGAAAAGTTAGGAAATTAAGATATACAGCATTGGGTAGTAGAGGCTGCACTGCAATTCAGGTAAATAGCACACAAGAATAGAGGGAAATAAAACACTAATTTACAAGCAAAGTGTCCAAATGACAACTTTTGCCACACTAAAAATTGTCTCTTCTCACGTCACAGAAACATTACACATTTAGGGCCAGATTATTTTCTAGTGTAACTTCATCTAAGTCAATGGAGTTTCACCGGCAGAGACTCTGGCCCTCAGTTTTCTGCATCAGGTCAATCAATTTTGATTTAGTTTTATATAATTTACCTTTGCAATGAAGATGCCCGCATCCATGATGGCTTTGATGTGTTTTAGCCAGCCAGAATTCTCCAGGCCCCAGAGGAAGTCACTCATAGAAGGGGACTTCAGCTCACAAACTGCAAAGTAAGCCACATTTTTAACGCACAACATAACATTTTAACTCATAGGTTCCGACTGACTGTTCAACCTAAGAATTGATATGTTTGCAGATTCTCTGGTTAAAATAGACAGTTTCTGAAATGGAAAGATTACTTTTAAGTATATATAAGGTTCTATACAGTATGTATGAAAGCATAAATTAAAGGGACAGCACTGGGTGAAATTTGGCCTCAAAAAAAGTTGTTGAAAAAAAGGAAGGTTTTACAAAACTTGTAAGAGAAATGCTTCTTTTAAAAGATTCCCAAGCAGTACTTCGGAATTTTATATAAATATTTCTTCCGTGGTGCAGGTTTTCCATAAGCATAACCATTTTAACAGTAGCAATTAAATCCATTACTGTGGGGAAGGATGATCCTGTTATTACTTATCAGAACCTGGAGTCAAGAGGGTTGTGTTTTTTTCCCCAACTTCGCCACAGATTTCATGTGTGACTTTGGCCAAGTCCTGCAGGACAAAATTTTCAAAAGTGGCCATTAAGTTGGGCACAAAGAAATTAAGCCAGCCATTGAAGCTGTTGGCCTTAATCTCACTGTGTCTCAATTTCCCCATCTGTAAAAAGGTTCTGAGGATTAACTCAATAATACTGTGAAAAAAATTTGAGCTCCTCAGATAGAAGGTCCTAAAGAAGTTAAATAATATTGAAAATAAATGTATAGGAAGTCTAAATCCCACACTCTAATGCTCTAATAAGCTGTTAGGCAGGTAAATGGCCATTTTATTCATATATGTGCTGGGCTAAGCATCCAAGGGTGACATTCAGAAGCCCTGTATACAGCAAAAATATTTGATGTTTATCTGGATATCCTGCAAATGGACAGGGTGAATAAAATCCATTCTCTTGGCTGCCTGCAGGCTCCAAGGCACCTCCAGTGATACGTAGGGGCCCCTTTTCATCCACTATAGCCAGAGATATTGCCCACTGCACCAATCCATTCAGAACAATTTTTCCTCTCACAAAGAATCGATACTGTTTGTTAGGAGCCCACATATTATTCCAAAAGTTATTTTCTTGGTATATGTTAGTGGAGGTGCAGACAAGTGTTCTCCTAGAATTGTCTGAGGTGCTCTGGACAAGCCAAGTGGAAAAGGTCTGAGATGGAATCCCAACAGCCACCATCTCAGCAAGAGTCTAATTTGAAATTACAACATCATTTAGCTTGACTACCCTGGGTGAAGATTTCTCATGTAGTTTTTTTTGTATTATTTATATTACTGTAGCACCCTAGGAGCCCTAGCTGTGGACAAGGACCGCATGGTGCCCAGCACTGGACAAACACAAAATAAAAAGATGGCCCATGCCTCAGAGTTTACAATCTCTATTAATTATTTCCCTTTAATTTTGAAATAACACACAATTCACACAACATTCAAAGCAGATAGCAAATATTAGGGAGGAGAGTTACTCAGCTCATCTTTCCAACGTTGGTGGCTTTAACAGGATGTCAAAATCCCAAATGTGAATGCTAAATCAATTTGTAGATATACACAATGAGAACTTATGTACCTAACATGGGATTCAGATGTCCTGCTAAACCATCTGTGAGTGAAAATTGGACATGCTATATTACATGAAAATTCATCCCTTGAAATCTTATACGCTACACATAAATTACTGTAACATTTATATATTTTCATCTCTATAAAATGTCTGAATTTTTTTTAGAGTCTGTATGATAGAGATAGTTTCATCCCATTGTAGTTAAGTGTGTGTCTTCATTCTCCCTCTCTCTCTTTTTAACTATTCCAAAATTAGTAACACTGGCAAAAAAAATAATCAAAAAATAAAAAAGCACCTCGCTCTCATCTGAAATCTGGTATGTGGTCTCAATCCAGTAGAAACCCTTCTTTAAAAGGGCAATAAAATTCTGTGTCAGCCATTATAAAGTTTCATGTGCCATATCCATCACAGACATAAGACCATGCAACTCTGGTGACTTGGGTACAGCTGCATCAATGAATTTGATCTTAAGAAATAAATTCCCATTTTCTTCAGTGTAGCCAGAAATTCACTCTATAAGTGAAATTCAGAGTTAGTGCACACCAGGTCTCAATTTTGGACTTTTTTAACCCTTTTCCATTCTAAGGCACATTAGCCTAACGTGTATTATATAAAGCATTGCAATCTTTGAACATACAGGTTCTCACGGAAGTTTATTTTACAAGTCATTTTCGAAAGGCTTAAAAGAACAAAACAAAACAAAAAAAACCACCCTGAGTAACAGTATTGAAAGCAAACAGTCTTTCAAATGATTAATGCTCCTGTGCAGATGGAAGCATCAGCAATTAGACGTTGAATTTTAATTGAAGCTGCTGGCTCTGTTTGCAAAAGCCCAGGGTAAAGCTGAAATACTACTTTGCTCATTCCTGCTACGAAATCAGAATCAATATTTACTTACCATTTTACTGAGCAAAGTCCATTTTGTCCTAAATTAGAGACATATGCCACATATTTTAAGTGATGCTGGCTACTGATCTGTAGTTTAATACTAAATTCAACTAATGCTGAATTCAGTTACTAGGCAAAACACACATGAAGACACAAAAATATCTGTGTATCAGCAGAAAAGGAATCAAAACATTTGAACTATAGAAGGCTCTGCAGCTATTTCATAAGGAGAAGGGTATGGGGCAGAGCTGACTTTACGCGCAGGAAAATCAAGGAGCCACTTGGGGCAGTACACTGTATGGAAACTCAGCAACTCACAAGCTGCCCTTATTTCTCTCCCCACTAACTGTACTGGAGGGGGGAAGAAACAGCATACTGTCAGATCTATAGTGCCCACCAGCAATAGCACCAGATGGGGAGGCAACTGCCGGATTAATTTTCCCATTTCCAGTAGCTTGAGGCCCCACAAATCCTATAGCTGGCCTTTGCTCAGTTGGGGGAAGGGTTAAAGCAGTGGTCACCAACCGGTCGATCGCGATCAACTGGTCGCAGCTCCCTGCCTGTCCTGGCCCCACACTGCTCCCAGAAACGGCCAGCTCGGTCCCAGAGGTAGGGTTTCCTTCCACGTGCTGCTCCTGCCTGCAGACACTGCCCCTGCAGCTCTCATTGGCCAGGAATGGGGAGCTGTGGCCAATGGGAGCTGCGGGGGCAGTGCTTGCAGAGAGGGGCAGCACATGGAGCGATGTGACCCCCGCTTGCCTCCACTGGCCCCTTCTGGGAGCAGCGTGGGGCTGGGGTAGGCAGGGAGCCTGCCTTAGCAGCAGCCACGCTGCACCACCAATCAGGAGCTGCCAGAGGTAAGTGCCTGGCAGGAGGCCGCACCCCAAACACCAGCCCAGAGCCCCCTCCTGGAGCAAGCACCCTTCACCCCCTCCTGCACCTCAACCCCCTGCCTCAGGTTCAGCCCAGAGCCTCTTCCACACTGCAAACCCCTCGGCCCCAGCCCAGAGCCCGCACCCCCTCCTGAACCCCAACCCCCTACCCCAGCCCAGTGAAAGTGAGTGAGGGTGGGGGAGAGCGAGCAACAGAGAGATGGGGGGATGGAGTGAGTGGGGCGGGGCTTTGGGGAAGGGGCAGGGCCTCGGGGAAGGGGCAGGGTAGATTCTGGGTTACCCTTAAATTCAAAAAGAGATCTTGGGTGTAAAAAGGTTGGAGACCACTGGGTTAAAGTCTGTGGGCCAAACCCTGCAGTGCTTACCGAAGCAGAACTCTCAATGAAGTCCGAAGACTGTAGGTTTTGTTTCTATCTAAGCAACTGATGTTCTGAATATTAATAGAAGAGAAGTCCCTATTCACTATTTTTGTTGTTCAAATACAGACAAAAAGCATGCTGTGCATCATCTAAATGTAAAGATCATAACGGATCAAATTCTGGTTGCCACCTGGAAACTAAACTCACCCAGTGAGGAATACAAATATGCTACCAAATCAATGTTAATGGGCCCCTGAATCTTGGCTGTAGGGTGACCAGATAGCAAGTGTGAAAAATTGGGACCGGGGCTGGAGGTAATAGGTGCCTATATAAGAAAAAGCCCTGAATATCGAGACTCCCTATAAAATTGGGATATCTGGTTCCCCTACTTGGCTGAGACCAGCCCTACAAACAGCTCCCTTTTGCATTCTTTCCTGCTTAGCACAGGAATGATTTGGCACAGGGTTGTTTATAGGGGCTATTGCCTGGTCACAGTGACCACAAATGTGTACACACATGAGGGTGTGGACCACACTGCCTGACCCTTTGGCCAAGCCCTGTTATGTCCTTCCAGACATATGAGGAGCAATCTCCCTGCAGCTTTTCACAGGAGGCAGGATACAGTCAGCCAACTTCTGCCCAGCACTCCCAAAGTTGGCTGTGGATCTTCTGAGGTGAGTATGTGGAGCACTGGCCAGAATTTGGCCCTTTGTTAACATAATTCAGTACATTAAACATTACTTTTTTATTCATCTGGATAACAATTCAGTGAAAGTTTATTGTCCTTAAAATTAGAGCTAAATCCTGTTGGGGGGTGGGGGAGGGTAAAGCAAAATGGAGAAAAACTGAGGAAGGATAATTAGGGTGTGGGGTAGCGCAACAGATGTGCTCCTCCACAGAATGAAGAAGAAAAGTGGCTGTAATCATTGTTCCAGAGTTCAGGTATTTCTCTCTACTGCACATATATCACCGCTATGTTCCAGCACAAAGAGCCACTGCAGTGCTCAGCCCATTTGCAAGCTGGCTTCCCCATGCAATGGATGAGCAGTTCATCCACTGTTTGGGTTCTCCCATGGGTGAACAGAGGGGTAGGATTTTCCCTTAGTCATTAAGTGTGTAACCCAGTATTACAGTTAAATTCTCTCACACTAATTAGCGAAGAATGAGCTGGTTGAAAAATGGGAAATTCTGACGTTTTGAAATTTGTTTTCCTTCTGAATCGGGACAAAAGACAAAATTTCAAAACTTCTCCTGGAATGGAAATTCTGAAAAATTTTTGATTCACAATCATCAAGTTATTTTGATAATATCAAATGGTTTCATTTTGATGAGTAAATCTTAATACAAATTATATATAATATTAAATACATGCATCAATATATAATAAAGTCAAAATGAAATTATATCAATTGATAAAGCCAAAAAGAAATATTTTTACTTTAATCAAAACAAAATTGAAATGAACTGTTTTGACATTGTCCCACAGAAAATTTCTTCTTCACAATTGACATGTACCTGAGAAACGTTTCAGTCCCAAAGAAACTAGATTTTCCGATGGAAAACTGTTCTGTCAAAAAAAATTCAGCTAGCTCTATCAGGGAATTTATCTGAGCTCCATCATAGAAAAGCCATCTGCAACCTTCACTATCCTAGACTCATGAACCAATTCTCCTCTTGCTCCATCTTAACTCCATTGATGTCAATGGAATTATAGTACAGTAACTCCTCGCTTAACGTTGTAGTTATGTTCCTGAAAAATGCTACTTTAAGCGAAACGATGTTAAGTGAATCCAATTTCCCCATAAGAATTAATGTAAATGGGGGTGGACACGTTCCAGGGAAATTTTTTTTGCCAGGCAAAAGACATTATATAAATATACAGTATACGTTTTAAATAATTTTAAACAAACAATTTAATATTGTACTCACCAATGATGATTGTGAAGCTTGGTTGAGGCAGGGGCGTAGAGGAGTTCGGGCAGGGGGACTTGCCCCATTCCACCCGCCTGGCACTCCTGCCAGGGAGCAGGGTTAGGAGCTTGCCCACTCCCTGGCTGGAACGCCAGGTGGGCAGAGTGGGGCGAGCCAAACAACCTTGTAACGGAACATTGCACGACTTTAAACATGTATGTTTGCTAATAGATCAGCAACCTAATAACAAAACAATGTTAGCCAGGACAACTGTAAGAGAGGAGTTACTGTACCCCTATTTTATGCCAGTGGGAAATCAGAAACAGGTGCTCTGTGTCTCCGTATCTTCTTCTCTACACTGCCCACTTAAAACCACCAGCAGCACATGGTGAACTGAAATCACTTTCGATCAGCATCCACAGTTTACTCTTTTAAAAGATTTCTATGTTCCCTGAAATGCTCCACAATGTCTCACACTCAGCAGACAGTTTGTGTGTTAATATCTAAATATTTGCTTGAAAGTAAGAAAAACAAACATTTACATTGTAGATTAGACTGGGTTAAGCTAAATACACATTGATACAAAGGTTTAAAACTAGTATTAAATGTATATTAATATTATTTGTCTCCTTTTGAATCAGAGTTACTTTTTGTGAACAGTTTAGGTAAGACCTATTGAAAAAGGCCAACAAGAGAAGCAGATGATGGCATGCTACTGTAACTAGGAGAAGAGAGAGGCTCCAGAGTACATCTTTGTATATTATAAAACATCTTCAATTGTTTTAAAATTGATTTCCTGACTCTTAAACCAGACTTAACTTGTCCTCATGAGCTAAAAGCCATAAGACTCAGTAAAAGATTCAATATAATGGTGAAAAGAAAAGGAGTACTTGTGGCACCTTAGAGACTAACCAATTTATTTGAGCATAAGCTTTCGTGAGCTACAGCTCACTTCATCGTGTAGCTCACGAAAGCTTATGCTCAAATAAATTGGTAAGTCTCTAAGGTGCCACAAGTACTCCTTTTCTCTTTGCAAATACAGACTAACATGGCTGTTACTCTGAAACCTGTCAATATAATGGTGATGTGCTTAAATATTTTGGTACCTGTAATCATGGCCTGGGCTCTCAAACTTCTAATTTTTATCAATCTTTCCAGGTTTATAGATGGGACATTATAAGAAAAAAAGGCTGCTTCAACACACTGTCTTCTTTAAAATAGATGCTGAGATGCTTAGTTCCCAAACTGTGTGAGATGTTAAGACCATAGATACATAATAAATAAATGATGTTGCTTGGTAGGGGTTTTGGGCATGGTCCCATCTGATGAACTTTTGCATCATTTTAGAGCCAAAGCACATTAGTATCCCACGCAGCTTGGTGTTTTTTTACTACATTATCTTTGATGGACTTGCGCTGAACAAATACAAGGACAGGTTTCTTCACTTGGCATTACTTCTAGCCAAACAATACATTACCATTAACTGGAAATCCACTGTGCCCTAATCCTAAAACTCTTAGATTAAGGAACTTAATAATAATACCCCATAGAGAAGCTGATGTATTGTATGAAAATAAATTGCCTTGCAGATATTGGATTAACCAGCAAACCCATTTAGGGCCGAGTTTACATGGGTGCATAACTGGGGAGACGTATGCAAGGAGACTCTCCCCCGAATCAGACAGCATGTTTAACAGGCCAGGAAAGCCTACAGTCCCTCCAAACTCCCCTGAGATGTACTGTGTCCAAACTGGGTGGTGGTGGTGGTGGTGCGGGGGGGTGTCATGGCCTCCCCACCACTCTGTATCAGTCTACAAACTGAGACTGGTATGCAGCAGGGGTCTATGCTACTCCATACAAAGGAGAGCAATTGTGACTGCACTCCCCATTAAAAGTGGACAGCCCAGGGAGTTTTTCTTACCTTTGCATCTGGCCAGGAGGCTGTGATTTTCTTTCAGATGCAGATCTCACTACCATGATTCATGCTTCTGTCATTTCACTATGATATTAAGGCAATATTGCGGCAAAACCTACTCTAGAGGTTTTAGCTAACTGATTAGCTGAAGATTCAGGTGCGGTCTGTAATTCACACAACACATATGCTACTGCAATAGTTAATTCTAGAGTTTAATATCTTAGGCCCTGTCTACACCTGGAAGTTTCTGCGCAGTAAAGAAACTTTCTGCGGTGTAACTCCCAAGGTGCACACACTGTCAAGCCACTTAGTGCGCAGAAACTGCACAGTTGCAGTGCTGTAAAAAAAACACCCCAATGAGAGGCGTACAGCTTTCTGCGCCGGGACTACAGCACCGCGGTGCCAATGTAGACACCCTGGTCAATTACAGCGCTGCGATTGGCCTCCAGGAGGTGTCCCACAATGCCTGTTCTCGCCTCTGTGGTCATCGGTTTGAACTCTACTGCTCTGCCCTCAGGTGATCAACTGTCATCCCCACACCATAAATTCCTTTGGAATTTTGAAAGTCCCCTTCCTGTTTGCTCGGTGACGTGTCCAGGTGGCCATGCCTGCTCCACACAATAAGTGATCCCCCGCTTGGAGCAATGCCAAGCTGCAGGACCTCATCAGCATTTGGGGAGAGGAGACTGTGCAGTCCCAGCTGCGCTCCAGCCGTAGGAATTATGATACCTACGGGCAGATTTCATGATGCATGACTGAAAGGGCACATGACCAGGACACACTGCAGTGTGAAGGAGCTGCGAAACACCTACCACAAGGCACGCGAGGCAAACTGCCACTCCGGTGCTGAGTCCACGAGCTGCCGGTTCTACAAAGAGCTGGACGCGATATTTGGCAGCGACCCCACTTCCACTGCAAAGGCCACTGTGGATACTTAGGTGGTTTGTGGGCCAGACGAAAGTGGACTGAGTCAGGAGGAGGAGGAAATCTTGGATGAGGATGTGGAGAGGGAGGGGGACCCAGAGGCAGGGGATGACTCGGAGGCCAGAGATGCATGCAACCAGGAGCTGTTTTCTACCCCGGAGGAGGCTAACCAGTCACAGCTGTTCAATCTTGGAGAAGCGCAAACAGGAGAGGAGGCCACTAGTGAGCGGATTTGATTTTGGGAATTGCTGAAGTGAGTTGTTGGGGGCAGGAGGGTTGCAGAAAGCAGGCTTGTCTCCCACCACATGCCTAGTCTGAGTGCTGGAACAAGCTGTTGATTGACTCCCTCACTTCACAGGAATCACCCTCAGAGATCTCCAGGAAACTCTTATGGAGATACTGGGCAATCCACTGCCACAGGTTCTTCGGCAGAGCTGCTTTGTTTCTTGCCCCATTAACAGTAACTTTCCCACGTCACTGTGCCTTCCCTCTTTGTTATTGGCAGCTGAACAGCTGCGCAGAATTAGAAAGCGGCCAAGAAGAACTAAGGAGGACTTTCTGCGTGATGTTATGATGCACTCCGCCACTGACAAACAGGAATTGAAGGAGAGGCAGGACAGTGAGAAGAGGGACCGAAAGGAGAATGCGGTGCGCCAGAATGAAGCCATGGAGCGGCTCTTAAAGGTTATGGAACGCCAGGCAGCCACACTCCAGGAAATACTAGCTCTTCAAACCAAGCAGCTCCGCGCCCACCCTCCCCTGCAGCCGCTGTCGCAAAACTCTTTCCCATGCTCCCCCCAGACACTGCCAACACACTCTTATCAACCTCCTGGCTCCAGTCTGTACCCATGGCATTCCACTTCTCCCCCCTCAATTCAAACTGTTGGTTTTTTTTAAACAGCCAAGTTATAAACCACATAAGAAAAATAATATTGGTGAAATATCACTTAAAGTAAAACACTGTTGTAATCAAGAGAACATTCTTCTCTGGATGATGATATTTGGCACAAGTGTTTTAGCAAACAGGGAGATATACACTGTACAATATCAATAGGCCTGATTCTCCTCTCTCACCTGTTTTACAAGTGAAATACAACTGACTTCGAAGAAAATTACTCTGGATTTACACCTGCATGACAGAAGAATTAGGCCACCTCTCTGTATATCGATATCAAGAAAAATTTTACCTTCTAGCATTTTTTGCAGACTACTCCTCATGACATGGATGTTCTCAATACCAATGAACTGAAACTTGATGTTGGAGTAATTGTCTTCATTCTCATATCCTTTCCCTGCTGCTCTGTTTGCCATTGCATTGAGCTGCAAAGGTAAAAAAAAAAAAAAAAACACTGGGTGAGAGCAGGAAACAGGTCATGCTCAAAAGATAACTCTCAGTCTACTGCAGTGAAGAAAAGAAAAACGGATTAATTAAGCTGTTATTTAAAAATTCAAAGCTTGTAACTGAATATTCTCATCTCCCTTGTGTATTCTAGTAGCTTTACCTTTTTTAGAAGGGTGCTTCAACTCTTAAAGCAGTGGTGGGCTACCTGCAGCCCGTCAGGGTAATCCGCTGGCGGGCCGCAAAACAGTTTGTTTACATTGACCATCCGCAGGCGCAGTCACCCACAGCTCCCAGTGGCCACGGCCAATGGGAGCTGCAGGAAACGGCGGGGCCACAGGGACATGCTGGCCGCCACTTCCCCCAGCTCCCATTGTCTGGGAACAGCGAACCATGGCTACTGGGAGTTGCGGCCAGCCGTGCCTGTGGTTGGTCCATGTAAACAAACTGTCTCGCGGCCCACCAGCGGATTACCCTGACGGCTGCAGGTTGCCCACCACTGCCTTAAAGGTTTTTATTCAATCACTCGTAAGTGGACAAAAAGAAAAGGAGTACTTGTGGCACCTTAGAGACTAACAAATTTATTTGAGCACAAACTTTCGTGAGCTACAGCTCACTTCATCGGAGGCATTCAGTAGAAAATACAGTGGGGAGATTTATATACATAGGGAAAATGAAACAATGGGTGTTACCATACGCACTGTAACGAGAGTGATCACTTCAGGTGAGCTATTACCAGCAGGAGAGCGGGGGGGAAAAACCTTTTGTGGTGATAATCAAGGTGGGCCATTTCCAGCAGTTGACAAGAACGTCTGAGGAACAGTGGGGGTGGGGGGGGAGAATAAACATGGGGAAATAGTTTTACTTTGTGTAATGACCCATCCACTCCCAGTCTCTATTCATGCCTAAGCTAATTGTATCCAGTTTGCAAATTAATTCCAATTCAGCAGTCTCTCGTTGGAGTCTGTTTTTGAAGTATTTTTGTTGAAGAATTGCAACTTTTAGGTCTGTAATCGAGTGACCAGAGAGAATGAAGTGTTCTCCAACTGGTTTTTGAATGTTATAGTTCTTGACGACTGATTTGTGTCCATTTATTCTTTTACGTAGAGACTGTCCAGTTTGACCAATGTACATGGCAGAGGGGCATTGCTGGCACATGATGGCATATATCACATTGGTAGATGTGCCGATGAACGAGCCTCTGATAGCGTGGCTGATGTGATTAGGCCCTATGATGGTGTCCCCTGAATAGATATGTGGACACAGTTGGCAACGGGCTTTATTGCAAGGATAGGTTCCTGGATTCGTGGTTCTGTTGTGTGGTGTGAGGTTGCTGGTGAGTATTTGCTTCAGGTTGGGGGGCTGTCTGTAGGCAAGGACTGGCCTGTCTCCCAAGATCTGTGAGAGTGATGGATTGTCCTTCAGGATAGGTTGTAGATCTTTGACCATGCGTTGGAGAGGTTTTAGTTGGGGGCTGAAGGTGATGGCTAGTGGCGTTCTGTTAGTTTCTTTGTTGGGCCTGTCCTGTAGTAGGTGACTTCTGGGTACTCTTCTGGCTCTGTCAATCTGTCAATAAGTGGACAGACACTGTCTAGTACCAACATTGTCACCTTGAACGACGCTGATGGAATGTCAGAATTTTAAATAATAATCAAATCAGACATTGGCAGAGGAGAGTACAGCACTGCAATTTAACCCTGTGGGGATGAGTATGCAACATCCTGAGGGTTCTACACTCATGAGGCAAATACACTCCTCTCACCCTCTGTCATCAGGGGCTCAGCTTCTCTCCCTGCTTCTTGACCCTCTTTCCCATAACACAAATGAGCCCCTTCCAAACCTCTGAACCCTGCATGCCAGAAGAGGTCCCACATTCTAGTGGGCCAACAGTCACATGGAGCCATTTTGGTGTCTGTGCCAGTTCTTCCCTTCTCTGGCCTGACCTGTAGACATGCACCACAGGTGCCATGCTGGTTTTTAGCCTAAACGAGTAGCTGAGGGAGGCTGGAGAGGGTTCCAAGTGGGGTGGCGACAGGTTGGATCTGAAGTGGCTCTTCCCAATAGTCCGAACCCAGCCCTCCCACTGTAGCTAGAAACATTCCCTCCTCCTAGCTTCCTTATGGCATGAAACACCTAGGATTTAGCCAGGCCCTAAGGACTAAAAGTATGGTCTATATAAGTTGTAGTTCAGAGAGACTGATCCTTGTTTCTGTATAAGCTCCATTTGTATATAGATTATTGGGATCTTACTGCAAGGTCATGGGTTTTATTTGTTCTTACACAGCTGACCTAATTTTATTTTTTTAATCAATTACTGAACATTGCCTTTAACAGTAGAATATAACCAGAAGTGTCCTATTGACTACTCCACGGCTTCATGTTTGTAAGTATACTAATCCTTCTCTGATCATTAATCTTCCATGGCTAGAATTAGTTTGCCCAATGTACCAGAGAGTTAACAAAACACACTTTCTTGAAGCTTGCGGAGGTTGCAGTGTTTCAAACAAAGTTGGTTGTAATCCCATCTTCAGGAATGTAATCACACTGCCCGATTACATCCTAGGTGCAGGATAAAGGGGTGTCTCCCTTGCCTTCTCCTTATATTCTCCAAAGTTGGTTGTTTGTATCTCTGAGTCAGAATGATCTCACATAGCTCATTCTCCAGTGTGCTCCTCCCGTCAACTTTGTATGTAAATGGAGATTCCATTGTGTTGGCCCACAGTGCTTAATTTAAACACTGACTGAGAGGACAGGTGAATAAACATCCTTTGTCTGGCAGAAACCTGTTTTTCAACTCTGCCTCAATACAGACTTTCGGAACATGTTTTAGTATGCACAGATATCTCCTTACACAGTATCTGTACATACATTTTACAATGATATTAACAACCAGTGTGATCCTGGCTTTCATTTAAGACCTCACATGATATTCTTTAGTGAACTAGAATGTACATACCAGTATCAGGATATTCTGGTAACCCCCTTGTCAGCTGGCATTGAGGGATTTATGGGTCACATTTCAACAGACACCCAGCTGCCTTTCCTCTTCAATCTCTCTCCCTACTCTAAGGACTACCACAAGATGCAACCTACTTCCTATAGTCTCTCTCTCCCCCATTTATTTTTTGTTTGTTTTTTGGCCCAGCAGCCTCATCATACGAGGGTATGACCATCACTATCTTTGTCATTTTTAAGCCAAAGTTTGTTTTTGTTTTTTAAAATATCCTTTCACTCATTCTAGTATCCTTAAGAAAATGCAGCAAAGATTTTTTTTTGCATGGGGAGGGGGGGAATAACTGTTACATTTCTCTGGCATTCTCACTAGTCCCTTTAAGGAAAAATCTTTGATTCCAAGCCAAGTCAAGTTTTCATATAGAGACTTTCTTTCCATAAAATATTGCCCACTACACTGCCATAGAACATGATCCACAGTTTATTTGGTTGGGCACACTTTGTCTTTTTTAATCGGTTTAACTTATAATTTGAGGCACAATGACCGAACACTCTAAAAATGACTACTTCACTTTTTCTAGCATGGCGGGGGAGTACAGTATTATCTTCAATTTGAGCCTACATCACAGAAACTTTGTCCTTTCCCACCATCACCTGTCCATAGTTCTTGCCATTCCTTTGCAGGCTCCTTCGTGACCACACTTTTAAATTCTTATGTGCTTAAGGGTATCTTAATATCCACCTCCTCATTTTGTAGAGCATGTTTTGCTGTTTTGTCAGCCATTTCATTTCAGGTATTCCAATATAACCGGAATCCGTGCTGTTGTTATGGATACCTGCTCACATTTCTTCCATAGTTAGGAACATTATTTCACTTATGTCATTTCTGCTTTCTGAAGTCCTTGTTCTGATTACCATTATGCCTGAGAAGGAATCAGTTAAAATTACAGCTGCAGCTGGATGCACATCTCTTATCCAGGTTAGTGCCAACACAGGTTTACTGCCACCATTATCCCCATTAGTTCAGCCATCAGAACAGTCACATAATTCAACAGCCTTTTAGATTTCTGGATTCTGACTAGGAACACAGAAGGCTGTTCCCGCTCTACCCGTGCTATCATCTTTTGATCTGTCTGTATCGATTTGGCAAAGCAGGCCCAGTTTTTCATAAATAAATTCAAAAATTTAATTGGTCATAATTAAGGCTACGTTTTAGTCACGGATATTTTTAGTAAAAGTCATAGACAGGTCACGAGCAGTAAACAAAAATTCACGGCCCATGATTTGTCCATGACTTTTACTATATACCCCTAACTAAAACTTTGCGGGGGGGCACTGGTGCAGGGGGGGCAGCAGCGCATGGCCCGGGACCCCCACTGGTGCTGGAGGGCAGGGTGTCTCTCTACCCGGCTCTGCGTGTCCCTGTAGCTCCTAGGCAGCCGAGGCATCGGGGGCTCAGCATGCTGCTCCCGCTGCAGCCAATGGGAGCTGTCGGGGCAGGGACTGCGAATGCAGGCAGCACACGGAGCCCCCTGGCCCCTCTGCCACCTAAGAGCTGCAGAGCCATGCCAGTTGGAGCCAGGGAGCTGCCCACCCCAAGGTAAGTACCCCTCAGCACCCCCAAACTCCTTGCCCCAAGTTCCCTCCCACACACCCAAACTTTTGCTTCTGACCTCAGGGGGCAGCCCCTAAGCCAGCACCAGCTGCTGCAGAAGTCACAGAAAGTCACGGAATCGCAGCCTTAGTCATAAATGTATGGTTTTTCTTTCCCTCAGTTTTTTCCATACAGTTCCATATCCACATATGGGTGAATTATTGTCCAGCTGTAGTTTGATTTTCCATTATTAAAATATTTTAGTTCTCTCAATTTTTCTTCCGATAAAATTCCTTTACCCATTTTTTGGCCTGATACTTGGATTGTCAAAGACTTCTTCATACTAATTTTGTCTACTAAGTTCCTAGCAATCCTCATAAATCTTTTATGTTCTTTTATTTTCAAGATTTCCTTTTATCTTTGCCCAAAAGATTAGATCTACTAGCTTCATAATTTTATAGGTGCTCTCCAGTGACTATTTGCAGCACACACATTGGTGTCACATTACCCCATGTGTCAATCACAGATCTTGGGCATGGAGTAGTTCCAAGTTTTTAAGAATTGTTTTTGAGGCTAAACCAAAAGCTTGGCATCTGTAGTCTGAAACTGGTCTTATCAATGCTCTGAACATCATCAATACCTTCTTTTCTGTACCCCATTTGCTTTGAGCTACACCTGTAAGTTGATCCTACTTTTACATGGTATTATCTATGTGATCTTTCCAAGTTAATTTATTATCAAAACACTATTCTTAGGTACATAAACTTTTGAACGATCTGATTTTTTTCCACCATAAATCCTATTCTTCCCTAATTTTCTTTCTAGTTAAAAGCATTTCCTTAGTTTTTACAAGTGAGAATTCAAATCCCCAATCATTTCACCACTTGGAAATCCTCTGGAGTACCGGATTTGTCTTTTCCATAGCTACTTTAAGTCTTTTATGTTTAATCCATATAGCACTTTTTCTAGCATGGCGGGGGAGTACAGTATTATCTTCAATTTGAGCCTACATCACAGAAACTTTGTCCTTTCCCACCATCTGTCTGGAATGGAAAAAGGGAAGAACCTACTCCCATTTGCACACTTTCTAGGAAGTCATACATCATAACAGAAAATAAAGTGGGGTGATAATACGGCCTTGTGGAGTTCTATCTGTAAGCCTGTACATTTTTGATAAAGCTGTTCCAACTTTAATTTGTATAGTTCTGTCACTTAAAAAGTCCCTTATCTGCTGAAATACTGTCTCTTTTACGCAATGTGTTTAGTTTATAAACTTCCCTCCATAGCTTGTCAAAAGCTTTTTCAATGTCCAGGAAGACCATTATCATAAAGTTCTTGGTCCTCATGCTTTTTTGTTTCTCTGTAGCAGGATCAGGATCAGGATCAAGCTGGGTCAGGATACCAGGAAGTAAGGATCATGCACCAGCTTACAGACAGCAGGCAAATAGCAAAGTCAGCGACAAAGCAGTGACAGAAGCCAGAGTCTAGGGTCTACAACAAAGCAGCGTCTATAGCAGAAGCAAGCAGGCAGTTTGCATCATTGTTCAGACCACTCCCTAGGATAGCTTTCTTGTTTATATACCAGCCTGAGCCAATCAGTGGGCTGCAGGAGCTGCTACTC
Source organism: Chelonia mydas (assembly GCF_015237465.2). Lineage (NCBI taxonomy): Eukaryota > Metazoa > Chordata > Testudines > Cheloniidae > Chelonia > Chelonia mydas. The sequence goes on along the minus strand of NC_057852.1, from coordinate 85,081,144 downwards.
AAGCCCTGCTGGGTGGTACTTCCTGCAGAGCCTAGCTTTACTGGGTCCTCCAGAAAAAGTCTCCCCTAAGCTTTCAGTGGTAATGTAGCAGCATCCCCAATAGTCCCAGGTTCTAATCTCTCAGGGTTTTACACCTTGTTTCTTAATTAGTAGCACCAATACTTGTTTCCATTCTATTAGCAACAGTCCTTTTTCCCATATATCATTATAACAAAATCATAATAGAATCTTAAGGCTCCCTTCTGACAAGTGTTCAATCTTTACCTGGAGCTGTATTTTTCCTGTTTCTAATGGCTGCAATAAGCTCCTACACACTAACATTTTTGTTTAACACATCATCACTATAGACCCTCCAGCCATATAATAGATCACAGTTATCCTCAATAAACCTCCTTTCCCCTCCCCGCCCCCCCCCCAAACTCATTGTTTTGATTCATATCACTACTGGCCTTTCGGGATTCTTTTGCTAAAATGCCTGCCTTTCCTAAGTTGAAAACCTCAGTTTCATGGCTTACAGTAAGACCAGATAGATATTTACTTTTACTCTGAAATCCATTCACTTTTAATTTGTTTATATATTTCTGATAGCTTTGAATCTTTGTTCAATTCCCACCGAAATTTCTCCAATTTCTTTCCTTTTTCGGCTTTTTGATAATCATTTGTGCCACCGCCTTACATCTTTTATAATTCATTAACTTTTTACTATTCATTGAGTTTTTTGCTTGTTTGTATGCCCTATTTCCTCCCTTGATTGCTAATCTGCAGGCCTCATTCCACCAGAGTACCACATTTCTAAAATGGGAGCAGCTCTATACACACAATTCATTTTCTACATTCTTCTAAAATTTACAATAGTATGATATTTCAGTACTCAAGAAATGGTACCAGGGGCAGGCATACAGGAATGTGTTTCTAGTCAGATGGCCAGTAGGGTGGTGGCCCTGCCTCTCAAAGGAAGTTAGATGCCTAGGTCCTAGTCAGAGAGAGGCACCTATCTCCACTTGGGATTCACAGCTGTGAACCCTCTCCCAAAGCTGGGTGCCTAAGCCAGCCCTTTCTTGTGAAACACAATGGGGAGATAGTGGTGATGCCACTTCCTTACATCTAGTATCCCAGTGGTTAGAGCACTCATCCAAAATGTGGGACACTAGGATTCCAATTTCTGCTCCAGAACAGGGAGTGGTTTGAACCGAGGTCACCCACATCCTGGATGAGTGCTCTAACCACTGGGTATTTTAGCAAGCGGGCTAAGGTATGGATTCCAATTCCTCCTCTGTCTTTTATACAGGTTAGATGTACTCTGAGCATGTCTACTGACTTCGGCCCCACAGGTGACACAGGCAGGGGAACCCCTAGTTTATGAATCCCACCAGGGTTTATGAGTTAGGCTCAGAGCAGCTTGGTGGTGTCAGGATTTAGGGACTTTGCACATGCCCATTGGCTGAAATTTAGGCACCTATAGGACTTCAGCAGTGGAAACTTAGGCACCTGCTGGGTTAAACAGTGGCTGAGCAAAGGTCTTGTGAATGCCAGTGGTGCAAGGGCACAACTAGAATTTTCCTAAGGAGCAGGTTTTTTCCCAGGTTACCTACCATCATGTCCAAACCAAGTCACAATCTCTCCTTCTGGAGCAGGCCTGGGAGCAAAAGAGGAGGCGGCAGCATGAAGAAATGGAGCCCTCACCCCACTCCAGGCATCTCTCCTCCCCTCACATGAAAGAGACTGGGACCGCTCAGTTGCCCAATCATTGTGACTCAGAATGGCACCTAAATGTCGGACAAAGCAGCCTAAAGGGGCTGTTGGGTGTCCTGTGAATCTAATCCCAGATCTCTAATACAGAAACCTCTTTTAACTTGCAGTGTGTGTGTTACAGATAGATAGATGTAAGCAGAGTCAGGATGAGCTCTACCCTGACATCTGGTGGCGAGTCGTGGTGGGTTGTGGAAAAGAACTTCAGGGGCTGATCTCGTTTGCATAGGCACACCCACCCCGCCTAGATGGTCACTTTGGCTGCTGTAGGAGCCCCAGTTTCTCTGTTATTGGGGCAGGAAAAATAAACTGTTATTATCCTGATTACGTGAATCAAGGACAGTGGAACTGTACTTGGCCTTTTGTTATGATGGAGGGACCCACCATGAACTAAGCACCACTCGCTAGGCAAGGGTCATGGGTTCCAAAAACCAGTGAATGGAGAGAGGTTCTATATGCCAATTGCACCTTCTCCTCTCTCCACTGTGGAATATCAGAGCTAGTCTTGATTCCACTAGGAGTCTAGTTACAGGCTGCTGAGCTGAATTCACTTTGGGCCAACGGTGCACCAGCACTGAGGCTCCCCTACTACAAGCTGAAATCACTAAAGACCTAAAATTACTAAGAGCTGAAATCACTGAGCGTTGTGTTAAGTAGTGGGGGTGGGGGGGGCTGAAGATATATTGCAGAGCAGTTCGTCGAGTGGCTCACGGGACGGCTAGCGGAGCAGTTTGCTGGAGCAGCTCACAGGACAGCTGGCGGAGCAGAGCGGCTGGCAGAATGGAGCAGTTTGCGGGACGGCTGGAGTGGCTCACGAGACGGCTGGTGGAGCAGAGCAGCTGGCAGAGCAGAGCAGTTCATGGGACAGCTGGTAGAGCAGAGCCCCCATGGAGAGGTGGGGCAGTTGGCTTTGGACCACGTAAGGTGCCCCTTAGCTCCCCCCCACCCCATTTCCACCCAGGTTGGGAGGTAAAACCCTGCAGATAAACTTTCAGACTCTGGGGCTGCACTGACCAGGAACAGAGACTTTTAGGTTGTTGGACTTCTGGGACTTTGGGGGACTTTTGGGTTGCTGGACTCAAGAGCCGAAGAGAAAGAACACGGCCCAATTTGCTTGGGGTGGGGTTTTGCTCTTTGCTCATGGGTTGTGTTATGGATCCTGTTGGTGGTGTTTCCCCAACATAATGCCACATTGTTTCTCTCTGTTATTAAAAGGCTTTTGCTACACTCAGACTCTGTGCTTGCGAGAGGGGAAGTATTGCCTCTTAGAGGTGCCCAGCGGGGGTGGTATATATTTGTCCCAGGTCACTGGGTGGGGGCTCGAGCCAGTTTTGCATTGTGTTATTGGAATTGAACACCTAGATACTGAACCCGGCCCTTGTTGCTGCCAACTCTGATGGACAGAAGGGTTACATTCATTTATTTATATATAAGTAAGCAGACATATATAGAAGTAGGCAGACTATTTTCTACCAAGTGCACTAAAACGCCCATCTGCTCATCTTTTAATGTCAGTGAACAATGTAAAAGAAGTTGCGTCTGGACAGTGTTCTTTCAGGACAGTCCTCAGCATGCCTTGCTAGGAGGATATAAATAATCTGTTGAATTCAAATCTCTCTCTCTCTCCTTTTGAATTAGACATGAGTGTTCTTTCGAACACAAAGTGATGTAGCCTCTCAGCAACAACAAACAACCATGCAAAAAATCATTCCAACCCCCCTATTTGTCCCAACAGATTCCAACTCCCATCTCCCTACCACGGTTCCCAATGGATTCTTTGCTCAACCAGTCCCAGCCTTCCACTTCCCCTGGCTCCCAGTGCCAGCCTCCTCTCCCTACCTTCCTACCTAGCCAGTCCTAGCCTCCCTACCCCACCCAGGTCCCAGTCTCCTTGCCCAGCCAGTATCAGTCTCTGCCTCCCAGGCTCCTTGTGCCAATATATTCCCCCAGCCTTCCTCTGCAATGCCCTCGACTCAGCTTTTGTCCACCCTGAATTTGAATCAGATCTTTTCCTCTTCCACACTGCCTGGGTGCCACCATTGACAGCCCAGGAGAGACAGGCTCACTGCTCTCAGTACCCGTGCCTGGCCCCACCTTGGCCTTGAGCAGCTGTGAGCAGCCATTACTGAGGAAGTCTCTCTGAGCCCTTAGCTCTGGGCTGGAGCATGTTCAGTCACTCTGTTGGAATGGCATATACTCAGTCCAGTCACAGGTAGGAGTTGTGAGGGGATGGAGGAGGCTCAGTGCAGATAGAATCTTGGAGATTTGAGCTGTTAAGCTCTAGCAACTCTCTACAAAGCACGTGTGAACTGTGATATTTCAAAGATTTATAACCTGGAGTTCAGACTCAAAAGGTAAATCCAAAGTAACTTTACAGAGCGGCATTACTGTGGATTTACCTGGAAGCAACTGAGATTAGAATCTAGCCCCTAGAGGCCACCATACTTTGGACTTTTGTATTTTCTCTGACTTTGCAACACATACCTGGTGTTGTTAAATGTGCCAGCATTGTAACATACTTACTTTAGGCCGAGTGTCAACAACATATATGAAATTGCTTCCAGGATTTGCCTTTCTGATGGCCTGTAGCATCTGTTCATCCTCAAGGCACCGAGCACTGAAGCCAGACAAGGGCTGGCTGCTTCTGCAGATTGAGGCCTGAATTAAAACAAATAAAATCCCCCATGAGTTTAATGTGCATTAATAATTTACTACACAAAGTTATTTACAAAACAGATCACTAGGAAATGAACAAAATAGCTCCATTACATGTACAATTAACAAGAAGAGTAGAGCAATATTATTAATTAAATGTAGCTGAATATTAATAATTTAATGTTTTGTCTGTAGGCACCCCTGTATTCACACCCTACATATTACTGCAATGATTTTTGTACAAAATATGCTTTGTGAAATACCATTTGAAAACTAATATTCTGGTCAATAGTATCATTCTAAAATATATGTAACAATGCTGTATGTGAAATTATGGATGCTCACTGATATTATGCTTTAAAGTTTGTGACTAAAAGGCGTTTAAACCAGGCATGTCAGGAGGCATTGATAAACGAGTTTGTTCAGACAATGGAAAGAGTCCAACACCTCAAACCAGGTGTGGCCAAATTCAATGGGCTATTCATTTGTTTAGAGGTTGCAGCAGGAAGAGATAATCTGCAGAGCAGCAACCACCAGCAGGGTCAGGGAACTATATGCTTACTGGGTGACTGTTGGTGTCCAGGCTGTGAGCTACAGCAGCAGAGCATTTAAGGCACCAGGGTTACAGGGCAGGTGGTCACACACCCTCTCATCCCAAACCACAGCTCCACACTTACATTGTTATCCTTACAGTAGTAGGAAAGGGCTGGGAAACGTCTTCTGCTCCGGAATTTAGAGCTCCCCACAATGATGTGTGCAGTTGCAGATTTTGGTACGTACACTTCAGTAGGGTATGAGTCACAGACCTGCCAAAGGAAACTGTTTGTTTGTCTGCTTGCTTTGTTTATTCAAATAGAACTTAGCATGAATGTTAACTTTAATCATCACCATTACAAAAACAAAATCACAATTACATACCACCCTCATTCTGAGGATCCTAAAGTGTTTCAAACATTAATTATGCCCCTGTGACAGGGTAGTTAATCCCCTTAATGGAAGAGGGCCTCAGAGTTAACCCACCCCCACCACTTGGCACGGTCCTTTAATATTTTGGAAGGCCTGATATATACAAGGACCAAGCAGATACCGGTAGAAAGAAAGTGGTTTGGAAATAAGGAGTGTTTGGAAGGAAATCCCATTACTGTTTCTTTAAGGGCATAGGACCAGGAGCCTTGCAGAGTGGATGGCACAAGGCTCTCCTCTCTCTCAGCCAACTGGGATGAGCTTTAGGAAGGGACTAGTATATCTGCTGTCTCTCCTTCATAGCAAGGGAGACACCACTAAGAGGAGGTTGTCTGGTGCATCCTCTGAGTATTGACTGGGGGAAAGGAGGCTAGTTGAAAGAGAAGCTAGCTAAGGCCCTACAGCTTGTTTAAATCACAACCCTTACTCTAAGAGGAGTGGAAACCAGAAAGATTGTTTGAAGTACAACCCCATCTCCAGAAGGAGGGTGGGTTTCAGTCTTAAGGAGAGAGAGGGTGGTTGTCTGCAGTACAACCCAGCTGCTGCCAGAGAAACTGGGCAGGATCTTAAGGAAGCTCCTCAGCAGCAGGCTGGGAAAAAGACACACAAAGAGACAAAACTCCAGGGTGGAAGTAATGGAAGCTATAGGCCTGAGAGAAAGGTGGACAAATGTGGGGGGAAAGAGAAGCAATTCAAGGAAGTGGCAAAAGATTGGCAGGAGTGGTCCTTAGCTGCCTAACGCAGGGTTCCTGGGCTGGAACCCAGAGGAGAAGGTGGACCTGGGTTCTCCTCCCCCAGCAATACGGAAGGTACGAGTCTTGGGACTGAAAGAGGCAAAGACAGCTGAATACTAGCTGGGGCTAGGGACCTTGGGCCTGGCATAAAGATTCTGGGTTTTCTGTTTGAACTTTTCTGTTACCCCAGAAGGAGACTGAACTGAAAGGTGACCAGGCAGGTGGGCCCAGCCATGGAAGCTGCAGACCATTGCAGAACCAGAACAGTGGAGAAGGCAGTACAAGAACAAGACTTGCAATGCCATGTTCTGGCATGAGGCAGTGCTATGGTGTGTTCACCGTGTGACAGCCTGTCACAAGACCTCTAGGAGATAGGAAATTATTATTATTATCCCAATTTTACAGATGGTAAAACTGAAGCAGAAAAAGGGGAGTGCTATATATTTGTGTATCCAATAACTTTATGTGCCTATTTCAGTACACAGGATGAACAGGGGTTCTGGGAATGAATCAGGATTGTGTAGTAAAGAAGGGTATTGTCTGTAGACCCCGTCTCATCAGTTGCAGAATTTGGAAGGTGTGCAAGGAAATTGCCTTTTCTCTTCCTGGCTGACTCATGGTTATACAGTTGAATGCTGTCCTGAGGAATCTGGCCTCTGCCACAGAGTTCCTAGGTGATGCTGGGCAAGTCACTTAAACTGAAGTAAGAAAAGGAGGACTTGTGGCACCTTAGAGACTAACTAATTTATTTGAGCATAAGCTTTCATGAGCTACAGCTCACTTCATCTGAAGTGTCTGCAGTCAGTGACTAACTGTATGTTCATCATTTTTGGGTGCCCAACATGAGACACCTGAGATTAGATTTGCAGAAGTGCTAAGTGCTAACAGCTGCAGCTGAAGTCACCAGGAGCTGTACTTTGAATATAAAAAGTGCAATCAAAATGCTAAATTCTTTAGAAAAATCAGTTCCTAAGTATCTGTAACTGGGCATCCAAAATTGATGGACACTTGACAACTGTAGGTCTAAATCTCTCTGTGCTTCAGTTCTCCAGCTGTAAAACGGGGATAAAAGTACCACCTACTCTCACAGAGGTGCTAAGATTAATTAATAGTTGTGAGGCATTCTGATAGTATGATGAGCACCACAGAAACACTCAGGAGGAAATTAATAACTGTATATTCAGTGCTGGGTTTGGATATTGTGTGGTTAAGATCTGGGGGCACAAGCTGACTGAGGAGAAAAAGAAATATTTAATAACTACTCATTCCCTGATGAGGCAGGGATGCCATGGAAAAAATGTGATCATATAATTAGCCACATAAGGGAGGCTGAACTGAGGTTACACATGCAACCTTAATGCTGGCATTTCCTAACTTGTGAGAGCTTGACTTTGCAACCTTAATGTTCTTTTAAGGTATTTCTTTTGGATGTTATTTTAATAGAGTTCCCTTTTCAGTGTTGGAAGAGAGCACTGAATTCTTGTAATTCTTTACCATTGTCACATGAGAAATTGGTTTTGCAACAATGAAGACTGGCTCCAATGTAGTTATTTTTGATTAAGTGAGATCAGATTCAGGCCTGTTTCTGGGGCATGAAAAAATGACTGATTTTTATGTATGTATATATGAAAAACACTTCTTTATTTATAATGTATATCACTTAATATTAAATAATAAAAATAACTACTTTGTCTCTTCCTTCTGTGTATCCTTTCCTCCTTTTTCTCCCTTATCCTGCCTTCATTACCCTTTTCTTCCCTTCTATGATCCATCTAGAAGAATCATTTCCAGTGCTTTTGGTGTCTAATTTCATGATTCATCCTTCCTTCTGTGGCTCATTCTGATCCCTTACATTTAAAGCTGTGTCACACTAACCCCTACATTTGTCCTAAACCAGAGGTTTTCAACCTCTTCCTTACCAGGTCCCACCTGTTTCTCTCTCCTCCTCCCTTACCATTTAGGAAGTGAAGGGTGGACACAACCCCTGACACCTGTTTGAAACACCAGCCCCACTCCCAGGGGTGGTTGTAATCCCCAGGTTGAGAGCCCCTGCCCTAAATTATGACTGCTATCATACTATTTCCACAATTCTATAATAAATTCAAACTTTTTATATCAGAAACAAGAGAAAACAATTAACTTCTGGCAGAACATACAGTCCCCTCTGAGAAGATCTCAAAATCCCAAGTGATCTACATGTAGCATGCGTGCGCTCCAGTGCCAAGGCATAATGGGAGTGAGCTGACCTGTATTGACAGGCTGACTTCAGAACTTTAGTCTGTTATCTCTTTCCATTAGTGTTACTTCATCACATTTTTAAAGTTTGAATTGAACAAATGTAGGGCAGGATAGGAACATCAACTAGCTAGGTAGAAAGGAGTGGAATTAAGATTTGTGACTTCTCAGACCATTGTGAGAATATTCCATCACAAACAATTCTCAGCAGCACTGCATGTAATTTCAGGAACAAGAAGGTAAGATAGTGTTAAATTAATTCTTTCAAACTAATGGCTTGTGTAACTATTAGGTAGAAAAAAAAATTTTTTTTAAATACTCACTAGCCCCAATTCAGCAAAGCCATTATTCATGTGCTTAACTTTATGCATGTGCTTAAATCTAGCCCTGTGCAGCAAAGCAGTTAAGCATGTGCTTAAAGTGATTTTGACAAGTCACTTTATCTCCTTGTCCTTCCATTCCACATAGGTAAAACAGATTATGAGTCCTTTCTCCCACTCTGTCTAACCTCTTCGGGACAGGGACTGTCTCTTAGGATGCTACGTACAGCACTTAACACCATGAGGCCCCTGCCTTGGTTGGGGCCTCTAAAATCTACTGTAATACAAATTATAATTACACACTTGGTAGTCTCTGTTTACATCACTGATCTGCCAATAGTTATTTGGAACGCCCATCCGATTATATTCTTTATTGAGGCCCACAAGCTTCCATCCTTGTTCTCGCTCTTCTTTATCTAACTTTGGGTTGAATGAGAAGCAGTAGAGCTCTTCATATTTCACTGAAAGAGAAAAAGAGGCAATAAGACAGGACAATAAATCTAAGCTGAGATCAAAGTCTCCAAAAGCAAAGCTGGTATGTTATTCTCTGTATGGGATGCTATTCTCTGTTATCCCATTCAGATCATATGTTTTGCTATGCAAAAGCCCACATACCAGCATCTAACCCCATAGAAGCTTACTTTGAAAGTAGTGGGCTGTTCTGCTGTTTGTGGCCCTTTTCCCCCCTACTTGTATAGGCCTGTATTATCGATCCTACTTACAATATAGTAGCTCTCCCACACCTCTTTGCTGCTCAGTTGTAAACATTCTCATAGCTAGCAAAAGGGTGCAGTGTCAAAGCTAACATGCTTCCTTGCAAGGAGGAAAAACTAAGATCAAGAAAGGATCAACACATGTGGTCCAGCAGAATTCTTTTACCAGAGATAATTTAGTTGTTTTAATTAGTGGATTACAGATCCAGTGGCAGAGACAATGGACCAAATCCTGAAGTTTTCACTGGACTCAGTAATAATGCATCAATTCTTAAATCTTAACTCAAGTTTTACTCTGCCCTGACTCAAGTAAAATTTCTATTAACTCCATGGTTTGTATGAGTAAAGACTGGAAAATCTGTCCTTAAATGACTAGCAATGACATTCTACCTACACAGACTACTTTGTAGCAGCATGAAAATATTTATCTAAATTATTGCATGTAAATGATTTCAAACTCTTGTTTGCATAATTATGCCAATTCTCACATTTCAGTTCATGAACATACAAGAAATATAATTTTAAACAGTTTTAATTTTGTTTTAAGAATAGCTGTATTTATGCATATGAAGTGACTTGACTGGATTTCAAACACAGTATTTATATATAAACAGATATTTCATGGCCAAACTCCACTGACAGCTATTGTGTTCTGTGGATGAGATGATCCCACCAATCTGAATGTAAATTGAAGAAAATTGGTTATAAGAACTATAACTCTAGCACATCAAAAGTTCATGTTTCATCCTCTCACTGTAAGGTCTGTATAGCTTTTGGATCAAAGATTTTAGTATATAAACGAACTGAAGTACACTGAATTCTGGTAAACTGAGTCACATCTGTTATCAAAACGTCACCATTTGATAAATCTGTTTCAGACTGTCTTGATTTCAGACAGTCTTGAAATCGAACAGGTTTAAATACAACCCTCAGTTACTTCTATTTTATGCCCTTGATAAGGAGAATAGGTCAAAAAATAGAGAATGGGGACTTTTTATGTATGGCTTTAATAAAAATGGTTTTCATCTTAACTTCCATCCTCTTTTGCAGCAAGCATCTATTGTACTTCCATCATAGGTGATTTCTTTTTTTTTTTTTTTTTTTTTTACATTTAACAGAGCAATAAAGACTAGTTTTAAGTTTCCATTAAATATATAGTATATGGAATCTAGGGGTAAAAAATAAAGCTAAACACGTCTGTGGCTTCTAATAACATGGTTTCCATAACTAAAAAGCTGGTGTGGTTTGTAATGTTATCACAGTTCCTTGGGGAACTCAGATCCCTCTTTAGAAACAATTATTAACAAATATAAGGACAGAAAGGAAGGAGAGTTCCCTTGTTAAATCTTTATGACTCAGGAACTGAACTCAAGATCAGCAAAGTCATTATTTAGAGAAAGAGAAGGAAGACCACTGAAACGCAGTTTGATAGATCAAACTTCGTTCTGTTTGTTTTTTTATGGCACAGGTTTCATAAACCTGTGTCTCATTTGCTTATGTACAATTGTTACTTTTTTCAGCTTAAACTTAACTTCAAACAACAAATTTGGCTGGAATCTTGACATTTATTTTGCAGCCCAGTTGCCAAAGCATGCATTAAACTAGCTGAATAAAACTACACTTCAGATATTTCCTTTCCATTGTACCTGCTCACAAAATTAAGTGGAAACTTTCACAACTACTGTATATCAAATTAAAATATACATATCTTGGTTGTATGTAAATCTAGCCTGCCTATCATCTCAGGTTTTAATATCATACGGTGGTACATACAGGTTTTCCAAATGCATCAATTGTGCCTTAAAGCTTAGTTAACATATACCTTCTATAATATTTAGGACCTGATACAAACACAGTATTATAGTCATTATGCCAAATCCTGCTGTTGTACAACTTCAAATGTTACTGTGACACAAAGTAGCCTAAGCTAAAGGGCGAAATTCTGCTTTCAGTTGTACCTGTGCATGCTCCATTAGAAGTTGACAGCTACAACTGAAAGTAGAATTAGACCCTTTAGTTTGGTTTGGCCACCTTATGTCACAAACTGTTACAATACATTACACAATATCACTACAGAAGATGGGATCTTACACAGTTTCAGGTATGGTATAATGCACGAAAAAAGGCAAGTGGGGGAGGGAAAATAGAGCCTGACTCAGCCAGAGTTCTTCCTGGGGAAGACTCGCAGTCCACAACTGTACAGCAATTATATTACCCTTCGAGAGGGTGCAGCACTCTGGCAGATGGAAACCGAGGATAGAAAAATTGCAACCAATAGTATTGGTAAGCCAAATCTTGCTCACTTTACAATCAGTCCTTTCAACGTCAGGTGAGTAAGATTCCCATCCCCCCCACAATGTCAATGTCAGATGCTTTGCTGCTAGAGGCAAAACATGATGTTGCTCTGCAGCAATGTCACCCACCTGGTTCACCTGGTGGAAAACGTGACTGGATCTGCAGAGCACTGGATAGCCTCAGAAGGAAAGGGGAGGGGCAGTCTTTGCAAGGGTAGGTCTCTAATCCCCATAGGCACTCTGCCACTCTTTGGCCAGCCAGAGGGAGATAGGAGCCAATGGACTCCCTGTCCTTCCCCATTAATTTAAATCCTTGCCCAAGATTTTTCTTGCCTCTTGTTCCACTTTAGTTGACCCCCAATCTCCCCTTCTGTAGTTATACTGTAAGGACTGTGTTTTTAGGATACTGTGGGTCTGACCAATTGCCTGTTTTAGAGGTCAGGAAATATTTTTCCCATTAGGAAAAAATTGGTAGAAGCCTAGTAGGGTTTTTTTGGCTTCATGACGGCAACATGGAAGGACAGTTAGGTTCAATAGGAATAAGATTTAGAAGTTTCATCTCAGTAATTTGTAAGAATATTTTATTCAACACCACTTGCGGACAATGTCCAGTGCAAATAAAAGGCCAAAAGGGTCATTGCCCAGAAATAATAGACCTTAGGTCTGTGGGAGAAAGAGAAAGACCATAAGCCTTTGCAGACAGAGATCTCTTTGGTACTGTCTTTCTCCCTCATGGGAGAAAGGGATGAGATGTTTCAGCAGAATGAGCTAAATCCAAGGTGAAGGCTGAGGAATATCTGCCCTGAGTTATGGGATATATTATAGGAGGCCTGTAAATCCCACACTAGACTCACTTAAATGAGGGAGATGGGGTAGATAGTGTCCCTCCCCAGTATTAAGCTTAATAGAGTTGTTGCCTGCCACTTAAATCCATTCTTTTGTCTGTCCTCATTCGCAGAGGTGTCCTGCTCAAGTTGCTTCTGCTATGCTACCAATGGCAGTAGGCATCTTCTCAAAAGCTGCCTACCATTCAATTTGCATTCCTGGCCACATTTGTTCTTCATTGTGGCATTCCAGAGAACAGCAACACCAGGGTCAAAATCCACCTCTCCACGGGCATTAATATACACCTTCTGTCCCTTCAAGGGAAGGAGCATTACAGGATCTCATTTTTACAGTCTTGTATGAAAACATGATGAGATCCTGAAGCCAGTGGAGTTAATCCAGATTTACATCAGCATAACCAAGAGCTTAAATTGATTAATTGTTTCTATAACTCACTCCAATTACTTTCACCCTACATCACCTAGCTTACTCAAATACACGCACTCCAGTGTACATATTCCCCTCATGGTATTCCAGTTATAGTAAGCACTTTACCAACTTCAACTGCTGCTGTGGCTTGCTATGCAATTTTTTCTAACACACCAGAGAAAACCGACTCTAACAAGCTGTCTTGTAGCAAGACGAAAATTAACATTGATGTTGTCAGTTTTGTGCGAACTATAGCAATATTTCCTTTACACAAAGTTCAAAATAACATTAAAAGACAGAGCTGGACCTTGTGCTTCAGACTGGATTGTTTGCATCAAACTAGTCTGCGTCCAGCATTCTTTCCAATTAGTTCTTAAATTAACAGCACAAACACAGGAGGAGATGCTGGACTCCGCTACAATACTTGGATTCTCACTTTTAAGGGTAAAGGGTCAAAATTACCTTCAGTTGCACAGTTGAATTCAGTATTTTAAACTGACAGTAGGTCCTAGATTTGAACATGTTCAAAATCCAGATACAGGTGAATCAAAACACAGATTCACTGGTAGACTAAATCATTGCCAAGCTGCCAACCTGCATATTCTTTATACAACACCTGCTCTGCAGCTTTTCTTTGATACCTGGCAATCTGTGTTCAGTGTAAAAAGAAAAAAAACATAATGAAATCTGACATATCTGCAAGATATAGTGTAGCCTTTTAGCAACAGCTGTAAGCTGAACAGATTATACATTCAAAGTACATTCAATAAGGCCCCCCAAGTTTAACTTTTAATTAAACATCCTTAAAGCAGGTGTTATTCACAAAGTAATGTCATACCACTGATGCTGTACAGCTAAATCTTTCTCAGGAGATACTTAGCTTAACACAAACTCTTCACTTTTTAAGCAATTTTTTGTGTACAGCCAGCACTTACCATTATTTTAATTATATCCCATTCTGCTCATTGCCCTATTTCCCCATCACACAATTTACATGGTACATTTGGATGAAATATATTTCCTAAAACTGGGAAGCACAAAGGCAGCTACATTTTCCCCATTATTTTCTATCCCCTTCAGGGCAAAGATAATCTTTTTTTCTGTGTTTGCACAGTGCTGTGCACAATTGGAGCTTTTGAGTGCTATGATGATGTAAATATTTACTCCTAATATGTCTAATTCAGTTAAGTTCATTCTCTTAAGTTTTATACTTAACCAATTAGTTTATCTTGAAAGAATAAAATAGGATCATTATACCCTCGTATTGACCCTAGATATAACAGAAGTGAAACTGCAAAGTACAAACAAGGAATATACATGCATGAAAACATCCAAGGCTATTGAATTTCATTTTTCCTTCCTTGAACATTTTTCCAGAAATTTAAATTCAGGGGTGAAAAAAAGAGAGGCTGTTTTGTATATTGCAGCTGTGATATCAGAACAGTAATATTACAAATGAAAGGTCAGATTGTTTTCTGCACTCCTCAGCTACATTGTGGTTGGATCCTGAACAGGTGAAGCAGGGAGAGGTTCATTTCCCCCTGTTGTCATGTGCAAATCTGCACATAGCAAGAAACAATTTAGACTAGTGCCACTGGCCAGAATGAACTGAGGGGAAAAAAGGCAGAAAATCTCTTCCAGGTTTTGTCACTTAAACTAGATCCCGCCACTTGAGGCACAGAATGGGATGACATTCACAGAAGACTGTACAATTGTTCACAGCATGGTCATGGGTATTTGAGCTTTTTGTGGTTGGCTTCAGTGAGGTACAACCACATTTCAAAACTGCGTGGAAAGGTTATAACTGTTAAGTTCTTTCGGACTTTCCATAAGGGGTAGCCTGCCATCAGCCCAGTGCTCCACAGCTAGTGCATGCTAGTGACCTCTACCTAGCCATGCCCCTGGGCTTTGTTTGTTCTACTGACAGCATTAGCTGTCCTACTATATATGCGCTCACTAGCACTTACTGCCACATTATGGCTGCCTCTTGTAGGAGTGCTGCTGGTGGAGCGAGGGGAGCCTCTCCAGGCAGATTACAAACAGAAACTGCCCTTGCCCTGATGGTGAGATGATGTCAGCATCTTTTTCAAACAGCAGGCAACAGTCCATTAACAACCTCAGCTCCTGCCAAAGGGCATTCAATCAGGCTAATTGCTTACAAGCATTAATGTCTAGTGCTGCGCTCCCCTTGCATACCTGGCCGGGCCAGACGTATTAAAGATATGTAAACATCATGGCAATCTCTTTCCTGAGGTATGATAAGCTGGATGATCTGGAAGTTCTTGCAGCGAATCAGCAAAGGGCAGCCAGTAGCAGTTGTGGCCTGTTTCTCAATGGAGGAAATTTGGCTGTGAAGAATCTGAAAAAAAGACAAAAATTGGGTATGCCAAGCAAAAATGACATCTGTGGTAAGGAGAAACACTACACTGATTTCCCATGGCCTAAACAATAGCAAAGACATTTCAGAGAATCCTCACAACCCTCCTCTTATAGCTCTTTCCTCTTTTCTCCACTTCCGGGCACAAATGATAAGAGACTGACATTGCTCCTAACATAACCCAGAAGAAAAAGTGCTCTAATGCTTCAGATATTCAAAGGGTGTTACAAACACTAATTCATGACATCTAATTGCTTTCTTAAAATGTACGTTAGTGGTTATAAAAAAGAGACAGCTCTTTGGATCCAGCTTTATAATGAGAAGTTGAAACAGCACCAGTGATATAAATAAAAAAAAAATCTAGGCCAAACCTTTGCCCCTCTCCACTGGCAAAAGCTCAAATATCAGATCTTATTTAATGATACTGTACAATAAGGGGAGGACTGGAGGGAAGGAGGACAGAATTTATGGTTAATGTCAAATGGGCAAGAGAATTAGTAACTAAACTACAGATAGACACTCAGATAGCATAGTGAGGGAGGCACATCAGTACCTAGATAGATTTGATAAAATAGACAGACAAATTGGTTGAGACACATAAAACAGGTAGACAGAGATACAGTAACTCCTCACTTAAAGTCATCCTGCTCAATGCTGTTTCCTTGTTACATTGCTGATCAATTAGGGAACATGCTCGTTTAAAGTTGTGCAATGCTCCCTTATAACGTTGTTTGGCAGCCACCTGCTTTGTCCACTGCTTGCAGGAAGAGCAGCCCGTTGCAGCTAGCTGGTGAGGGCTTGGAACCATGGTTGGCCGCCAGCCCGCCATCAGCTTCCCACTCCCCTAAATTCCCTGTGCGGCAGCCGCCCAGCAGGCTGTCAATTGCCGGCAGTTCAGCTGAGCCTCCCCCCACTGCCATGTGCTGCTCCTGCCCTCTGCCTTGGAGCTGCCCCTTGGAGCCTCCTACTTGCTGTGCAGGGGGGGAAGAGAGGGGCTAATGTCAGGGTGTCCTCCTGCTCCTGCACCCCACTTACCCCTTCTCCATAGAGCCGGGGAGAGGAACATGAGAGGGCTCAGGACGGAGGGAGCTTACTGGCCGCAGCTGCTGTCTCAACTTCTTGATCTACTTAAAAAGCAGGTTTCAGAGTAACAGCCGTGTTAGTCTGTATTCGCAAAAAGAAAAGGAGTACTTGTGGTGCCACAAGTACTCCTTTTCTTTTTAAAAAGGCAATGTACTTAGAGTGGTGTCAGTGTACTTAAAGGGGCAATGCACGTCTCTCTCTCTCATACAGGGTGCGTGTCTGTCTCCCCTCCCTCCATTTGTGCTACCTTGTAGAGTGTGAGGCTGCATTAACAACAATGTATTAACCCTTGACGGCTCAGCCGAATGCTAGTTCATCATTTAGCAGTAAGGCATTCTCTAGGAAATATCCCAACCTCTTCCACCCTCTAACTTCACCACCTCAACCAAGCTTCACCATCATCCTTGCTGTGTACAATATTAAATTGTTTAAAACTTATACTGTGTTTATATAGTTTTTTGTCTGATAAAAAAATTTCCCTGGAACCTCCCTCCCCACCTACCCCCCCCCCCCATTTACATTAATTCTTATGGGGAAACTGGATTCGCTTAACATCATTTTGCTTAAAGTCACATTTTTCAGAAACATAACTACAATGTTAAGCGAGGAGTTACTGTACTAAATTACCTCTCTGTGCGGAAGGGGGAGAGAGAGAGAAATAACTGATACTGCTCAGACAGCTATTGATATCAGCATCTTAAACCTTCATGTAGGAACACAAATTCAGAGCAGCTCAGGATTTCTGGACTATTCTTACCCACAGGATACCACTAATTCTAGTTTGAAACAGTGTTCCCATTGGGATTACAGTAGTACACTAATATTTTTATGGGGATCCTTACATTTCTATTCTTGTGTTTCTAATCCCAATTCTCTTATAAAATTTTTAAATTTATCTAGGTAATTAAGTTTTCATCTAAAATTCAGATTCTGAATGGATAAAGGAATATATATCAGCTCAGTTATCAACTTTAAGCTAATTATTTTACAAATGTTAATATTATTAATTGGTACAATGCCATAGGTTTACATAATATTTTACTATGTAAACTATTTTTATTGTAAAATAAGATAAGATTGCCACTACAAGAAGCTTATGTGTAAAAATTAGGTCTAATGCATAATCATACCCAGGTTTCTTTACGAGTTTCAGACACATTTTCCACAAAAATAACATGAGTAGCTGTTAAATACAGAGTCCCCAGTGCAGCTTTCCTGGAAGATATACGATCAATCAAGCGGACATTTTCCACCTAAACAAAAAGATGACATATAAAGAATGAAAGTTAGATTAAGACATGCAAGTCTGATTTTACTGGAGAGCAATCCCATTGCTTACACTTGTACCCATAACAAAGTGAATCAAATATAGTTTTATATGCTAAAACATACAACACATTTTACCATGTAAACAAAGAAGAACACTAACTGCATTATAACAGAGGTTGTTCCATTTATATAAACAAAATGAATTCTAAGACTAAAAATATTTTGAAGAAAACAAATGACTGCATGAGTGAAATATACAAATATTACATTATACCTTGTACTCTGGTCATGCCTACAGAATTCATTCAAGGAAATTATCTTCTTTTTATACCATTGTATTTATTTTCTTTAACAAAACAAGCAAAAAGTACATCTGGACCCATATTCTGCCATCAAATGCATGCAGCTCCCATTGATCTCAGTGGAAGCCATATGTGCATTCCATGTCCTGTCTTCAGTAATATACATGCAACCCCATTCAATTGACAGGATGAGTGACTTTAATCTGGAATTTGGGGCAGCTGAAATTAGGGATGTGAATTTGACCCTAAGGTTCTTGTTTTGCTTTGAAAGGTGTGGCAGCAGAGAATACAGTTTATTCCCCACCAAAATCCCACCAAGTAACCATAGCACTACTGGTTCTTAGACTAGTACAGAATGACTACAAGGGGAATAACATTGAAAACAAGCAAACTCAATATTAGCATAGCCAAACTACATGTAAATAATGAGGGAAGCTAGCCTCAGCATGGAAAAAATGCACAGAAAAAAAAAAACAGTTTAAACCAGTTTGTAACCAGAAAATGTTCGGATAAATACACTGCACAATGCAAAAAGTATGACAAAATGATGTTCCCCAACACCTCCAAAACCAAGTTCATTTGATGCTGCACAAAATGACTGTTTACACATAGCGGGGTGGGGGGCGCGATGTGTGACAGGAATTTAGAGCTACCTGAATCTCCACTTAGATTTTCTGATGTATTTCAGTATTAATAAAATAAATAATAAACCCTAAGGTTATGAATGAGCTGCTAAAGAACATATTAGGAGTGCATGACTTATCCGTGACCTTCAGCAGACAGTGCTCTTAGGCACTGAGAGAATTTTACAGAACGTCAAAGGAGACTGTGTCCATTTGCCCACCTAAAATGTAGGAATTCTGTGGGTTTAACAAAACTCCTGACTACCAAAACGTACATAATCAGTTCATGATCAGGATTGTCACCAGATCTGCCTATTACTTTGGGGTACGCTCATTTATTAGGTTTCAGAGGGGTAGTCATGTTAGTCTGTATCAGCAAAAACAACGAGGAGTCTTTGTGGCACCTTAGAGATAAATTTATTTGAGCATAAGCTTTTGTAGGCTATAACCCACTGCATCAGATGCATGGAGTGGAAAATATAGTAGGCAGGTATAAATATACAGCACATGAAAAGATGGGAGTTGCCTTACCAAGTGGGGAGGTCAGTGCTAACGAGGCCAATTCAATCAGGGTGGATGTGGCCCATTCTCAACAGTTGACAAGAAGGTGTGAGTATCAGAGGGAAAATTACTTTTTGTAGTGACCCAGCCACTCCCAGTCTTTATTCAGGCCTAATTTGATGGTGTCAAGTTTGCAAATTAATTCCAGTTCTGCAGTTTCTCATTGAAGTTTGTTTCTGAAGTTTTTTTGTTGAAGAATGGCGACTTTTAAGTCTGTTATTGAGTGTCCAGGGAGATTGAAGTGCTCTTCTACTGGTTTTTGAACATTACAATTCTTGATGTCTGATTTGTGCCATTTATTCTTTTACATAGACACTGTCCGGTTGTACATGGCAGAGGGGCATTGCTGGCACATGATGGCATATATCACTTTGGTAGATATGCAGGTGAATGAGCCCCTGAAGGTGTGGCTGATGTGGTGAGGTCCTATGATCGTGTCCCTTGAATAGCTGCTAGTGAATATTTGCTTCAGGTTGGGGGGCTGACTGTAAGCAAGGACTGGCCTGTGTCCCAAGGTCTGTAAGAGTGAGGGATCGTCCTCCAGGATAGATTGTAGATTCTTGATGATGCACTGGAGAGGTTTTAGTTGGGGGCTGTAGGTGATGACTAGTGGCGTTCTGTTACTTTCTTTGCTGGGCCTGTCCTGTCGTAGGTGATTTCTGGGTACCCTTCTGGCTCTGTCAATCTGTTTCTTCACTTCAGCAGGTGGTACTGTAGTTTTAAGAAGTAGGTGTTTGTTTCTGTCTGAGGTATTGGAGCAAATGCGGTTGTATCTTAGGGCTTGACTGTAGACAATGGATCGTGTGATGTGGTCTGGATGAAAGCTGGAGGCATGTAGGTAAGTATAGTGGTCAGTAGGTTTCCGGTATAGGGTGGTGTTTATGTGACCGTCGCTTATTTGCACTGTACTGTCCAGGAAATGGATCTCTTGTGTGGACTGGTCCAGGCGGAGGTTGATGGTGGGGTGGAAATTGTTGATATCTCATCATAGAATAGGGATTATAAATTCTAATTCTATAGTATGAGACAACATATTCATGTAATGTTTATGAAAAATTTTGTAAGTGAGTTCCAGTAGTTCATGGATTAGGGATCCAATCTTATGGGGTTCCAAAGGCTTCTGTATAGATTGAGGTTAATCTTTCTCTCTATCCAATGGAACTCAGTCTAGAAGATACCATCAGAGATGCTCAGTTTTGCAGTTCTCAAACTGTGGATTTGTGTCTCCAGAGATAATCTCTAAGGTGCCACTAGTACTCCATGCTTGTTAATGTTAGAATATAGATATTCAGGCCTGCCTGTAAAGGCGCATAATTTAAGAACATAGGTGTATTTTTAATCACTTAGCTAGTTATAGAGGTATAAGACAAAGAATCAAAATTACAAGGCTGCCTGTGTATGGGCCTTCTCTCACTAGGATAGTCTGAGGCCTTGTTCTTACGCTAAGGCCTTTGGCTCATCCTCACATTCCAAACCAGTCACACTGAAATAAGGTGGTATTGGGCTGTTAGGAAGACAATCCTGTCCTGATAGTGCCCACCACCACCAGCAAAAGAAACAGATCTTAAGATGGTTAAAGAAAACTTAGTTTGATAGCATCCTGTCTGGCAAGAAGTCACTTATCAATGGCTGTGAAACCCTCATTTCTATATTGTTTTATCTGTATTGCCCCCCCTTTCTATTGTTTATTTGTCTGGTTCTCTAATTGTTTGTCTGCTGTATAATTAATTTTGCTAGGTGTAAGTTAATTAGGGTAGTGTGATATAATTGGTTAGAGAATTATGTTACAATGTGTTAGGATTGGTTAGTTTAATTTCAGTAAAATGATTGGTTAAGGTATAGTTGAGAATATTACTATATAAACTGTGGTCAAACAGGAAATGAAAGGGGAAATTGGAATCATGCTTGCTAAGTGGGGGGGTGGGAAACGGGAATAGGGAATGGGGAACAGGGACACAGGCAAGGCTCTGCAGCATCAGAGCTGGGAAGGGAGACACGGGGGAACCGATTCTATTGGCATATAGAGATGCCCTTCACAACAGTCGGGCTTTCGGAATATATGCTTGCTTGAAAACTAACCACAATAAACATCGCATTGTCTGCGCTTCAGACTTCTGGTCTTTTGTTGCTTGCTGTCTGCATGACAAGAACCAGGGAAGTGGGAGGGTTGAGGGAAAGCCCTCTAACAGTTAACAGCAAAAATGTTTTAAAATAAATAAATATATAAAGGTGAGAAATAAGAGACCTCAACTCTATTGTCCCTCTGCAAATTTGTGTACACAGAGTCAATCCCTTACCTCTCTCTAAAAATGCAAAGTTTCAAAAAGTTCAGTGAATAGAAGATTGTTGGGGGCAGAATAGATCTGGACAAGGAGAAGTCTGGAGATAAATGTGAGAAGGGAGGGACAGGCAGTAGAAACAAAAGTGAAACTGTTTGAGCAGCATATTCCAGAAGTCTTGAGGTCTTTCTGAGTGTAGCCTTCATTGATTTGAGATCTACCATACCATCCTCTCACTAGAAGGGAAAACCTATGGCAGCAGGCCATAAAAGAGACCCAGTTTGAGAATAAGAACCATTCAAGAAACATATGTTTGCAGATGATGTTTTAAAGAAAGTCACACCAGTGAACTGGTGAAAGTCAGTTAAGCACTTGGATTCAGAGACTGTTGGAGACAGTCTCACTTTTAACAGCAGTAGCTACTTCTGCTGGTGTAGAAAGAATATTTCCTTCCTTTGGACTAATTCATTCCAAATTGAGAAATCCGTTGGGACCTGAAAAAGCAGGAAAGCTTGTTTTTCTTTTCCAGATTATGAACAAACAGGAAAATGAAGGTGAAGACAACTGAGTTAGCTGCAGGAGCCAATATTTTAAGTTTCTCATGTTGACCTGGCTGACAGTCTATTTAATTTTTGTTTTTTAAAAAAAATATATATTTCATTTAACTATTTTAGTTAAACAATTTTAACAAAAACTGATTTTAAAAAACTTGAATGTTTAACTTCAAAAATTCATATGCTTGTTTTGTTAAAATATTATCTGTTCGCTGTTGAATACATGACATTATTGTTTTAGTTAAATAAAACAATTTAAATGTCTGTCTGGTGATGTTCTCCTCCTAATATAGCATGGCAAGAAAATCCTCCAAATATTAACCTGTTGAATTGGAGATAGTTCACCTCCCAATGACTTCATAAATATCTGCTTCACTTACCTTTGGTAATTGAAATAACCAAAGAATCATTCATTTTCTGATACAGCTGTAAAACTAATCTGAAAAGTTTTCAAAATCAATCACTTAAAAAAAAAACGTATAGTGTGTACCTTCTAAAAATGAAACCTACATCCATCTCTGAGTTGGGAAGAATATGTATTAAGGTTATAACCACCACCAAGAATGCACTTTTATGTAGAAATCCATGATTAAATTGAGTCTTCCTGACTAGTGTTTCAAATCAATTTGATTTAAATAAAATCCACCCTGAAACAAACGCAGCCCAAGAAAGAGGGTGGATTTTAGAGACTGAGCCCAAACATCTACATGGCTATTTTTGGCATTGCGGCATGAGCCTGAATCTGTACACCGACGCTCTGAGACTCATTGCAGTGGGTATTTTTTTCCATGTAGACATACCCTTAAATGAGCTGGATTTGACCTTACTGTTTACATGGGGGTATGCAAGAAAACAAGTACAATAAAATGGACATACACATGCAAACTTCAGATGAATTGCTAGGAATTAAGGATTATTCTGTTTTTGACCTCACCTGAGAATCACATGCATGTAATATGCAGACTGAATGTATTGTTCCACTTTATAAAATTGGAAAGAGAAATCAGTGATTTTACACAGAAGCCCTCAAAACCACCATTTGCCAGTTTGGTAGAAAAATTCTTAAATCATAAAACCAAGTATGCTCCCACAAGACCAGTTACAATCTGTTTTAAACAAAAATAAAACTGCTAGAAAGCCTGGATGAAGTCTTTTCCCAGGACCATCTACTTCAGAGGTCACATACTGGGGAAAGGAGGAATGGAAGAAACACAGCACAACCCCAGTAAACATTTGGTATCAAGTGAAAGAGGAGATCCCATGAAAAAAACTGAATGTCATACAAAACAGTGATTGCGATAAAATGGTAGCTTAAAAATACTTTCTAAAAAGAGCCATGTGATGGGGTGGGTGTACCCCATCCAGTGCAGGGTCAGTGCACCCCATGAATCATTTCAATGGACTGCCATTGGCCTCTGAAGCTCTATTCCCTAGCCCTAGACTGGCAGCTGTGTGGATTTTATCTGAAAGATCCACCTGCACTTCTCCTGTCTATGTCACCATTTCTCAAACTTTATGCAAGAGAAGTGGATTTCACCCTGTAAGGCCTAGCAGCTAGAGTCAATAGAGTCACCCTGGCTCTCAGGTCTGTAAGGTCTCATGGCCAGAGTCAATAGGATTGCCCTCTCTCTTGGGGCTGAGTGGCCCAGCAGCCAGTCAGGAAAGTGGGCCACCATCTGGAGATGGGTGACAGCCAGGGTTTGGGGATCTGGGCCCTCACTGCTCCACCAGGTCCCAGCCCAGGGCCCTATCAGTAGCAAGGGTCTCTGCCACTGAGTCCTATTGGGATCCAGACTGAAACATTCTGACTGTTCCCGAGTGTGCAGCTGCCACCTCCCCCAGGGATACTTCCTATCTTGTCCCTTGAAGTTGAGTATGGGGCATCTCCGAGGTTTCCAGCACAGATGGCTACCAGCAACCCCGGGTTCTCGCAGACCTCTGCCAGTGTCTGGGTCTCCACCTAGGCTTCAACATCCATGGTTCCTGCTGTCAGAGTCTCTGGCCCTTCCTGGGCTGGAGCCTACAGTGAGCATCCTTCTTCCTCAGCTGTCAGCCCTGTCTGAGCTGATCTGCTCCCTTTTATACTACAGCTACACTTGGAGCATGCCCAGTAGGGTCAAGAGGGTGTGGCATCCTCAGCCCACAATGCAGAAGTAACCCTTACCTGTTTAGTGGGGAGTGAGTGCACCCCATCACAAACCAACAAATAAACAAAAGAGAAAAAATTAGGCTTGTCCAAACAAAAGCAGGTACCTAAGGTACAGTGTGGCAAATAGGAAATGTACTCTAAGACATGACAATGCTAAAGACCTATGTATGTATATTAAATATACACCACCACCACCCCAAAAAAAGATATAAACTAATGGGAAGAGTTGCAAATAGGCCACTGTGGTAAGATATGCCTCATTAAAATGAGCCAACTGTCCAAAATATTATAAACTCTCAGTATCCTACATGGGAACACACCCAAATCCTTATCAGGCTTTTCAGAGTGAATGGGTGTGGATCAGAACAAACTAGAATTATTTCCTGTCAAGCTACTCAAACAAAAAAAAGGGAATGTTTGAGAGGTGGGTGACTAATGTCCTTAATGAGTGTTTACTCAATACTTACTATCAGTGATTTCAAGTTAACTGAGTGACGGAAGTTACAGTTAGTGAGGACCTCAGGATTTGGCTCAATAAAAATTGCTATGATTCACTGATAAGTCTTGGTGAGTTCTTAGAAGACCTATGTCAAGCTCTGGTTACACTAACAGAAAGCTAAATCACTTCTGAAAACAGATTTACTAATAAACTACCCCTCTGGGAACTATTTTTGTGCATCTAGCACTATTTCCAGAGGCAATGTGAACTGTGCTAAATCAGGGTCATGCTAAACTCTAAACTCCAACACAGGACTCAAACACAGTGCTGGAACAATTCTATTGCAACTCTGTCATGCGGATGCAAAGTACACTATCCAGTTTTAAACCCACACAGCTTGAAACTGGTAGCATGGATAGAGCTTTATGGTTGCCACCTCTGAAAGGAAATATTGCACATTTGCATTGTTTGGACTTGTTCCTATAATCCCCTTTCCAATCCATATGCTTATTTGGAATTCAGAACTGCATATAGCACATTCTGTGACAAGGCTCCCTTTATTATTCTCTATTAATTGTATGATTGTAATGAGCAAGTCATGTTTAGGGCTGGAATAGCAGTTGTGGGCATTTGTGCTGAAGCTCTATTCCGCAGCCCCAGGCTGGTGGCTGTGTGGATTTTATCCAAAAGACTCTCCTGCCTCTGTCACCCTTTTTCAAACTTTATGCAAGAGAAGTGGATTTCACCCTTAGACAGAAAGAGACGCAGCAGCAAGTTTTGATTTCATTAAGTTGATCAAAGGAGTCAGAACAGAACAGAAACTAATAATTACTTGATTTTCCTATTTAATTTACCTAAAACCTTTCAATTTTTTTCATGTGAAGATGCCACATAAACTATATTCTGCTGCAGTGGAGTGCCATAGAATCTGGGAGTTTGGGTCAAGCTGTCTACGTAACTTGCAAGAGCCTTGCCCAACATAAGCCACACATGAGGGAGGGTAGACCTGAAATGGCCAGTAACGGACAAAAGATAGCTAAGCCAACCTGTGAAATATAGTAGAGGGCTAGGAGTGCTCACAAAGCAAAGAGGAGAGAGAGGGAGAGAGAACTGAGTCTGTCTCCAGAGTTGTGCCAGCCTGTGCACCTAAATACAACTTCAGTCACTTATCAAACTGTGCTCCCCATAATTTACTTTTGCTTGAGGACCCTGGATTTTGTAGGCTTAAAGGAGAATGTGGAACTTGAACAAAAGACACTCAAGGGACTTATTTTGACTATAACAACCCCTTACATGGGTATAAATAAAGTTTACCAGAAATGCTATTTGCAATAAAACACAGATGAGAGAAAAAAAAAGGCAAAAATAGAAGTTAATGGGAAAGCAAATTAAGAACAGATGTTGGCACTTTTTACTCAGAGAATAAACATGACAAATGACCTCTGGATCAGGTTGCTGGGAGGTCATTCAAGAAAAATGTCACATTAGGAAAAGCATGGGCCAAATCCTTATTCAGGAACTACTCCCATTAACTTCAATGGGACCTTTATCTAAGTAAGTAAGGACTCCAAAGATGTGACCCTGTAAGATTTTTTTTTAAATTTAGCATGCCAGAATGCCCCTAAAAAATCCCTAAAAATATTAGTGTACCCTAATATGTTTTCACATTTGATACAGATATTTTTGGATAAGTACCGACAGCAGTATTTGTATTTAAATGCTTGTTTAATCTCGTGCCTAACTAAATATTACAGTTGGCAAATGAAAGCACTTCCAACCATGAGACAACTTGTTTTAATATGAATAGGGCAGGGGTTTGTTACCACGTCACTGTAATATCGGGCAACTGGGATTAGTTCTATTTTTCATGTCCTTTATAACTTCATACAGAAAAGCATTTTCAGCTAAAATAACGTGGGCTAGATTTTTATTTCTAATATAGCCCTGTGCAAGCTGCGCCGAAGCTTTGAGAAGCATTGTGCCTCAGAGATATACCTCTCAGTCACAATTGCAACCCTGCTTTCTCCTTGTCCCTGGGTGCAGTAAATGTTTTCATACGACAGTGACATTTGTCTACCTGTTTCAGTGCCATAAGTTAACAGTCTCACCTCAGAAATATCAAATACAATGAACGTTAAAATTACAGAAGGCAAAATCACCCCAATGGACCCCACTCTCTCACAAACTAAGTTGCGTCAGTTTTTCCAGTTTGTTAACTAAACCTTAACTACAGGGGCCTACTATCACCGATTCTTCAGCAGCTGCTGCAGTCTGTCGCCATAAGGGCAATAGACATCAAAATTATACATCTTGAAGGAAAATGGAAGTACCACAGCTAACTGCCAAACTGAAAAAAAGTATTCCTACAACAGAACACCACCAAAGACCCCTTTAAAGCTCTCATTTCTTTAACACCATTAAAGAAAGTAAGACAAGCCTCAAAGGCATGACAGTAAATAAAATCTGGAGATGTTACATGTCAGGTATTGAGAGTTCTGGTAGCTAATGGCAACCAGAAAATGTCCTGGCTAAGGCCAAAACTTGAGGACCTGACTTAGTTTTTACTAAGGTAAAATTCCATTGTCTTCAATGGAGTTTGCCTGAATACGATCTGAAAAAATTGAGTTAAGGCCCACATTATTTGGCCTCAATTGTAAAAAAACAGAGATTGTTGTGGCTCATCAGGAGTTAGTAAAAGAAAATGAGAATATGGGAGGATCTCCGTCACCAGGCCTAGTGGAAGGTCTGAAGCCATGACTGAGAGACTGAATTCTGAAAGTTTCTCTAAAGGACATGTCTTTCTGTCTAGGTTCTTCTATGCCCCCCAGCCCCCATCACCATAGCATCAGAGCAACTTGCATGAGTAAAAATGACAACAGCGATATCTCAATCCCCCTTCCCAATGAGGATTTTATTAGAAGAAAGCCTTGATGAAAATGTGGTTTTTGCAAGTCTCGGGTTGACTCAGGAAGGGGAGCAGCAGAAAGACATAAAAAAGGAAAGATTAACAATGATCCAGACTATTTGGAACACATGCTGCATAAGTGTCAATGGAGGAAGAAATAGGGAAAATGGGAGCCATTGGGGCTG
The DNA here is from genome assembly GCF_015237465.2 of Chelonia mydas. Taxonomy (NCBI): domain Eukaryota; kingdom Metazoa; phylum Chordata; order Testudines; family Cheloniidae; genus Chelonia; species Chelonia mydas. The sequence continues at coordinate 85,053,501 of NC_057852.1, read as the reverse complement.
AACAGCCAGTTGGGGGCCACACCCTGCTTCCCTTACTCACCCAAATAATCTCACTGGCTTCAATAGTATCATATGTGTGAGTACGGCAAGCAGGAATTGTCTTTTAGGATCCAGCCCTGCTTCATGTGAAATCAATGGAAAAACTCCCATTGACTTCAATATTGCCGGCACACAGCTACAGTAATGAAAGTTACAGGAAAGAGCTTGTACAGCCAAGAGGCTGAGACTAGCAGTAAAAACAGAGCACAGCTGGAACAATTTGCGCCCAAGAGGAATATCTGAGTTTTGACTCCAACCATCTACATACTTATGTAGGCACGCATGGCCATCCCTTACTGTCAATCTCCAAGGGCAGCCATGCCTCTTTGCTGTCACACACCTGGAACGGCAGTGTGTACATGGGGGAAATTAGCTGTCTCTAGGGCTCATACCCACAAGGCAGCGTAGAGCAGCAAACAGTTCAGGGGCTCAGGCCCTTACGCAGGGCAGGAGTAGAGCACCCAGCAAACAGTCTAGCGTGCTCACCCAAGAAGTGCAGGCCTCCTGACCTCAGGAGGGGTAATACTGCCACCCAGGGGTGGGGTGGGACACAGACCCAACCAACTCCCCCACATCCCAGCCCAGGATCCTAACAGTGGTAGAGTGGTCTGCCATTGGGTCAGCGGGGAATCCACCAGCAACATGCTGACCATATCTCTGGCAGCACCACAGCCAGACAGTAGTCTGGTTCCCCTGGGCTGCTTTCTACACTTCCCCTTGGGTGTAACTGCATCCAAGGGTCATATTCCATCTCTACAGGGTACACTGCAAGCAGCAGTCCCAGGAACTCCTCAACATCAGGCATGTCAGGTAGGTCGGGGCCCTCCTCGGGACAGCAGTAGTCTTCTGTGGGCTCCTGCATCAGCAGTGGGGAGAACACATCTATCTCCTTTGGCAGCTGCCTCCCACCTGAGCTACAGGGCCCATCTTTTATACTTCCTCTTCCTGTCCCCCCCTCTGCTTACGGTATGGAGAGCGTGGCCTTCCTGGTTCTGCCCAACAGAGGGTGTCTGACTGTCCCTCACTGTCAATCTCTGAGGGTCGCCACGCCTCTTTGCTACACTTACCATCAATCTTGAAAACAAAAAAACCTATGAAATGTAGAACAGTGACAACCAATGGTTTTTTAGCACAAAGTGCTAATGCCAATACAGTATAATATAGTGTCCATCAAACACAATATACATTGTTACTCTTCTATCCAGGTTTGGAATAAGAACACAGGAAAACTGATTTGTTAACTGATGTTGCCATTCAATGTGCTTTTCTACCAAACATTTCACAAGTCATGAAGCCTGACCCATGTTACCATGTTCTTCCTTACGTGTTCTTAACTGAAAAGACTGCTCCTAACTTCTTGAAAGCTATGTGCAGTAGAATAATAGGTGGTCTGAAACAGAAGTATTTTGAAGGGTGTAAACATCAAAGGAAAGAGAGGTTTTGCTAGCATAAGAACATAAGAATGGCCCTACTGGGTCAGACCAAAGGTCCATCTAGCCCAGTATCCTGTCTTTCGACAGTGGCCAATGCCAGGTGCCCCAGAGGGAATGAACAGAACAGGTAATCATCAAGTGATCCATCCCGTTGCTCATTTCCAGCTTCTGGCAAACAGAGGCTAGGGACACCATTCCTGCCCATCCTGGCTAATAGCCATTGATGGACCTGTCCTCCATGAATTTATCTAGTTCTTTTTTGAACCCTGTTATGGTCTTGGCCTTCACAACATCTTCCTGCAAGGAGTTCCACAGGTTGACTGTGCACTGTGTGAAGAAATACTTCCTTTTATTTGTTTTAAACCTGCTGCCTATTAATTTCATTTGTTAGTTCTTGTTTTATGAGAAGTAGTAAACAACACTTCCTACTTTCTCTGCACCAGTCATGATTTTATAGACCTCAATCATATCTCCCCTTAGCCATCTCTTTTCCAAGCTGAAAAGTCCCAGTCTCATTAATCTCTCCTCATACAAAAACTGTTCCATACCCCTAATCATTTTTGTTGCCCTTTTCTGAACCTTTTCCAATTCCAACATATCTTTTTAGAGATGGGGCAATCACATCTACACACAGTATTCAAGATGTGGGCGTACCATTGATTTAAATAGAGGCAACATGATATTTTCTGTCCTATTATCTATCCCTTTCTTAATTATTCCCAGCATTCTGTTCGCTTTTTTGACTGCTGCTGCACATTGTGCATTTTCAGAGAACTATCCACAATGACTCCAAGATCTCTTTCTTGAGTGGTAACAGCTAATTTAGACCCCATCATTTCATATGTATAGTTGGGATTATGCTTTCCAATGTGCATCACTTTGCATTTATCAACATTAAATTTCATCTGCCATTTTGTTGCCCAGTCACCCAGTTTTAAGAGATCCTTTTGTAGCTCTTCACAGTCTGCCTGGATCTTCACTATCTTTAGTAATTTTATATCATCTGCAAATTTTGCCACCTCATTGTTTACCCCTTTTTCCAGATCATTTATGAATATGGTGAATAGGACTGGTCCCAGAACAGATCCCTTGGGGACACCACTATTTACCTCTCTCCATTCTGAAAACTGACCATTTATACCTACGCTTTGTTTCCTATCTTTTAACCAGTTACCAATCCATGAGAGCACCTTCCCTCTTATCCCGTGGCAGCTTACTTTGCGTAAGAGCCTTTGGTGAGGGACCTTGTCAAAGGCTTTCTGAAAATCTAAATACACTGTATCCACTGGATCCCCTTGATCCACATGCTTGTTGACCCCCTCAAAGAATCCTAGTAGATTGGTGAGGCATGATTTCCCTTTACTAAAGCCATGTTGACTCTTCCTCAACAAATTATGTTCATCTATGTGTCTGACAATATTGTCTTTTATTATAGTTTTAACCAATTTGCTTGGTACTGAAGTCAGGCTTACAGGCCTGTAACTGCCGGGATCACCTCTGGAGCCCTTTTTAAAAATTGGCATCACATTAGCTAGCCTCCAGTCATCTGGTACAGAAGCTGATTTAACTTATAGGTTACAGACTACAGTTAGTAGTTTTGCAATTTCACATTTGAGTTCCTTCAGAACTCTTGGGTGAACACCATCTGGTCCTGGTGACTTATTGCTGTTTAATTGATCAATTTGTTCCAAAACCTCCTCTAATGATACCTCAATTTGGGACAGTTCCTCAGATCTGTCACCTAAAAAGAATGGCTCAGGTTTGGGAATCTTCCTCACATCCTCAGCGGTGAAGACCGATGCACAGAATTCATTTAGTTTCTCCGCAACGGCCTTATCGTCCTTGAGTGCTCCTTTAGCACCTCCATCGTCCAGTGGCCCCACTGGTTGTTTAGCAGGCTTCCTGCTTCTGATGTACTTAAAAAAAATTTGCTATTACTTTTTGCTATTACTTTTTGAGTCTTTGGCTAATTGTTCCTCAAATTCTTTTCTGGCCTTCCAAATTGTATTTTTACATTTCATTTGCCAGTGTTTATGCTCCTTTCTATTTTCCTCACTAGGATTTAACTAGCATGGTCAAGATATAATAAAATAAAATTAAGACAGAGACATCTTAGGATGAATATCAGGAAAGCTTCCTAAGGGTAAACTTAATTAGACTAGAGGGCCATCATCCAAGAAAAATGGTAGAAATCTCATTAACTGAAATAGCTAAAACTGGAAAAGTCAAAGCACTGAAAAATATACTGTAGGAAACAACTGGTATGGTGGCAGGAGAATGAATTAGCAGAACTAATAGATCCTTCTCTTCTCTAATTTTTATTACTATGATCTGAAGGACAGATAGGATGTCATGTTCATCCTACCACATATAACTGAGAAGTGATCACATGCTGGATAGCACAGCACTCACTTCCTGTGCCATTTTACAGTTTCACATAACCCAGAGGTCCCCAAACTATGGGGCACACTCCTTTGGTGGGCAGGGAAGAACATTCAGGAGGCATTGCAGGGCCCAGGCCAGCCCCCATGGGAGGCAGGGAGGGAGCGCCACCCAGTCCTGCTCCCAGTTCTGCTCCAGCCCTGCCCCCAACCCCACCTCCAGTTCCTGGCCCCTCGCTCGGCCCCACTCGCAGCCTTGGCCGCTGGCCATGGCCCAGCCGCGCCTCCACACCTGGCCCCAGCCCCACCCCCATCCTCGGGCACTGGCCACGATTCCGTTCCCAGCCCCGGCCCTGCTCCCAGCCCCAGATCCACTCCCAGCTGAAGCCCAAGCCTCAGCTCCCTTACCCCGTCCATGTCCCCCACTCGACCCTGGGAGCCATGGCCACATTCCTGTCCCCGGTTCTGGAGGAGGGGGAGCATGGACAAGGGTAAGGGGGGGCATGACCCTGAAAAGTTTGGGGACCACTGACATAACCCAATGATACAATGTGAATATTTTAACAAGGGTTTTCCACAAAATTTCTCACCCTTAGCCTGCGATAAACCTCATGTACTAGGAATGTGTGTGCCCATAGGAAAGTGGGGGCGGGCGGAGGGAGGAAGAGAAGGACTAGGGAATCTATTAATTTGGTGTCTCATTTGGACAAAAATCCTTTCATGTAGCTATGACCATGAAAAGAAGCAACCCTTCTTGCCAGTCAAATTTATTGCATTTACTCAAAATATTTATATTTTGTTCCTGAAATATATACAGAGAATTCTGACAGCATAGCACAATGATCACCAGGAGTGGAGAGTGAAGACCTTGTATGAAACCAAGAAGTATCCTTTCCTGGGGAAAATTAATTTTTAAATACCTACCATTTGGAGTAAGCTGCACCATTACACATGCAAAAATATGTGCATGTCAACAGTATATTGTAGAGCAGGGGTGTGCAAACTATGGCCCGCGGGCTGGATCCAGCCTGTGGGATTGCCCCCCATGGTGCCGCAGGACCCGCACTGCTCTCAGAACTGGCTGGGGGGGGAGGGACTCCGTGTATTGCCCTTGCTTCCAGGCACTGCCCCCTGAAGCTCCCATTGGCTGGGAATGGGAAACCACAGCCAATGGGAGCTTCGGAGGACGTACCTGGAGGCATGGCAAGGGCAGTGCGCGGAGCCCTGTGCCTCCCCGCCCCCAGGGCTGCGCAGGGACGTGCTTCCGGCAGCTTCCCAGAGCAGCGCAGCGTTGGGCCAGGGCAGGCATGCAGGGAGCCTGCCCTGGCCCCAGTGCACATCGCTGCCACCCCAGAGACACTTTAGGTAAGTGGCGCCAGGCCGGAGCCTGAACCCCTCCTGCCCCCCGCCCCCCCAACTCTCTGCCTGCACCTCGCACCCCTCCTGCACCCCAACCCCCTGCCTTGAGCTCCCTCCCACAGTCCGCACCCCTCCTGCACCCCAACCCCCTTCTCTGAGCCCCCTCATGCACCCCGCACCCCTCCTCTGCTCCAATCCCTTGCCCTGAGCCCATTCCTGCACACCGCACCCCCTCCCACACCCCAACCCCCTGCCCCAGCCCTACATACAATTTCCCCACCCAGATGTGGCCCTCAGCCCAAAAAGTTTGCCCACCCCTGTTGTAGAGCCTCAGAGATAAGAGATTTCTGTCAGGAATAGGTCAGCAGTATCCAGAGGGAGGTTAACTCTAGCACAGTGGTTTTCAACCTGTGGTCCACGGACCCCTGGGGGTCCACAGACTGTGCCTAAGGGGTCTGCGAAAGGTTGTCATTATCATAGAACAGTGGTTTTCAACCTGTGGTCCACGGACCCCTGGGGGTCCGCAGACTATGTTTCAGATTTCCAAAGGGGTCTGCACCTCCATTTAAATTTTTTTAGGTATCTGCAAACAAAAAAAGGTTGAAAACCACTGCTCTAGCGGACTCAGGGAAAACATCCTAATCCTCCCTTCAGTTTGTTAGCAGAATTTTAACAATCGGCTCCCCATAAATACCCGCCAGAACATCAGTCACAAACAAACATGCAGTGTTCCAGTCTAGTTTATAAAGAGATTGTACTGTAGTCAAGCTGCTTAATGAGATCAGTTTCATATTTTAAATGGAATTTAAACTTTGGATGCACTGTGTTAGATAGAGGCTGATATTGACACAGGCTGTAAATTGAAAGATGGTGGCTATATCATACACTTTATACTGCTTAATCCAGTAAGTAAGATTAACATTATTGAAAATATACAAGATTGGTATAGAAAATCTGAGGATAGTCTGCCAATTTCATGAGAACGAGAAAAATACTGACATTATGGTGGATTTATTAAATCATTCATTGCAAGAATTGTAGCAATGTAATATGAATAGAGACAAGATCTAGGAAAAATAATAGCTAGAAATATAAAAATATAAAAAGACTTAAACTTTCTTTTTTTTCTTTTCAATTAATACAATGAGTCAATGACATGGATCTCACAAGGGAGCAAGTTCCTCCAAGCTTGGACATTGTGAGAAAAACATGATATTTAGACAGAGTGGCAAAAAAAAAAAAATTTTACACTAGAATCGTACCAAAGACTGTGAGCAGGGATGTTCGTGAAAATCAAATCTCACATTTAGAAAAACATCCAAAACTGGAGAGCTCTGCTGTTAGACCCAAACTTTCAATTGTTGTATAAAAATAAAAGTCACCAATGAAAATAGGATAAAAAAATGTCTGAAGGATATAACACATTAAAGTCAATGGAAGTCTTCTACTGACTTAACTGGGGTTTGGATCAGGCTCATGAACTCCCATGCTTCAGGGCATAAATTAAAAAGAAATGTCATATAGGCAGGTGATTCCATTATTCGGCTTCTTGCACCTTCCTCTGAAGCATCTGCTAGTATTCACTGTCAGAAACCGTGGGTATTGGACTAGATGCACAGCTGGTCTGATCTGGTATGACAATTTCTGTATAATGCACTTGAATAATTGATTCACTTGACACAAGTATGAACAACAAATGATCAGATGAGCCAGATGATTCTAGATAGACAGCAGTTCGGGAATAGCCAGTAAATGCTAATCAGCAATGAATTTATAGAGTAATCAACTGCATACACCAGATTTTAGGTATAATGACTGATAAACCAGAATAGATTTTTCGAATATTAAATTTTTCAAATGTCTCAGTAGGTCTTAACAACTTAATTAAATCTGCATATGAAACAACAGGCCAGAATCAAAGATGTTACTCAAATTCTATATTACAGACACAGAAGTACTGTAATATGGAATGAGAAAAGGCTCAAAAGTGGAAAGATGAGTGGGCATGCCAAAAGCAGTTTTCTGTTTCTTTTATAATGGGAGATTAGCATACATCCATTTAGAGATGTGACTCAGACTAAAGGAGATGCGAAGAGATCTAAAACAATAATGAAAACCAGAGACATAGATTTGTGTAATGAGAAGGTAAAGACATAAAGGGAAGAGGTGCTTATAAAGCATAGAGCCCAAATGACCACCAAAAAGGAAATCATGAGGGGAAAATAGTACTGCAAACTACCTGGAGGAAAAAATGATCAGAGAGGTAAAATTCAAACCAAAACTGGACACCAAAGTTCCAATCCTTCCCAAGTGAAATGAAGCAAGTTTTGCCATTGACTCCAACAGGAACAGGATTTGGTGCCAAATGAACAACATCATTTAGATACCAGTATTTCATGTACTAATATGTCAAATGCTGTCACCAGAGCCAAAAATATCAAGAGAAATGACAACCCACTTGATTTAGACTTGTCAAGGTCTTTACAGACCACATATCAGTTTCTGTTGAGTGACCCACTCTGAGTTCAGATGAAAAAAAGAGAGAGGATTGTTAGGAACTGATCCTGGGCAACAATTTTCAGATAAAATTTTTAAATTCCAACAATTCTGAGACAAAAAAAAAACAAGACACGTAGTCTGGTTCTGATCTGATTTACACCAATTTTACATCAGCATAACTTCATCAGGCCAACTTCACCCCATACTACAGTCGAGTTTGGCATAGGGGGAGGGAGGAGGGCATTTGGGGCTTTATGACACCTCTGTGCCTCTCCTATGTTGGAGCTCCTGGAGGTTGGTTTCGCCCTTGCGTCAAGCTGGAGCAGCCCTGAGGCCTGCCCTATAACTTGTGCCCAATTTCAGCAACGATGTATTGCTATGGGTTAAGGGACACTCTGGCCATGTCTTCTCCAACTCCCTGAACATCTCCTATGCCTGGGGCTTCTGTGTGGGAGGATGGCGTAGTGCCTGAGAATCTGTCTCTACAACTACCAAAGAGCTCCCTCAATATTGGCGGAATTTCTCCAGCAGGCACCTACAACCATATTATGACTCCGCTACATTGGCATAAAGGAGGCACAGATGAATGAGGCCCAGGGATTTTAATGGCGTTAATCCTGATTTACACTGGCATAAGCGAGCTTGGAATCAGGCCTACAGGCCAGAAATTGTGAATTACAGAAGGCTATGAATGAATGACACATTTTTATAAACAGGAACAATTAATGCACATTGAAATTCTGACAGAAAGCAAGATGCATGCAATAAATTAACTATACTGTTAAGAGGATCAGCCATAACTTGTGGAACTTGAGGATGGAGAGTAGACAGAGGGGAGTAATTTAAACTAACACTCTAACAGAGGACACGAGCACAACAATACTACTAAATAAACCTGGGGGAAAGGAATCAAATATCAAAGATGGTGAACGAGGAAGAGGAAAAACAGTTTACTGAGCAGAATCCTGCTAATCTAGATAAACAAAAACATCCCAATGTCTCCTCATGTGCATAGTGGGAAATGAGCGAGACAACAATGATGCTTAGAGTAATGAAGAAAACCATTGAAGAGCAATTCTGGCTATGTAATACACTTAAACTGTAGTGCAGTATTGCTGATTAGAAGAAGCTAATTTAACTCTCTAGATAATTAAATCATGTTGAAGCCCACCCAAACCAAGACAGATCTGGATTTCCAACAGTGGTATTCCTAAAGAGGTACTGACTACCATAAAGTAGTCAGTACCATAAAGTACCATGAAGCAGATAGGAAAACTGAGACCGAGATGGGAAATTCCTAGCTGGCTTGTAGGTCAGTGACATTAGCTTATGAAATAAAATAGTGTGAGTGAACTAGAACATAAACATCCGTTCTAGAGCTGTTCTGATCCACACTGTAGTTAGGCTATGGTCTGGGGTTCAAATCTCTACTAGAGTGCTTGCTGAGATTTGAAAGGACTGAAATCTTGTGAGATGTTCTTGTGTATAATTTCAGACCCAAATGGTTGACATTTCATTAGGTAACGATCATGAAGGGTGATTTAGGTTGGACATTAGGAAAAACTTCCTAACTGCCAGGGTAGTTAAGCACTGGAATAAATTTCCTGGGAAGGTTGTGGAATCTCCATCATTGGAGATTTTTTAGAGCAGGTTAAACAAACACCTATCAGGGATGGTCTAGATAATACTTAGTCCTGCCAAGAGTGCAGGTGCTAGTCTAGATGACCTCTCAAGGTCCCTTCTAGTCCTACGATTCTATGACTCTATGAATGATGGAAATTGCACAAGACCAATTGTTTTCATAAGATTTCCACAATTTTATGATGAAATATTAGAATAGCTGTTCTTGAAAGAGTTAGGCTACATCCAAACTAATACTAGTAAAAAAGCCCCTTCAGCACTCTAATTCAACCCAGAACCAAAATTTTAGGATTAGGTACAGATCTGGGGGTTCAAATCCAACCCTTTGTCCCCAAATATTCCCAATGGTTCAGACGTGAATTTCAAGTTTTTGCCCATCTCTAGAAAATGTATCTCTGGAGTGTCTGATCACAATGATTTCCAGTGCATTACATTTTAAATGTCATTAGCAGTCATTTTCTGAGTCATTGTCAAGGTCAAAGGGCACAAAACCAAAGTAACTGGAATCTTTTAAAAAATCTAATTGTGGCCTAAAAATAGGAGTCTTATCTGTAAGAAAAACTCAATAATGCACTATCACAAAATCATGACATCAAGGCCGTTTTCAGTTAAGTGAGTGAGTAATTGTTAAAATCCATTACTTCAAATCTAAGTCTGTATTAGTGATCATTTTCAAAATAGAAGAAAAAGGCTAATCAAAATGTAAACTAAAATCTTCTGAACACAGTAAAAGATCGAACAATGGTTACCAAATCTGAAAGCACCAGTACTTGCTGAGTTCTTTTACATGCCTACAGAACAGAATGGTAAATAATGGCCACAACAGTGCCTGGAAAGCAGACAAAAAACTTGGCACTCAAAAGGGGTCATAGTACTGTAGCAGGGGGTTAAAAGCAGCCCAGGGAGGCTGGTTGGGTAGTCAGCCACAGGTGTGGTTGCACCCAATTAGGGCACAGCTGGCCCTAATAAAGGGGCAGGCTGATACAATAGGAGAGACTCTTGCTCCAGCTGGGGAGCAGAGAGGACCAGGCTACCTGGGAGAGCAAGCAGGGTATCTGAGGCAGAACAGGGCTGGGGAAGGGCAGGCGGAGCTGAGGAGCTCTGGCCTGGTGAGTCTCCAGGCTGAGGCCTTGCTAAAGGCCAGGGGAGGTACTAGGACTGTAAGGAGGCAGCTGGGACTAAAAAGACAGTAGGTCCAACTCCCTTGCCAGTGATGAGTGTTTGCCCCTGAGAGAAGGGGCTAGATGAGGAATGGTAGCAAACACTGAAGCAAGGTGGGTATAGGGGCTTGGGGTTCCCCTGGGAGCGGAGACCCAGAACGTGAGGGCACTGTTGTGGGGCAGCACCCACAGGTAAGGGACACTGTGGTCTGGGAGGGACACAGGGCCAGAGGTGGTGGAGACAATGGGGCAAGTAACAGAGTGCAAGACACCGGCCCATAGAGGGTGCTCTGCGGCTATGTGAGCTAATTCCCAGACTGACCAGCAGGAGATGCTGTGGTGGTGAGTCTGCACTGTGCTACAAGTACCTTACACAGTGTTAAGTAAATGACGCAAAGCCTCAATCAGGAGCAAAGGCCAAACAAGCCCCATCACTGCTATGCCTCTACATACAGAATGAGAAAAAGAATAGCTAATTTTAGTCGAGGTTGTCCTTGAAGTGGCGGAGTCCTCCAATCCAATTCTTTTGAGACATAAAGGTCATGGAAAACATAGATTTGTTGCCAGGCTACTTGCCAAGCATTCAAAAGTGAAGTCATGGGCTAGTATTCAGTAGCAGTGAAACTGGACATATGTTATAATTTGGTCACATAATCATTACACAGCTCCAAAAAAGAAAGAAACTTGCTGACAGTCCATGTTCTACATGCACGAGTGGTTTATCAAAAAAAAAAAAAAAAAAAGCACGTGTGCTTTTTTGTAAGTAAAAGATCAGAGGTCAGAAGTTGTTTCCACTTTCACCAATTTGAATCTTGTAATCAGTTTAGATAATATGTTCTGCCCATTGAAACTGGAATGTTGGCAAGTCAACAGGGATGATTCAAGTATGAGCTTCTGCTCCCATTAGGGAACATAGTCTTGTGATCATAAGAGGAGAGTGAAAGACTGTACTCCTGAATTCTGTTCCTGGCTCTACCATTGACCCAGATGTGACATTGGGCAAATCATCTACACTCTGTGCCCTATATATAAGTATGTGATAATATTTGCATCCTCACAGAGGAAGTGTTAAAAAGCTTTAAGAAACCACACTGAGTTCCTCAGAAGAAAAGTAGGCTAAGCACGATATAAATGCACAGTATTATTGGCCGAAAACAGTTAAAAATGAATTTAAAACTAAAGGAGACAGTACTCTGATACAAATTTTCAGTCTGACTACTTAAAATTATCTTTGGAGTGTAATATGGCAGGCAAGAATATTGTCATATAAGCATATACAATGGTATCTATATCTTAACTCAGGGGTTCTCAGCCTTTTGCTTTCTGATGCCTCCCAGCGTGCTGTCACAATGCCTCAGCCCACCTGTGCATGGCTTTTTTTCTGCATACCTAGGAGCTTAAAAGCTGTATTAGATTGATAGTTATACAGTTAAACACACACACACACACATAATATAAAAGAGAAAAGGATAAAATAGTTACAAAAATAAAAAAATATTTGTTTTACTTACTCAGTGTGAAACTTGTTACTGGGTGGCCCACTAAGGGGAGTCAGGGGGTGAAGGTAACAATCCCTCCCCGAGCCCTGCTGCCCAGGGCTGAAGCCAGAGTCCTTGTCCCGCCACACAGGGCTCAAGCCAAAGTTCGAGCCCCACCGCGCTGAAGCCTGAGCCCCACCACCTGGGGCTGAAGCCAAAGCCTGAGCCTCACCAAGTGGGACTGAAGTCAAAGCCTGAGCCCTGTCACACAGGGCTGAAGCATGATTTATTTTGGTGGACCCCCTGAAACCTCCTTGCTGCGTACCCCTAGTTGAGAACCACTACCTTAAATAATTACTGAGCTATAGACTATCAAAATAGATCTTTTTATAACTGCGTAAAAATGGAAGCACTAGAGCAACCTTAACCATCGTAAGTGCTATGTTAACAAGAGATACTGAGCCAAATGCATCCCTGGAATAACTCCACTGAAGACAACAGAATTACACCAGGGATCAGTCTGGTATATTCATTATGATAATATTGCAGTTCAGAAGGCCTGCTGCCAATACACAGTGAAAGATGAATGCTACAAGATGTGGCTAAACAAAATGTAACATCTCACTAGCAACAGTGAATGAAATTTCTATTTGAAGCCAATGTATCTTTTGGGCTCTTTTTCTCTTAACATGTCCATGGTCAGAAACATTTCTATATAGATTAACAACGTGTATTTTTAGTCTGTGCATGAACATAGTTTATTAATTTTTGAAGACTGTTGTGGGTTGTTAGTTTCACTTAGTGGCAGCTTCTCTAAAGTTCCTTACTGTCTGATCCATATTAATGGCAGAAAGTGATTGACTGTTCATTTTTGCTTCTAAAAAGATAGTCCTTTTTTTCATGGTATGCACAGCACTGCTTAACAATGGGTGATTGTTAGCTGCTGCTAAATCTGGTCACATTATACCCCTCTTGCATAAGAAGGCATCTACAGTGTGAAGAGGACCTTACCATAGCATAATACATATGTAGCCTTACATAATTACTTACCGGGGAATTCAATGGATTATGTGCAGTTAATTATTACTATATGTGCTACTAGAAATATGTGCATTGGTTTGTGTGTAACTGGAAATAGAATGCTTCATGTTCAAGGTCTCCATATCTTCTTTTAACGTAGAACGACTCTATTGCCGTTACTGGACCTGATTCTGATTGGCGCTGAGGACCTACAACACCCTTAGAAATATAAGGCTGGATCTTAACAGGTTTGTAGAAAACATAGCTATCAAGCTGTCCTGGCACACTAGAATCGGAATGTTTCAATGGCAAGAATTCATGTTCTTAAACAGTGCTAATGGCAGAAATCACCATCCACTCCCATGCCAGCTACAATTTTTGGAAGAGACTGGCTCCCAAAGAGATTAAGGAATGCAAAAGAGAGAGTAGTAACTAAAGCAGTGTGGTCTAATGGCTAGCACATTGGCATAGGCATCAAGAGACCTCTTTTCTATTCCCGCCTTTTCGATTGAGTTGCTCTGTGATCTTGGGCAAGTCACTTTACCTCTTTGTGTGTCAGTTTCTTTTTCCACACTTCTTGGTCTTGTTTACTTAAACTGTAAGCTTGCTGGGGCAGGGACTATCCCTTACTATATGTTTGTACAATGCCAAGCCCAACAGAATCCTGATCTTGGTTGAGGCATGTAGGTGCTATTGTAATACATGTTGTAAATAATAATAATATGTCTCTTATCACTAATTGCAGGAAAAGCTGTACATTCACTTATACCATTTCTGAAAAATGATTAGGGGTCTAGAGCACATGACTTATGAGGAGAGGCTGAGGGAGCTGGGATTGTTTAGTCTGCAGAAGAGAAGAATGAGGGGGGATTTGATAGCTGCTTTCAACTACCTGAAAGGGGGTTCCAAAGAGGATGGCTCTAGACTGTTCTCAATGGTAGCAGATGACAGAACGAGGAGTAATGGTCTCAAGTTGCAATGGGGGAGGTTTAGATTGGATATTAGGAAAAACTTTTTCACTAAGAGGGTGGTGAAACACTGGAATGCGTTACCTAGGGAGGTGGTAGAATCTCCTTCCTTAGAGGTTTTTAAGGTCAGGCTTGACAAAGCCCTGGCTGGGATGATTTAACTGGGAATTGGTCCTGCTTCGAGCAGGGGGTTGGACTAGATGACCTTCTGGGGTCCCTTCCAACCCTGATATTCTATGATTCTATGATTCTATGAATATCACTGTTAGATAATTGTTAAATTGCTTGCACCTTTTTCTCTTGGCCACAGAGTATTTAAGTAACTCGGTCAGCCCCTATGATTAAAACATGCTTAACGGAACAAGTCGCAAATTGTAGTATATTGGGAACTGATAAACTGGCTGAAGTCAACTGTGGCAAAAATGGGCTTCTCTACTTGACTTGAGTACTGTCCAAAAAGTACTGTGCTTGGAGCACACCTTCAGAATTAAGGTGAAATTTTTGGAAATGGAAGGACCCTGATCAATACAGCCATAGTTTAATGCAGGGGTGGGCAAACTACGGCCCACGGGCCGGATCCGGCCCCTTGGGGCTTTGGATCCGGCCCACAGGATTGTCACCCCCCATGGCGCCGCACCACTCCAGGAAACGGCCACACCATGTCCCTGCAGCCCCTGGGGGTGGGGGTGGGGCAGCAGAGAGCTCTGCACGCTGCTCTTGCCTGTGAGTACCTCCCCCAAAGTTCCCATTGGCCAGGAACGGGTTATCGCGGCCAATGGGAGCTTCGGGGGAGGTACCCACAGGCGAGGGAAACACGCGGAGCCCTCTGCACTCTCCCACCATCCCCAGGGGCCGCACAGGAATGTGGTGCAGGCTGCTTCCTTGAGTGGCATGGCGTGGGGCCAGGGCCGGGGCAGGCAGGCAGGGAGCCTGCCCTGGCCCCGGTGTGCGCCGCTGCCACTCCGGAGCCACTGTAGGTAAGCAGCGCCGGGCAAGAGCCTGAACCCCTCCTTCACCCCGCACCCCAACTCCCTGCCCTGAGCCTCCTGCCGCATTCCGCACCCCTTCTGCACCCCAACCTCCTGCCCGAGCCCCCTCCTGCACTCCGCACCCCTCCTGCACCCTAACCCCCTTCCGTGAGTCCCCTCATACACCCCGCACCCCTCCTCTGCCCCAACCCCTTGCCTGGAGCCCCTTCCTGCACACCGCACCCCCTCACACCCCAATCCTCTGCCCCGGCCCTGCAAGCAATTTCCCCACCCAGATGTGGCCCTCGGGCCAAAAAGTTTGCCCACCCCTGGTTTAATGCCTCAACTTCTAAAAGGATGATTCTTACAGAGATTTCAGATTAAAAAGGTGGATCTGTCTGACTAAATTATTAGCGCTCGTTGAAAAGTTGGAAATTTTCATGAACTTTTGGTGGAAAATTTGTCCCCCTTTTTTGCTAGACAATTTCAAAATCTGATTTTTTTTCAAACAGCTCTATAAATTATACTTCAAGGACTTACTATATTTCATACACTATTCCTAAAATATGTATATATTTTACACAATATATTTCAGAGGGAGGACATGATAGTTATTAAGTAGTTTAACAACACTAGATTGGCTAGTCCCTCTTTTTGTGAAATAATTATAGATTATTACAAATAATAAATAAAAATAAACAGTTGCATGCCAGGATATTCAAAGCTATATGTATAACACTTTTGGTTTATCTCAGCGTTTTATACTGGCAGCCATCAAAGTAGCATCTAAGCACCTTCTTCATAAAAACAATAGCAATAATGAAGTCCCTAGTGGACTTCAAGGAATCTCGGCACTTCTCCCTTTTCAGGGTGAAAATTCTCTTTGGGTAGGGATTTTCTTTTGAATTTTTAGATTTTATTAATTTCCTGGGACATTTGTTTTGAGGGGTTGGTTAGGGTTCTTTGGGTGTAAGGGGGTGTCAGTATGATGAGATACAGTCACAGAACAAGCCAGTTACTTGATTGAGGATGGATTTGGAATGGGGGAATCCATTTCAGAGGAACACAGACAGCTCAGTGAGGATATCTTTTACCTGCACACTAGTCTCTTTTATTTCCTTTAAAGTTGCTGGTGTTGAAAGGGGTCTGCTTTATACTAAATTCCAGGTGGTAAAAACTAAAGACAAAGTCAATGCAACACAATTATTTTCTGGTAATTTCTTTTTTAATTTTTTCTTTTTTTCACATTGAACCGAAAGATTTTTGTTTTGTTACCAGGCAGGTCAGCTAATTGCTGATAGTAGTGATATTTCAGTGGTATCTGGGTATCTGGGAGTAACTGGGCAGGTGAGTTATTTCAAACCCCACTCATATTTAGCATCTTGTTTTCTCATCAACTGTTATGATTATGATTACAAATGATTTTGTAACAACACTACTGTTCTAAATAAACATATTAATTCTAAATGTCTTGCATTATATCAGAGAGGTAACTTCTTTCATTATTACTGATACACAATATAAGGGCCTGGCTGGAAGACAAGGAGCCAACGCCATCCAATTTTGAATAGAGTATTCAATGCAAAAGAAATATTGGGAGTCTCAAGTCACTGACACTCTGATATACAATATATTTTCTTTTTATGTGGGAACAATTTGAAAGCCTGCTTCTGGAAAAGCCAATGAGCCAAATCTCATTGCCTTAATGGCAGCTGGATCAGGCCCTTTATCTAAAGTGAAACACAAATATTTATTTTAGTTTAAGTTTTTGTTCTCATCTGTCAGTATTTTCAATTTTTACTCATGCACACCTTCACTGTGTGATGGACAGAAGATCTACACACACTATTCTCAATGGGTGTTTCCTTCCATGGTAGAACAGACCCTAAAAACAGGTATTCTTCCTCTACCCAGGAAAGCAGCAAAATCCCAAGAAATAAGAAGGCCTTTTCTGATGCAGAAAATCACTCTATTTTCACAATATACTTACTGTCCAGCAGCTACAGGCCTAGTAATCTTGGTTCAGCAGCAAGAGGCCCTGATCTTGAATTCATGTTACCATGATGGCTAACAATAATGAACAAGGAATATACACAAACCAGATAAAAACAACAATGCTGAAGCACAGATTTAGGGTTATAAACACACACTAAATTAACCAAAACTAAAATAAATAAATAAATAAACTAGCATTTATTCCTCTAAATTAAATGTTACTTGTAGCTACAATTTAATTTTTTGCTTCAGATTGAATTTTCTGTTATATTGAATTTTGGTATGCTGAAATCACATTTCCTTCTGTTTAGGAAGCCTGTAGTTTTGTTAACAGATATAGACCTCCTGTCTGCACAGCTATATAAATATACTGATTAGAATAGGTAAATACCATATTCCAAAATCTAAATAAAATCTTGGCCAAAATAATTAAATAGTAAAATAAAAGTAAAGGAATATGAAAAGCAGATAAGCTTGGTTCCCTTACTTCTGGTAAGCAAGAGCAGCCATGGCTGAGGTCTCCATTAGCAACAATGGCTAAGCCAGGGTAACTAAGCGGTCGCATACATTTCAATCAACTTTACAGAGCAATGCTTTGCATGTCTTGGAATATTTTGCCTAATTTAATAGGAAGTTGTCTAAAATGTTAAAGCAGCTAGGTATGTTGATATTCATCCCTGATATCTGCAGGGCTTTATTATTATTTTTTTTAAATAACTAGAGATGAACTAATCTCTTTCCATACGAACCAGAATAAAACATCAGCAACACACAAGAGACATCTTTTTCCTGCTGGCTTCTCCTGAGCCAAGCATTGAAGCCTCGCCATCACTCATCACTGCAGCCATCCAACCTCCTCCGCTTTGCTTCTCCGGTACCAACCTTGGGCATTCGGATGTGCTCCATGGCGTCCAGGCAGCTCCCAGATGAGAGTCTCATGCACCTTCCACAATGAGCAGGGATGGATTCAGAGGGATCTCTAGTCTGTAGATCAGATTTTTATTTTCCTGGGCGCCGGGGAAGATGGGGCGGGGGGATACATTGTACCTCTGTTTCGATGCTTGCAGGTCAGTCATTGGCTCCACCCCCAAGGGCAGCTGCCATGCCCCCCCAGCTTAGATGCAGCCTGAGCCCGCACAGGCGGCAAGGAACCGCCGTCAGCAAGGCCCTAAAGACTGACAGGTTCAGGCTTGCCTTTATCTAGTGCCGCTCCAGAGGCGCCGGAGTAGTGCCAATGAATGCATCTCTGTCTAATTTTGCATCCAGTTGCAAATTCTGACGTTAGCTGACATCAATATTTTCTCCATTATTTAAAAAGCATGCCCTTATCCTAGGTCCTGGGGAAGGGAAATGTGACAGATGAGAAAGGGACTCTGCCAGAATTGCATCCCCTCTCCTTTTCTCATCCCCTGGTCCAGTGTAAGCGATTTCCAGACGCTGCGGTCGCTGGCCTTGCCGCATCCCATGATCCCAAGGTCCAGGAGATGGCGTTTCTGATATCTGACAGACAGCCCTGTCAGAAATCGCATCCCCAGCTTTGTGCAAGGGGATACACAATCCTGACACAATCACTGTCCTGCGTCAGAAATTGCCCCCACCCGTTCCTGGCCCCAGGATGCAGGCTAAGGGACCAAAGAGAACCACCTCGACTCCCCCAGCCTGTCCTTTGCTGTTGGGGCCGGAGAGCAAAGTGGAGAGAAACAGCTGTCTCTAAACCAATCGGGAATTGCCACCCTTCTCTGAACAGAAAGGGGAAACTGTAGCCACTATTCGGTTCTATGTGCCTCCGGCTAGACCCGTCAATAAGACAGAGAAATTGGCGTGAACCACCCAAGGGATTCACTTTGATCCTCTGGGAGGATCGGACGTAAATATTGTGGTGAATCTGTCCGAAGTGACGCTTCCTGCGTGAGGGCTGGAGGCGCACGTGGCTGGGAGAGAGGCAGGCGCACAAACGCGCAAAAGCGCACAAGAACAGGGGTGTGGAGCGACGCCCCCGCTGGATCAGCAGCTGTCCTCCCCTAGCCCCAGTTTCATGCCTCTTCCCTGCTTTTCAGCGGGGTGAATGTGGGGCAAACAGCGCGTGTGTGAGCACTGATTCAATCGGCAGGATATTCTTTTAAACACCGAAACCATATCTGGAAGGAAGCATTTAACCCTGGGGAGAGATGGGGGCCGGAATGAGAGTAATTGGATCAATCCCTAGTGGGCAGCTGTTTACAGCTTTCCTGACAGAGCACCGCTGCATTGTGTAAGCATTGGGCTGGGCTGGGACTTCAGTGCCGCAGTTCTGTGTACGGGGTGCTATCAAGGGCCAGCCCTTCTCCCTTATTTTTGCAGCTCTCCCCCTCTCTCGCCCCCATTTTTGCACACTCTTCCCCGTTTCTGCAGCTGCTTCAGCGGATGTTTTGATGTTACTTACTGGGCATGCTCGGATGGCTTAAGCACGTTCCCTAACGGAGGATGATAATCTACCCTGAAACTGGCCAGGGCTGTGCCTGCGTGGGGATTGCTGCACTCTCCTGCAGAAAATCCCTGGTTGGAGGTCCGGATGTGTGTTTTTGTGCGCTCACCTCCATAAATCTTAACTTCATGGAGGAGTTCTACATCTCTGTGCAGCCCCTGAACTCCTCTGTTTTGAGACACCACTAGGCATCATCAACTAATAGGGTGGGAAGTTTTAATGGTTCATTTGACAGTATCTAATTATGATCTGGAATGAGGGCTGGGATGCACTGCCTTGCTTGAAAATACATTGAGTGGGATCCATAAACTTATTTGCATTTACTAGGTTTTGAATCTCACAGACATTTAACTAGTGGCACTTTTTTCTTTCTTCTGATCATTTTGGCAAAGACAACTGCTAAGAATTATCCAGTCATTAAATGTTTCCTTTGTAGTAACAATAATATGGTGCACTGCTTATGTTATCATCATTTGGCAGTCATTGCTGTCAGTACAATAGGAAAATTGAAAGAGAACATCATCATGTTGGAATAAGAAAGATGCTTCCAATTTTCAGTGTCCTGTCACCATAGGACCACCCCTGGCTTGAAATGCTTTCCATTATTTACAGGGTTTACAGTTTGGTTCAATGGCTCTCAGAACCCCCATTATAAAAATTATTCCAGCACTCCTGCCTGTCACCACTGATATCTATATTTTCCTGGGTACATTTTGTGCAAACACAACCTAGTCCTTCTCCCACTCAAGTCAATAGCAAAGCTACCAGACTTAAATGGGAACATGACCGGTACCTTCATCTCCAGTTCAGATTTCTAAGTGGGTGCTAAGACAAGAATGTGTATACAGTATTGTTTATTTACCAGCCTTTGAATATGCTGCAAGAATTTGCTACTGTCTTGGACTGATTAAATCATTAATGGAGAACTGCACATAGAAACGGCAATAGAAACAGTGTTTAAATAAAAGTTATGACAATCGCACTTGTCATAGAAAGCTGTAGTAAGCTCTGCTTTTTTTTTTAAGTTTCTTTTACATTTTTCATGTGTATTTAGTGCTCATGAAATGTGCCATTTTGACAACCCTGGAGACTGAAATCCTTTGTTTATCCATATAAGAGGTACAGCACAGGTAGTGGCAATAAACTCCTTCAATGCACCTCAACCCTGACCTAGAGTGACTATCTTCAGGGGTGACAGGATAGTTCAGTTTTTATACCCATTCAGTGCTTGAGTTATCTGCTGCAACCTCCAACCAAGTTGTCAATTAACACCAAACATAGCAGTGATTATATTTTTTGTCATGTGAATACCTGTCCATTGAGAACTGGGACCACTACACTTATTCGTATAGTCCCCCAAATAGTCATTAGAATGAGACAGCTTTCAGACCCCAGTATCAGCAAAGCATTTTAGCACATGCTTAATTTAAAGAACATGGGCGTGCATCCAAGTGTGCAAATGCACCTATAATTTGCGTCTGTGTTTTTACAGTACTTGTATATGTAACCAGAGGAATGAATTTTTATGGATCTGGAAATGCTAGATAAGTCTTTGCATAACAAATATAAACATATGTGGCCATTTTCTGGGAAAGTGCATATCCCAAGTTTCTCCTTGCTGATGTGCTTGGCCAAATAAACTTCTCCTCCAGTTGGTCCAGCAGGAAGCTGTATGTGACAGAACTTGCACCTGAGGATAGGTCAGTTTTAACTTTAACCTTTAATTTGGTTAAAAGCCATTTGGTTAACTTTTAACTTTTACTTTGTCATTCAAATAAATATTTCATTGCTACCTTACCTTAGATCTAATGAAAGAGGGAATGAGTTGTGCTAGGGAAACCGTGGAAATGAGGAGCTTTCTGACTTTTATGGTCAGAATGTCCTGAATTGAAATGCTATTGGTCTGAAGTAGGAAAGAGAGAAATAAAATAGATCCAGCTGTAGAACTAGTGAGGATTTAATTTGGGTCACCACTAGGGCAAGGATCCTCAAAATTGAGCAAACAGCTGTTAGCATATTGGCAAGATAAGAAAGGTCTCCCTATTGAGTGAAAGATTCACCACAACTAGAAGAGCAGATTGTAAAACTACTGTGAATACAGTGGGCAAACTAAAAAATTCCACTGTTTTGGAAGATCCTACTCCTTTCAGCAATATTTACAGGGTACAGAATGGGGAATTTCACTTGAAATGCTACAATCTTTCAAAATGTACAAAATTTTAAGGGCACCCACTGTACAGAAGAACCCAATACAGATCCGCTACAACACATCAAAAGGTACAGTAGACAAACAAAGGAGCTAATGAGCACAGAGTTTCACTTGGGTCAATGAATCCATCACCAAGACCATGGAAATATTTCTAGCCACATTGTCTTGCCAATTAGTTGGTTAGATAATAAAAGGAAAGATGATTCCTCCCCTCATCCCTCATTGCATCTGAACAGCTATATTTGGATGTCTCTATTGGGGATCCTGCAAAGGGAGGCCAGCCACTATACCAGCAGTGCTAGCAGCCCCAGAAAGGATGTATTTGGGCCGGCCTGGTCCTCTGATAAGTCTACAACTGTGGAAAGAGAATGAAGACTAGAACAAACAAACAAACAACATTTTTTATGAAAATGTGTCCCTTTTTCAGAAAACAAATTCAAAATTTGAAATTTTTCAACTAACTCTACTGAAGTGCAAATGTGAACCATGAATAATGGGAATAATAGTGAGTGATCTTCTCTTTTTTGAAGAAATGTTAAGTATATCCCAACACAAAGAATCATGTAGGGGTTCTCCAGATGACATTGGCTGTGTTACATTAAATGTTTTTAGAACATTTCATCCAAGATCCCATACAGGGAACTTTTCCATAAATTATATGAGAGTAATATAAAAAGAGAGAAGTATATTTTTATCTTTTCAAGTTCTTTTCATCCCAAAGTTCAGAATCAGAAGGTCAATCAGAACTGGGAATTCTTCCAGCACCCCATGATCTTCTGCAGTACATTGAGAAGGCCTGGACATTTTTCAAACCCTTGGCAGATTTCAGAGAGTTTCCAAAATTCTCACATTCCCTTAGAGACAAATAAAACCTCTGTATTCAAAGCAGATCTCTTTTTTTTCTTTTCTCTGAACATGGTATTGCTGTCTGAAAAATAATAAAAATAAAATGATTATAAAGCAACTTCCAAAATTTTCAAGAAGAAAACCTGAACGGCTGGGGCTATACCTGTAAGTGGTCTGCATAAACCATGCTCTGCAGCATGAGAGAAAAGAAGAGTGAGACTGTGCAGCATTCAGTATAAGGAAAGAAAGGAAAGGAGGGAGGAGAATGAGACAGTGGATGATAGAGGCACTGTCTCCTGTAGGAGCCTCATAAGAATTAGCTAAAGCTTTATTAAAATATTTTCTATTACCTCCTACCTGTTCTGTGTGTCTAAGGTAAGCGTAATCCAATGATACAGAAATGTAGTTTGGAAGAATCCATAAATGATTTCATATCAAACAAAATTCATCAAACAATGGAAAGAAATATTTTGCTCCCCTCTGCACATGAGAGGAAAGCACAAAGGACTTGATATAGGGATGTGGGGTTTTTAATAAGATGACCTAACTGTTAGAAGCACGAAAACAAGTAGAATATGTTGAATTTCAGTGAAAAATAGCATGAAACAGCTGGATGTTACATCAAATATATACAAATGATTGAAAAGGTACCAGGAAAATACAGTTTAATATTCTTTTACTGGTAACCGAGTAAGAACCAAAATGTCACACTGTGCTAGGGCAGTGAGTGACAAACGTCCATCACAGTAAGTGGTCAGAATCACTTTTGGCTGACTTCTACATCTTTGACAAGACTTATCACTTTCCCAGCTTTGGAGGGATTGATTTTATTGGCTCCTTGCCTACTCTGGTGTTAAGAAGCTAAGCTGATTTTTCCAAAAGTACAGTCAATGAGGTTTTACCAAGCATTTTGAGAAAAGAGGTTAAGATTAAGTGATAATCTTTCAAATACAGAGAATAACTTTAGTTTTCCAAGAAATAGCTGATTAATCAAGGATCATAGACACCTCAGTGTTTAAATTGCAAAAAATGATTGAATTCTCTCCATCCCACTCACATTTTTCCTTGTGTCAACCAAGAGACTTTTTCCTCTCCAAATTGAGGATGGATCTAATCTAATCATCTATCTAATTGGTAAAGCATCTGTCAACACAATCTCTGGGCACCACATTCAGTAGCTAAGCCTATAAATGAATCAAAACGGACTCTGTGTTTGCTGTTCCAGAATTTGACCAGTTATACCTGTGTTTTATCCTTCCTTGCATCTCTCTTCCTTGTTCTTCCTTCTTCAGTTTCCACAGCTACAGGTAGAATTTTGTGAAAAGGTGAGTTTTAGACTGGGTTCTGAAAACAATTAGATTCATTCTGATCTTCCCTAGCAGAATATTCCACAGTCTAACACCCAGCTCAAGTCCCTGTGAAAGCCTCAGAAAATACCTTGCCTCTGACTATTGAAAGTTTCATCCTACACCCTGTTAGCTCTATATCCTTGGTAACTATTAATTACCTTCCTGGATTGTGCATGAAGAGGTAGTGTTATGGGATGTGTATGTTCCATGCTGGACTGGCAACCAAGGGACTAATGCAGGAAGTACCAGCCAACCCTGATTGGCAGCCTCACAACAGCTGGGAGAATAAAAGAGCTGAGAAGCAAAGGGGTGGGGTGGCTACCAGAGGAGCAAGCAGGCTAGAGAGAGAAGGTGCTACCAGCAAACTGGTAGGATGCCATCCTGACTAACGACAACACACCAGAGAAGGGATGACTAGAATCACAGGCTGAAGAAGCCTGAAAACTAAGGGAGGTAGGAAGGCGCTCAGAGCTCAGCAGGAGAAATTACTGAAGATTGATTCTGCCTGCCTGGTTTAAGAGTCCTGAGCTGGAACCCAGTGGAGTGGGTGGGCATGGGTTCCCTCATCTACTCCTTAACAGACTTAGGACCAAAGGGGGCCTCCAAGTCTCTTGTGGACAAAGACCAGTTAGTTCCCTGCCAAATACAAGGGGAAGCCTGTGCACCCTAGGAAACTAACATCCTTATCCAAAGAATGTGATTACTACAGAGAGTCAGACCTGGAGGATTGATTGACCACCCAGCTGGACTGAGCAGACTCTGTGACCAAAAGGGTGTGCTAATGCATTCAGGCACCAGGCCACATGTGGTACCAGAAATGGGATTCCTCTGTGTCCTTGCCCCACAACCCCAGCACAGAGAAGCAAGCCCTGACAAGACCTAAGATGGAAGAAGCCCTATGACTGCTAGCCCAGCAACAGGCCGCTGCTCTGGATCAGCAAACAGCACAGGAACAACAACAAGAAATGCTCACCTTCATGCTACCGCTTTTATAAGCCCAACAGTGGCAAAACGAGCTGCCACTCAGCTACAGCAGCAGGAGGCCCAGGCTGTGGCTCAACAACAGAGCCAATGAATGTTAGACATGATAGCCACCCAGCAACAGCAGCTGGATAAGGGAAACCACCAGGGCAACTCCACTCCCACCAGCTGGGGTTAGGATGGAGTTGATAAATTGGTCCAGCAGCCCTGTGTTGTCCAAGATGGTACCCGATGATGATCTGGAGGCCTTTCTGTAGACTTTTTAACACCTCGCCACTTTTATATCTGCTGGAAACATGAGACATGGGCTATCCGCCTAGTGCCCATCCTGACTGAGGAAGCACAGGCAACCAACAGGGTCCTTGAGCTGCAAACCACCCTTGAGCATCCAATGGTAAAGGCCATAGATGACGGGCTGCAGTTAAGTGAAGAGACTTAACGTCACATTTCACAGCAGAGATTTAACTCATCCATGTGGCCCTGGCCCAGAAACTCAAAGATGTCGGATGGAAGTTAATGAAACCTGAGACCAGGACAAGCAGGCAGATGCACGAACTGATCATCCTTAACAGTTCCTTAGTGTCCTCCCCACTGCCATGCAAGAGTGGCTACAGAGACACTGACTGGAGACTCTGGAAGAAGCAATGAGGCTAACAGAGAACTATTTAGAGGCTGAAACCCCACAAACCCGACCCAGGAGGATGGAGCTTGTCTCTCCTGATTCAACAAGGGCTGCCTGAACGGGGAGCATCTGATTGGAGACCACGGGATGAGGGCCAATGTCACCCCCAAGAGATAAGACCTCACAAAAAGGATTTTCCATAACTTACTCCCCACCCATGTTCTGAAGTTCAGACCCTGGAGGCTGCACCAGTCTGAAGTCCTGAGTATCCTGCCATTACAGGATTCCCAGGGAGGGTGGTCTCTTTCCAGTGTGAGCAGGAAGATCATATGAAGAAAAATTGCCTAACCATGGAGTGTTGTTATGGTGCAGGTTGAAACTTCCCCGGCCTCAACCAAACATCGGTCAGTTCAAAATTGACAACCATAGTACACATCAGTGACCTAGAGTTACAAGCCCTGGTGGACTTGAGTTGCGAACAAATCCTACTGAGGGAAGACCTGCTGAAGGAGGCCAAAGTCCACTCAGAAGGCCTGGTGTCCCTGACATGTTTTCATGGACACAGGAGGGACTACTATACTAACGTCCACTTAGCAGTAGGCAGACAAACGGGCCACCGCATAGT
This sequence comes from Chelonia mydas, assembly GCF_015237465.2. Classification (NCBI taxonomy): domain Eukaryota; kingdom Metazoa; phylum Chordata; order Testudines; family Cheloniidae; genus Chelonia; species Chelonia mydas. The sequence continues at coordinate 85,027,464 of NC_057852.1, read as the reverse complement.
AGACCTAGCACATAAACTACCACACTCAGTTCTGTTGGGACAGGATTGGCCCCACATTAAGATAGTATTAGAGACCTGTTGATAAGCTGAACAGAGGTGGCCAGTGAAATAGAACAGATTCTAGGCAGCCTTTTTTCAGTAGAGCATCACCCTGGATGCCAAAACAAGAAGGAGGATTTTGTTCTCCCAAGAAGTGGGCATCTCAGGGGACAGCCTGCAGCAGAGCGGCTATCCTGGGAATTCAATGAGTGCAGCTGGCCTTGATAGAAGCTGTCTGACCACAGCATCTGATTGGCTGCAGGAGTCTGCATGCTGATATTAAGCTAAGTAGCAGCAGCAGTCCATTGGCTGCTTACCACATTCTTAGCCTGCAGCGGTGCTTAGTTCTGTCCCTGCCTCCACGGTCTCTAACCTTGCTCCTGGCTATACCTGCTCCATCTCCTTCCTGGCTCCTGGCTCTGACCCTCGCTTCCACCTTCTGACTGTGACTCCAATTAACCCTTTGGCTCAGGCTTTGGTCTCTTAAGCTGCTCCTTAACAGAGACTTAGGACCAAAGGAGGCCTGCAAGCCCCTTGAATACAAGGACCCGTCCCCTGACAAATGACAGGGGAAGCCCATGCACATCCAAGAGACAGAAACTATCATCCTTACCCCTTACCGACTACTTACAGACACACACTTGATTCTGTGGAACGATCCACCTGACCAGAAGGAGGTGCGGATGCACTAAGGCACTAGCCCACAGGTAGTCTTTCAAATAATTTGTTCCCAAACCTCTGAAGGCTTTGAAGATTAGGATTAGTGGGATGTCCGGAGTACTGGCATATTATGCTCTTGCTGGCGAGTCCTGTTCAAGAATTGCTGCATGCTGTTCAAGGTGGAGTTTCTGATGGATTTGGCTAACAACCCTACGAATTCCGGTAGTCCTATCTTGAGCTGCCGCATGTAGTCAACATGACCGATGGGTCCTTGTCAGAGAAGAAAAGAGGCGATCTTTAGGTAAAAGCAGAGGTAGTAGAAGGTGTTTCATGAAGCACAGATATCTTCAGTGGAGGCAACAGTCATGGTAGATTGGGTACAACTGTCCATCCTGAACGTTTTACACCTTAATGGCGACTGCCAGAGACAGGAAACCAGACTAAGTGGGACATTGGTGTGATCTGAGATGACAATTCCTATATTCCTTTGTTTTGCCTAGGTTAATGTGCAGCCATCAGTTTTTGTATGTCTCTTCCAAATGGTTGCAAGGAAATTAAATACTCATGGAGAACTCAGAGTGTGTGCTGGGCACTAACAAAAAATGATTCAGAGGCTGAAAAGCAGGCTGTTGGACATTGGATGGGGTCGACTAGTGCTCTAAAGTGTTACAGAGAACTCTATTTCTTAGATGCCTGGATGGTGTATACTGCTTACATGCTCAGGCCGGGTCTACGCTACACAGTTTTTGCTGACAAAAGGCAACTTTTGCCGACAAAACAGTGGAGACACTACAAAGCTACTTTTGGTGGCAAAACTCTGCTGTTTTGCCAACAAAATAAAACCACCTTGACGAGAGGCATAGACCTTTTTGCAGCAAAGTTAAAGTGACAAAGCTGAGATTTTTTTGGGAGGAGGAGCAGTATTAGGTAGCTGATTGTTTATAAACATTTTAACTTTTTTCCTATGAATACAAAGTATTTTTATTTTTATGTGACAGACAACATGAGTTAGAGGTAAGTTGGCTGGTTGATATGATCAGAAGATGCATGATTCAAACAACAGATATAGTCCCTCCGATTTTGTCTGAACTTCTTACAAAGTTTGACATTATCAATGTGTATAACAACATATTTCACAGTCAGTTAGACCTGGGAGTTTGCTTGAATAGATGCACGTAATATGGCTAGATTAGAGTTGGGATCAGTGGTGTTGTGTTATTTAGAATGCTGGCTTGACAAGAGGCTCCTTCAATTTGCAGGCAATTTATTTCTGTAAACAAACACAGAAAATATTTTCCCCCACAATTGTTAAACCATGTGAGGCTCTAACTTGCAATGAGTGACCTGTATTTGGATTGGATTTAGCAATAACTGTTGACCTGCCTACCACAGTCATGCTCTAGGGATAAAGAGAGACAAATCCTGAGCTATATATTTCATTTTATAAAATAAAATGTTCACAGCATAATTTAGAGAAAGAGCTTTCATCATAATCACATATTTTTGTAACATTTGTTAAGCCCACAACTCATGAATGGTACAATCCCCACAAGATAAAGTGTACTGGAACTAACGTCAAAAGATTAACTTTGAATATGTTATAAGGTGCAAAACCAGAGGCTGAATCCATTCAGACATTTGAAAAGTGAATTTGTGAGGACCAAATTCTGCACCATTTTATACCCTTTGTTGATTATAGGGTGTAAATGAGTGCAACACTCAGCCATTGTGTCTATAACTAGTAAAAAGAAAAGGAGTACTTGTGGCACCTTAGAGACTAACCAATTTATTTGAGCATAAGCTTTTGTGAGCTACAGCTTACTTCATCGGATGCATACTGTGGAAAGTGTAGAAGATCTTATTATATACACACAAAGCATGAAAAAATACCTCCTCCCACCCCACTCTCCTGCTGGTAATAGCTTATCTAAAGTGACCACTCTCCTTACAATGTGTATGATAATCAAGGTGTTGGAAATCGCCCACCTTGATTATCATACACATTGTAAGGAGAGTGATCACTTTAGATAAGCTATTACCAGCAGGAGAGTGGGGTGGGAGGAGGTATTTTTTCATGCTTTGTGTGTATAAAAAGATCTTCTACACTTTCCACAGTATGCATCCGATGAAGTGAGCTGTAGCTCACGAAAGCTTATGCTCAAATAAATTGGTTAGTCTCTAAGGTGCCACAAGTACTCCTTTTTGTGAATACAGACTAACACGGCTGTTACTCTGAAATCTATAACTAGTGTAACTTTAATTCCTCACGTTTATATAATGTTGTTTTTATCAAATCTGTACCAGTTGGATAACTGGGCCTAACGTGTGTGGCCTTTATGGATACTCAGAACTTCTGCAGCTATATTCTTCTCTTCTGAATGGCTCTTTTATATTCATACATACTATAGAATTAATTAATTACATTATGAGTCAAATGCTTACTGCAAGTGGAAAGTGGTGTGGCTACCCACCCCACCCCCTGCAAAAGCAGAATTAATATGCACTACTATCCTGCCCAGCAGCAGCCCATTCATGCTGTCTCCCACCAGGAGAATGCATAGTCTTCACAGGTACCTGTATGAAGGTATCATTGGTTAGCTATGCAATGTTCACACACAGACAAGTAAACCATACTGCCTGGGCCCTACGCCAGAAGATATTTCCTGTTGTGGACAGCCTATAGATTCCACGTTATACAGGTTCCACAGCCTACAGTTCCACAGGTTTTAGGAAGAACCAGCACTGAGGCAGTCAGCTTCTGCCTTGAGCTACTGCATAGGGTTACCAAGTTTGTAATATTTAAAAACTGGACACTCCAGCAGGAGTGCTGGAACCTTCCCCCCAGGCCTCGTCCCTGTTATGCTTATAAGAAGCACACAGAATCCTTTTAAAGGGAAAAGGCAATATGCCACATTTATTGAGAGTAGAATTTAAGCATTAAAATTAACACACACATACACATACCAAAAGGCTTTGCAGCTGGATTTTATAGTTACCAGTTCCTTGTGTTGCTCGGTCAGTTCCAGTGGCCAGCTGAAAACTGCATATAAGGTAGGGGAGTTGGGTCTTTGTTGAACACGTCTGAAGCTCCAATGTTGATGCAGAATGAACGCAAAGTTCCATGGCAATACACCCTTTTTTAATAGTAATAAGTTTCCATACAAGTCTATGGACCTTGCTGTGTCACACTGGAGCTGTTAATTACGTGGTATTCAAGGTTGTTCTTAATTGGCATTACTTTGAGTTGTTACCGGGAGGATCCGCAGCTGTTTTTTATTTTGTTCCTTTGGCTTAACTTTTTAATTTGTTTCTGGGGTGTATGCCTTTGCTTTAGGGTTGTTAATTTGCCATCAGGGTGATTTTGATAATAAAGTTGGTGCCTCTTGACTTTTTTACTTCCCTTTTGACCATTCAGCCCAGCTGTCTCGTCTTAGTTAATTAGTATACCAAACATTTTTTACTTACACACCAAACAGTAAATAGGGCAATAATTACAGCCATAAAACTCTTATTCTTTTAAGAATGATTATTAACACAATTAGCAAAGAATAAACTTAAAACAATTTTTTCTTACTAATTTAAGGCGACAGTTTTTGTTTTTACTAATTTAAAGCTAGCAAAATGGAGTAAAAAGCGAAATAAGCAAAATGGAGTACAATTTACTTGAAACAATTTTTTCCCATTAGGCTTTTGGCCTACACTCCTGCCCTGCCTCTTCCCTTGAGACCCTGCTCCCGCCCTACCCCTTGCCTCTGAGACCACGCCCCCTGTTTGCTCCTCTTTCCTTCTCCCTCTGTCGCTCACTGCTTTTCTCCACTCTCCCTCACCCCCTTGCATGGGTTGGGAGGGACTCACCTGCAGAGCCGGGGCTAGGAGCTGCATCCACCTGATGCAGGTAGGAGGTGGCCCTGGCTGAGTAGGGGCTGGTGCAGGTGATGACTTGGCGCCTCCCTTGCCCACACCCTTTGGGTGTCCAGTCAGTAGATCTGAGTGGACACATCAGGTCCCCTTTTTGACTGGACTTTCCAGTCAAAAAACAGACACCTGGCCATCCTATATAAGTAGCAGGCTTCCTGGTGACTGTCTATTAGAATTTGGATTATAGTTATGATGTCACAATAACAGTAATAAAACTCTTCATCATACTGGTAATTGTAGATCTTTGAGTATCTATTTAAGCAAGCTGTGTAGATATAGATGATAAAATCCTGTATCCCCTTGATATAAAGCTCTCATTGACTTGAAAAGGACCAGAATTTCAGAGACTATGGGCAAGAATCTGATTTTACACCACTGGATTAACTGCAGATTTTAACTCTTTATCTCTTTGGAGCAAAGTATATTTGTATTTTCTGAGGATTTATAGTGATCATATAGCTGAAAGGTACTGGAACAAAGCAGAGCCATAAATGGTAGCTTGGCCCAGAGAGTGCAAATAAAACAAAGAAGAAATTTATTTATTTCTATGACATGCGAGAAGTGTTTTGTATTACTCTGAATGTTTATAAAAACATTTTTTCCTGTGTAACCGAGGCATTGTGAGATGAGGCGTTTTTGTGTAATGAGTTCTTACGGGCTGTTGTACCTGACAGAAAAGATTAAGCTGAATGCCTTTGTCTTTTCTATGTCTGTACATGATCAAAAAATTAAGCTGAGGGTTCTCGTGTGTGTTAACTGTAGAAAACTGATAGGAAAAAGCTACATCTAAAATATGTAGCTGTCTCCCTTGCTTTAGTTGAGTGGAACCCAATGAGATAAATACGTAAGATAAAATCAAAGATCTAATTTAAAAATATTTTGCTAAAATTCGCCTTATTTAGAGGGTAAGAATGAGAACAGGATGAGAGCTCTCATTTACTATAGTGAGTCATAACAAAAAGTTTCAGGCCTGGCTGAAAAGGAATAGAGCAATCCCTTTTCCAACCTCCACTTAAAAAAAAGACACCTATCAAGTAGTGCTAATGTAATGTCTGTATCCTGAACCTAGGACCTCTGGAGCTTAGTGCATGAGCCTTTACCGCATGAGCTAAAAGCCAACTGCCTGTTAGCTAAGGTTATAGAGCAGACTCATTTTATCTCTCTCTCTAAGGCAGTGGTTCTTAACCTTTACTGCAGCTTGCACCTCTTTGGTTCTCAAAATATGTTCTCGCACCCCTTATCAAAAATCGTTGAAGTAGGTCAGTTCTTTAAACCTAGATATATTTTTTGTTTGTATATTACAGTAATCATTAAAAAATGTATAATGTTAATAAATACATAGGTTTGATGAAACAAAGTAGTTGTACTTACATGCCTGTGCTTAATTTGTGTTTTCGATGATTTACCTTCTAAAAAAATCTGGCATGTCTCGCACCCCCAGAAAGGGCATCTCGCACCGCAGGTTAAGAACCATTGCTATAAGGGGTCTCAGTGCCACTAGATGGGACAGAACACCACATCTAGAAGGAGTGTGGGTTACATTAAGTATAGAAAAAGTGTTTCCGTTATTGTTACTAGATAGTACTTTGTGTGAGTCAGCTGTCTTCATTTTTCTGTGAATAGTCCCCCACCCTTCTACACCCAAACTGCTCTTTCTGTTCTAATGAAAACATGTTTTTCTCTAGTGATTGAGGATCCGAGCCTGCAGTATGCTGAGTGCCCTCAGCTCCCACTGACTTCAGTGGGAATTATGGGGATGCTTAGCACCTCCCTAAAGATGCTCAGCATCTTGTAAGATTGGGTCCTGAATACAAGACCTTTCTTTTTAAAATAAGTTTACATTCAGTGCATGCAATCCATGGAAAAAACAACGTTGCATTGGCAGTTCAGCTACTGTTATGTATGAGTGCTCTCTCATGCCAATGATGACACTTGAAGCCTTACCCTGCTTTTTTCTGGGAGAAGGAGAGGTGAACCACCAGCTAACCCAAGTCTGAAGTCTACAGCCAAGAGAAGAGAGACTGACCACTCTGCTATGCATTAATGTACGAGCTCAAACCATCTGTAACACCAACCTGGTTCTAGAAAAAGGACAATCAGGTGAGTCAAAAGACTCAAAATGAGAATTCTGATCTTTCACAAGAGGGATGTCCTTACCCCATCCTCTACTAGTGTGTATCTGTCACTAACAGTAATGTCAAAGTAGACATTAAAACCCTCAAGTGTTATCAAATTAAGTAAGACCATATGGAGTTAAAAAGTGTGTTTTATTCTGAAGCTAATTGCATGATTTGATCCATGCCTCTGTCAAAACCTGTAACAGATGCTATATGGGAAAGCAAGATTAGTAAAACTTTGGTGCTTTTTCCTTAATTCTTTTTATAGACACAAAGTAGGAAGATACCAAGTGTCTCTAGTTTTACTCTCCTTAAGACAGGAAATATGTCATCTCTGTTCCAAAACATCATTGAGCCTATATCAATATTCAACAACAAGAAAAAATAGCAATAACCATGTACGTTTCATGTCAGGCAGGATAGGTATCTACACACCATTATCTGGGACTTGTCATCAGTTAATACACAAAGTGTATAGTCCTGTATATAAAACTCTAATTGAACTCAGTGGCACTTTTGCCTACATAAGATGGTAGGATTGCATCCATAGCTGATGTGCTGACTTACTGTAGTTATGCTGATTAAGCAACCATTTGAAAACTCTTCAGGTACATTCTATTTGGTCACATACTGTTATGACAATCAAGATGGGTTCAGATGTCAATGGTATCATTGATATGAGTTGGCCAATGGCTACCTTGCTAAGGCAAGAATCCAGTGAACGACATAACATAGTGGTGCACCATGCCTACCAGTTAGTACGCTGATACTTTGAGGATATCCCAGGATCAGAGGAATTTACCATCTAGCTCTTTACATTTTATTTACATTTTTTTCTAGTTGTAGTATGGCATCTTTTTAGCAGTGATAAGTCTGGAAAGTCAGCTGACTTCTCAAGGAGCTTTTTCTTCTGCCAAATAAAAAAAGGAATAAAAGCTTCACCTCTCTTCAAAATTGAGATATTAATGACTGACTATTATTAACAGTCACATTAAGCTACATGCTCATCTAGGCTGGCTTGCAAGAAGGTAGCATAACTTAAGTGACAAAGAATTTGTCTTGTTAAAACTGCTATACAAACTTGATGTAGCATATATAATTTGCTAAAACCAGGTTTTTCGATTGGTGACTCACTCATATGATTGGGTGTGGTGATCACTTTATATAACTATCATCTCAACCAGTCAGACACCTGTTCAAAACCTTGTTTTTAGTTTGCATATGTATAAAACTGCAGCCAGTCATACTATATAGAACTCAAAATAAAATTGTTCCTTTTCCAGCCACCAAGTGGCAGTCCTCATCAAATGAGGTCAGTATCTTCTGTATTATGTGAATTATATTAGCTACATCGAACATATAGATTGTGCCCAATTTCAGTGAGTTGTGGGAGCTCAGGATTTCTCAGGATCAGACTTGTAGATATCATAAGCTAATTGGAGCAGAAACTGTGCTTTCTTTATTTTTGTACATTCCCTGGCACACACAGAGAATGCTCAGTGAATAAATATCTTCATCTTTAAACTGAGGCAGTCATTGACAGTAGTGTAAGAGCTGCCTGCTTCAAAAATATATTTAAGATATTGAGAAATTCCAGCATTGGAATTCTGTTGGGGCTCCACATAGTCCAAAGGCTTGAGAACTGCATGTGATGTATTGAAAACTACAGTAAAATTGTAAGCTATCAAAATTTTAAATCCTCAAGGATTTTCCTGCCCATGCTTGCAGGCTAGGTGGTTATGCGGGATCATTTTGGTGTGCAGAGGCTAGATAACCATTTAGTCTGGGTTTAATGTGCTAACAGCCCTGCCGGATCTTGCCCCTGTCAACGTTAATAGCAAATCTCTGATTAACTTCAATCAGTCAGATCTACACTGCCATGTGAGAATCCAGATTATATTCACAGTTTCAGTATTTTAGTAATACTTAATGTATAATATGTTTAACATATTATATACAAGATAATGGGCCTGAATTTTAACAAACAAATATCGATCACAGATGACCAAATCATAACGTAACACATAGACAAAGTCTACCAACTGACTAGCAGAGAGCACAAGGTAATGACTTCACTGCTACATAAAAGAACCAAAATAAGTATTACAGCCTAAATCAGATGCTATCTAACCCCAAATACTGTATTCCTCTTTATAAAACTCTATCATTATCTACCATTTATTTAGCTTTTTGGGTCTTTCACTCGTAAGAAAATTAACAATTTGTCACCCAAACACAGTGATTCTAATGAAGTTTCTCCAAATTTATCTTTAAAGCCATGAAAAGTTGCAGATTTCCTTGTACCAGCATTCACAGCATAATGCTTCAGCCTTACTCCTCCCACAGCTGCATGTGCTCATGAATCAGAATTACTGATTCCTCCCATGGGCTTCTGCAGAGGGCCTTGCAGATGTGGAATTTTTTCTTAAGGAGTGTCTTTGTACTGTAGAGAGAAAATGGTCCAATTAAGCTGGTTCCTATTCTGCTAGAATCGCTAGACCAGAGTGATTTTTCTTTTAACCTCTTTGCATTATGAGTAATAAAACCAATTGTCTAACAATATCAAAATCACTTCCTCTACCTTTAATTTGTGAAACTTGTATAAAATGGGATCCTTCCATCTAGCAATAAGTTCTTGCATCCAGCAATCAGACATTATACTCAGAGCAAATGCATGTATTTGATTAGGACAATTGAAATTTAGGAGTGCTCCAGAATAATCCCATTGAGGTCTTGAGAAAGATGGAGCTCCTCCAGTTTCTCAACAGCCCCTCCTGTTGATTGATGAATGGTACTGACAGGTGCTTCTCAACCTAAAGTGGCTCAGGAGGGACATTTGGTGTTCCTCTGCCTAAAGACTGATAGCTATAGGACAGGGTGCCAAAAGCGGAAAAGGCATAAATATGGCTGCCGATCCACATAAATTCTACAGCAGAAAATTAAAGCTCTCTTTCGTCACTTAAGAGGCCAACATTGTAGATATCAGAAGAACAGAATTAATTGAGTACAAACCACATTAGTTGTGTATGAAATAAAGACCCGTAGCCAAGATATATGCACGTCTATCATATGAATAATATCTTAGATATTTAATCACCTTTCACTTTGAAGGATCCCAAAGAACTTTACAAACTAAATATACAAGGATCACTTCATCCAGTGCTGAAGCATAGTAAACTCTGGGATGGAGCTGTTCAGCTGTCTTCTTGTCTAGTATTAAAGAGTTCACAGCAGGAAGTAAAAAAGAATGCCAAATCCATTGGTAACTTCAGAAAAGAGCCCCAAGTCTTAATTTTTTCCCAAATGTACAAACAGCTTCAAATGATCAATTATAAAACAAAGGGGGGACTTTTGAAATAATATCCAAAACAATCCCATATTTTAAGTGTTTAATTCTTCCTTACCATTTTAAACATATACATTTTTACCTCTAGGGAGGAAACCTGCAAACATACTCTTTGGGGATTTTTTCCCCCCTGCTTTAAAAAAACCTTCAGAATATGTGAATTCCTAATATTCCTAATAATGTTGGTGACATTATCTACTGTTTTTTACAGGCCCCAAGTATAAAAATTATGTTCCTTGGGGAGCATTTCAGAATATTCTTGACACGTAAAGGGGGGAACCGGGCATACTGACACTATTGTTTCATTAGTGGTGTAACTGGTGTGGGTTTGAATGATCCAGATAACTTCCTTCCCTCTCTCTCAGGCAGATGCTGAGATTAAAATGTGTTCATATATGTTTATATGCTCTCATTTCCAAGGACAGCATGGCTGTTTAGTCTTCCACATCTGGCTGCCCTCTCCCACACTTTTCCTGTGGGAAGCTCTCTTCTCATGTCCCTAACCAAAGGAAAGGGGAAGAATAGCTGTGTGTGGGACTTTGCTACAACCCTGAGGTCAATGGAATCTTCCTGGGAAATCTTGGTTAAAATGCAGCTCTAATAATGTAAAGTGATGCTGTAAAAATGCCAGTTGGGGCTCTGTAACAGTACCTAACAGCATCACAGAAAGCACCAGGAGGAAACCGGAGGTTTTGGCAGCTGAGTAGAAGACAACCGAGGCTTTTGGTAGCTGATAGGTATAGGAGACCATATAGAATTGCAGAGTAAGCATATTAGCTTCATGCTTCTGCTCACATGTTTGGCAGCAAATTATTTAACAGTGCTTGCATTTAAATTGCTCTCTCTAAATTTCAAAATAAAGTGCCAGTTAAGATGAATGGGACAGTTCATGTCTCTAAGAGCAGTTGTTTCAGGCTGTCTGCAAACCCCGTAAGATGGCCATTGCATCTCTTTATTAGGGTCATGTTTTCTAGGCTCTCTTTACAATCATAAGAGGAAAAAACACCGTTGTGAATTAAAAGCACATTTTTGGAGCACATTTTTGTGTCAGGAAGAGAACTGAGGCCACAGAATCATGGAATGAATTGGCTCTGGTAATAACATACAAGAAGAAAATAACCCAGCTTGCCTTCTAGAGCCTGTCTTGAGTTTGCAGGGCTGGAGGGGGGTGTGGGGTGGGGGGGAGGAAGAGAATCTCTCATTGGTAAACCGAGGGCATTGGTCCTGGATATCATTTAGAGATAATCGCCATGGTACCCCATAATGCCACTTTTGCACTATCGCTTTTCAAAATGGAACTGCAATTTAAGTCCCACGGTCTCCCATCCCCCACCCTGCTGCTGCTAGGCATTATTGTTCTCTCTATTTATGATCCTAGCCTTGCAATCAGATCTTCACGGTCAGATCCAATGTCAGTGCAGAACCCTGTTTTCTTCAGTGGAACTCTGCCTATTCTCCTGCACAGATCAGATTGCAGAACTGAACCCTATTTCATGTTTTAGGGAGACTTTTTTTTAAAAAAAAATCACAATCTACCTGACTTTAGAGATTGCCCTATGTCCCATCCTCTCATGCAGATTAGGGCATCACTTTGATGAGCAGTTCATGTGTGAAGGATAAAATAGAGACTAGGGCTCTCAAGCGATAAAAAAAAAAAAATCAATTAATTGCACTGTTAAACAACAATAGAATACCCTTTATTTTAAATATTTTTGGATGTTTACTACATTTCCAAATATTAATTTCAGTTACAATGCAGAATACAAAGTGTACAGCGCTCACTTTATATTTATTTTTATTATAAATATGTACACTGTAAAAATAGTATTTTTCAATTCACTTAATATAAGTACTGTAGTGTAATCTCTTTATTATGACAGTTGAACTTACAAATGTAGAACTATGCACAAAAAAAAACTGCATTCAAAAATAAAACAAAGTCCACTCAGTCCTACTTCTTCTTCAGCCAATCACTCAGACAAACAAGTTTGTCTACATGTGCAGGAGATAATGCTGCCCGCTTCTTGTTTACAATATCATCTGAAAGTGAGAACAGGTGTTTCCATGGCACCGTTGTAGCCGGCCTTGCAAGATATCTGTGTGCCAAATGCGCTAAAGATTCATATGTCCCTTCATGCTTCAGCCACCATTCCAGAGGACTTCTTCCATGCTGATGACTAGTTCTGCTGATAATGATCCAAAGCAGTGTGGACCGATGTATGTTCATTTCATCATCTGAGTCAGATGCCACCAACAGAAGGTTGATTTTCTTCTTTGGTGGTTCAGGTTCTGTAATTTCCACATCAGAGTGTTGCTCTCTTACGACTTCTGAAAGCATGCTCCAAACCTCATCCCTCTAGATTTTGGAAGGCACTTCAGATTCTTCAACCTTGGGTCGAGTGCTGTAGCTATCTTTAGAAATCTCACATTGGAACCTTCTTTGAATTTTATCAAATCTGCAATGAAAGTGTTCTTAAAATGAACAACGTGTGCTGGGTCATCAGCCGAGACTACTATAACATGAAATATATGGCAGAATGCGGGTAAAACATAGAAGAGGAGACATACAATTCTCCCCAAGCAGTTCAGTCACAAATTTAATTAATGTTTTTTTTTTTTTAAACGAGCATCATCATGGAAGCATGTCCTCCGGAATGGTGGCAAAAGCATGAAGGGGCATACGAATGTTTAGCATATCTGGCATGTAAATACCTGGCAACACCAGCTACAAAACTGCCATGCAAACGCCTGTTCTTATTTTCAGGAGACACTGTAAATAAGAAGCAGGCAGCATTATCTCTAATAAATGTAAACAAACCTGTTTGTCTTAACAATTGGCTGAGCAAGAAATAGGACTGAGTGGACTTGTAGGCACTAAAGTTTTACATTGTTTTGTTTTTGAGTGCAGTTATGTAACAAAAAAATCTACATTTGTAAGTTGCACTTTCACGATAACGAGATTGCACTTCAGTACTTGTATGAAATTAATTGAAAAATACTATTTTTTATTTTCAGTACAAATATTTGTAATAAAAATATCAAGTGAGCACTGTACACTTTGTATTCTGTGTTGTAATAGAAGTCAATACATTTGAAAATGTAGAAAAACATCCAAAAATATTTAATACATTTCAATTGGTATTCTATTGTTTAGCAGTGCGATTAAAACTGCAATTGATTAATTGCAGTTAACTCAAGCAGTTAACTAAAAAAATTAAGAGCTCCAATAGAGACTATAGCCAGACAACACTTATGATCACAGAGAGCACCTCTTCCTTGCTTCAGTGTGAAGAAACTCCCCTAGCATGGTCCTGATTCAGCAAAAGTACTTAAGGGCACACCTAACTTTAAGCACGTGAGTAGTCAGTGAGACAACTCACATGATTAATTTTAACCATAGTTTTAAGTACTTTGTTAGATTGAAGCCTCAATAGAGAAAATGTAGAGCTTGTGAGCTGTTCTAGCTGCCAAGAAAAGAGGCTGTACAGCAGTGGTTAATATGTAAACAGTCTGCTGATAATAAACCGTATATTTTCCACACAGATGTGCCAAGAAAATTGTACACGCATATTTGCGCTACTTTTTATAACGTTGACACCACTTCAGTTGCCCAACATCTGAGGCTTGTCATAAGTTGCTCCTGGTATTTGGCACTAGCCTCAGTGTTCTGGGGAAGTTTGAAAGCGATTGCGGCTTGCCCTACCACTCCCCCTCGCACACCCCTTCGCACACCCCCTTGGTGCCTCTAATCAGAAGCCTACCATATGTAGCTAAATCACATAGTGTCAAAAGTTTACCCTTGGGGAAAATGTATTAGTGGTTTACACTGTAAATCCATCCCATAACAAAACAACATACTGTCAACCTGAAAAACTCTCCGCAAGCTTTCAAATCCTCACAAAAAGCACTTTTCCATTGCCCAAAGATTATGCAGCTCTTAATATGTGGAATTACTGATTGTGAGGTTAAATGGTCTCCTTTGCTCTGTGTGACCGCAGAGAGCATGCTTTAGACTTAACGCTAATTTGTTAAATTTTTCACTGATCTTGGAACAAATCCCTTTCACAAACTCTCAAAGCTCCCTCACCTTTTCTCTAGAAACCTAAAGATAGTTTAAGGTCAAGTGAATTTATTCAAAAAGCTTTGTCTTCTTTCTGTGCAACCCCCAATCTGGAACCAGTTAATTAAAGTCATTTTTAAAAAAAAATTACTTAAAGAGTGGCTTTACTAAAAGCTATGGTAATAAACCATGACATCAGAGCAAAGAGTTTAAAAAAAAAAATCTAATCCTGAATTTTTCATAAGTATCATTTTACCAAAAAAGAAAAGAAAAGCTAAATGACAAACAATTATTAAAAGTTTCTTAATTTATTTCTAAAGTGGTTTTTAATCTGTTTGAAATTATATGGAGATCAAGTTTACTTAAGTCACCACTCACTGGATGTGGTGAATTCCCTTTGATGTGAATGGGAGTTCTATGTGCAGAAATACTGCAGAATTAGGGCCCAAGTTTGGAAACCCTACAGGTATTTACTTTCTTTTTTATAAATGATGCACAGATCAAGCAAGCAGAAATTACAGAACTATAGAAATAGATATATATGGCTTTGGCTGTTTTTCCTCAAACTAATAAACCATAGACTGAATCCTGCTCTCCCTAACTGAATAGTCCCGTTGATTTCAATAGAACTACCTGTGTATGTGTTTTAGGTTTTTTTAATTAAAGTTTCCCAGAAAGTGAGTCCTCTTTTTAGGTCTACTTAGAAAGGGAGGGGGGAGAAATTAAATGAGATATTGAAGGATGTACTGCTGCAATCTCATATTCTCATACTTTATGGTTACTACTATGCATAGTCTAATTGAGATAAATGGGACTAATCGCACAGGGTTGCCAACTGTCTAATCGCACAAAGCCAAACACCATTGCCCTGCCCCACCCCTCCCTGAGGTCACATCCCTGACTGCCTCTTCTCGGAGGCCCCATCCCCCACTCACTCCATCCCCCCTCCCTCCATCACTTGTTCTCCCCCACCCTCACTCACTTTCACTGGGCTGCGGCAGGGGGTTGGGGTGTGGGCTCTGGGCTGGGGCCCAGGGGTTTCTGGAGTGTGGGAGAGGGCTCTGGGCTGAGCCTGGGGCAGGGGTGCTGGAGAGGGGTTGGGGTGTGGGCTCTGGGAGGGAGTTTGGATGCTGGAGGGGGCTCAGCGCTGGGGTGTCAGAGGGGGGGAGGCTCCGGCCGGGCAGTGCTTACCTCGGGTGGCTCCCAGAAACGGTGGCATATCCCTGTGGCTCCTGGCTCAGGGGTGGTCAGACAGCTCTGCACACCACCCCTGCAGCCCCCGCTGGCAGTGGTTCCCAGCCCATGGGGGCTGCAGGGGTAGTGCTCGGGGTGGGGGCAGCGTGCAGAGACCCCCTGGGCACCCGTGCACCTAGGACCTGGACATACTGGCTGCTTCCAGGAGCTGTGCAAAGCCAGGGCACGTAGGGAGCCTGCATTAGCCCCACTGTGCTGCTGACCAGACTTTTAGCCTATTAAAATCTCCTGGATTGCTTTCAATACCAACCGGGAGATTAAGGCCTATAACAGGATCCATGACCTGCCCCTCTTCCCTCCCCAGTAAGGCTCAGAGAGGCTGCAGGGTTGTGCAACATCCATGCCTTTATTAACTTAACTTCACCCCCCCCCACCAGTATCCATCTATGTACAAGTTTTACAGGATTAATCTCCTCCTTTCCAGGCAGAGCCAGCCTTCAGCTAGGAGATCTCCAGTTCCTGACTGATTGCTCCCTAGCTGCCCCCTCCCTTTTGGCTCACTCCCAGCCTTTATACCCTTGGCTTGTCAGGCCACCAGGTGTTGCCAATCTTCAGGCCAGCATCAGGCCTTTTCCATCAGACTCAATCTGTTTCCCCTGATTGGAGCTGACCAGGCAGGGGCTAATTAGGTGCTTTTGCACCAGCACCCTGTTACAAAGCCAATTCTGGGAGACTCCCGGCCAATCTGGGAAGGCTGGCAACCCTAAAATGAGCATAGATATTGGACTGTTTGCAGGATTGGGTATTCTGTTTGAAACTTAACTACTGCATGTATTCAGTGGTCATGTAATATATTATATGCAAGAGAAGCACATCAAAGTTTGTTGTAGCAAAAAAATGTATAGTTCAACGTGATCCTGCATTTTCCTTAGAAAACGTTCTTACATGCAACATTACTTAAAAGTTTGGAATATTATACAATTCCACTGTAAAGGGTGGAGGAAGAAGGTTCTGGGACTTTTTAACACCATTGAAAATACATTTTATTAGGTGTCTAAATTTAGATTAAGCAGCTTAACTTCAGGGATCCAGGTTTCAAAAATTTGGCCACAAAATATAAAAATATCTCTGCAGCTTTTTTTCCCCAAGTGTAAAAGGCTCACTTATCACATAAAGCAAGCCATTAATAACTAAGTGATACTCTACATAGATACAATTTAATAAGCCCATAGAGAATTGTACTGGGATCGTCTCTAAAGGGAAATGGCAGGAGGGAAAAGCAATTCATTAAACTATTGACAGAAAGAAACATATCTTACAAATTGAGGGCCCAGTCCTATGTTCCTCATGCACCATTTCAGTAGGAGTTTTGTGGGTGGGAGGAAAGGGTGAATGGCTATAGATTTCTTTATTTGTGATTAAAAAAAAAAATCTTTTACTGGCCCAATAAATGAAGGGGATGGAAAAGGACCTGTGTATTCCCACAATAATAAACATGAAGTTCAACAATAATGATAATGTTCAGGGAAACTTGCAAAAAGAGTAGAAGTTTGTATTACAGTTGCTGTGATGCCTGTAATTCGTCCTGTTGTGCCACAGAGTTACCATCCGCATCTGATATTATATATGTATTGTAATATCTGAGCACAGTGAGATTAGGTAAAGGGTCACTGTCAGATCTGATTGGTATAAAATTACTGCTTCAATAGTACTTCAAAGGGTTTTCCGGTGATGCACACCATTTATTCTGATGCATTATAATACTCAGTTAAAACCCTTATTGTCATTCTGGAGATCGTGTTTTGGCTGGATAGGCTTCCTCATAGTACTGTAATCCCTTCAAATAAGTGATGTGCAATATGGAAAAACTCTTTGATGTACTGTTGAAGTTAACAGTATAGATCTTTTTTTCCCCTCAGCATGCCCATGACATTCCATGCTGGACCTGAAAAGTCTGAAAAAATCTGTTGAGAATAAGAGTAATAGAGGTCAACTCATATGGAGAAAAAAACTTGACAGTCAGTGGCTCTAGGACTTTTGTTCACTCCTTCCAGCCCTGCAGTCACAGACGCAGTGTTGCGTCACTAAACATTTTGCTGCTCCTAGTGTTTTTCTGTCCTACTTGTTTGGTAGAGTTGACTTTGCGTACAATTACATAAATGGCCTGATTGTGCAATGTAAACACTGGCTCACTTGGGGTGGGGGTGGGGGTGTAGAGCTGTACTGCCCTATAGGGAGGTGTGGGAGGGATTGTGTCCCAAAGTTCCCTGGCATGCGGAGGAAGTGTGCATGTTGCAGAATCCCTAGTGATATAGCATACTCCCATCTCTGTGCCCAGCCACTTTTACCAGTGCAGTAGGGAGGAGAGAATCCATTATGCTGCCTCTTTCTTGCCCCCAGGGGGTATCTTGAGCCCCCAGAAACATTAGAAGGGAGCTATCCAATGAGTTCAGAGGCTGTGACAGATTGGGACCTTGCATGGTATAAAGGAGGGAGGATCCCTCTGCACCCACCCAAGCAAGAGATAGGCACAGTCTGGCCCTAAATTCACGATAATAAGGGCCATCAACTGCTTGCGGTGCATGGACATCTTTGGGTAGGCTGAAGTTTACTTCACTGCTCTTTTCCAGTGCCTAAGAAACCCAACTCTCATTGAAAAGTACTGGAGACCCTGAATTCAGCCTCTGAGGATTTTCAGCAAGGATTGCACAGGGTCAACCTCCTCAAATTCAAGTCCAAATGAACAACAGGAATGAACTTAATTCTTAAGTACCAACTTTATAAAATCTTTTGATAAAGAAACATAAATAATAATTTTTACAACATAACATAGCTACTTACATTATCTACAGTTATGGATAAACATAAAGAAAGAAAAACAAGTTGCATCTAAACAGGTCAGTCCCCACGCCCAAAAGAAGCACAGCGAGAAGAAACTCAAGAGTTCACAAAAGCTTAGGCTGAGTTCACCTGAATCTCAGTTAGTCTTTGATCATCAAATTTATACAGTCTGCTGTGTCAAAAGCAAGGTCTTCCCTCCACTTGCTTGTAGAAATCTCCAGCTGGAATCCATGCAGACTCTTCCTCCTCCTCTGCTGAAATCACTGTTAGCTCGTCAGCTAACCAATTAACCAACCACTCCAGTTAAGTATATAAATTAAAAAAAAAACAACCTGTGACAAGAAAATACAAATCTGAGTAGCAAAATATAAATAACTCTTTCCCCATTATCACCAACTTTTCTATTATTTAAATGTGAATCATACTGGTTGAGACAATTTCACTAAAAGAGTTTGGCTAAAATCAAACAACATTCAAAGTATAGAATTAAAATAAAAAATTAGTTTTTTCTCCCAGTTTCCCCTTTCTATAATTAACACTGCCAGGGCTTCCCTGTTGGAGGGTTAACAACATCACTAACCTGCTGCGAAATGCTTTAGAGTAGGGACAACAGCCTGCTTTCTGTTCCTTGGGCACAGCTTCTCCCAACCCCCACAGTGCACATGACCTTGTGCAAAGCAGTTGCCCTGACTACTCGTCCTTGTGGAGTCTGAGTCCAGCAACAGGGAACCTGTTGAGCACACCGAAAACCACCACATCCAATTCCACAAAGTTCTGAGTGTAGAAAACTAATTGTGCATCTGCCTAGCAACAATGACCCAGACCAACTCATTCCTACCCACCCCTCAATAGATCTCTTAAAGAGATCTCCCTATTAGGCACATGGGTTACACATATACATCAAAAGAAAAGGAGTACTTGTGGCACCTTAGAGACTAACCAATTTATTTGAGCAAGTACTCCTTTTCTTTTTGCGAATACAGACTAACACGGCTGCTACTCTGAAACATATACGTCAGTCACCTTATTCACAACCAAGACAGTTAATTAAAAAGAAACTCAGTTGGGTCCAGAGGCGGATTAAGGTTTTGTGGAGCCCTGGGCCAGAGCAAGTGGGGGGGCCCCACCCCACATCTTCCGCCCCTTCCATCTGCGGCTAGGGTTACCAACTTTCTACTCGCATAAAACCGAACACCCCCGCCCCACTCCTCCTCTGAGGCTCCCTCCCCCACTCAATCCCCCCTCCCTCTGTTGCTTGCTCTCCGCACCCTCACTCACTCGCTCATTTTCACCAGGCTGGGGCAGGGAGTAGATGTGTGGGAGGGGGTGAGGGCTCTGGCTGGGGGTGTAGGCTCTCAGGTGGGGACAGGGATATAGGAGGGTGCTCTGGGCTGGGACCAAGGGGGTTGGAGGGCAGGAGAGGGCTCAGGGCTGGGGCAGGGGAATGGGGCATGGTAAAGGGTCAGGGATGCAGGCTCCAGGCAGTACTTACGTTAAGCAGCTCCCGAAAGCAGCAGCATGTCCCCCTCCAGCTCCTATGCGGAGGTGTGGCCACATGGCTCTGCACGCTGCCCCGTCCGCAGGTGCTACCCCTGCAGCTGCCCCTGGCTGTGGTTCCTGGCCAGTGGGAGCTGCAGAGCCAGTGCTTGAGGCAGGGACAGTGTGCGGAGCCCCCTGGCTGCCCCAATGCATAGGAGCCGGACAGGGGACATGCCGCTGCTTCAGGGTGCCGCATGGTGCACAGAACCATGGCAGGCAGGGAGCCTGCCTTAGCCCTGCTGCACCGCTGACTGGACTTCTAATGGCCCGGTCAGCAGTGCTAACCAGAGCCACCAGGGTCCCTTTTTGACCGGGCGTTCCAGCTGAAAACCAGAGAGCTGGCAACCCTATCCCATGGCCCCACCCCATTCTGCCTGCAGCCCTGCCCTTGTTCCACCCATGTACCACTCATTCTGACCCCC
This sequence comes from Chelonia mydas, assembly GCF_015237465.2. Classification (NCBI taxonomy): domain Eukaryota; kingdom Metazoa; phylum Chordata; order Testudines; family Cheloniidae; genus Chelonia; species Chelonia mydas. Next base: position 85,007,328 of record NC_057852.1, on the reverse strand, counting down.
CCCACTGCAGCCCTCCCATTTGCTCCTTTCTGCCCTCCCCCACTGTTGCCCCAAGGCCAGAGAAGCTCTCTCCCCCTGTCAGGGCTGCAGCGGGGAGTGAGAGTTCCCCCTACCCTGAGGCTGCAGTAGGGAGCCAGAGCTCCTCCAGTCCCGGGGCTGCAGCCGGCATCCAGGTGTTGGGGCTTCCCCTGTCGCTTCTGCCACGGAGTGGAGTTGGGGTGCTGGGGCTTCCCTCATCCTGCCCCTCCCACCTGGCACTGATGCCAGGAAGTGGAGTGGGGTCACTGTGCAGGGGCTTGCCCTGCCCGCCTGGCGTTGCTGCTGGGGAGTGGAGCGAAGTCAGGGGGCTTCCCCTGTCCCGCCCGGCACTGCTGCCGGGGATTGGGGTTGAGGCATGGGGGTTTGCCCCACCCAGCCATTCTGGCGCTGCTGCCGGGGAATGGGGTCAGGATTCAGGGGCTTGCCCTGCCCCACCCACCTAGTGCTTCTCCTGGGGAGCAGGGTTGGGGTGTGGAGATTTCCCCCGCCCCACCCCAGTGCTTGTCTGTTGGGGGTGGGGTGCACATTTTTCCAGGGCCCCACAATAGGCCGGGGCCCCTGGGCATGGGCCCCATGTGCCCATTGGTTAATCTGCCACTGATTGGGTCCTGATCAACAGTTATTTATTCCAAACATTATCTAATTCGATTCTGGAGGGAATTGCTCTTTTTATAGTTAGATCTGGATTTAAATTTAAAACATCTTTCTAGACCAATAGCTTCTGTAGGCTGTGTCTAGAATGTGGCAAAACAAGTTTAAAAAAAATTGAAAACTAATGAGAATTAGTGATAAACTAGAAGAGAAGATCTGAATTGTTAGAGCCTTTATCAACCTTGGTTGCAGTAACTTTTACCTGATGTTTAACTCGCTAATGAAATGTTAGTCTATTTAGCACCTTGTACACGAGTCTAAGGGAAATTTCTATGCCCTGAATATTGTTTCCAGTAGTTAAAATAAATTGACAAGACAAAGTGGAATTGACTGAAGTCAGTTCCGTAGTATTCTGCACTATACCCTGAAAATCTTATCCTACTGCTAAACTCTCTCCTTTTAAAAGAAAATTTCTCAATTAAGTCATTTGTCCATGTTAGTGATGGATATTTTATAGGAAATGCATTGACCTAACCAACCAGATAGTTTTTGCTGCTTTAAAAAGGCCATTAGGAAAGGAAATTGTAGTGATGGAAGAGGCTCTAGTTCAATGATTCTTAAACAGGGGTACACATACCCCCAGGGTACATAGAGGTCTTCCAGGGAGTACATCAACTCATCTAGATATTTCCCTAGTTTAACAGGCCACATAAAAAGCATTAGTGAAGTCAGTACAAACTAAAATTTCATACAGACAATGACTTGTTTATACTGCTCTATGTATACTATACACTGAAATATAAGTAGAATATTTTTATTCCAATTGATTTATTTTATAATTATATGGTAAAAATGAGAAAGTAAGCAATTTTTTAGTAATAGTGTGCTATGACACTTTTGTATGTTTGATTTTGTAAGCAAGTAGTTTTTAAGTGAGGTGGAACTTGGGGTACACAAGACAAAACAGATTCCTGAAAGGGGTACAGTCGTCTGCAAAGGTTGAGAGCTACTGCTCTAGTATCCCCTACAACTTGCCTTTTTTTAATTGGCTTTCTCTCCATTTACTTGTCTAACTCCTTTTAACAACAGTAGCTATAATCTGAGTAAACAAAAATATTCTAGGCACAAAAGACCAAGACATGACCCCTACCCCAACCAGATTACAACCTAAACTTAGTATGATACAACAAGCAAGAGTCATAAGACAAAAAAGCAGGGAATGAGTTAAGAAGGGCAGAGTGGCACTTATAAGATGAGGTGGGTGCGGTAATATCTTTCATTGGACCAACTTCTGTTGGTGAGAGAGACAAGCTTTTGAATTTACACAGAACTCTAAACCTGAAGATCAAAACAGCTACAACGACATTGCATACTAATAAGATGACAGTTGCTCATATACATCTCAGTGGTTCTGTTAACATAGGGCTTGTCTACACAAACATTTAGTTCATGACAAGCTTTGATATGAATCTCCCCTGCACTAGCCTACCATGCTCTGACTATCCCCATGAACCTGCTAATGGCCATAAACTAACTGTTTGTGCAGACAAGCTGTTAATTTTCTTTCCCTTTCCTTTCCTCTCTCCTCATAGGCAAGATGGCCATTGCTTCTATTGCTCCTTTAATTACTATAGTTTGTAAACTATTCCATGTAAAATGCGACATATGCTGCTATGCAACCATTATGACTTCTTTCAACTACTCCGTCTTTAAATTCTGAGGAAATACAAACATAAATTCAGCTACCCTCTTTATGCTGACAACTCACAGATCTACCTCCCTACTTCAGACCTGTCTCCTTCAATCCAAACTAAAATCTCAAGCCTGTCCCTCTGACATCTCCTTGTTGATGTCTAGTCATCAGCTCAAGTTCAACATGGTTAAAAGAGTGGTAGCTGTGTTAGTCTGTATCAGCAAAAAAAAACAAGGAGTACTTGTGGCACCTTAGGGTACGTCTACACTACCCGCTGGATCGGCAGGTAGTGACTGATCCCCAATTGCTCTGCCGTCAACTCCTGTACTCCACTGCGGTGAGAGGCGGAAGCGGAGTCGACAGGGGAGCGGCAGCAGTCGACCCCGTGCCGTGAGGACGCGAGGTAAGTCGACCTAAGATACATCAACTTCAGCTACACTATTCTTGTAGCTGAAGTTGCGTATCTTAGGTCGATTCCCCCCCCCCCGACCCTCGCCCCACAGTGTAGACCAGGCCTAAGGCTGTAATGAGACCAATCAACTGTAATGAGACCAATCAATTAAGGTGGGGTATTATCAGCAGGAAGGGAAAAAAATTTTTGTAGAGATAATAAGGATGGCCCATTTCAAACAGTTGACAAGAAGGTGTGAGTAACAACAGTTGGTATGGCAATACCCATTTTTTCATGTTCTCTGTGTATATATATCTTCCTACTGTATTTTCCACTGTATGCATCCGATGAAGTGGATTTTAGCCCACGAAAGCTTATGCCCAAAAAAATTTGTTAGTCTCTAAGGTGCCACAAGTACTCCTGGTTTTTTATGGTTAAAAGAGAACTCTTAATCTCCCCCCTACCACTACCACAAGCCCACCCTTCTACTTCCTTTCTTGATCACTATGGACAATCCCACCATCCTGCCTGTCACACATACCAATGTCATCTCTGATTTGAATCTCTGTCTAGATCATCACATCCACTCTGTCGAAAACTTGCATATTCTTTCTGCATAACATCTCTAAGATACAGCATTTCCTATCCATCCATGAAGCTAAAACGTTCATCCAGGGTCTCATAATCTTGCATTTTGATTATTGCAACATCTTTTTCTCAGTTTTGACAAATGTAATCTTGCTGTGCTGATATCCATTCAGAATGCTACTGCAAAGATCATTTCCCTAGTTGGTCGCTGTGACCATTTCACCTCTCTTTTTGTATCCCTTCACTGAGCCCTCCTTTACGGCATCAAACATAAGTTGCTTGTCTTCGCCTTCAAAGTCCTTTGCAGCCTATCCCTGCACTATCTATCATCTCTTATTTGCTATTGATCTGTTGACTCCCACCTCCAATTGGCCCATGATACCAGCCTCAATCACCCTCTTGTTAAATTTTCAAACAAGCAACTTCATGCTTTCTCTTATGCTGCCCTTCACACTTGGGAGGAGTTCCCTGTAAACATCTACAAAACGAATACATTATCCTCCTTCAAACTCTTCTTTTCTGTGATGCCTACAAAAACCTCAACAATGCTTAGGTGTACCAAGACCACTGTCTATCATGCTGACCAATACTGTCTCATTGTTTCCTTGTACTCCCCTCCTCTAGCCCACCCGCGCCCATATTAATCTGTTGTCTCTGGTTTTATACTTGGATTGTAAGCTCCTGGAGGGAGGGATTGTCTTTGTGTTCTGTATTTGTATATCACCCAGCTCAATGGGTCCCTGTCCCTCACTAAGGCTCCTCGGTTCTATAGTAATACAAATAATAGTAAGTTGTTAAAGGGCTGAACAGGTGGAGAAGCATACACAGTTTAACAGGCAAAACCTATTCATCTACGATGATAAATCTGACAAAATACTACTACATTTCCTAAAGGGCACTAATTTAGCCTTTCAGAGAATGAAAGGTGTCACCATACCTCATGGGTCACAATTGCGAATACCAAATTCAGGACAAACTGCTGAGAAATAGGGCAGACACACCCCAAAACTAGTGGTTATTCTCCCATAAGATATACCAAACCAGCAACGTCTGGTCTCACCACACTGGCTAACAAGAAGTCAGAAAAACAGTCTCCTTAGCCATTCCAGTCCTTGTATCACCACCAAAAACACTAGACTTAATGTTGAGTGGTTATTTAAAACCAATTTCATCAAACAAAAGGGTTCTTCTGATCCCAAAGGACCAGCCACATACCCAGGTCAATATATATCTCAGATCTTATCCAATAATCACACCGTTGCCAATGCGTTAGTATCTAAAATCTAAAGGTTTATTTATAAAAAGAAAGAAAAAAAGGTGAGAGTTAAAATTGGCTAAAGGAATCAAATACATACAGTAATTGCAAAGTTCTTGGTTCAGGCTTGTAGCAGTGATTGAATAAACTGCTGACTTAAGTCAAGTCTTTGCTTCCAAATCATTGGCAGTTCCTCAGTCCTTTGGTTAGAATGCTCCCATTAGTATAAGTCCATAGTCCAGAGGTTTGAGCAGGAAAGAAGCAAAATGGAAATGTTTCCAGAGCCTTTTATAGCTTTTGCCAAGTGAAGGGAAACCCATTGTTCTCACTGTGGAAAATTACAAGGAACAAGATGTGTTTGGAGTCACATGGGCAAGTCACATGTCCATGCATAATTTTGCTTAGTCACAGCAGAAGCCATTACCTATACTCCAGATAGAATATTCATAGGAAAGTCCATTAAGTGTAGATAGGCGTCTCCCATGGTCCATTGTGAGTTAAATGTTCCTTGATGAGCCATTTAACTTGAATAGTCCCTTCAAGATGTGCAGGCTAAATATCTTGTGGGTGTTATCACAGGAGCAGACATATTCGAAATAGAGGTATAGTTCCAATACTCATAATTTCAAATACAAAAATGATACATGCTTACAAATAGCATAATCATATTCAGCAAATCATACCCTTTCCATAGACACCTTACTTGAAATATTTTGCACAATATTTGTTGCAATTATATAACAGTGGTAGCAATAATGGTCTACATATTTTAATCAGATAATGTCACAAGGGGCCAGAATCTTTTTTCCACAAAGACATATTAGGGCTTGTCTACACTACCAAGTTTTGTTGACAAAACTTATGTCGACACCCAAAAGTCGACAAAATAAAAATCGCAAAAGGGTGTTCACACTTGCTCCCTCTGTCGACAGATCATATCCATATTGGAGATACCATCGTCGGCAGGGTGAGCAATGCACCGGAGGTATGTATCCCACAGTGCAGTGATGTGGGAAGGAAGAGCTGATCGCTGCGCATCTTGGGATTCTCTCTAAGTTATCCCACAGCCCCCTCAGTTGCCAAGAGCAGCATCATGAGTAGCTCCGGGAGCTCTCCATGTTGAGGAATGGCAAAGCAGCACAGCAGCCTCTGCTCAGAATTAGGAAGAAAAGAAGTGGATGAACTCATTCTTGGTTTTAAAAAAAATGTAAGAGCATACAGGGCAAAAGAGAATTCCTATTCATCACCAGCCCTTAAAACAGTAATGATGAGACAATAGTGTATTGAATAGTAGAACTACTCTTTGAGTAGTTGGAGAACAGGTCAAGACATAGTGGCTTCCTTCCTCTAATACAGAACTTTGTCCATACTAGTGCAGGATCTTTATCAAAGATGGCAAAGAATGTCACATTTAGTCATCCTATTTCCAAGTGCCTAACTCAAGTTACAATACATTCAAACTAATACCACTTTTACACACTGTAGCTCTAATCCTGCAAGCACTTATGCACTTGAGTAATTTACACAGATAAGCTCATGTGTTTGAAAGATCATGGCCTTAACATATACTGAACTGTTGCAATGCAAGTTTGCACTAGGGAGAAGACTACAGGAGCTTATATGGTAAAATAAAAATGACATGTCTGAACATTGCCTTGAATGAACTCCTGTCCCTTTTTACTTTTTCAGATCTTAGACCATGTTTATGCTATGGAGACTAGAACGGCATAGCTACAGCACTGTAGCTAGACTGGTGTAACCCTGTAGTGTAGATGCAGCCTATAGCAACAGAAGGGTTTTTTTTCCAATCTCTGGAGGAACACCCTCTCCCTGAGTGGTGGTAGCTAAGTTGACAGAAGCATTTTTGCATTGACTTACTTGCATCTACCGTGTGGGGTTAGGTTGGCATAGCTATGGCACTCAGAGATGTAGATTTTCACACTAAAGGCTGGTCTACACTACCGCTTACATCAATCTAATTTACATCACTCAGGGGTGTGAAAAAGACACCCTCCTGAGCGAAATAAGTTATATCAACCTAATCGCTGTCCACATCGGCACTAGGTCAGCGGGAGACGTACTCCCACCGACAGCTTCTGCCACTCATGGAGGTGGACTAATTATGCTGGTAGGAGAGTGCTCTCCCATCGGCGTAGCATGTCTTCACCAGAAGCGCTACAGCAGTCCAGCTGCATTGGTCCAGCTCCACTGATGTAGCGTTCTAGTGTAGACCTGCCCTGCTTGCTATAGCTATGTCAACATAACTTTTAAGTGTAGAACAGACCTAAATTCCTTTAAACCATTTAACATCCCTCACACTTCTCTTGTTTAAGTAAACCAATAAAAATATTGTTGAATTCACTAATAAATAAAAACTACCTGGAGCTCTGGCTTCTGTTTTCTTTCAACACTGCTGCTTTTAATCTTATCTAACTTACTAAGGTAAATAACAGCACAGTGTGCATAACCTTGATGGATGAATATGTCACTTCTGCCCTCACCATTTGGAATGTCTTAAATTATATTTTACCAACCATACCAAAATAATTAATATTACAATGGCTATAAATTCAAGATTTCAAGTGAGAATATAATTTGATAAATCATTGTTTTGTGTTTTTCTTTGAACATTTAAAAGTTGTGGTTAGTATGTCTGGCACCTAGAAACTGTGGTGATGGGGGCTTTACAAATGGAGTGGAAAGTAGATAGGTAGAAACTTGGAGAACAATCGTTTATGCGATTTTATTAATCATGGGCATATTTTATGTTAGAGTAATAATGAGGGAAAAGTTATATGGTTGTATGTGATGCGTGTGAGAGAAGTTTGTAAGAATTGCCCCTAGCTATTTTTGGTGTTTGTAGTCTACACAAAGATTTTAAACTCATGGATTGGGGGAAAGTGATATGCAGCTCTCAGATATGTTAGCTGAACATTAGCATATGCGGGGAAGACACAAGTTCGACAAGCTATGGAGTGACAGAGCTTCAGCATGTCCTGCATCTTATGTGATACTTGTGCATCTGGCAGCCCTGTCATGGATCCTGGATGGAATCTCTTGCATCCCGCAGGCTGGCAGCAGGATTTTGCATGCAATGTCGTCTCACAACAAGGTTGTTGTATCAAACAGGCAAGGTACTAACAAGCTTCAACCGGACTTTATTTTCAAAGTGGAAAAAACTCTTTACCAAGCTGCTGCTGCACCCTCTGTAGCTTTCTCCCAGCCTCTCAACTCCTCCCCGCTCCTTCCAGACTCCCAACAGCCAGTGCTCCCAATTCTAATGATTACAAGCAATATCTAAACAACACATTCCCTCCTCTCTTAAGAAACTCTCCCAATTAAAATAAACATTATTGTTCTAACCACAGGAACAAATATGAAACAAGAGACACTATACTGTTGGCAGAAATATTACACTGAAAACACTATAGATACCACATAACATAGTCTCTAGTCCAGACAGGTTGTCGTCTGGGTCTGACAGTCCGTCTCTCAAGCCCTGGTTCCAGTGCAATTTCGTCTTGTTGTGTTGGTACTATGGTGAAGTCATCCAATGAAGACTGGGTGTTGGCATAATCTCCTCCTGGTGCATAGGCAGGTGCAAGATAAGAAGCATTCCATACCTGCCCATCAGAAAGTCGATAGGTGTAAGGTCCCTTTTTCTCTATGATTTTAAGAGGAGCTGTGAATTTATGATCCCCTTTGCGTAAAATTCCAGGTTTTCATATTCTAACGAAGGAACCACACACAAGGAGGAACCACAAACTTTGGTTCCTTAGCACACCGCTGCTTGTCTGTGAAAGCCTTAGACTTTGCTTGGGTCTGTTCAACTGTTTTTCTCACATCATCCTCGTTTGGGGCATCAGGTCGTGCCTTTAACAATCCAGCAATGTTCAGTTTAGTATTCATCTGCTTCCCATGCAGTAACTCTGCGGGTGATCTTTGCATTGTGGCATGTCGTGTAGCCCGGTATGCTTGCAAGAAATCAGTAGTGAAGGTTATCCACAATCACCCTTCCAGTTTAGCCATTTGCAAACTCTCTTTCAAACTTCTGTTAAACCATTCGACTTCCCCATTGGCTTGAGGGTAATATAGGGATGACCTTCTGTGTAAAATGTTCCTCTGTGCTAGAAAAGTTTCAAACTCCAGGGAAATAAATTGACTACCATTATCTGAAACCAGTTCTTTGGGGTTACCTTCCCTGCTAAAAACTGAAGAGAGGAACTTAATTACTGTAGCAGAAGAGATTTGCGATGTAAACACTACCTCAGGCCATTTACTGAAACAGTCTATTAAAGTGATGGCATAATGGCAGTCAATTGGAGCAGTACCAAAGGGCCCTACAATGTCAATCGCCACTTTTTCCCATGCAGATCAGGAAGAGGAACAGGCTGTAATGGAGGGGTACATGTCACTGCTGTCTTATCATGCATTTGGCAAGTGACACAGGATTTTATGAGTGCTTCAGTTTGAGAGTCCATCCCTGGCCACCAATACAGATCCCGTAGTCGTTGTTTGGTTCGGACAATTCCTTGATGAGTATCGTGTGCCAGGTGTATGAGTTTTGACTGTAATTCTTCTGGCACAAGGAGCTGGTGTGTACCTCGTAGCACATAGCCATCAAACAAAGAAAGTTGATCCCGAACTCTAAAAGAAGGCAGCAAAACTGGGTCATCTCTTTGTCAGAAATTCCTGTAGTTTTTGTTGAATTGGACACGCTGAACAAGCAGCTTGAAATTGTTCTCTTGTAACTGCAGTGAGAGCACTTGTAATAAGCACAACCACTTCATCCTCATCCTCCAGTGGACCATCAGGTGAAGGCAAAGGCAGGCGAGAAAGGCAATCAGCGATCACATTTTGGTTTCTAGGCTTATATTCCAGTTCATAATTGAAAGAGAGTAGTCTTGCAGACCATCGAGCAATACGGCTCTTCCCAGTCCTTTCATGGTGAGCAACGTCGTAAAAGGGCTGCGGTCTGTGCACAACTTGAATGTGCGGCCCCACAGGTAAGTTCTCCATTTTTCAGTAGCCAAGACACAAGTAAGTGCTTCTTTTTCGACTGTAGAATATTTTCTCTCAGCATTACTTAGTGTCCTTGAAGCAAATGCAACAGTCTCTCTGTGTTGTCCTCATGCAGTTGTGTGAGAACAGCCCCAAGTCCATAATCAGAAGCATCAGTAGTTACAATTGTGGGCAATGCAGGACTTAATAGTGCAAGTACTGGACTATGTACAATCAAGTCGTTCACCGTTTCGAAACTAGCTCGTGCATCTGTTGTCCACACTAAGGTTGAACTTCTCCGTAGTAATTCCCGTAACGGTTCAAGGACAGAAGCATAATTGGGAATGAATTTTGCATACCAGGAGGTAAGACCCAAGAAGGAACGTAAGGTTTGCAAATCTGTTGGAGGAGGAGCATTTGAAATTGCCAGGATATGATCTAGATCAGGTTTTAGTCCAGCCTGTGAAATTGTATGCCCCAGAAAGGAGAGTTCAGTTTGTCTAAATTTGCATTTGGACCTATTGAGCTGGAGGCCTGCTGTGCTGATGCACTTTAGTACAGACTGCAGGTTATTGTCATGCTCCTCAGAAGTATTTCCAAACAAGATAATATCATCCAAATAGCACTGAACTCCATGTTGAGTCTTCAGAATCAATAACATTTTTGAGACCGTATGGAACACGTTTAAAACAAAATGTCCCTCATGTGTAATAAATGCTGTGAGGTCTCTGCTATCTTCATGCAACATAACCTGGTGGTATGCGCTCTGCAAATCAAGAGTAGAAAATACCTTTGCTCCACGGAGTTCTGCAAATACTTCTTCTGTGTGAGGAAGAGGATGGCTGTCAATCACAATAGCTTTATTTGGCTCCCTTAAATACACACAAAGGCGAATGCCTCCACCCTTCTTCTGCATCACTACTATAGGTGAAACCCATTCCGAGGAGTCGATCTCTTCAAAAATGTCCTTTTGAACAAGTTTTATACGTTTCTCTGAAACAGCTTCCCTGACTGAAAATGCTAAGCGCCGTAACTTCTGTCGTACAGGCACCACATTATTCCGCATTTTAACTTTATGCAGAAACGCATAAGCACAGCCGAGTTTCTCCTCAACCTGGTGTTGGGTCCCAGCTGAAACTGGTGTGTGTACCGCAAGAGTGCTTTGCTGAGGAAGATCAATTCGTCCATTAACTACCCTGAGATTTAAAGCAGCCGATAAATCTCTGCCAAGGATAGGAGTGCCTTTGTGGACAATGTAGAACTCTGCAGTTACACAGCAATCACCAAAAGTAACTGTTACTGGCAGGCAGCCATGTACTGGAATATGGTTTTTCAAATAGCACACCAAGTGAAGTTTGGGTTCAGTAAGAGGCACATCTTTAAAGTAATGCAGATAGATGGAATCGGGTAGTATAGCTACTGCTGAGCCAGTGTCCAACATTAGCTGAATAGAGTGTGATTTGCCTGAGGGTATGGTGGAAACGTTTACAGTGCACTTTATCTGCTCTGGAATATGTGAAGTAGTGATTTTGTATTACATTCACTTCTGGCACAAAAAAAATCTTTAGTGCAGTGAGTGCAGTCTCATATTTATCATCTGCAAGGGGAAAAGTGTAAAATATACGCTGCCCTTCTGCTCCAAGGCAGTGGATTAGCAGAGCATGCTTTCTTACTTCAGAAATCTCTGTAGCACTGATTGCAAGCAGATAAGTCTCAAACATATGGATCCAGGTAGTAAAAGTAATTGGAGGCTCACCTGGGCTCTGCAGAAAGAGTGCAGGTGGGTTCAGAGGCAGAAGATCCATCCTCGTCGCCAAAATGTTGTATCAACGAGGCAAGGTACTAACAAGCTTCAACTTTATAAATAATTTATATTTATAAATATTTATAAATAAATAAAGCTTCAACTTTATTTTCAAAGTGGAAACCTCTTTACCAAGCTGCTGCTGCACCCTCTGTAACTTTCTCCCAGCCTCTCAACTCGTCCCCCCTCCTTCCTGTTTCCTGTCCTTTCAGACTCCCAACAGCCAGTGCTCCCAATTCTAATAATTAGAAGCAACATCTAAACACCACAAAGGTGCTGATATGTCATCCTAGGCACTCAGCTACCACAGAATTTGCTCTGAAGAGAAAGTCCAGGATATATACCTAACACCCTTAAAACTGCCTGCACTAAACAAGGGCACTCCACCAGTGACATAGATCGCAACATGGAAAGGGCCACCCAGGTACCGGGAAACCTGCTACAATACGGGGAGGCGGGGGGAGGGAGGGGAAGAGGAAAGAATGACCACATCCCCCCAGTTGTTGACACCCCATACAGTGTACATCAAACAATTCAACCCATAGTTGACAGGGACCACATCCTGAAAGAAATCTTTCCAAATCTCCTTCTTCTGGCCTTCTTACAACCCCCCCAACCTCACCATGCTCATTATTAGAAAAAACTCCTCACAGACCAGGGCACACCAACTCAAAGCAGCCCCAGCCCCTGCAGAACAACAGGTGCAAAACCTGCAGACACATCTCCACTGTTATAATGATAACTACCCCTCCCATAATACACCTTTAGGGGATCCTAAACATGCCTATCACAATATGTGGTGTACCTCATCCAGTGTATCAAATGCCTCAACAATTATGTGTCTGAAACCAGCCAATCACTATGCTCTCAAATGAACTCACACAGAAAAATGATAAAAGACAAAAACACCATATCATCCCTGGGTGAATGCCTTTCACAAAGCGATCACTCCGTATTTGACCTCTCAGGCCTCACCTTCAAAGGACACCTTCACAACACTTTCAAAAGGCAAGCATGGGAACTTAAGTTCATCACTCTGCTAGATACTAAAAATGATGGACTCCCAGACTTGGGTTTCATGGCTCATTACAACAATTTTCAACACTCCCTACTGCCTGTTAACTCTTAATTGGCCACTTCATTTAAGTGGTCTCCTATATTATGTGTAGTGTGAACCCCTTCTGCTTAACATTCTGTCCTAAACTGTGTTTAGTTCTGGTTACATTACCCAGCCCTGAAGAAGAGCTCTGTGAAACTCAAAAGCTTGTACCTGCCACCAATAGAAATTGGGCCAATAAAATATATTACCTCACCTGCTTTGTGTTTCTCATATGCAGGGACTAAAACGGCTACAATACTGCAAACAAATCTCATTTTAAGGCAGACTGCTTCTTTTCCTCTAAATCTGGCTGTTACCACCACTTGTGGAAGCCCAACAAAAACATTACAGGTGGAGCTGCATAAACCTTGGTGTCTAAAAAAAAAAGTAATGTAAAATATATTGAGCAAATGATAAAAATATATAAAATAATGAATAGTAGCAAGAAGATGCTTCTGTTCTTGTCTCTTAACACTAGGACAAGGAGAAATTCTATTAAATCAAAGGGCAGCAAACTCAAAAATGATGAAAGGAAATACTTTTTCATACACTGCATAATTAGATTGTGGAACTCCTTGCTACAGGATATTGCTAAGGCAAGAATTTAACAAGATTCACAGACAGATGGGACACATATGGCTAATAAAGAATATCCACAGTTACAATGGTTAATGACAACAAAAAGATTGGGGGAAAAACCCCCTATAACAGAGTTTAAACCAATTTCTAACTATTAGAGAGGCGGATGAGACCTTGGGGGCTGGGGGGCGGGCAGCTTAGCCTGTATCTGCCTTTTGTGGGGTTTCTTGAACTTTTCTCTGAAGTTCTGCTACAGGTCACTAGCAGAGGCAGGATCCTGGACTAGAAGGAGCAGGGATCCGCTCTCCTAATAGCAATCTTTATGTTCTGCTGATACAAACAGGGAGGCAACTTGGCGGCGGGGCTGGGGAGCAAGGGGCATTAGTGCCAGCAGGATCCTTTCGCACGGGGGAGGGGGCTTCCCTCAGCCCCCGCCCCAGCATGAAGCAGAGGCAGCGGCAGAAGGGCTTGGCCAGCAGGAGCAGTGAAATCGGGCAGCTGTCACCGCGCAGCCGAGGGGCCCCGGTTACTAGAGGGGAGGTCCCCGCGCCTGGGGCTCCCATTGGCCCGTGGGGTGCGGGCCGGGGGCTGGAGGCGGGGCAGGGCTGTGTCTGGGTTGGCGTGTGTGCACGTGTTGGAAGCCTGGGCACCCGGGAATCCTCCTCCTGCTGCTGCTAGGGTCCGAGAGCCACCTCCGCGCAGCCCAGCGCTCGCCCGCGGCAGCCAGGCCCGCCTCCGGCCCCAGTAAGTGGGACTCGGCCCCGCCACGGGGCAGGCGAGGAGCAGTGGCGGGACAGCAGGCGTGCGCGCAGCCAGCTCCGCAGCGTCCACATGGCTGGGGGCGGGGAGCTTGGTGGGCAGCCCCTGGCCCGTGCCCGGGGGTGGCTGGGTCTGTCTCCCGCGCCGCGGGCCTGGGGTGACGTGCGGGGGAGGGAGAGGCGGGGGGCCGTGCTGCTGGCGTGGGGGAGAGCCAGGACTCGGAGTTATTCTTGGGGCTTGACGCGGTTTGCTTGGGGAGCTGTGCTGAGTGGGAGGCCAAAGGCTCCTCTGTGTCCTTTTTAGTCTGCTCGGTATGAATGGGGTTGGTTGTGCTTCTCTACGTGGGTCGCAGCCTGCTGCTGAGTTTTCAGTTTATGTCGCTGCCAGGGGTGTCTGCTCTGATCTAAGAAGTGACGGTCGGAGCTGAGTCCTGCGCACGCCACAGAAGAAATTGCACACCCGGCAGCTTCAGAACACGACCGAACACAAATAATAATGACTGTTTACTGGTTTCCATTGCATTCCTTGAAACTGATGTGTGTGAACAGCTAAGTTGCAGGCGGTATTTATGGGACTGTGGTTCACCTTTGTGCAAGCTGGTAACTTCACATTTAGAGTTAGATTCATGTACACAGTATGTGCCATTCAAGCAATGTTGGAAACTCGCATTGATTTCCGCACACAATCAAAATAAAATCTTCACACCTTTTTCTTCATGTGCAGCTAACAAGCTGCGAAACCCCACTCTCAGCAGAGAATGGGGACTGGGGTAAAGGACAAGGTGTCTTCTCTGAATATGTAAAGGAAGTTTAGGGGAGGGTAGGTTTCCTTTCCTTTGCCAGCGCTGCATGTTTAAATATAGAAATGTGTTTGTGACAGGGTGGATTGATTGATTAAGGAGAAGTAGGAAACCTTGATTGAAATAGTTGATTTTAATCTTGTTTTAAGATTTGCATATTTTAATTCCTCTCTAAAGAAAAGTTGATGCCCATTGTGTTGGTAACCATTAAAACACGGTGAAAAGAACGAGGATTACTTGTGGTACCTTAGATTTGCAACTAAATCTAGCCTTTACACTCAATTTGGTACTACTTTTTGGTAACCAGGAGGAAACATTATTTATACACATTTATTTAAACAATTACATAGCATAACATACATTTATTTAGAGTCTTAATTTTACACTTTTTTCTTATGTTAGATAATGGAGAATGATTCATTTCTGATTTACTAGATGATTATACTTTACTCAGGATTTATGTCATGCTCAATGTGGATGGAAACTGGAATTCAATTAAAAATGCACACAATAGTATTTAAAGTGGTTTTTATTAGTTTAAACAATCTTAAATATACTGGATACATAAGGGGATGGAAAGTAAGTTTATCAAAACATGTTTTGTATTTAAAACTAACTGATTTATTAAACAAAGAAATACTATCTGTAGTTAGTGAATTGGACTGTTTCTAGTGACCATGTCCTTCAGGATTTTAGAACTACAGTAGTAGATCTCGTCTCACACCTCATTTTTATTCATAGATTGGAAGAGAAAAATAGGCTTTCCTGCTTTTTCAACTTCCAATCCGTGTTTTAACTTTGAATGAATTAGTCATTGAACTGAACTAGTTGGATAAACTGAAAGAATGAATATATTCTCTCTACACCTGCAGAAGAGGCTACTGCGGTCAAAGGCTGGTTTACCACTTCAGCAAACTTTAGTTCCAGGTGTTTAACTAGTGACTTCGAACAGTTGAATAGTTTGACTTTCTTTGAAACTTTACAGCAAATATATACTGGTTTTTTTATTTAATTTTAATTAGTTTTAATAGATTAAAACAAATTTAGGCTATAATATGGTTTATCATAATAACAAATATATTGTAAAAAGAAAAATATATGTAATTTAAATAAAATATCAAATTTATTTTTTTTAAATTACTATTTTTTTATTCACCCTGACTTGTGAAGAATTTGAGTTTTGTGTCACAATCCAATTTGTATCCCTGTTAGCAGCTGAAAAAAGCTGTTGAGTGAAATATTTTAACATATATATTTGCGTGACATTAAAAATACAAAACTAAATAACAGAAGACGATTAAATCGTCTATTTAAAAAAATACAGTATTCCAAATCTAAAGCTATTATGGTATCTGCTAAGGATCATATGGGTATGACTGATCTTGCTTTTAAATTAGGAGGGACATCTTGAAGTCAGTGGAATTAAACTGGTGTGAGAGGAGAACTTGGCTCTGTCTTTAAGATGTAATGGAGAATGATCATGAGAGTGAGCCCAGGCAGCTTACGTTGATTACCATGAAAACTGCCGGTGTTTGGTATCTTTCAGGATTGGGACTCATGATGCTTGTGTGTGGTGAAATAAATTGAGGACAGTTTTGCTTGCAGTCCTTCTTATCCAGTGTCCCCATACAGGCAAAACAAAATGAAATTTGACATTAAGGCTCTGTCTACGCTACAGTTTATGGTGCCATAATTTATGTTGCTCAGGGGTGTGAATAAATCACCCCCTTGAACAACATAAGTTATGCCGGTGTAAGTGCTCGTGTACGCAGTGGTATGTCGACGGGAGAGCTTCTCCCACTGACATAGTTTCTGCTGCTCGTGGAGGTGAGGTTTTTTATGGCAACAGGGCTGCTCTCTCCCATTGGCATAGAGCATCTTCACCACACACAATGCAGTGGCATAGCTGTATCAGTAGAGCTGCGCCGCTGTAGCACTGTATGTACAGATATGACCCAAGCTTCAGGAAGACCCTACACAGATCCAGTGCTGTGCTTAGTCCTTGGATTCAACAGTGAGGAAAAGGTCAAAGTGTCTTTGATCTATCACACCGTTCAACAGTAAGCAATGATGTCATAAAAATGTATACACAGAAATGAAATTAGTATTTATTACATGTTTTCATTGACACCCACAGTGCCCCAAGTATAAAGACTTTTTATTAAAATCAGTGAAATAGTAAGTAAATGGTAAAATAGAGTTACAAAGTTACAGTTGTATTACTGTTATTTAATAGATACATATGTTAATACAATATTATGTGCTGCAAAACTTTGGTTAATACTCACACCCTGTCTTGATAACCTGGTGTTGAAAGACATAGGACCTCGCCTCTGGCGGTTTCGGTTTTTTACCTCTTGCAGAGGAAACTAATGCAAGGAGCTGTTAAAGCTGCCTTAGGGTTTACTTATCTAACTTAACTTAAAAATTAAAACCTAATAAACAGAACTGGGAATAAAAGTTTAGGGAAACCAAGTTTAGCCTAGTCCCCTTGGAACTTAAAGTTTGAAAAGAAAATAAGTACGGCCTATTAATAGGTAAGAGCCATTGGTCACCTCTTCTGCCCAAATTTCATTCCTCCCCCACAGAAATGTTAGGGTACATTACCCCATAGGCTAATATGTATGTGCGTATGGATGACAGGTATGTACGCACATAAGTTTCTTGTGGTGTACTTGTTAAGTCTGTGGGTACAACTTTGAAAACCCCCCTATGTCATTCTTCATTGTCTATTGGTCTAGGTAAAGGACTTAGACATAGGCGTGGGTACTTTTTCTATTTGGGTAACAAGATGTAGGTCAACTTTACTTTCTGGGTAAAAGGTCTTAAGATAGATATACTAACTTTGCCTTAGCTTAACATACAGGTTTTTGGCCTGTAGGTCTTTTGCATTACAGCCAAACTTATTTTTAATATAAATCTATAAACCTATTACAATACATCAAATACTTAAACTTATAAGAAAAGATATATCTGTGCAAGCAAACAGATTAATCATTAGGGCTACAATAAGGATGGTCCCTGCTTGGAGGTGTCTGCAGTCTAATAGAGACAGAGAAAACAGGCCTCACTCATTTTAGTATGGGGGAGGATGATTTCGTGGATTTTTTTAAATGGTTAAGAATGCAATACTCTGTGAAGCTCTATTGGCTTCCAAAACACTGGACAGATCATAGGTAAACTGTGTAATCCAGATTCCTTGCCTCAGCCGAAAAGTGTACCTGACAAGGCCCACTGAAGTCCTACTCTCAACCCCTCCCTGATTTTCAAATTCTGTTTTAAATTGTAATCAGTTTTAAGGTGCTTCAAGTGCATTTAACTTACCTGTGCTCACATCCCGAGCCACTCTGGGCATAATCCTGGTAATTCTGCTAAATTCTCTGATTCAGCCAGGTACTTAAGGACTCTGATGGATTTGGAGCTGCTCTGTAATAATTTATGACAACTGCATGTTGACCTGTTTATTTGGATATTTACTATATGACTATATTGTGCAAATTTAATAGGGGACTGTTGTGTATGTGGGGGGAATAAGCAGGAAAGGAAAGAAAAGCTTCACTTCTCTGCAAACACTTGAGGGTTGTTAAGAGATAATGCCAGGAAAGGAAAAGAGATCAGAGAGATCCAAAGAACTATTAGGGTTTTCTTTAAAGGGACTTTCTCTTAAGCGGGGAGAGTAGTTTGGCTGGGACAGAGGCGTACACTGGGATGTCTGAAGAATTTAGGCCTGCCTAGGTTAACATCAGGTAATAGACTCCAAGTAAAATAGACATGCATATAGACTGTTTTAAAATCCTTTTTTTCTTTAAATTCTTTGTCCTACTGTTAAAATAAACAAGACTGGGTTTTAAGAAAGGTGTTTTGGCGCTGTATGCCACTGGTCAGAGACTCCTGAATGGAAGAACTGCAAGTACTTGAACTTAGTCAGACCTGTGAGGTAATCACATTTGATACACAGGGTATTGTAGTCCACGGCCTGGTCTAAAAGTGGGAGAATTGCAGAATTCCACCTGGATGTAGGTAAAGGCATGATGCCTGACAGTTGAGGCAATGCACTTATTGGGATTAGGATGGGGACAGAGGTGCAGCTAGTCCTGTAGCTTTGACAACGACACACATAATTGTAAGCATGTGAGTACCCCCACTTAAGTCAATGCAGCTATTCATGTGCTTAAAGTTACACATCTTTAAATATCTTGCTGAATTGGGTCCAAAGTGCATAGGAGGCAATTCCTTTCCCATAGTGTCTAGAGCCTTTTTTTCAGCCCCAACATGCCTTACAAGGTGTGCAGGAGCCCTTGCTTTAACTGTGGGCCTAGGATCATGCAGCATAGCCTTCCTTAGCAAGAAAACTATCTACTGTATGTGCTCGGTAGGCAATCTTCAAATGATCATAACTCCATCAAATCAAAACCAACTTCCACTGAAACAAAGCTATGTATTGTTCCACAGTAAAACCTATTCCCAGGCCAAACTATATCTCTAATCTCCATGCTTTTTCAGCTGTAAGACTGTACATGTAAAAAAATAAATAAATGATTTGTATGATGGAATTAAAAAAAACCCAACCTCCTTTTGCACCAAAATGGCTCAATCACTCTCCCCTCTATCCCTGCCCCCTCCCCCCAACTTTCCAAAACCAAGCGAAACCTTTAGGCAAGGATGTTTTAGGCCTAAAAGATGAAAGTTAAAGAAAGCTCTGAGTGACTATAAAGCATGGATTACAGGGCTCATCCAGTGCCCACTGAAATTGGAGAAAAGGCTTTCACTGTCTTGACTGAAGGTTGGATTAAGCCCCGCATAAAAATAGTTTTATGCAGTCTAAACTATTGCAGGTTGCAGTCAGTTTCATTTGCAACTTGCTATATATAACATTAGTAAGTGGTAGCACAAACCTTGTAAGATCTTGTCTTGGGGGCACTAATATAATGAAACATTCTATACAGATACTTGGGGGGCTTCTGTATTCATATCTTATTTTGAAAGCAATACACAATTGTAATTTTGAACCTCTTGGGCACACTAGAAATACACAATTCTGAAATAACCAACCTGTCTGCTTTCAATTTTGCACAATTAGGAAACAAAGCTTTGTTTTTCCAAATGAAATGGTAAAACAATAGATGGAATTCTAACTTAGTTCCTGCAATAGCTATGAGGTTAAAAAGCCAAAGGATGAGAGTAATCTTGTAAAATATGGAATAAGAAATGCAGTGTCAAGGCTGAATTATTAATTGCACAAGTCAAGAAGTTATGAGTTAGATATTTTGGGGTAACTTAATTCTCTGCGTATATGCATTGTGTATGGTTTTGGTAGCTAGCTCTCATTCTTTTAAGTCAATACTGAACCAATGACCAATGTCTAACCATAGTATTGGGGGTCACTGAAAGAGGTGAGAAAATAAGAAACTGAAGAGAGGCAAGATCAGTAGTCTTGGAGGAACAACAGAGGTAGGGCCCTTAGATGGAAAAGCTAAAAACTTATTAAACTCTCTAGTGTGAGGGGAAAATCCTAAGGCTAAAAACGAAACCCCTGGAATTAGCCATTTATTGTTTTAGTTTAGAGTTCTTTACCAGATGATGCTTAAATAATGATTAAATGTGTGTGGGTTTGATAGATTGGAAGAGGGGAAGCATTGCTACTGCATAAGTGGTCGTGCAGTGTTCTATTCCTTTCCCACCAATTAAAAAAAAAAGGTCTAGCCTGAAGAGGAAGTGTTTATGTAACGCCGACAGACCCTGATTGGTGGCGGGCAGGATCACATCGGGGACCTCTGGAGCTAAGTGCATGACCCCAAAACCAACTGACTGTTAGCTAAGCCTGTAGAGCAGACTCATTTTATCACTCTCTCTTTAAGTGGTCTTGGTACCACTAGATGGGACAGAACACCACACCCAGAAGGTGTGTGAGTTGCATACTTTTCCTAGCTGAGGAAGTGCATCTCGAGCTTCAGAGTCTTCCCAGCTGAAATCCTGGACGAGCCCCCACTTGTAATGCCGACAGACCCCGGTCATCGGCGGGCCGGATCGAACCGGGGACCTCTGGAGCTTAGTGCATGAGCCTCTACCGCATGAGCTAAAAGCCAACTGGCTGTTAGCTAAGGCAGTAGAGCAGACTTATTTTATTTCTCTTTAAGTGGTCTCAGGAGGTGTGCGGGTTACATTTACATTTGCCTTTATCGAAAAAATTCTTGAATGAGGAAGGGAGAAAAGCCTGGGGTCAGTGAGATGATTCCCCTCAACTCGCAGTTGCACACCCCACTTTTCTGCCAGGGTAGGTAACTTCTCTTTCTGGAAACTGTTGAATGCTATAATATATAGCATTTACCATGTATTGTACTTTGTGCTTTTTAAGCATTGTACAGATTAACTCAGCAAAATATTCCTATAAAGGTAGATAGGTATTTTTCCCATATTACAAATAGGGAAACTCAGACACATACTTAAGTGTCATGCTTCAAGTCATTGTTAGAGCCATGATTAGAAAGAATATAGAAAATCATGTTGCCTGAACAAAGGAGGAAGTTCCTTTGCTCACAGTTCCAAGCCCCTTCCAGCCAGCGCTTGGCGCAAAAGCTCTCTATAAGCTTTTCTCTGAGCCACATTGCCAGTGCGTCTGTGTCTGGTGCTTCCTTGCTGCCTTCTCTCTCAGCTTCTTTGGCTTTTTCTGCCTTTCTTTCCAAGACAAATTTTCACAGTGAAACCTTTGTGCCCACATGTGTCTTGCATGAGCCTTTGTTTTGGGCAGTGTCATATGCCTATTTGTGGTGGAGGCTGCTATTGTTCCGCTATGGTATCAGGCACCATAAAGGAGCTTAAGTGTTTCTTACAACTATCTTAAATGAAAGGTGCTGGTTATGCCCAGCCCGTAACATGACTGAGACCTGTTTTCTCAAAATGTAGCCAGGACAGTAGTATACTCATTTTTACTTTGGGGTGGGATGGAAGTGGAAAGGCAAGAACTGCTCTGCCAATGACTCTCCTCCCAAATGAGCTATCTAGCCTCTAATACTAGTATGCCATTATTTAAAGCTAATATGCACAAAGGCCCAGTACGCAGGACATGAGAGCGTTATGCAAAATATTTTAAATGTTTTATCTCATTTCTCCAAAACACAAGGGCAAGGACAAGTTTCTACTAGATCTTTTATTACCAAGCAGGTGGGCTCTTTCATAAGTGTTCAAAAGGCTGTGTGTGCCCTGTGGCTAACAGCAGCAACAGGCCAAACAGGAAAAATAGAAGGAAACTGCCATGTACATTCATTCCCCCACTACCCTTTGTCACCTTGTCTCCCTTTCTTCCTTGACGTCACTCTTTTTCTAGCCACCTTCTGCCTCCACACCTATTAGCTTGCTGCATTTCTGCTTCTGAAAGGGCCACTGAGCAGAAGCATACTACCTGGCACCTCCAGTCCCTAGGGCAGGGAGTTTGAAGGATTCCATGGTGCATGTTGGTTTGAACACTGGGTGCTTCCAACTGAGCTGCTGTTTCTGAGATTGAACCAGGACAGGTAGGGTTAGATTCAGCTTTTAGATCTGATGCTCTAGGTCAGTGTTTCTCAACCTTGGGGGTCAGGTTTATGGGGGTTGCAAGTGCAGGGCTGGTGTTAGGGGGTGGCAACCAGGGCAATTGCCCAGGACCCCATGCCAAAGGGGTCCCTGCAAAGCTAACTTACATGCTTTAGCCCCACTGCCTGGAGCTGAAGCCCAAGTCCTGCTTCCTGGGGCTGAAGCTGAAGCCTGAGCCTCGCTGCCCAGGGTTGAAGCCCAAGCCCAAGTCCCACTGCCCGGGGCTGAAGCATGTAACTTAGCTTCATGGGGCCCCGGGCAATTGCCCTGCTTGCCACCTCCAAATGCCAGCCCTGAGTATTATTAATAATTTACTTAATGACATTTAAGATCGGGGGGGCACACTTTTTTCAAGTCTTGGTGGGGTGGAAGAGATCACAGTTTTTGTTTTTAAGTCCAAAGGCAGTCACCAGCACAAAAAGGTTGAGAAACACTGCTCTGTTACCAAATCACTTAGTCATAAGACTCTCCTGCCTCTGTCTTATCTATAGTGCTAAAGTCAATCCCTGTACATTTCTGAATACTTGTCCTTATTCAAATAATGGTCTCCTCTTTGTTCTTAAAAGTTACCTTGTTGGATCCAAAACCAATGACTTGCCCACCCACAGAATTGTCTAGTTTTATTGATTATTGAAATTTGTGAGTATTGCAGCATATGCTATGGATATGTATAGTTGGAGTTCTGTGCTTACTGAACAAAGATAATATAGGGGTTGCATCAGCAAAATCAATGCCAAATGACCCTCCTAGAATTTCAGAAATTCCCAGTTGGAGGGGGTGATAGCAGACTCTGCCCCAAATACTTTCTCTCATGTTTTATTGTCTTCCCAAAGGTGCAGATCCTTAGAGTTACAGTCCTTTTGCATTTGTGCTATCAGATTTCCTAAAGCGGTGTGATTTAGGTAAAAATGGGGGGATTTTTTAAAACAAAACACAAATTCTTCCTGTACCTCTTCTTGAAAAAGATGGAGTTGACGTGATTTAATGAGCATAAACATACACACCAGTATTTTATTGTGAAAAACCAAGATGTGCACACAATCCTTGCAACATTAGAGGAAATCTTGTTCTACTTCCTCACCACACCATCCATTTTTGCCCTTTGTTTGAGGTTATTGTTTGTTGCTTCATGTCTGCAGCTAGATTACAAACTCTCTGTCACCATGAGAGAGGGACCACTTTTATTTTATTTTTGCGCCGCAGCATGCACACTGTGGTTATGGAATGAAAATAGTTAGAATGGACTTTGGAAGGGATTATTTATTGCACTCTCTTCAGCATCCTTAGACTGAGTAACTAATAAGGCAATGTTTAGCAAGATCTAGGACTTGGACATCATGTGGATTTCCAATTAATCTCATGAGGATTAAGAATTAATTCCTCTGAATGTAGTATTTATCTGTAATTGATATATGAATTATTTCCCCCACTTTAACACTTTTAGACTACCATACAATTGAGAATGCAGTTGTACAAAAGTTAGTTACTGTGGTTGCAGCATTTCATGGCAAGTCACTGCTGCAAGATGCAAACAAACCTGTGGAGGCCTAAAAGTGAGGGATGTGTGTGTGTGTGTGTGTGACATGCATGCCTTTCACATCATGAAATACTAGCAAATGTACCAATGAGGAGCAGCAGAAGGTCCCTAAAAGTAGGGGGGCCAACAGTGCCTGAACCATAGTCCTGCCCTTTCTCCCTGAGACCGTGCCCTCACGCTGCCCCTTTCCCGGGGGCCCCACTCCCATGCCACCTGTTCCCCCCAAGACCCTGCCTCTCGCTCGCTCCTCTCCAGCCTCTCCCCTGCATCGCTCACCCTTACAGCCAGTAAAAAGTGAAGGGACCATGGCCCCCAGAGGCTCCCCTGTTCCGGCACCCCTGGCTCCAATATATTGGGTCAGTATGTCAGTTTGTTAAGTTGTATTTTGATTGTCATAAGTAGGAGGTGAGAAATAATTTAGTTTGTCATGGGACTTGTAGCAGAGCTGCCTACCTGGTCTGAGCCACTTAGTTGACATTATAATCCCTTGGGCCCAGATTCTCAAAGGTATTTAGGTTCCTGACTACCATTGAATTGAATGCAAGTTAGGAGCCTAAATATCTCTGAGGATTTTGGTCCTGCTCCCTTCCCAGCTGGATCTGATCATTGAACAAGGCTGGCTGACCCTAGCTCTCCCCCACACCTTCTGACAGGATTGCAGGTATCCTGTATCTTCATGTGCTTCTACAACAGTCTTAGAGTTCCTTTTCTGGAGAACTGTGCCTGTGCTAATCCAGCATGTAACATTTGTACAGGGGCAGTAGCAGGATGTAAGTGCAATCTTTTGCTCCTGGAAGGATTTTGAAATGGGAGATAATTTTTAAAGATATTTAAACGCATATATTGGGACACACGCTTGTTGTGTAGTTGTTTAGGGGGAGGTAGGACAGTAAGGTTGCCAGGTGTCTAGTTTTCAGACCTGCGGTCAATGGCAGCTGCTGCAGCGGCGCCTGCAGGTGCAGGCAGCGCACACCGCTCAGAGTGCCTGGCTGCCCCTGCACCTAGGAGCTGGACATGCCGGCCGCGTTCGGGAGCCACAGGAGCCAGGCCAGGCAGGGAGCCTGCCTTAGCCCTGCTGTGCTGCCAACCTGGATCTGCCTGAGGTAAGCGCCATGCGGCTGGAGCCCGCAACCCCTCCCACACCTCAGGCCCATGCCCCTAACTCCCGCCCTGAGCCCCTTCCCGCACCCAAACTCCCTCCTAGAGCCTGCACCCTCTCCCACAACCCAGCCCCAGCCCTAGCCCTGAGCCCCCTCCTGCACTCAGACTCCCTCCCAGAGCCTTCACCCCCTCCCACAACCCAACCCCAGCCCTGAGCCCCCTCCTGCACTCAAACTCCCTCCCAGAGCCTGCACCTGCCCCAGGGTGGATTTGATTTAAATCACTAGTCAGGAAGACTCGATTTAATCATGGATTTCTACATAAAAGTGCATTCTTGTTGGTTGTTATAACCTTAATACATTTTCTTCCCAACTCAGAGACAGATATAGGTTTCATTTTTAGAAGGTACACCCTATATACTTTTAAAGAGATTTATTTTGAAAACTTTTCAGATTAGTTTTACAGCTATATCAGAAAATGAATGATTGTTTGGTTATTTCATTTACCAAAGGTAATTGAAGCAGATATTTATGAAGTCATTGGGAGGTGAACTATCTCCAATTCAACAGGTTAATCATTAATACTTGGAGGATTTTCTAGCCATGCTGTATTAGGAGGAAACATCACCAGACAGACATTTAAATTGTTTTATTTAACTAAAACAACAATATTCTGTATTCTGGATTTTTTTTCTTCAACAGCAAACATATAATATTTTAACAAAACAAGCATATGAATTTCTGAATTTAGTTAAACATTCAAGTTTTTTAAAATCAGGTTTGTTTTTGTTAAAATTGTTTTAAACTAAAATAGTTAAATGAAATATATATATATTTAAAAACAAAAATTTAATCGACCAGGGTAACCAGATAGCAAGTGTAAAAAATCGGGACGGGGGTGTAGGGTAATAGTGCCTATATAAGAAAAAGCCCCCAAAATCGGGACTGTCCCTATAGAATCGGGACATCTGGTCACCCTAATCGACTATGTCAGCCACGTAAACATGAGAAACTTAAAATATTAGCTTCTGCGGCTAACAATCGTCTTCACCTTCATTTTCCTGTTTGTTCATAATCTGGAAAAGAAAAACAAGCTTTCCTGCTTTTTCAGGTCCCAACAGATTTCTCAATTTGGAATGAATTAGTCCAAAGGAAGAAAATATTCTTTCTACACCAGCAGAAGAAGCTACTGCTGTTAAAAGTGAGACTATCTCCAACAGTCTCTGAATCCAAGTGCTTAACTGACTTCCACTAGTTCACTGGCGTGACTTTCTTTAGACCATCATCAGCAAACACATATTTCTTGAATGGTTCTTATTCCCAAACTGGGTCTCTTTTACAAGCCTGCTGGCATTGTAGGTTTTCCCTTCTAGTGAGAGAATGGTATGGTAGATCTCAAATCAATGAAGGCTACACTCAGAAAGACCTGTAGACTTCTGGAATATGCTGCTCAAACAGTTTAACTTTTGTTTCTACTGCCTGTCCCTCGCTTCTCACATTTATCTCCAGACTTCTCCTTGTCCCAATCTATTCTGCCCTCAACAATCTTCTATTCATTGAACTTTTTGAAACTTTGCGCTTTTAGAGAGAGATAAGGGATTGACTCTGTGTACACAAATTTGCAGAGGGACAATAGGGTTGAGGTCTGTTATTTCTCACTTCTATATATTATTTATTTGTTTAAAAACCTTTTTGCTGTTAACAAGCATGTTATCTCTGGAGACACAAATCCACAGTTTGACAACTGCAAAACTAAGCATCTCTGATGGTATTTTCTAGACTGAGCACTGAGTCCCATTGGGTAGATAGAAAGATTAACCTAAATAATCTATACAGAAGCCCCTGGAACCCCATAAGATTGGGTCCCTAATCCATGAACTACTGGAATTTATAAAACTTTTCTTAAACATTACATGAATATATTGTCTCATTCTATAGAATTAGAATTTATAATCCCTATTCCATGGTGAGATATCTTTGACCTTAATGTATCTTAATTCAAACTATCTTTAGATTGCTTTTTTCCTCAAAAAAGCATTTTATCAAAAAAATCCGATTTAAATAAAAAAAATCCAATTTTTTTGCTTTTTAAAAATCATTGATTTTTATCAACCCTGCCACATCCCCACTTCTGCATCCCAACCTCCTGCCCCAGCCCTGAGCCCCCTCCTGCACCACAAACCCTTCATCCCAGGCCTCACTCAGAGCCCACCCTCCACCTGGAGCCCGCACCCCCTCCTACACCCCTGTCCCAGCCCTGAGCCCGCTCTCGCACTCCGAATTCCTCAACTCCTGCACCCCAAACCCATCATCCATGGCCCCACCCCACAACCTGCACCCCCAGCTGGAGCCCTCACCCCCTCCTGCAACTCAACTCTCTGCCCCAGCCCAGTGAAAGTGAGTGAGGGTGGGGGAGAGCAAACGACGGTGGGAGGGGGGATGGAGTGAGTGGGGGCAGGGCCTTGGAGAAGGGGCATGGCACGGGTGGAGCCTCAGGGCAGGGGCGGGGCAAGGGTGTTCGATTTTGTGCAATTAGAAAGTTGGCAATAAGGACAATAAGAGGAATTTCACCCATATATAGCATTCACAGTTATCCAGCTACATTATGGGATTTTTTGTTTGTTTGTTTTAGTTTGGTCAGCATTATATTTTCCAGAGACTCACTGGAGGGAGAGGAGATGATGTGTATCATCCTAGTCTGCCCCATTTCTACTCCCTCTTTTTGTGCAGAGTCTGGACCTCGTGCAGAGGTCTCTACAGGGTCTGGTCTAAGAAAACAATTCTGCAGATGCGACTAAGTGAAAATAGAAGGCCCACACAATATGAGGGTCTCTTCCATGCCTGGATTTATAGGCCACCATGTGGGTCAGTATAAGAGAATTATTAAGCATATAAATGCCTAGCTCACCCCACCTTTTTAGGTTCTGTAACTTTCATCCTTTCTACAAATAACTTGCACTTTCTCAGTGACACCCTAGTTAGTATGCACAAGTAGTTATCTACTGATTAGAACATATGACTACGTTGGGAGCTTGGCTCTGTCTTTATGTCGACCACTGACTTGCTTTATGACCTAGAACAAGTCACTTAAACTCTCCGTTAAATCTAAAATCTGCAAAATTGGGATAATACAATAATACATTTTGTTCTGTGATCTAACTGCAAAGTATTATTATGCTGCCAACATTACATCATGCATGGAACCCCACTGAGCAAGTTTATAGGGATCTGTTAATGTCATAACATCCGTCTTTTTTTTAAAAAAAAAAAGCTTTGCAAATGTGTTGTCTTATATTCCATAGATTTAAAAGCTTTACAAAATAATTTAAGCCTCAATTTATGCAAAATGAGATTCTCAGAGAGCTTCTTTTCAGTAAGACCTGGATATATTCCAGATAAATTCTGTTGTCATCAGAAACATTTATCATGTACCCACAGTGCCAAGGTAAGAAAAAAGGGCAGCGGTATAAAATTTTCAGTAAAAAAGAGCCACCAGAAGAAATAGCAGTATGAATAATCAATAAAGATAAAGTCTCTGGTTGGTTAGAAACTATAAACATTTGTAGTTATACAAATTAACTGCTGCATAGAAAACCTAGAGAAGTTACTGAGGAGTACAGAGTGTGCAGTATTCCCTAAATGAGACAAAACTCTTCTTGAATGTAAACTTCATGAAAATCAAGTTTTGCTTATCTCAAAACAAAACGTGTGACGAGGAAGAAAGATTTTTCCTAACTTTTTAGGTATAAATTTCTCATACTAGTATGCCTAAGACTGTAGTTTTGGGGTTTGTTTTTTTTTCTGGGTAACCCTGTACTCAGAGTCCCTTGATATTTAATCTCTCTCATTCTAGCAGCCTGAGTTTAATATCTGATTTTGCTCCCATAGGTGTCTTGACGCAGTACAGTTATTTGGACTAGAGAATGAAGTCTCTCTTCATGAAGTTTGTAGGACTACCCCATATGAGATAAGCAGATGACTAGCTATTCCTCCATAATCTGATAGTCCTCTCTTTCGTAATTCTGTTTTTTTCCCCAACATACAGGGATAAATTCAGCTCATGGTATCACCAGTGTAAGTTTGGAGTTACTCTGTTTCTTGTCCATGGAAATACTCCACATTTATGCTGATGTAGTCAGGTAGAACAGACTATGCGATATATGTCCTGAGCATTTGGTTAGTGAAAACAATGTTGAGAAAGTGGCCTGCAGTAGTGAAGCGCTATTCCTAATATCTATGACCTTCTTTATCAACTACTTGAACTCTTTCTTCTTCTTGTCAAGAACAAAATGGGTTCTTGCATGCTGTCCATCCTTAGCTGATGGAATTAATATCCTTATTTTTTTCAATACCCAAATGCTTGAAAATAAACTGAGTTGAGATAATGCTTCTGTTTGGTGCCCTAATCCTCTCACAGTACTGAGGGGAGCATAAGTACAATAATTTATGTTTATAGAGACCTTTGAGGCTGTAAAGAAGAGAAGGAGGGCTACATGCCATGCTCTCAACAGTTCTGTGCTAACACCATATGATCTGGGAAATATGATCAGAGAAGGGGATACAACATGGAGAGAGGGACTGGGGAGCAGCCACCTTATGTGACATGGTCTCTCCGAAAAGAGGTTTAATGTACACAGTGTTTTTCCATATTAACTAATGGTAAAGCTTTCTGCATTAGTTTGCTCTCTATAATCTAAACATATCAGAGGAGAGGGATCTTGCAAACAGTGGTTAAGGAACTGAGGGTAGCATGGTATATGAGCAATCCAAGCTAGGAATGCTGGTGGGAGTGAGTGTCAGAGCTGTGTGTAGGGACTTCTGAAAGGACCAGATATCCTAAGAGCTGTGGTTTTTAGCCCATATTTTTGCCTGGATTCTTGGGCTGGGTGTGATTAGCAGGGTGTGAGCCCTACCAGTTCCCCAGCTTTACAGATTCCTCCCCACAGAAATCTGTGCTGGATTTGCACAAAAACTAAACCTGTAGAATAACTAAACCTTTCAAACAAGGCTCATTTATGTGTTTTCAAGACATCAGAAAGGGAAGCATATTTTGTAATCTTTTGGTTTTATTTTTGACCACTTGTTTATTGAAATTCCTTTAACAATGACTGGTATAGAATAAATAGGAGTAGAGATCTGTCTCTCTCTCTCTCTTCCTCCTCCTCCTCTCCTGCCCCCACAATCCAAGCAGCAGTAAAATGTATCAAATATTTCTGCAAACACAGTGCTCTTTATGAAATGTATGTGTTCGCTTAATGGAAAGTGTTGTCTTCCTAATTTATGTTCTTTGAATTTCATTAACAAGTGGATTCTTTAAAGAACTATCTGTTTATATTTGTAATACAGCACCTCATATCACACACGGCAGCGTGTGAACAGAAGGATATGCCATCTAGTACAAAAACAACAATTAAAATACTGGTTTCAGAGTAGCAGCCATGTTAGTCTGTATTCGCAAAAAGAAAAGGAGTACTTGTGGCACCTTAGAGACTAACCAATTTATTTGAGCATAAGCTTTCGTGAGCTACAGCTCACTTTGTCGGATGCATGTAGTGGAAAATACAGTGGGGAGATTTTATATACACAGAGAATAATTAAAATACTGTCATTTTTAGTTTTTTTAGGCTGTCAGCTAAATGAAGGCATATGTATGTCCACACACTCTAAAACAGGGGTGGGCAAACTACGGGCTGCATCCAGCCTGCCAGCTGTTTCAATCCGGCCCTGGAGCTCCCACTGGGGAGCAGGATCTGGGGCTAGCCCCCGCTCTGGTGCTCCAGCCGGGGAGCAGGGTTGGGGGCCGCTCTGCATGGCTCCCGGCAGCAGCGGCATGTCCCCATTCTGGCCCCTACGCACACTGCCCCCACCCCAAGTGCTGCCTCTGCAGCTCCCATTGGCTGGGAACTGCGGCTAATGGGAGCTGAGGGGGCGGCGCCAGTGGACAGGGCAGCACACAGCAGAGTTGCCTGGCTGCGCCTCCGAGCCACCTGGCTGCACCTCCATGTAGGAGACGGAGGAGGACGTGCCGCTGAACCCCTTGGTCCCAGCCCGGAGCACCTTCCTGTACCACAAATCCCTCATCCTCAGAGCCTGCACCCCCAGCCAGAGCCCTCACCCCCCTATTCCCCAAACCCCTGCCCCAGCCCTGATCCCCCTCCTGCTCTCCAAACCCCTGGGTCCCAGCCCAGAGCACCCTCCTACACCCCAAACCCCTCATCTCCAGCCCCACCCCAGAGCCCACACCCCCAGCCGGAGCGCTTACCCCCCCTGCCCCAGTCTGGAGCCCCCTCTCGCAACCTGAACTCCTCATTTCTGGCCCCTCCCTGGAGTCTGCACCTAAAGCCAGAGCCCTAACCTCCTCCCACATCCCAACCCCAATTTCGTGAGCATTCATGGCCTGCCATACAATTTCCATACCCAGAGGTGGCCTTCGGGTCAAAATGTTTTGCCCACCCTGCTTTAAAGGTTTAATAGCCACTTTCCCCTGAACGCTCCTCCTTTCAGCCAGTGCAGGAATTATACTCTTTAGATGCCGTCTAATCTTGGAGTTGGAGTGAAAGGTCACTTGTATGTCTTGCAGGCTTCAAAAGCATATTACGTTGAAGGTTATGGTAATAAAGACAGCACTGGGACTTTCCTGGTCAATTGCTTTCTGAGTGGGTGAAAAACTGGAAACTTGAACTTGGTATTTTAGAAATTCATGATAAGAATGGGCTTTTCTTATCGGTCTAACATTGTGGGCCTGCTGGACAAACCTGTGATCCTTTCTTTTCTTCTTCTATTTTTCCATGTCTGTTTTGATTTTAGAGATTTGTTTCCTCTATAATTCTGTTTTTACAACATTGCTGTCAGATGTGATCTCCCAGCTACCTTTTTGTTTGCTGCTTTTTTCCTCCATCCCTCCTTTTCCTCCTCCCCACCTACACCCTCCCGATAAATATGAATTTGCTCCATTTTCATGGTGATCAGGATCACAGAAACCCCGTTGGGGCTGCCAACTGATGTGCCAAGACTGCTTCTGCCCCTGCCTTCCCTGCCAGCTTGGGACTCCAGAACCCTGCCTGGTTGCGCCAGACATGTTTGACGGCTACAAACACAGACCCCGGCCTGAACCGCGTCCCACAAACTGCAGGCTTAACTGAAAGCAGCTTAAGAAGTGTTCTTGTCTCTAACACTCAGATGCTCAACTCCCAGTGGGGTCCAAATAAATCCGTTTTACCCTGTATAAAGCTTATGCAGAGTAAACTCATAAATTGTTTGCCCTCTATAGCACTAATAGAGAGAGATGCATGGCTGTTTGCCCTCCCAGGTATTAATACATATTCTGGGTTAATTAATAAGTACAAAGTGATTGTATTAAATACAAAAAGTAGGATTTAAGTCAGGGGTGGAAAAAATTTGACCCGAGGGTCACATTGGGGTTGCAAAACTCTATGGAGGGCCGGGTAGGGAAAGCTGTGCCTCCCCAAACAACCTGGCCCCTGCCCCCTCCCACTTCCTGCCTTCTGACTGCCCACCTCAGAACATCCACCCATTCAACCCCCCCTGCTCCTTGTCCCCTGACCTCCCCCTCTTGGGACTGCCACTCCTAACCAAACCCTGGGACTCCACTCCCATCCAACCCCTCCTGCTCCCTGTCCCCTGACTGCCCCATCCCCTATCCAACCCCCCCATCCCCTGACTGCCCGACCCCTATCCACTCCACCACCCCCTGACAGGCCCCCGCGGACTCCCACATTTATCCAACCCTCCACCCCATCCAACCACCCCCTGTCCCCTGACTGCCCCCCCGGGATCCTCTGCCCCTTACCCAACCCCCTACCCCCGCCCCCTTACCATGCTGCTCAGAGCAGCATGTCTGGCAGCTGCACTGCTCGGGAGCTCAAGGGCCACGCAGGACAGTCCCATGGGCCAGATGTGGCCTGTGGGCCATAGTTTGCTCACCTCTGATTTAAGTGATTCTAATCAATGACAAATGGAACAAAGTAAATTACCAAACAAAATAAAACACGCAAGTCTACGCCTAATACAGTAAGAAAGTGATTCCAGATGAAACCTCACCCTCAGAGATGTTCCAGTAAGCTTCTTTTACAGACTAGCCTCCTTCTAGTCTGGGTCCAGCAATCACTCACACCCCCTTTACTGTCCTTTGTTCCAGTTTCTTTCAGGT
The DNA here is from genome assembly GCF_015237465.2 of Chelonia mydas. Classification (NCBI taxonomy): domain Eukaryota; kingdom Metazoa; phylum Chordata; order Testudines; family Cheloniidae; genus Chelonia; species Chelonia mydas. The sequence continues at coordinate 84,974,354 of NC_057852.1, read as the reverse complement.
ATCCTTTGGGGGTGGAGAGGCTATCTCTTGAGCCAGCTGAGGACAAAATGGAGGGGTCTCCCAGGGGTTTAAATAGACTCTCTTGTGGGTGGACACCCCTCCCTCCCCCGTGTAGAATACTAGCTACAAGATGGAGTTTTGGAGTCACATGGGCAAATCACATGTCCATGCATGACTCAGAACTTACAGATAGCAGCCATGGTTCACATGCTACCTTGAACATCCTCAAGTAGACTTCTTATGTGGATTGGAGCCTTCTAAGATCCATTGTCCATTAAGCGTTTCTTGATTGGGCACTTAACTTGCAAATTCCTTTCTAAAGAAGCTGCCCAAATGCCTTAGTAAGACTACTTAAAATGAAACAAGTATACAGCCAATATTCGTAACTTTGAATACAAAAATGACACATGCATACAAATAGGATGAGTATATTCAGTAGATTTTAACGTTTGCAGAGATATGTTACATGGCATATGTTGCATAAAACATATTCCAGTTTAGTCGTATATACATTCATAAGCATATTTCCATAAAGAATTATGGGGTGCAATGTCACAATCGCATTAATAGTTGTTGCAGATCATCAAGGATCTTGGGCCATTAATTTGCATTCTCTGGAGATTAAAAAAAGTGTTTGTGTGCTGTTTGGGAAGCCCTTCCTTTCACTCACATATCCACTGAAATTACAGCTTTAACATGGCAGTCAAGTTTGAAACTGAATAATTTGCTGCTTGTTGCAGTTTTCTTGAATATTAGGTGTTTTGACAGGATTGGGTAAGATTTGCTATTATACAGTGGTGCAAATTGAAAGGGTAGCATTTATCTTGTCATGATAAGATCCACTTTCTGATACTGCATAATAGAAAAATAGAGGTACAGATTGTGAGAAAAATAGAGGTACAGACTGTATTGTGCTTTCCCTAAAGGATGGAATATATGTCAATTGATTTCAACAACTGTACTTTTGTGGGACATGACTCCTGAATATCCATTCAAGAAACTGTTACAGTGCCGCAAGGCAGTGCTGGTCAATTAGAAATATCTTTGTCAGACCATCTTAATAAATATGCATATCCCATTAATAAGGCAATTCTTTTAGGGAATTTAGCTTTCAACATAAAAATGAACTTGTTAAATCTCTGTTTCTGTTTAAAGATCTTGGGATTTTTACCTCTAAAAACCGCTGTAAATGTACAGTGATCTTTAAAGCCCTTTGTGGTGTTTGATTAAATCCGTCAGATTCAATAGTTGTCTAAGCAAGTAATTTCAGCTTTGTTTAAAGTGAGATTTTTATCTGTTTGACTATTTTTCTATCCTGGGCAGTAACAGATGGTTTGCACTTAGTTCAGTGAACCAAGTGAAAGAAGAACAGAACTTTCAGCAAATTACTGTTGATACTGCATTTTTATCCACATTCAGTGGGTTAAATGAACTTTCTGAATATTTAACTGAATGTTTACACTAACCCACTGTTACTGACTAAAATATATACAAGGTCCATTATGTGAAAAAGGTAACATTTTCCCTTGTGTGTGTGTGTATGTATGGTGTATATTGTCTTTAAGTGAAGCACATTTGGGGAGCTTTGCAATAAGTTAGCTTTCCAATGGAAGAGGAATTGCTATCACAGACTCAGGGTATTTTCTAGTGTAACTTATTTACAAATTGTGCTCAAATCCCACTTATTTCAAGTTGAGCTGCTCAAAATTACACATAGTTGGATTTTCTGCCGATGGAACTATCTGAGACATCGCTGTGTATCACAATACCAGCTCCATTTCTCTCTCTGCTTCTTGGTCTCTCTTTGCTTTTAGCCCATTATCTGGTTCTCTCTCCTGTCTGTGCATTGCCCTTTTCATCTGAGAAAACCCTTAGCCCCAAGTTACTAACTATTGGCCACATGGAGCACTTTGTTCCCAAAATAGGTGGGTCTGAGCATTTACCCATATTTGTTCCGCTGTTCTGCAACACAAAGGAACGTCAGACAGGTAACCCGACAGGAAATGTCTGTACCTACTGCGGGCAGATCTGTGGTTCCAGGATTGGACATCTGAGTCATCTCAGGACCGATATGTAAATCTGTGGTAGAGCTCATCCTCTAATCAAGGGTCACCACTGATGATGATGACTAAATATCCTTTGGAACTGGCTTTTTGCTAGTCCCTATCCAGAGAAAAAGAATGTTTAGTCCACACAATCCCATTTATCAAGTGTGGTTGCTGGAGCCAGCCTTTATGGATTCATTAAGATCCCTCTAAGCATAACCATTTTTTATGGAGAGTTTCATATTGAGTTTTTATATCAATAGTTCATAGCATGCATTTAATTAGCACCTTTGCCATAACTATATCATTGTATTGCCACATGTACTACACACTGAGCCTGTTTGACACCTTTCTACTGGTGTAAATCAGGAATAATTCTGAGATGCCAGCTGAGTTACCAGAGTTCAAAACAAGGTACACAGTAGTTAAGCTTTGTCTATACTACACAGCTGTCTTCTTGGGGTTGGGGTGTTTAAGCACCTGTGAATGACAAAACTTTTGTCACTCAATTGCCAGTGTAGACAAAGCCTTAATTTTCACAAGGATTTATCTTATCTTTGCCAATAGTAATATATAATGTTCTGATAGAACAAACATTTCAGTGTAAAATCTTAGTTTTAAGTAATTTTGGTTTGCTGTCAAGATATGTACAAACTTTTTTGTTCACCGCATGCTATGTTTATTTTTAGAGTTAGGAAAGAAAGGCTAAAGAGTCAGAGAAAAAAAGTCAATCAAATGTAAGTGAAGCAAGGAACAGTGGAAACATCCTTACCCTACTTAGGTGTAAATGAAGTTGCCAGGCATTCAATACAGTTAAAGTGGAGTGAAACTGTAAGGTAGCAATTGCTGCTAATAAGCTCAAATATTAGTTAAATTTTGAAGAGCTAATTTTCCAAATACAATTCAGTTTTCAGACAGCTGGAATAGGCTAAATAGGTTCAAGTTTTCTTTCTAAAGACAATGACAAATGTAAATGTCTGGATTCAACAGAGCTAGTCCCTCAATAGTTCATTATAAATAATTTGAGCAAGCAGAATCCAATATAACCTTCTCTACCTGCATAGGTTATTTACCTCTAAAATAATATGTGTTTTCTTTCAAAGAGTTTTGAAAATGCTGGCAGATTAGTTAGTGTTTACTCTAGTAGTTTTGGTGGCTGGCATGTATGCTGGGAAGTTAAATCAGTCACTTTTTATAATTGTTTAATACATTGTCAATATTTATTTTTTCAATGTGTTGTGTATGCAAGCCTCTTTAAACTCAGAGCTTATTGCTTGCTTCAGGCATATGTGAAATGTAATGCAATGTATATAGCATTGTTATTTAAAGGCTGAAGTGCAAATTTCCAAATATATAGTCAACACTTTCAGAAATAGGTGCCTAAAGTTAGGTGTCTAAATCAAAGTGGTCCCATGAAATTAAGGGAAACAGAATGCTCATAACCTTTGATAAAGAGGCATTTTAATTTAGATGCCTTTCCTGAAACTAGGTGTGTAGCTTGAGGCATCTGTGTTTGAGAATTTTGCGGCAGTGCTTTAACATTGGTGGTGAAGACATACCCTTCTAGTGTGATCCTGAGAAAAAGCCAAGAGAGAACTTGTGTGAAGTGCTGACTGGAAAGAGTCTCGGAACTGTGAGCAAAGAAACTGATTCCTCTTGTGCTCGCATAAGAAATTGAAGATTTAAGAGAATGAAAATTATTCTTCCAAATTGACTGAATATTCAGCTGCTGAATCTGAAAGGTGTTTTGGAGCTTTGACAAACTTGAAAGTGTGAAGAAAATTTTTAAAAGATCTGAATTTGCTAGGTATTAAATGTAGGACAGACTTTTTATACAAGTAATCTACAGGCTTTAAGAAGAAGCCTATCTATGCAGGTAGAAAAGGTTATGTAGGATTCTGCTTGCTCAAATTATTTACAATGGACTATTGAAGGACTAGCTCTGTTGAATCTAGACATTAACAGTTATCATTGTCACCTTTTGAAAGGAAACGCGAACCTATTCCAGCGGTCTTAAACTGTATTTGGAAAATTAGCTCTTCAAAATAATTTAACTAATAATTGAGCTTATTAGCAGCAGTAGCTACCTTACAGTTTCATTCCACGTTAACTGTACTGCATACCTGGCAAGTTCATTTACACTTGAATAGGGTACAGAGGACTATGACTCTTGGAAATGTATGTGAAATAGTGGATGGCTTTGAAGCAATGGGATTTTCTAACTGCGGTGGGGTGATAAATGGCACGCGTATCCCAATTTTGGCCCTGGACCGTCTTGCGATGGAGTACATCAATAGAAAGGGGTATTTCTCTATGGTATTGCAGGTGCTTGTAGATCACTGGGGTCATTTCACTGATATCAATGTGGGATGGTCAGGGAATCCTAGAAGATTAGGGTTGGAAGACACCTCAGGAGGTCATCTAGTCCAACCGCCTGCTCAAAGCGGGACCAACCCCAACTAAATCATTCCAGCCAGGGCTTTGTCAAGCTGGGCCTTAAAAACTTCTAAGGACGGAGATTCCACCACCTCCGTAGGTAACCCATTCCAGTGCTTCACCACCCTCCTAGTGAAATACTTTTTTCTAATATCCAAACTAAACCTCGCCCACTGGAACTTGAGACCACTGCTCCTTGTTCTGTCATCTGCCACCACTGAGACCAGCCTAGCTCAGTGTTCTTCACTGCAAGGCCTGCAAGCCAGTGGCGGCTCCCATGGACTCTAAGCGTGGCTCCCTGTCAATCATGCTCTCCAGTGGCGCAGTGGGGCTGCAGCTAAGGCAGGTTCTCTGCCTACCCTGGCCCCACGCCGCTCCAGGAAGTGGCCAGCACGGCCCTGGAGAGCATGAGGGGGGACAAAGGTCTCCGTGCACTGCTCCTGCCTGCAAGCACTTCCCCCGCCACTCCTGTTGCAGTGAACTGTGGCCAGTGGGAGTTGTGGGGGTGGTGCCTGCAGGGAAGGGCAGCGCGCAGAGCCATGTGCCCCCCCAGGGGCCGCAGTGGTGCATTGGCCCCTTCCAGGACTGGCATGGGGCTGGGGCTGCCTGAAGTAAGTGTTGCCCCCTTCAGTGGGCAGGTTCCTAATATCTCTTATACCACACAACCTGCAGCCTCCCGGAACCAGCCCCCCCATACCCTCTCTTGTATCCCAAGCTGCTGCCCCAGCCCTGAGCCCCCTCCCAGAGCCTGCACCCTGTATACCTTCTTGGAGCCAGCATCCTATACCCCCTCTTGCACTCGAACACTCTGCCCCAGCCTGGAGTCCCCTCCTACACCCAAACTCCTTCCCAGAGCTTGCACCCCTCACTCCCTCCTGCACCCCAAGCCCCTGCCCCAAGCCGTCTCCCAGAGCCAGCCCCCCATACACCCTCCTGCACTCCAAGCAATATTACCAATAAAGGTAATATTACCATATCAACCAACAAAGAACTCAGTGTTCAGCCATCTGTGTCAGGTTGATGTGGCTCTCACATTGAAGATTTTTTGCCAAAGTGGCCCCCACTTCAAAGACTGAAGAGCACTGGCCTAGCGCCATCCTCTTTGGAACCCGCCCGTCAGGTAGTTGAAGGCTGCTATCAAATCCCCCCTCACTCTTCTCTTCTGCAGACTAAATAAGCCCAATTCCCTCAGCCCCTCCTCAAAAGTCATGTGTCCCAGCCCCCTAATAATTTTTGTTGCCCTCTGCTGGACTCTCTCCAATTTGTTCACATCCTTTCTGTAGTGGGGGGCCCAAAATTGGACTCAGAACTCCAGATTTGGCCTCACCAGTGCCGAATAGAGGGGAATAATCATTTCCCTCTATCTGCTGGCAATGCTCCTACTAATGTAGCCCAATATGCTGTTAGCCTTCTTGGCCACAGGGGCACACTGTTGACTCATATCCAGATTTTCATCCACTATAATCCCCAGGTTGTTTTCTGCAGACCTGCTGCTTAGCGAGTCGGTCCCCAGCCTTTAGCAGTGCATGGGATTCTCCCGTTCTAAGTGCAAGACTCTGCACTTGTCCTTGTTGAACCTCATCAGATTTCTTTTGGCCAATCCTCCAATTTGTCTAGGTCACTCTGGGCCCTATCCCTACCCTCCAGCCTATCTACCTCTCCCTCCTCTTAGTGTCATCTGCTAACTTGCTGAGGGTGAAATTCATCCCATCATCCAGATCATTGATGAAGATGTTAAACAAAAACAGCCCCAGGATCAACCCCTGGGGCACTCCGCTTGATACCAGATTGCAACTAGACATCGAGCCATTGATCACTTCCCGTTGAGCCTGACGACCTAGCCAGCTTTCTATCCACCTTAAAGTCCATTCATCCAATCCATACTTCTTTAACTTGCTGGCAAGAATACTGTGGGAGACCGTATCAAAAGCTTTGCTAAATTCAAGATATATCACATCCACCGCTTTCCCATATCTACAGAGCCAGTTATTTCATAGAAGGCAATCAGGTTGGTTGGGCATGACTTTCCCTTGGTGAATCCATGTTCAGTGTTCCTGATCACCTTCTTCTCCTCCAAGTGCTTCAAAATGGATTCCTTGAAGACCTGCACCATGATTTTTCCACTGACTGAGGTGAGGCTGTAGTTCTCCAGATTCTCCTTCTTCCCTTTTTTTAAAGATGGGCACTATATTTTCCAATCGTCCGGGACCTCCCCGATCACCACGAGTTTTCAAAGATAACAATCTGCAGTCACATCAGCCAACTCCCTCAGCACCCTCGGATGCATTGCATCAAGCCCCATACTTGTGTATGTTCATCTTTTCTAAATAGTCCTTAATCTGTTCTTTAACCACTGAGGGCTGCTCACCTCCTTCCCATACTGTGCTGCCCAGTGCATGACATGCATCTTCAGGAACATCAGCCTGTATAGAAAGCTCCAAGCAGGGACTTTCCAGACCAAAGGGATTTCAATGGGGGATGCTGAAATGCCCATAGTGATCCTGAGAGACCCAGTGTATCCCTTACTCCCATGGCTCATGAAGCCTTATACTGGAAACCTGGACAGCAGCAAGGAGTGCTTCAACAGGCTGAGCAGGTGCAGAATGACAGTTGAATGTGCATTTGGCAGATTAAAAGCATGCTGGCACTGTCTTTATGGAAGATTAGACCTAAATCAGGAAAATATTCCCATGGTCATAGCACCCTGTTGTGCGCTGCATAATATTTGTGAGGTTAAGGGTGAAAAGTTTCCCCCAGCTGGAACATGGAGGCGCATTGCCTGGCAGCTAATTTTGAGCAGTCAGATATCAGGGCTACCACAACAGGGGTTATTTGAATCGGGGAGGTATTGAGGCACCATTTTGACAATGGGCACCAGTAATTTGTCTTTTCTATAAAGCTTTCTGCCATGCTTTGTTAACTTGCCACCTTGCATGAAAATTTTGATGATTGCTTCCTGACCATGATTTGGAGTCTGCAAATGTGCCAGATGCCACTGTGTATTAATTCCAGCAGCAACCACTGTCTGTAGGAGACAAATAGAGATTGATTGTGCAGGGACCAAAGCGGCACACAGGCAAGCAGCACAGGAACCAGTCTGAAGCAGCAACAACCAACACAGAGAAAATGCTTGGTTAAAAGGGAGAAAACACTAAAGGGCACTCTCCTGAGGGAGGTTCTCATGGCTGTGTGTTACTCCAACTATCATTTTGGAAGTTGTTCAAAGGGTGGAGTGAATGGAGTACTGCGACAGACCGGGAAGTGCAAGGAATGTGTGAGAGGAGTTTGGGGAGGGCATGGCAAGCAGTTCTGTATGGGCTGCAGGGAGGGGTGAGCACACATGTTCTGCCTGCAGCGCGATTTGGGATTTCGGCATCTTCGTTTGCGCCTCCGTCTCTTTTATCGTCTGCTCCTGGCCCATTAAAATTCACTCCTCGCCCTCCTTCTTCTCCTAACTCTCTCTGTCCATGCCCTGTGTTCTTGTTCTGCATTGTCAGAGAATTGGAGCACCTCCTGAAACATGTACTCCTTGCTCCGCCTCAGTTACTTCCTTATTATAATAGTAAAATACACCTGTTTCTCGTTGACCGTTGGCAAGCACACAGCTTGGTGGATGCCTTAAACACGGTGAGTTCAGCCGGAGGGTGGTGTGGGTGTTCAAGATGGGGTAAAGGGTCTTGGTGGTTTTTTAAAGGGGGGGTCCCTGCAAGTGACAAGGGACAATATTGTAAACTCTGCCAACATTTTCCACAGGCGGGAGTCTTTGAAGCTGATATCTCACTCCTGAGGGTAAGCCAGGATGCAAGGGTGCATCTCCGTCACACTCCCGGTCCCTGTGTGCAGCTTTGGTTGCTACACAAGTGATTGCCAATTGGCACGAGAAAGTTTCCTACAATGGGGGAAGGAATGAAGCAGCTCTGCCAAGGAACCTTCGGCACAGGATTGGCAAGTACTTTCTGGAAAGTTGCCTAGAGATTTCTCTGGAGGATTCCTGTGAAATCTCAGCGTGTATTAACACACTTCCGCCCTATTGCATAGCTGCACAAGGGAATGCGAAGCAGACGCAAACACAGCTAGTCTTGTACATTTCTATCCCTTAATTAACTTCTAGCATATAACAAAGCAAAGGACAGCTCTGCCTCATGTAACTGAGCAGCATCAACTCTAAATGATCACTTACCAGAGCTCCCCTTTCCTATTTCATGCATGCCAGAGAGCTGGGATAGGCTTGAACCCACCAAGGTCAAGAGATCCTGATTCACCCTGGTACCACATGACCCTGTAGCCTGTCCCATCTCATCCTCCAACTCCACTTCCTCGTCCACCACTTCGTCCTTGGAGTTGAATCCACTGGCTGCTGTCTCCATCCCCCCCCTCACCACCACCCCCGAAGTATCTATGGGGCTCTTGGCCGTGGAGGTGGGGTCGCCACCAAGGATGGCGTCCAGCTACTTATAGAAGTGACAGGTCTTCAGCGCAGCACCAGAATGATGGTTTGACTCTCTTGCTTTCTGGTATGCCTGCCTCAGCTCCTTTATCTTTGCACAGCACTGATGCGTGCCCCATTCGTAGCCCTTATCCGACATGCCACAAGAAACCTGACTGTAGGTATCAAAGTTCCTATGGCTGGAGTGGAGCTGGGACTTGTGCAGCCTCCTCTCCTCAGAGACCCAGCAGATCCAAAAACCTCAGGTGTGCTCCAAGTAGGAGAGCATTTGCTGCATGGAGTCACCATGGTCAGCTTGGGAGATGCGTTGTTTGCTTGGCATGGAGAGCTCACAGGAAGTGGAATTTCAGAAATTCCCAGCCCTTTAGAGGGGGAGGGGCAGATGCTTGTGTACCTGGGTGCAAGGCAGCAGAGTTTGAACCGCTGACCAGAGCGGTCAGAATGGGCATTGTGGGACACCTCCTGGAGGCAATTTACTAGGACATAATCAAGCACAGTGTTTACACTGACACTTTGTTAATCAGACTTTGCTGCAAAAATCTCTACGTTGCTCGTCGAGGTAGTTTTTATTTTGTCAGCAAAGCAGGTGAGTTTTGTTGGAGGGAGGAGTATTGTAGTGTGTACATGTAGTGGGTTAGCGGTGGCCCCTTCCCCTCTGGGTCAGTGGGAGGCCACTCTGCCTCTCTACATCAGAGAGTGTTGCTCATGGTTGGGGAATTAGTCGGGTCACTCCTGGCATGTAGCTTGGGTCAGCAGTCTGGGTAGAGCATTAGGTAGTTAGGATCTCTAGCCCGCAATCAGGGCAGTGAAGAGTTGGTGGCTCTGACCTGTACTCATGGGCAAGAAGCAAATAAACAGTAAGTCAAACCCTTAGTCAGGTCATGGTGATACAGGATCTGGGTCTCAGGCCTGCACTCAGGGCTGAGCAGCAAACAAATAGTTCAGAGCCCAGGCCCTTAGTCAGGGCAGGCAACAGATCCTCTGGCCTCAGGCAGGGTTAGAGCACCCAAACACAGTCTAGGGCAGGAGTAGACCACCCAACCACAGCCCAGGGGAGTTCAGGCAGGAGTAGAGCCTAGTGTCTTCACTCAGCAGACTGTAGGCAGATGTAGGTGGGGTGGCAGGGGGGACACGGGCCCACCCAACTCCACCACATCACAGCCCAGGGTCCTAACAGTGGCAGAGGGGTCCACCACTGAGTCAGCAGAGATCCTCCCGCAACACACTGACCTGGTCGCAGGCCAGCTGTCAACCAGATGATTGTCTAGTTCCCCTGGGCTACTTCCTGTCTCCCCCTCAGGCATACCTGGGTCTGTAAGGGGTCCTCTGCTTCATCTGGGTAGAAGGCCAGCAGCAGTCCCAACAACTCATTCTCTGCTTGGTCACTGTGTGGCTCCGGCAGCATTGGCCAGTCCTCAGCGCTCCAGGGATCTATGGCAGTCTCCCAGTTTAGGAGCAGGCAGGAGACATCTGGCTCCTTCAGCAGCTGCAGCCCAACTGAGCTCACAGACCCGCCTTTTATACTTCCTGTCCCACCCACTGACTTCTGGTGGGAGGGGTGAGCATGGCCTGGCTCTGCCCACCAGTGCTCTGTGAGTGGCCCCTCCCCCTCTGGGTCACTGGGAGGCTACTCCGCCTCACTACAGTACACCTCCACTATTTTGTGGATGAAAGCTGACTTTTGTCGACAAAACTCTGCTATATGGCAAACTGTAATAATTTGCCTATTTTAACTTGAAAAGTCCCTAATTTTGAAATATTTCTGACTATTCAGTTGTTCTTTATTCTTTGAACTGCAAGCATTAAAGATGAATTTTTTTCCTTTCTGAAGAAATAAATGCTGACTTTCCTCCGCCCCTGCAGTTTTGGAGCTCTAGCAGCCTGGGAACAGTGTTTAAACGTGGTTCCAGTTAAACCACTTTTGTAACATAGTTTGGCTGGCCAGAATGGATTGACGCCAAACTATGTTGGAACTATGTTTTTAAACCTAGTTCTAAGCTAGAATCATTGCTAGAGAACTTGTTTGGTCCCCCCTGCACTGGACCAGCCAAGTTGTGTTAGAAACTGGGTTTACCTGGAGCTGTGTTCAGACCCTCTTCACACAGTTCCTTCTGTTTGCGTTTCAGAGTGAATGGAGCATTAGCTGGATTACTATTACTCTGAAAAGTCACTGAAATAATTTACTTTCTAATGCATGTTATCTAATAATGGGTCATGCTTTCATTTGGTCTAGAAACTGAGCACTTTGGAGCCAAGAACGTTCTGAATTCTTTTTTTGCCTTGTTAGTTCTTTCAAAAGCATTTAATTAAAAACTGTCTGTACTGCCCTAGAAACCTTTTGATCCTCTAAAAACACAACATTTTTTATGCTGCATTGGTTTATCTTCCCTTTGCTTTAAAAATACAACTTGCAGTGTAAAAGAATGACTGTGGGGTATGATTTTTAACAGTTTGTGTCAAAGTGATTTTGGATCCTTTTCCCACAGTGAAAATGTCTAGACTTCTCTGAACCTTTCTAAAGCTGATATCCAGACAAATTAGTTCCATGAATTTGAACCTCCTTACCCTTAAGAATAATCCAAATAAATTGAGTCATCAAGTCACTTTTACTTTTCGCTGTACTACAAAGTACTGCTCAGAAGCATCAGCTGTCAGATATGAAAAGAAAATTGCTTGTCAGCAACTGTCCAACTCTTTCTTTAGAAGGAAGGATTTAAGTTATTTATTGGTATGAGTTCTCTAGGGTAGTTCTCAGTGAAGCAGGAATTCTGTTGTGTAATAACGTGGCCTGTATCTTCATGTTTTATAGCTGAAACCAAATTTAAAGTCCTGTATGGGGGTAATTAACTGCTAAAATCTAGACCATTCAGGAATGTAACTGCACTCAGTTACACTTTTAGGGAGGTTTCAGAGTAGCAGCCGTGTTAGTCTGTATTCGCAAAAAGAAAAGGAGGACTTGTGGCATCTTAGAGACTAAACAATTTATTTGAGCATAAGCTTTCGTGAGCTACAGCTCACTTCATCAGATGCATTCAGTGGAAAATACAGTGGGGAGATTTATATACACACAGAACATGAAAAAATGGGTGTTATCATACACACTGTAAGGAGAACAATCACTTAAGATGAGCTATTACCAGAAGGAGAGCCGGGGTGGCGGGGGGTGGGAAAGAAAACCTTTTGTAGTGATAATCAAGGTTTTCTCCCTCCCCCCCACACCCCCCCAGCTCTCCTGCTGGTAATAGCTCATCTTAAGTGATCGCTCTCCTTACAGTGTGTATGATAAACACCCATTTTTTCATGTTGTGTGTGTATATAAATCTCCCCACTGTATTTTCCACTGAAGGCATCTGATGAAGTGAGCTGTAGCTCACGAAAGCTTATGCTCAAATAAATTGGTTAGTCTCTAAGGTGCCACTAGAACTGCTTTACTTTTAGGGAGGTATTCCATTTATTTTTATGCAGTCTTTCATGGACAAGTATCCTGATCTTTTATACTATTTACTATGCTAAACTTTTATACTATTTCAGAAAGCATGCTAATAGTAAAAGTTTACTGTTCTTTCATATTGAATGCGTTTCATCTGTTTTTCATTTTACATGTAAATATCCTTTCATTCCACATACTCTTGCTCATTTGTGCCTTCTTAGAATGACACTTACTAATCTCAGTGCATTTTGAATAATGAAATTCACACTAAACCAGAACAGATGGACTTTGTGTTTTGAGATAGTCATGACAATGGACTTGAATGTTCTTCAGTATTTTTCTGAGGAAATATTATTTAAATAATTTATTTGATTTAGGACTAAAGCTTAGGAAGGGTTAGGCAAACTATTTCCAGCAAATTTATTCAGTTAATAAAAAAAATTCTTTATTCCTTTATTCTGTTAACAAGCTGTCTTCAAAGAGATTACAACTTTTACTTTTGCTAAACGTTTTATATGAACCTATCTTTCAGAACTTTCTGCGAGTACTGCTTTAAGCACTCACTATTCCCACTTCAAGCTCTTTTCATTCTCTTACACATTCTTAGATTTTTGTTGTGAACAAATGCAAAGTGGTGTACATTGTATAAAGGAATGAGACCATCTGGCATATTTCAGTGGAATGTACCTTTTGTAAACCAATGAAGCTTTGCGGCTCTAGCCCTCCCTCCCTTCTCTACAAATTCTGGTCTCTTATTGGAAGTTATGGACACGATAAAACTGGCCAAAGGCATGCTTCTGGTAGTGACTCCATTCTAATTCAGATAACCAGTTGAATGTGAGGTCTGCCGAGGAAGAGTTTGTACATGTTAATTGTATGAAGTAAGTGCTATGTTGGTTACATTTTGCATGACCTACCCTCCAGCTCCTCCCTACGCAAACACCACAGTCGTGGGTTGAAGAAGGGTAAAGATTTCCTCAGTCTTTTAGGTCTGAAACAGAAGCCATAGGCTAATGATGTTTAATATATTTAATACTGAAGAGTTGCTTGTAGAAGCATTTAAAAAGAACACTTACCTTGTCTGTTCCTTAGCCTAAAAAACATTCCAAGGAGCTTTCCCTGCGGGCAGAGGAGAAGCCAGAGTTTTTCATTTGCACCTTGCTGCAGAAATTAAGAGTAAAATACAAAATTTTAAATTGAGGAAATTGTATAGTTTATCAACAAACTGGGAGATTTTGGGGGGGAAAACTCCTCAGATGGAGAGGATGATAGGTTGTCTTTACCTATTGAACACTAAATGATATACAGATTCAAAGATAAAAATGTAGCCTGGTCTTTGAAGAAAATCATTCAATCCTTCTTCTACACAGGGGGAATAAGAGGCAAATGAAACCTATGACAATAAGGCACTCTTAGAGTGGCTGGAGAACATAAAGAAATTTTGAATTTCCAGGTTAGTCTTCAGCCTCCTTTTTCATCTAGAATGGGATTTCTTGAAACAGGTGGGAAGCAATGTGGCTATCCATGTTGTATAGCCAGAACAACTCCTTATTTTTTTAATTTATTTATTTTTAAGGGCTCTGACTCTTTTAGGTTAAGCTCTCAAAGATTTTGCCAAAGGTAATGAGGTTCTTTACTTTTCTCAACAAGCAACCATACTCTGTCCTCTTCACATTCATCAGTCATTCCTTTTATCCTTCCTACAGGGAGAGGGTGAAGATCACAAGCACAACCTACCTCTAACTGAAAACATTTCTGATTATCCAGGTGGAGCCTCGAAGGGTATGTCTACACTGCAAGCCTGGGCCAGCTGACTGGCTTATGGGGCTTGTCCTGCAGGGCTGTTAAATTACAGTGTAGACATTTAGGCTCGGGCTGAAGCCTGGGCTATACGACCCTGAGAAGTGGGAGGGTCCCAGAGCACATACTGCAGCTTGAACCTGAACGTCTACACTGCAATTAAACAGCCCCTTAGCCTGATCCCTAAGAGCCCTAGTCAGCTGGCACGGGCTAGCCAAGTGTTTCGAATTGCAGTATATACCTTCAAGAGCTCAAATGGAGAGCAGAGTCAAATTATTCAAAACACAATGGGTGGCCATTGCTGTATCACTTCAGTCAACTCACAGAAAGCATTCAAATTTTATTAATAGGGTCTATTCAAATACCTTTTTAGAAATTGCGTGTGCGGATGTGTTAGGAATATGCTGCCCTATGTGAGAGAGGCTCTGCCATCTATGCCAACTCTGTCCTAAGAAAGTGCCCTGCTGGAAATGAAGAGCACTGAGTTTACACCTCAAGGAGTCGTCTCGAGAGGCCTCCTATGGTCAGCTGCAGGCAGTACCAACAAGAGTTGGTCCTCCAACCCTTAAAAGGGCCCAGAACAGGTGGAGGCCAATCTCAGCCTAGCAGGATAGATAAAAAGGGCTGGCTGTTTCTACCAGGAACCAGTTCTAGGGTGAAGCTAGGACAGGGAAGGAAGGCTCTCTCTGCCCTATCCCAAGGCAATTGACTGACAGAACAGGACATGAAGAGACCACGGAGAGCCTGCTAAGTCAGCGACCTTGCCCCAAACTGAGGAGCGCCAGACGGATAGGAAATGACATGGGGCGGGAGGGAAGGGACATATTTTGGGGTAGTTCAGTAACTGGTTGGAATACTTTGATTAACCCCTTGGGACCTGGGTCAGGACCTAGTAGAGTGGGAGGGCCTGGGTCCCCCATACCTTTGCCCCCCCCCCCACCTTTTGTAGTGACTGAACTCGTGGGAAGCAATCGGAGCATAAGGAGTTGATCAATGCTGTCGCCGGGGCCCCTCTAGGATGACTAAACCGGCAGAAATTTTAAGGCCATGAGCTGACCACTGGATAGGCTGGTCATCAGACCTTTCCACTTCTGCAGGGGTGCTAGAGAGAAAGAACCTCTGCAGCACCATGTGCTGCCATAAGGGGTGCTCTAGTTGTGAGTGCAGACTATAACACAGGGGGAAAAGTGGCCCTTAAGCCCTAACACAGCAGATGATTCTTTCAAGTTCCATGTGTATCAGAGAGTGTGTCTCCGTTTTTTTTTTTTTTTTGGCCTAATCCTTCTAATTATAGAGTTCCTGCCATGCTCTTAATCTTAGGACTCTAAAATTTATTTGCCTAAAAAAAATGAATCTGTCAAAATCTGAGCATTTTATTTTATAGGAAGGACATAGGGCTGGAATACTTCTAAAACCTCACTAACTGGGTAGCTCAAGGGATGTACTGATGATTCCAACAAATCCTAAAGAGCCCCATGTCCTTATAAATATGATGCAATTTAACTCATTCTCGGGGACCTCCCTGGGCAAAGAATAGAGATTCTGTTAGAGGAACTTTGCAGGGAAACTGTTTGGTCATCTGTGGATTCTGCTATCAGTACAAGTAATGCATTTGTGCTTTGAACTCCATGTCTTGGGACAAGTGTCTTCCTAAGCTTTCTCCCTATTTTGCATCTGAGCTTGCTATTCCAGATTGATAAGAGTCTGATGATCCAGGGAAGAGAATCTTTATGTATTCATGATGGTTTTTAATCTCATGTCCATCAAACTGAAATAATCCACCCTGTTGCTTACTGGTATGTAGGGTGGTGGTGGTTATTGGGGTGGGTTCTCCCTGTGTTGCTTCACCCTCTTATTCAAAGTGTCCTGATATGTTTTTGAGTTGATTCAGTGCTAATTTTAGAATAGCCTGAGAAAGCCAGAGGAAGGTTGGGAAATTGTAGGGAATTTGCCAAAAAACTTCTATCTCACATTTTTATAGAATTAGAATTTGGGGGAATCTGAAGTACAACAATAACATAAACCAGTAAACTCTAAATAGAGTAGAAAGAGGAATTTTTTTTCTTCCCTGATTTTTTCAGATCGCTCTGAGATTCCAAAATCTGGTGAATTCTGTTTTGTTTTGGTTTTAGAATCTTTTTTGGATTTTTGGTGCTAAAAATGACTTTTCCAATTTCAAAAAGATCCTAATCATCAAACTTAGAAATATAATTTTCTAAGTGGCTCTTGATGTTTTAATAATGGAAAAATTGGTGAATATTAGCGAAGTAGTCAAATTGGGAACATTCAGAAAATGCTCCCTATTTGAATACTTAGCAAACTTTCATTAAATGCAGTACAATGCTACAGATACATAAAAAAACAAAGGCCTTCCTCTTTTTCTTTTCAGTCTGAAGTTTGTATTAAAATTGATATATTTAGCATTCATCTTAAGCGCATTGTTGTGTTCTACTTTTCATATTCTTATTGTTGAAATAGCAGTTTTTTAAAAAAAAATCTATTTTTAGAGATTCCAAATGCATAACTTCAAATACTATAGGAATGGCTCCTGGGATCACTCTGTTTACTAAAGTACAGAGGAGAGAATATTAAAATGCATGTTACTTTGTCTGATGCAATGAGTGTGTGTCAACCTTTAAACTCTCTAGAACTCACTGCAAAATCGATAACTTCTGATTTGAATTTGAGACAAATAATGTATTTCCTAGCATCTCTTGACACTTGTCCAAAATCACCTCTTGCTGGATTACATCTGTGTTTTTGCCTGGGTCACCTAGTGCTCACAATGCTGACAGCTGCTCTTTTCATGTGACACGATGGACTTTGACACAAGCTGATTATCTACCTAAAACTTACATTTTTAGCATATGACATTGCTCAGATGTTTCTTTTAAAAACAAGCTAAATATTAAGTGGATATAAATATTGATTCAGTAAAAGAAGGGCCAGATTTTGATGGGCAGGTCATAACAATAGACGTGGGCACAGAAGGAAATTTGGATGCTGTGATGGCTATGTAACGTCATGCATGCAAAAAAAAACCAAAAAAGTTAGGGCGAAACTTCTGATAGCAAAGCAAACTTGTGAAGAGGTGAGAAAGGTAGAATAATACTAGACTGGAGAATTGTCTGAAGGGCATTTTTATTCTAGTCTTCAGATGGTATACAGATGACTTCTTCTGTAGCAAATATATATGTGAAGGATTTTATAGTGAAGCTTTGTTCTTCCACACAGAATAGATGAGAAAAGTCAGCAAAGAACAAAGCTTTAATTTACAAGAACAAAAAAACTATACAAAGCAGTCTAAAATAGAAGTTCAAGGAAGTAACCGAATAAATGAGAGCATGAGAACTATTAGACATAGGGGGGTTCCCCTTTATCCTTTTTACTGTGGAAGTCAGAATTTCTCTGCTTGAGATGTACAGGTGGGGAAGAACAGCCTCTTGACATGGAACTTGCAAATCTGGTCAGACAGGATGATACAGAGGCAATCTACAGAATGTTTTTCCTGTATTGGTAGATAACAGCTCAGGCAAAGACACCAGTGCAGAGAAGAAATGTAGTTTCAAAATGAGATTGTATCCAGTACAATTGTAGCTGTGTTGGTCCCAGGATATTAGAGAGGCAAGATGCAAGCCACTTTACCTTGAATGGTCCCTTAGCTTAGAACATATGATGACTACCAGAGCCATCCCTAGGGTACGGCGAATCGGGGAGACTGCTCCGGGCCCCGCGCATTGACACGTGAACCACTGGCTGGAGGACACTAGCCCCCAGCCCCGCCCCTTCCACCAGAAAGAGAGCATGCCGGGAGGGAGAGCGTATGGTGGTGCCGCAGCCTTCCCAGCCCCGGGAAGGCAGGCGGCGTGGTCCCAGCCTCCTGGAGCCCAGTGGCTCCGCCAAAGTGGGGCCCTGGTGTGGAGTCTGAGCGGGGTTGCGCCTGGCTGTTTGGGGAGGCGCTGCCTCCCCTGCCCGGCATGGTCGGTCCCAGAAGTGACAGGTCCTGGACATGACAGATTTGTCACTTCTGCTCTGGGCCCCACACCCACATAGATTCATTGATTTTAGCTGATGACTACTTATGATAAACAATCCGTTCCATTTTGCATTTAGCTGTGACACTTGGAATACCTTTCCCACACCTGAAGAAGAGCTCTGTGTGGCTTGAAAGCTTGTCTCTCTCACCAACAGAAGTTGGGCCAATAAAAGTTATCACCTCACTCACCTTGCTTCTCAAAATGAGGTTCTCATTAGACCAGCTAAAAGTGCTCTTCTATTGAGTGTGACATGTTGCCCCCTTCCCCAATCCCCCATATAACAGCTGTGTAGCAAATATGCATGACAGATCATTATCAAGAAGGGGATATAGATTGGTATCTGGACTTACTACGCCCACAAAAAACTCAGCTGGAATAACACAGAAGGGGGATGATAGAATGTTGTCCAACTAACCTAAATAAGCATAGTGGTTCACAACATCTCTGTGGGGTTTTTTAAGAGGAAATTGAATAAAAGAATATCAGTACATTTTATGTACTATAGCATTCTGTTAAATCTCGCTCTTCATATGTGTGGTAGGAATTTAGAATTCATCCATTTCTGTCTAAATCTTTTGCTGATTTAAAAAAAAATTATTGAACAATGTTAATAAAATAGTGGATGCATCAGACTGAAGAAATAGTTCACATATTCCACACAGTACTAATATGGGCAGGAAGTAGCTCCAGATGCTCTTTCAGAATTGGAAGTCTTATTTTATACTTTCTCTCTTTAATGAGCTACCAAATGCTAGTGAAAACCTGGCACACAATTAAGAGATTATCATAGTCACCATATTAACCCAGCAGGTATTGGATTTCAGAGGTTGTTGGGTCCTTGTTCAGGCTTTCAGTAAGATGAAACCTCTTCTATGGCTGAATTTTCCATTGAGGTTACAATAGATCATCCTTTTGCCTTATGGGCCTGAAAAAGCAAATCCAAAGAATACCCTGGTTCAGTGTATACATAGTATTTGAAGCAGTTGGAAATATCTTCCTAGTAATACCTAATCTTTTCCTGGTGGTCTGCACTTGGACACAGAGTCAGTTTTCACTGTTCTGGTGGATTTTAATAACCAGGTCCTGAAAGTGTACTGGAGGCTAATGCTTCTGTAGCTTACCTGGAAGACGGTTCATCTATTTTGGGAAGGATGTCAGTACAGTTTCTTCCTTCCAATACACCTACTCCCCTCGTCTCAAATAGACACCCTTTTCCTGAATGCAATGCGAATCTGGTTCCCAGTGCTTCATGTCTTCCTAAATACTGTTGTTTGGTTTCTATCTCTATTTCCGGACATTAGTCAGTTGCCATAGTAGCCGTGTGTTAGGGCTAACCAGTGAGTGAACTGCAGTATAGACAGGGTGATCTCAACCAAATGAGCACCTATAGGCACATTAGTGTTCTGTCACATGCAGAAAGATTGCTAGACTCCTTGCCCAGTATTGCAACTCTTTCCCTGCCCTCCATCATGCCTCTCCTTTGCTGCGCACAGCTGGCATGCAGGTGATGCAGTTCCCCTAGCCAAAGCTAGCACAGCTGCATCTGCTTAATGCATGCCGATCAGTTGGCCATTGATTAGGATCCCGCTGTCCCCCTCACTGACACTATTTCCCCAGCAATACTCTCCTCTTCTATCTTGGCAGTCCCTTTCCCTTCTTTCAGGGCTCCTTGGTGTGACTGCTTAAAACCTATCAGGAAAGAAGTTAATAGTCTCTTTGTTCCCCCTCTGTCTCCCCGAGGGAGATGGAAGAAACAGGCATACCCACCAGTGTTATGCCTTGGGCCTATTATTGGTCTAGTGAACCACTGATACTCCCAAGAATGGGATTTAATCATTGACATAATTATAGGGGGGAAGGTTGGGAAGGACATCTCACCTTCAGCTTTCAGCTTCAGCTTTCAGCCAATTTTTTATTATTCTTTTTAAAAGCATATTTTCATCCAATCTCTGGACTCTTTGGGGCCTGAGTCAAAGTTTTTGAATACTTGGGTTGGCAATATGGAGATCTTTGTGTGTATGTGTGGTGTTTTTTATGTGTGGTGTTTTTTTTAAAGGGGGTTCACACGTTCTCTCTTCTTAGATTGTTATAGGATTTTTCTTCCCTTGTATCCCTCCATCTACAGCAATGGTGCAAACAGAAGTTACTCTAGCTTTTAGATAGAGTAACCCCATCTGGAAAGGATAGTGAGCTAATTTAGTAAGAAAAGAAGAGTGAAATCTCTTTAAGTGATAAAGAGGTGTTTCACTGATATTAATGGGAAGGTAGAGGTCAAGAGAAGACCTGGAAAGATACTGGAGTAGATTATTTAACAATCAGTTTGTAAGCACCTAGAAGATAATTCGATTATGAAGAGAAAATTATGGATTTGTCAAAAATGAATCAGGTCAAACTGACCTAATTTACTTCTTTGACAGGTTTTTTGGCCTAGTGGATAGGCGAGAAGCTGTAGAAATGGTATATCTTAATTTTAGTAAGGCTTTTGATACCGTACCACATGACATTCTCATGAGCAAACTAGGGAAATGTGGTCTAAATTACTATATAGTGGGTGCACAACTCAAAGCATAATTGGGGGGGGACATATCTAGTGGGGTCCCTTTGGGTCTAGTGCTAGTCAATATTTTCATTAATGACTTGATAAAGTAATAGAGATTATGCTTATGAAATTTTTAGATGATGCAAAGCTGGGAGAGGTTGCTAACACTTAGGAGGACAGGATTAGAATTCAAAGTGATCTTGAGAAATTGGAGAATTGGTCTGAAATCAATAAAATAAAGTCAGTTAAGACACATGCAAAGTACAACACATAGGAAGGAAAAATAAAATGTACAAGTAAAAAACGGGGAATAAGTGTCTAGGCAGTACTACTGCTGAAAAAGATCTGGGAGTTATAGTGGATCACAAATTGAATGAGAGTCAATAATGTGATGCAGTTGCAAAAAATCTTTGTATCATTCTGGGGTGTATTAACAGGAGTGTTATGTGTAAGACATGGGAGGGAATTGCTCCTCACTATTCAGCAATAGTGAGGCCTCAGCTGGAGTACTATGTCCAGTTCTGTGCACCACACTTTAAGAAAGAAGTGAAAAAACTGGAGAGAGTCCAGAGCAAAGCAACAAAAATGATAAAAGGTTAACTAAATCTGACCTATTAGGAAAGGCTGAAAAAAACGGGCATGATTAGTTTTGAGAAGAGAAGACTGAAGGGGGACCTGATAGTAGTCTTCAAATATGTTAAAGGTGGTTACAAAGAGGATGGTGATCAATTATTCTCCATGTCTGCTGAAGCTAGGACAAGAAGTAATGGGTTCAGTCTGCAGCAAGGAAAATATTGGTGAAATATTAGGAAAAACTTTCTAACTATAATAATAATAATTAAGCACTAGAATAGGCTTCCAAGAGAAGTTGTGGAATTCTTGTCATTGGAGGTTTTAAAGAGTAGGTTAGAGAAACACCTGTCAGAGATGGTCTAGGTATTCTTGGTCCTGTCTCAGCAGAAGGACTGGACTACATGACACCTCAAGATCCCTTCCAGCCCTACATTTCTGTGGTTCTATGAATGGTTCACCCTAGCTGACCTAAAGAACAGACCTGGAATATTTCAATAAAACATTACCTGTGGGTTACATAAAGTTTTCCATGTGGTTGCTAATGATTAATTATGTGGAGGATGATCTTTGAGGGTCTTTCTGATTACCTGATCATTTTTCTCCAGACCAGGATTGCTGTATGTATCAGTCAGCAATATCAAATGCCAGTGTGGAAAAGGGGACAGCAGAAAATGCCTAATGAGATGTTCTGTGGCCACTAAAAACAGGATTAAAAAAAGACTAGATTTTGCTGTTACAGGGCATATGTTGGTATGTTACAGGGGTATGTTGGCCTTCCATAGGCCAACATACATAGAGGCTAACTTTCTGGCTGGACCAAATTATAAAATGGAAAACTGTTAAATATTAAGATAATCAGCAAACTTTTCTTTTTAAAAGAATTGCATAAACTCTTTCCAATTGCTATCTAATCCAAAATTGTCTTAAAAATACAGCTTTAAATAGTTACTCTGTGAAAACTGATAGGCAGTATGCTTCTGATATGCTTCTGATTTATTTCTTTAGATAATACAAACGAAAGAGTGAATCCTCATACCTAATCGTAAATAATACAAAGACTATAACAAAACCTTGGATGCATTTGTTACTGTCTCTGTAAATTGAAGGTGATGGAGTGTCATATTGACTGAGCAGGACAGTGATACATAGACTAATCTCAACTTTTTCTGTGTTTTGGTCCTGTCAGTGTTCCCAGTTTTCGACACCCAGGGAAGGAAATGTAATTTAAATAATTTCCTCTATGGAGATCCAGAACATGTAGATATTTATTAATTGTCTTAATAAGCATCATGATAGTATAGACCCAATTTTGATCTCTCCAACATTGCTTTTGTACTCTGCTGAAGTAATTCCATTGATAATGATAAAATTATTCATGATTTTCACAAATGTGAGATTTGAACTGGCTTCCTTGGCCTGATTCTCCACTCTTTTGCACCTTATTTAGTTACTTAGACCAGTACAAAGTGCTACTCACCACAGTGGTACTTTTCAACCACCAATTTGCACAAGTTGTAAGTGATTGAATAAGGTGCAAGAGTGGTGCATCAGGCCTGTAATTTGTAGCTCATTGAAGTGTCTTTAAAGGAACTACTGCAAAGCCTTGTTATAAGCAATGCAGTACTGTGCTTCAAAGCTGAGTGCTCTGTACTCTCTGTAGCATATGCTATGTAAGCGGTGTGGAAAGTTGCAACACGTGGTTTTGGGTTAACAGGGTGTCAACTTGACACTACCCTTGCTCTACCACTTGGAAATTCCTGATCAACTTCCCAATTTATTTCATGAGGTACAACATAAAAAGCATGGCAATGTGTACCTTGTAATGTGCTGCATGCTCTTGACACCAGCATTGCAATATCAGTCCTATGCTTTATTCCCATACTTCCAAATCATTGAGAAGGTTGAAGACTTTTCAAAATATATTTAAGTGGAAAGTGGTAATGAATTTCATACCCTGATACTGATGCAGTAACTGTAGAGCTGCTATTTAAAGCAAAGAATGTATCTTGAAAACATAACTCTCTGGCATTAGTTGCCTCAGTTATAAATAAATGCTAGATGCTAGGATTTATATTATCTTGAAGTAGATATTATATATTCATAATGCCAGAATGGCTTGAATTCCTACATTTTAATGTCAAAGGTTAACATTCTAAAAAAGGGCTATTACTGGGACTTTGCAGATTGATAATTATGGTGACTTCATGTTGAAAGAAGCATGTGGGACCATAAATGAGAATTTGTTTCCCTGCTAATACAGATTTTGATTTTGCAAGGTGTGAGGTACAGAGTGCCTTCACCTTCTGCTAACTTCAGAGGAAGTAGTGGGTGCCCAAAACCTTGCAGGATTAAGTGGATTTTACAAAGCCCTCTATGATTTTATATAGGTTAATCCTCCCTCACAAGGTTGTTTTATTGCACTTTTTATTTGTGAGGATAACAATTACTGTGGGGATACTTTCCCAATAAAATACTTTTTTTTTTAAACAAAAAAAATCCAATCTACCAAGGAGGAAAAATTCTATTTTCATATGAAATTCAGAGGAATTCCTCTCCATTTATACTAAATGTAGCCAGAATTTTGCTTATGTTGGTTTCCCATTTAAAACCCTTGTAGTTATTTCAAAGCAGAATTTAAGTATGTCTCTTCCTGATTAATGCTTAGAAAGCAAAATATATATCTGGGAATTTTTGGAGCAGATTAATGGGTTAACATTGTGACAGTGCATAACATTTAATCATTGATACTTTTGCTCAGTTAAATAAACCAGCAGTTATGAGCAAGCTTTATAGTTAAAGGTCTGTCAGCACTTCTGTTATAAACTTCAAATTTTAGGGATTGATATGCAATCCATTTCTTAATTTGAGAGGTTCTTCATTTCCCTGAAACCATGGAAGTCTGGTAACCTGCTGGCCTAAGGTTATTCTCTCTTACTATTTCCATTATTTGGAGAGTTCTTTTATTCCAAATAGACTGTTGCAGTTTCAAGGAGTTCTTTTTATCTGTGTGTATCTTCCTCCCTCTTTGTTTATTGCTGATTTTATTATCCACTGATGATCGTGTGGTGGCTTAGGCACATGTAGACAATATTATACATAGAAACTCTCAAATGTTAACTGAAAAAATATTTGGAGTAGAAACTAGGCCTATTGTACCTCATATAAGTTGATGATTTAAGTTCTCGAAAAAAGAATGGAAATCTGTTTGTAGTTTGACTTTTTGTATGTGGTTTTTGGAGAGTGGGAAGAAAGTAAATAGAACTCAAAGCCCAGCTTTAATTGAAACCTAAAATTGTGCTAATAGTTGATACTGGTAAATAACAAGGAGTATGTCATTTGATAACTGTTTCAGTTGCGGGAGAAGGGTTGGAGAGTGAATAGGAAGAGGATAGCTTCATGTTTCTGTGACTTACTTTAACTCAATTGCAAAGTAAATTAAATAGAACCTGTAAATCAATAAATATCTAAACTAGAAAAAAAATTTTCAGTTGTATTTTTAAGTTTCATCTTTACATAAAACATCTTCCAAAATGCACATTTCTGATGAGGTTTGATATTAACTAGGGATTTTTTAAAAATCGCATTTCACATAAGTACAAAAGATAAAAATATCCAGAGATCTGCATTAAAATTCAAAAAGTATAACTGTTGAGGCGTATGTAAATTGTGGTTGTAACATGGCAGCTTTTTTTTCTTTCAACACAGATCATCTAAAACAGGAGATTCTTGAAACCAGCTAAAGACACTTCAAGTTATTAATATAATTGCATTTGTGGAAAATGATGATTATATTGCAGTTTGGGCCATTCTGATGTTTAGCTGATTATGTGCTCATTATAACTTCTCATATGTTCTGAATTTGTATTTATGAATTGTGTGAAGCAATATAGATAGTGTATGCAACTCCATATGATGCAACTGTGCTTTTTGCTTGCAGACAGGTTGTTCCTGCAAATGAGACTTGTTGAAACCTTCCTATAAAAATATTTTAAATAAACGTCACTCTGTTGACTTGAGATAAATGAAATGTAGAATACAAACAATGGGTACATCCAAAAGGTTCTCAGCTTTCTGTTTGTGGGAGCTTATAAAAGCTGGGGGTTTTGTTGTTGGGGTTTTTTTTGTCATAATACTGTAAGGTCATCTACATATGCATGGTATAAAAAAAAGCAAGAGATGTTAACAAGTTGCAGTTTTAAAAATTCAGCAAATAGAAGATGATTAATTATACATATTTAAATGTAAAATTGTCCAACAGTACACAACTGTTTTATCTCATGAATAGGGCCCTACCAAATTCACGGTCCATTTTGGTCACTTTCACGGTAATACGATTTTAAAAATTGTAAATTTCATGCTTTCAGCCTATTTAAATCTGAAATTTCATGGTGTTGTAATTGTAGGGGTCCTGACCCAAACATGAGTTGTGGAGGGTTGCAAGGTCATTGTATGGGGCGTTGCGGTACTGCTATCCTTACTTCTGCACTGCTGCTGGCGCCAGCGTTGTCTTCAGAGCTGGGCAGCTGGAGAGCAGCAGCTGCTGGCTGGGAGCCCAGCTCTGAAGACAGAGCTGCCGTCTGCAGTAGCGCAGACGGGAGGATGGCCTGGTATGTTATTGCCACCCTTACTTCTCCATTGCTGCCTGCAGAGCTGGGCCCTCAGTCAGCAACCGCTACTCTCCAGCTGCCCAACTCTGAAGGCAGCAGCACAGAAGTAAGGGTGGCCTCTTGTGGCATGGTATGGCATTGCCACCCTTACTTCTGCGCTGCTCCTGGTGGGGCGCTACCTTAAGAGCTGGGCGCCTGGCCAACAGATGCTGCTTTCCAGCTGCCAAACTCTGAAGGCAGCACAGAAGTAAGTCTGGCAATACCACAACCGCCCTAAAATAACCTTGTGACCCCCATGCAACTCCCTTTTGGGTCAGGACCCTCAGTTTGAGAAATTCTGGTCTCTCTTGTGAAATGTGTATAATATACGGTAAAACATGCAAAAGACCAGATTTCATGGCGGGGGGAGACCAGATTTCATGGCCTGTGACGCATTTTTCATGGCCATGAATTGGTAGGGCCCTACTCATGAACTACTGGGAGTTGTGGCATCAAGTACACTTTTTTTTGAAGAAGAAGAAGAAGAAGTGGTTTAATGAAAGAATATCATTTGCTGTTTTGATAGTTCCCCTGCCCGCCCCTGGTCTGCATACGACCCTCCCCCTGGAAAAGTAGGGGTGTATGAGACAGAAATAATTTCCATAATCCTTTTTTTCCTTTGAAGATGTGTATACAGTACTAGTACTAAAGAGGTTTAAAATAATATGGCCTAACACTAATGAGGAAGTTAATTCAGGCTGATAACAAGAATAATTTCTGAACAGTGAGGACAATTACATATTGGAAAAAAACTTTCCAAGCAAGAATAACAGAGCCCACTATTGGACTTCTTGTCCCTTTCAATGGAGGATTAAATTTTACTGGAAATGAAGCATGGAAATATGAAATGATGAAATATGGAAGGGGATCAGATTAAATGGCTATAGTGGTTTACTTTTTGATCCTAAAATCTGATTCTACAGATGCTACAAAACTATTTGCAGACAACTAAATCAATCCCTGACACTATGTTGCAGTTCTTCTAAAATAAAAGTTTCTCAGTCATCATGTGATGGATTGACACGGCAGTGAGGTAGTATTGTAAGGATCTTTTCCCCCAAAATCATACTTGGTAACATAGCCTCCTTCCTATTTAAAGTACAGTTCTACTCTCGAGTGAATAAGAAGCATCCCTCCCCATCTCCTTGCATGCGGTATAACTTTCCCCACTTACTTCCTTGAGAAAAGTTAAGTAAAGTAGTCATCCTTAACATTTTTAAAAGGGTCTCTGGAGCATATTCTCTTAGTGTGTAACACCAGATTGTGCAGTCTTGGACTGTGTGAGATACTGTCTCCATTCGTGTAGTTACTTGTATGAGAATGCAAGAAAGGGAAGATGCCATGTGCTCTAGAGCACAATTCCCAAGTACCTTTGAAAGTTTATAGTAGTAGATCAGTTGGATTCAGGGAGGTTAGTAGTTCCTGGTACATCAAAATGGGAAATGGAGCCAACATTACGGAGAAAAATAAAAATGTATGAAAAGTAAGGTTGTTGAGTCCATTAGATCACAAGGGTTTAAAGGCTGCATTCAAGGGGAAGGAAGTGGCCACCCTGGGATTTTTGAGCAGACCTGCAAAACATTTTCCCTACCATGATCATATCATTATACAAATGGCTGGCTTGAGGATTTGCTTCAGGGTTAGTGAGATATTTTCCTTGCGCTTCTAAGTGACTCATGTTATGTAAAAAATGTTCATATAGGATCTCTGGCTTTCCCCATGTCCTCTTGCTGTAGAAGTAGGAGAAGCTGCATGTGCAGAAGGAATCTGTCTCAGAGCCAGGAGTAGAATGCAGTAGTGCTTAGACCACTAGATCATGCTGCCTTTCATTCTATTTTGCTGCTGCCCCTCCTTGCGGCTAAAAGTTGCCCATGCCACTGGGAAGGGTCTTGTGGTGGTCATTGTGAAGCAGTGCTCCCCACAGCTGCAGGGAGATCTGAAGTCATTCCAGAAATCAAGGGAACAGTGAGTACAGTTTCCACAACTTCAAAGGCCTACCCAGGACTAGGGCAGGTGAAGTGGGAGTCATGAGTAGGCTTGCCAACTTTCTAAAACTCGCACAAAACCAAACACGCTTGCCGTGCCCCCTGCCCTGCCCCTCCTATGAGGCCCCACCCATGCCCCACCCCTTCTCCGAATTACCGCCTCCCACTCACTCCATCCCCCCTCCGTCTGTTGCTTGCTCTCCCCACCCTCATTCACTCACTCATTTTCACGGGGCTGGCTCAGGGGGCTGGGGTTTGGGAGGGGCTGAGGGCTCTGGGTTGGGGCCAGAAACGAGGAGTTCAGAGTGCAGGAGGGGGCTCCAGCCCAGTGGGTTGGGATGCGAGAGGGGGTGAGGGCTCCAGCTGGGGGTGCAGGCTTTGGGGTGGGGATGAGGATGAGGGGTTTGGGATGCAGGAGAATGCTCTGGGCTGGGATCGAGGGGTTCAGAGAGTGGGAGGGGGATCCGGGCTGGGGCAGGGTGTTGAGGTGCGGGTGGGGGAGTGAGGGCTCTGGCTGGGGGTGCGGGCTCTGGGGTGGGGTGAGGGGTTTGGAGTGCAGGAGGGGGCTCTGGGCTGGGGCTGCGGGGTTTGGAGAACGAGAGGGGACTCTGGGCTGAGGCAGAAGGTTGGGGTGCAGGGGGTGTGACAGCTCTGGCTGGAGGTACAGACTCTGAGGTGGGGCTGGGGATGAGGGGTTTGGGTTGCAGGAGGGTGCTCTGGGCTGGGATTGAATGGTTCGGAGGGTGGGAGGGGGATCAGGGCTGGGGCAGGAGGCTGGGATGTGGGGTGAGGAGGGCGTGCAGGAATGCAGGCTCCGGGTGGTGCTTACCTCAAGTAGTTCCCAGAAGCAGTGGCATGTCCCCCCTCTGGCTCCTACGCGGAGGTGCGGCCAGGCAGCTCTGCAAGCTGCCCCATCCTCAGCGCTGCCCCCGCAGCTCCCATTGGCCGCGGTTTCTGGCCAATGGGAACTGCGGGGGCAGCGCCTGGGGTGGGGGAAATGTGCGGAGCCCCCTGGCTGACCCTACGCGTAGGAGACAGAGGGGGACATGCTGGCTGCTTCCCGGGAGCCGCACAGCGCGGAGGCTAGCAGGGAGCCTGCCAGCCCCGCTGCATGGTGCCGCCAACCAGACAGTCAATGACCAGCTGACTGGAGCCGCCAGGATCCCTTTTCAACTGGGTGTTCCGGTCAAAAACCAGACACCTGATCACCCTCATGAGTAACCATGATCTTTAGGAAAAATCAGTAATAAGCTTTCAATCCTAGTAATGTGTTTACATTGGTCTGCATTTCAATGTTATTTTCACTAGGAAAAGGGCTAGAGGCTTACCTTTTCTAAATAAAAGGCTTAGCCCTTACATTTCTAGTCCTATCTCCCTTCATTTCATATGGAACCCAAAGGCTGGCAGTGCTCAGAAGCTGACTTATTTGCATGAGTTTACTATTGTGACTAGTGGGGATAAAGTATCTATCATGAAATTACTTCCAATGGTGGATATGGAAAAGAGAAAATAGTGGTAGAAAACTACAATAAATTTAGGACCAGAAAACCTCTTTCTTAGAATTCTGTAGGAACTAAAGAATGAAGTAGTTGAGCTACTAATAAAAAAATTAAAAATGGCACTGCAATCAGAGAACTAGAAGGTGGTCAATGTTGTAACTTCCTCTTTACAAAGAGCTAAATGTGAGCCTAGGAATTACACTGGTTAGCTGCCCCTTAGACACATTTGGGAGTAATGTGAAAGATCCAGTTACAGAGTGAGTAGGTGACTGCAATATGGTAAGGGGAAAAATCAGTGTAGCATTTGTAAGGGTAAATCATGCTTTCCTTATTTGTTAGAATTTAACTTTTAAAGAGTTAACAATTTAGTGAAAAAGTAGAAACTAGATTTAATTGAGACTTTCTAAGGCATTTGCTGAAATCTTACACGAGAGGCTGTTATGAAAACCTGGTAACCCTGGGGTGAGATGTAAAGCACCCCTGTTATTGGTTAAAAACAACATAAGAAATAACAAAAAAGTAGGAATATCAACCTCCAGGTGAGTCTTAAAGCCAGTCCCCAGTGTGGAAAATTGACTGTTAGTGGAGTACTTCAGGGATAAGATGGGGAGTAGTGCTGGCTGAGAATTTTCCACAGAAATTGGATTTTCAGTGAAACAGGGTTTTTTTTGTTAAGAGTTTCTGCTTTCTACAGAAAATTTTGACTTTGAAGTTGAAATTTTCTATGAGAAATAGTTTCGAACCAGCTCTAGAGAGGATGTTCCAAGCAAGGAAAGATTTTAAAAAGCAAAACAAAACTAACAAAAAGAAAAGGAGTACTAGTGGCACCTTAGAAACTAACCAATTTATTTGAGCATAAGCTTTCGTGAGCTACAGCACTTTCATGCATCCAATGAAGTGAGCTGTAGCTCACGAAAGCTTATGCTCAAATAAATTGGTTAGTCTCTAAGGTGCCACTAGTACTCCTTTTCTTTTTGTGAATACAGACTAACACGGCTTCTACTCTGAAAACTAACAAACAACGCTTACCCCCAAAAACAAACAAACAAGCCAACCAATCCTGAGATGATTTGGCTGGAAAGGAGAAGAGTAAATGGACGGATATATGAGACAAGCATATATAATATGATAAAATAATGTCTGGTTGGATACTTATATTTTGGAAGATGATACATAGAAGAAGACAACACTATGAATAGTAAAGGATACAAATTGAAAACTGATGAAAGAAAATACTTTTTATGCACCATGTAATTAATCTGTCGAATTCACTGCCATATATTTGGGTAAATAGCTTATCAACATTTTTAAAAAGTTTAGACATTTATAGGGATAAATATAGTATTTGCCGTTACACAAGCTAAGATAATGGTTATGAAAAATATCCAAATTATAAACTAATCACTACCCATGGTAAGGAAGAAAGTCTGCTCAGTAGGTTGTTAATACATGCTTAGCTAGGTATATTGGGAAGTGTATTCAGTTTCCCCTCAAACGTCCATCATAGGTCATTGTCAGAGATGGAATATTTGTATAGATGGACTATTGGTTTGGTTCATTATGATGCATAGTGACATCCCCATCAGCCCTATGGTGAAGGTGAATAAAATGTAGGACGGTAGCTGCACATGAAAAAGGCATGGAATTGGGTGCTGATATTTTGTTTCCTACCATTGCTCTTATATGCAAGGGGTACATATGGCCTTGTTAGGACTTGAAAAATGTACCAGATATTTACCAGCAGAGGTTTAATCTGCTGTGTGAAAGGCCCCACTAGCGAAGAGCCTGGGGAAATGACTGGTATGCAGCATTAGATGGAGAAAGGTGCTTCAATTCCTAGACTTTTAAGGCAAGAAAAGACTATTTGATTATCTAGTCTAATCTCTTGTATAACAGTCACCCATGCCAGTCACTCCAGAACTGGGCTCAGTAACTTGTATTTGACTAACACATACCTTCCAGAAAGGCATCCAGTCTTGATTTGAAGATCTACTTACCCAAGTGCCACCACAATGTTATTCCCTAGTTCCTGACTGAGGGCTCAATTTTTTAAATCAGCCTCTGGCTAGTAGGTGGTTTTAATAAACTTGGAGCTTCTGCACTTATGACTGCGGGAAGAGAAACATTTCATTCTCCATCCCTGCCTCACCACTGAGAGTGATGGGGTATCTCTAGTACTCTTCTCTTCCCCAGAGCCTCCTGGCTGCTGTGGGGGTGGGAGAGTAAGGAGAAAAGTATCTCCTACTCTTTTCACCTCCATCTTCCATTTTGTTGGGTGATCCTCACAGGGCTAGATTCACCACAGGGACTTAAGCACTGCAATTCTCAGCATTGCAGCACCTAACTTTAGGCTGTCTAGTGGAATTCACAGCCTCAAGTTAGGCTCCCTATAGAATACATGGGGAACATTTGACACCTAAAAAAGGAATTCACAAGAGACAGCCTGCTAAGTAGAGATCTGCCTAAGGTAGCTTAAGAGAGGTGTATAGTCTGCTCTACTCCCCATTCTCAAAGGGAGTCAGGGCCCCAAACCAGATTAGTAGTTTTTCTCCAAAAAAAGAGGGAAAGGTGGTGACATTCCTCCTTGCTCGCTCTCCCCAGGCTTTTTGACCAGTGGATATAACATTTACAGAAGGTGTAGGAGATCTGGGTTCATGTCTTGTCTCTGCCTGATGGAAAGCAGAGGCAGTGAGACCTGGGTCTCCCACCTCTCAGTTGAGTGCCCTAATGCCTGGGCTGTAGGGTATTCTGAGGGGCTCTCAGCCCCTGCTGTTGGAGATGTTTCACTGTGTATACATTAAGTATTAAGTGGGGCAGAGGAGAGTGTGAGAGAAGAGTGGTTAGGGGGCACTCATCTGTGAGGTGGGAGATCTGGGTTAGGTCCCTGCTCCACATCAGGCAGAGTGGAGATGGGTGCTTGGGTGAGAGCTCTAACCACTGGGTATGAGGGTGGCACAGCACCTCTGCCCCATGTTGTGTGTCGGGCTTGACCCAATAGACATTCTCCAAGGTAGGGGACTACCTTGTTTGTGAATCGCATCAGGGTTTAGGCATGAGTTAGGTACTGAGCTGCTGGTTGGTATCAGGAATTAGGCAGCTGTACACATACCCAGCTGTCAAAATTTAGGCACCTGGAAGAATGTAGTGGTGGAAACATAGTGTATGTGTACACTGCAATAAAAGACATGTGGCATAGCCCTGGTCATTTGACTTGGGCAGGCTTGTGGGACTTGAGTTGCAGGATTATAAAATGGTGTGTAAATGAACAGGCTTGATCTGGAGTCAAGGCCCCATGGAAGGGGTGGGTCACAGAGCCCAGGCTCCAGCCCAAGCCCAAATGTCTACACTGCTATTTTTAGCTTCACAGCCTGAGCCCTGATAGCTCGAGTCAATTGACCTGGGCTCTGAGACTCAGTTCTGTCATTTGTTTAATGCAGTGTTGATGTACCATAGGTGCCTACAGGGGTTAGGCACTCCCTGAGTGGTGGTTTTGTGAAAGTCAGTGGTACCTAAATAGTGGACTTATTGTGCCTAAAGTGGCAGTTTAGTGTCTAAGTCACTCTTGTGAATCTAGTCTCCAGTGCCTACCTCTGCTGCTTTTAGCTTTGCCAAGCAGCAGTATGGAATGGACTTGATTCTGGACAGTTTCACTCCTGCAATGGGATTTTGAATAGGCTTCGTGAAACTGACTAGAGTCTTCTTCATTTCAGTCTCCTGCTGCTTGGCAAAAGAGGCGGTTGTGCTTTATTTTATTTATTTTCTATAGTGGGAGTGGTTGCTTTAATTTTGACTTTCGTGGCTTTCATCCGTTTGTGTCACAGTCTGCTATTTAAACTTTCTCTTTACATTTATACTTCCAAACTTTACTCTGTTACGGATTTTGGTGCCCCTCTGCCCCCTCCCTAAAAAAGTTTATTTTGAGAGTATAGCTTTAAATAGCTAGTTCCTCCCATGGGCTGATTTATAAATCAGTGCTGTGCAGGGGAGTTAGGGACAGCACTGTGTGGCAATGTTACAAGCAGTTTCTGTAGATCTCTTGGGAATATCTGGGATTCAGATGATGATATATAGTACTGCTGTGTAACAGTTTGGGATACCGTGAAGGTCAGATTAAATGACCAGTACTGGGGGCCAATAGAGCTATTAAGAGTTTGTTCCTAAGGAAATCTGTTAAACCTTCTCTTTGTTACACTTGAAGCTTCACACTATCAAAACTACTCTATGTGCTCGCCTTAGTCAAGTAGTGTCAGTGTTTTATCAACAGATAATTGAGCTGCTGTAAAAATTTTTTGGAAAACAGAGCTGTGACTAGCCATTTTTTGTTTTGTATGATTTTTCTTCTAAAAACAAACTGAAAAGAGAATTAAGGAAAACTTGAAAGAATTGGTAAGTGATAACTCTATTTAATATAGTAGGTACCATAGGTTGAAGTAGAATTTCAACAGTCTGGTGAGATCATAAGACAACAAAACAAACTGAAACAAATATTTTTTTAGTCTTTATACAAAATGTGTAAAAGACATTAAATTTTTTAAAATGGTATGAGAATTACATTTATTTTCCTGGAAAATTAGTCTACCTCACTATTTTAGAATTATCCTATTCTTAGTATCTAATTGTAATTATTGAGCTTTTATTTTTTTTTTTCACTTCAAAATTTGTGTGTGTGTGTGTGTGCTTTCAGACTTCCACATAAACAGCATTGCTGTATATTCTCACACTATAAGTGACCCACATGATATTTCTTTGCAGGAACCTGGTATTATTTTCAGAATAATGGTGTGTGTGTCTGTGTGGGTGTGTGAAATTACATTCTAAAGAGTTATTCTTAATTTTATACAACATTTTTCATTGGCGACTTAAACATTATGTGAATCCTTTTTTATGACTCTGAGTATAGGGGAGTTATTGGGAGCTTTAAAGAACTAATTTTTAAAAAGTGCAACCTGCATCTTTAGTCAGCATGTTGAAAGCAAATGCTTGCTGTACACTTCCCGATTAATCCTTGGTATCCAGATAAAGAGAAACAGGTGAGGGTTTGTTTGTTTAAAATGTTTGTGCCTTACTTTTATTTTTGGTGTAGTAAATTGTTAACAAGAGCCTCTTTCACCTTCTATTCACCCTGTATGTGGACTAGGCTTTGTCATTTTTATTCATGTTGAATAGTACTTTATTCCGCACTGCAAGTAGTCCACGGCAACTCATAGACTAAGATACTGCTCAACACGAGCAAGGAGCGTAAAATCTGGCCCTAAATAAATCATAGTTGTAATTGGTTTTGTCTGTGTGTATTTTGTTGTTTTGTTATTTAAATCAGCTATTTGTTCAGTTTCCTATTTCCGGATCCTACAGACTTTACTCAGGCAAAACTTCTACTGACGTCTCTGGGAGACTTCAGCCCAGAGATTTCATTGGGAGTTTTGTGTAGGAGCTGCAGGATTGGGCCCACAGTGTATGTGTGAGGCGTCACAAGAAACCAGATGTGGTGTCTGAATTAGAACCCTTCATAGGATTAGTGCAGAGCCCTGGAGCAGGACCAGGATCCCCAGGGTCTCACAGGACCTGCTGCCATAATAGCAGGAGTGGGATTAAAAATAGTCCCACGCAGGACTCTAGTCTGGATTTCTGATTGTCAGTGTGTGCATTCCATGGTATGAGAGCCCACACTTGAATTTCTGCTAAAGTCAGTCTTTTGGTTGCTTAGCATCTCATTGGAAGGACTTCTTATTATGCAGAACTGAGTCCGTTCAGTATGTGCCACAAAAGTGAGATAATAATGACATTTAAATAGGATGGTTTATTGGTAACGTTAATTAATGCATTTGAAAATGTGAGGGTTTAGAAAACATTGGCTGGTGCTGCCGTTCTCTTCTCTTTGAGGGATCTCTAATGCAGTAAGATGTTTGTTATTATTTTAGTTTGGAGACTGCCTTTCAGCTTGCACAACTTGAAATTTTACTTAGTGGCTTTGAATCATTGTAGTTAAGAACTGTCCATTATTGCTGTTCAGAATAAAATTTTTAATTTTAAGCCAACATGGATATAAAATCTTGGAAACCAATAGTATTTTAAAAGCTTCCAGGAGGTCTGGCACATTTAAAACTGCAGTGAACTAATGCCCTGGTATTTTAATGACTTTTGAAATAATATGACCTTTTAAAATTTTACTTGGGTTTTCTTTTTTCTATCAAGAGCCTTAAGACTAAAATGTGTATTTAATTATCCTGGTCTGTAGCTCCTAAGCATGGGATCATTTTAGAAGATTATATCAGATCTCTAATGACTTTATTAATCTATAAAAAGAAAAGGAGTACTTGTGGCGCTTTAGAGATTAACAAATTTATTAGAGCATAAGCTTTTGTGAGCTACAGCTCACTTCATTGGGAAGCGAGCTGTAGCTCACGAAAGCTTATGCTCTAATAAATTTGTTAGTCTCTAAGGTGCCACAAGTACTCCTGTTCTTTTTACGGATACAGACTAACACGGCTGCTACTCTGAAACCATTTATTAATCTAGATATGAAAAAGGTTCTTGGTGGTAATGCATGAATCTATTCATGCAACACTAGCCAATGATACTTCTTCGATGGTATCAGAATGATCTAAAATTACAAACTGAGTCATAACTTTTCCCTGGGTATGGCAGTGGTTGCAGTCATGTTACAGCTGTTAGTATGAGTTTGTCATATAATATAATTCCAAGAAAAACACTGAGGGCAAGATTCTGATCAGAGTTATGCTAGAATAACATGGCATAATTGTGGGTAATTGAGATCAGATTCTGCCCAAGTACATTCCCAATTTTATTTCTTATCTTTTACTGTATTCTGCTTCTATATCTCTTAGTCTTCTGGAAAAATGCTGCCCCTAATGGTAAAAGCATTCAATGTAGTACACATGTATATATAGCATAGTGTATGTACTCCAGCGGTGAGCTGGAGCCGATTCGCTAGAACCGGTTGTTAAATTTAGAATTTAATTTAATTTAGAATCGCGGAACAACCAGTTCTAAAAGGGCTTCTAAATTTAACCGGCCAAAAGTGGCGCCTTAGGCTCCGCCTCCATGGGTGCTCCAGCCCTGGAGCACCCAAGGGGAAAATTTGGTGGGTGCAGAGCCCCCACCGGCAGCTCCCTGCCCCACCCCTGGCCCCAGCTCACCTCACGTCCACTCCACCTCTGCCTCCTCCCCTGAACGCGCTGTCCCGTTCTGCTTCTCCGCCCCCCACCCCAGGCTTCCCACGAATCAGCTGTTCATGCGGGAAGCCGGGGCGGGCCGAGAAGCAAGCGGCGGCTTCCTGCTCAGGCCCAGGGAGGCGGAGGTGAGCAGGGGAGTGGGGGGTGCGAGGAGGGCCGCTCGCGCCGCAGCAGGTAACCTGGGGGGGGGGGGCGCAGGGGAACCGCTCCCCGCCCCAGCTCACCTCCGCCACCCTCGGCCTGAGTGGGAAGCCGTGGCCTGCTTCTCAGTCCTCCCCAGCTTCCCGCTGAACAGCTGATTCGCTGGAAGCCGGCGGGGCGGCGGGGGGCGCGGAGAAGCAGAGCGGGGTGGTGGGTTCAGGGGCGGAGGTGGAGCGGAGGTGAGCTGGGGATGGGCGAGGGGCGGGGAGCTGCCGGTGGGTGCTCTGCACCCACCAAATTTTCCCCTTGGGTGCTCCGGGGCTGGAGCACCCAGGGAGTCGGCACCTAAGGCGCCACTTTTGATGTGATAAGCGGCTGCTCCCCCGCCCCTAGGAGACAGAGGGACCTGCCGGATGCTTCCTGGGAGCTGCCCCAGGTAAGCACCACCGGGACTCCCCACCTCGCCCCCCGGCAGGTGCCTCTGGCTCTTAGGGGTGGGGTGGGCACCCACTACGGTGGCCCACGAGACCCTCCTGCCCGGTTCTGGGGGCAATCAGGGGACAGGGGAGCGGGTTGGCTGGGGCAGGGGTTCTGGGGGGGGGGCGTCAAGGAACGCGGGGGGGTTGGATGGGGCAGGAGTTCTGGGGGGCGTGGGTGGGCAACGACCCCCTCGTGGGGTGAGGAGGGAACCTGTTGTTAAGATTTTGGCAGCTCATCACTGATGTACTCTAATATTTATTTAGTTTTCTAGTCTCTGTAGATGTCAATAATCCCAAACCAAGAAGGTAATAAACTGCAAATCTTGTTAACAAAAGTTGGCTGTACCTTCCTCAAAGGAGCAGAAAAGGTGGTAGAACAGAGTTCCATGACAGTCCAAGAGGGACAGCGCTTAAAGCAGAACAGCAATCCTCTAATTCATATAATCATACTCCTCTCTGGATCATTTCTTAGAAAAGCAAAGTGAACCACATAATCAGTCATATCAAAGGCAGCTGATAAATTTGAAAGAACCAGGGTGAAATCATGACCCCTTTGAAATCAATGGGAGTTTTGCCACTGACTTCAGTGGGGCCAGAATTTCACCCTCTTTATGCATTGCTGTAAGGATATTATATAACCCACAAGACCAGCAATAGCTTGTGTTGTACCCAATCCTAGAACCAAACGGACAGGGTAAGGGAACTCTGAGGACTCCAGTTAGTACCAGACTAACTAGCCATAATCTCCTTTCTATCAGGGATGCTAGGTCAAAAGCAAATCCTATTTGTCCTAATGAATTCCCCCGGAAATAGCTTGGAAATCTTAGCCAGGCGAGAGAAGCAAGCTCCTGAGATGCATCCAAGAAGCATGTGTGTATTCTGGAAGCCATGATCAGTGTTTGCAAGGCAGAGATCTCCCTAATGTCTCTGGCCACACTGCTTTCTATTCTTATTCATAAAGGGAAGATTTGGAGACCTCTTGTGTTTAGAAGAGGCAATCCTAGAACACTAGTGTCTCAGATTTTGTAAGTGGTGCTGAAGATCAAGAAACAGGGGAGCTCCAACTAACTAGGAGGATGAATAACTATACTTCCCTTTTCCTCCTTACAATGACATACACTAAAGTGGTTTTGCAAATTCTGCTCCCCTCACTAGGAACATGAACTGGGTATTTTCCATCGTGGCTTGCACTAATGTAGCATTTTTAAGCATTGGTTTTGAAATGTATTTTGTCCTGCTTGAAAGCAAATACATGATAGAAAAATGTTTCGTTTGGCTAAGTTTCTACATTCCTTGTAGGGTAAATCATCATAATCATGTATAAAGAAATAGTTGCCTTGCCTTGTCAGGATGACAACAATAACAAAGAAAAGAGATTTTTTGATGGTATGGAATTGACAAACCGGCGGGGGTGCCAGAGACTGTAGTGGAAGAGAGGGTAAGGGTAAGAGTTCTAGAAGGAAAGCATGGTCCCTTCTACAAATTGACCTAAAATACTTGTTACTGCTTTGGAAATGTGTCAACAATCCTAGTAGGTGGAAACACAACATTTTCAAAGAACTTATTTTGTCTAAATCCTGACACCAGTGAAATCCCTGGACGCAGTACTCCAGATGTAGCCTCACAAGTGCCAAATAGAGGGGAATAATCAGTTCCCTCGATCTGCTGGCAGTGCACCTGCTAATGCAGCCCAATATGCCGTTAGCCTTCTTGGCAACAAGGGCACACTGCTGATGCATATCCAGCTTCTTGTCCACTGTAATCCCCAGGTCCTTTTCTGCAGAACTGCAGCCTGTAGCGTGCATGGGATTCTTCCTTCCGAAGTGCAGGACTCTGCACTTGCCCTTGTTGAACCTCATCAGATTTATTTTGGCCCAATCCTCCAATTTGTCTAGGTCACTTTGGACCCTATCCCAACCCTCCATCTTATCTACCTCTCCCCCCAGGTTAGTGTCATCTGTGAATTTGCTGAGGGTGCAATCCATCCCATCATCCAGATTATGAATATGTATATGATACTTATATGGAGACTTGTACACTTCTGTAATTGTGTTTCCATAATGAAATGTAATTATTATACAAGACTATGGTATGTACCAGGACTCAAAGAATTTCAACTGTCTTCCTGTTGTTATTTTTGTAGTTCTGTACCTAAGATGAAAAAAAAGACCGTGCTCTAAAATCATTACAGATATTGTACACAATTACACTCACAATTTATTATGAAAATTAACACAAACAAAACTGTGGGTTGTTTTTTTTTTTAATCCTCCTTTCAGTAAAAGGAAGTGCTATTGTATATGTGGACTGAGGAAAAAAGCTTAAATGAATAGTTTGAAAACAATATCTAGTTTACTAGATATGTTTAACAGTTTAATATAAGCAATGTACTGATTTGCTGTATTTTGTCAATTATGTCCTGTACAATTGTGTGGCTTCCTTTGCCTTAATTCCTAAGTAACCAACCAACCAATTGGGATTTGTTTTTTTTGTGTGGGGGCGCGCGTGTGTGAAACATATACACACATTTTACATATACATCTATTCCAAAACAAATGATTCAAAAGAGAGCTCCTGGCTATTCTTGCTCTCCCTATTTTAAGATACAAGGTTACACATGGGAATTCAAACTTTGGGTCATACTCCCCCTAGAATGTGTGTGCAGATTTACAGGCAAATGTGCATAGCCTGTACAGAGAGGAGGGCAAACTTTCTGGTCTGAGGGCCACATCGGGTTTCCAAAATTGTATGGACGGCCAGTTAGGGGAGGCTGTGTCTCCCCAAACAGCCAGGCGTGGCCCGGACCCTCCCTCCTATCCGACCCTCCTGCTTCTCGCCCCCTGACGGCTCCCCCAGTACTCCTGCTCCATCCCCGTCCCCTGATGGCCACCCCGGGACTCCTACCCCATCCACCACCCCCTGCTCCCTGTCCCCTGACCACCCCTGGACCCCCCACCCCCGACTGCCCCCTGCCGCCCCATCCAACCCCCCCCCCCTCCTTGCTGACTGCCCCTGGGACCCCTGCTCCATCCAACCCCCCTGTTCCCTGACCTCTGACTGCTCCAACCCCTATCCACACCCCTGCCCCTTGACCTCCACTCCCAACTCCCCTGCCCTCTATCAATCCCTCCCTGCCCTCTTACCGCGCTTCCTGGAGCACCGGTGACTGGCAGCGCTACAGCTGCGCCGTCCAGAGAACCGGGTCAGGCCGTGGCTCTGTAACTGCACTGCCTGGCTGCCCGGAGCATTGCGCCAGCGGCATGGTGCACTGAGGCTGCGGGGGAGGAGGACAAACAGGGGAGGGGCTGGGGGTGAGCCTCCCGGGCCAGGAGCTCAGGGGCCTGGCAGGAGGGTCCCGTGGGCCGAATGTGGCCCATGGGCCATAGTTTGCCCACCTCTGCTGTATAGTCTGCAAATCTGCAGCCAATTTGCTGCAGAATTCATCCCTGGGAGCAGAATTTTGCTCCATAATCTAAACTCCATTAAAACAAAAGTTTCTAACCATTGTGGTTTTGAAGAATGTGATCAGATGCAGTGGTATCTTCCTGAGTATGCAATCAGTCTGAAACAGTAGCTCCGAGAAGTGGAACTGTGCCATTCACCTGAGTGAGTTAACTCTTAAAGAGGAAAATGTAAATTTAATTGTTCATTACTTTAGCAGAAACATCCAGCAAATATGCTTTCTTCCATAATACTGTCCTGCTTCACGTGCCTTGTCGATTGCCAGAATTGACACTATCTGCCTTCCAGATTTACCCCCTGACCACTTCTGTAGTGCTGTTATGAGCTATCAGTACAAAATCTGTGGCACATTGACAACTGATGATGTGGTGATGGCATAAAGTTGAACTTAATATCAAAATAAATAGCACAGTAGTGTACTGCACTTGGTTGTATTGATTTTCATATTCAGTTCAATAAAAGGTTTTAAATGTAGTTGCTGTGGGATTTCCATCCTGCTGCACCAGATGTCTGCAGAAGCCTTGGTGCACAATTTAGGTTGACAGGTTTCAGAGTAGCAGCCGTGTTAGTCTGTATTCGCAAAAAGAAAAGGAGGACTTGTGGCACCTTAGTCTCTAAGTACTCCTTTTCAATTTAGCTTGAGTTTGCCATAAATAGTTGGGGCCGTGCACATGTGGCTCTCGCTGAGCTAACTCTAAAATGCAGTAGTTCTATTGAGTGCATTCTGAACACTTAAACAGTTTTTTTTAGTTAGATCACTAATGTCCCAATCTTGTGTTGTGCTCCGTATAGGCCGGCACAGAGCACTGTTGAAGTCACGCAGGGCTCTGCACAGGTGCAGGAGTCTGACATCAAAACACAGCACAGGATTGCTACTTAAATCAAATGCATTATATTCACGTCTACCAACAAGGTAGCCATGAACATAGCTATAAAATTCTAAAGGAAATACTCTTTTCTGCAGTAATATCAGGATCTTCAGTAGATTTTTCGTGTCAGACAGCTTATATCTTTCCTGGGTGGTGAATGTTTAAAGTAAAGAAAAACCAGTTTACTATTGGTTACAAACAATGGGGCCACTGACCTGGGCGGCCGTTGTTCACACTGACGTCAGAGGGAGTTGATGACACTCAGCACCTTACAGCTCTGCCACATTTATTTTTAGAGGCTGAGCTTTCAGAAGAAAAATCAAAAGAAGAGGGACCTATAATCTTCAGGGGAATATGAGGCAATTAGCTGTTGTCTTAAAAGCAGGAGTATTTTTAATTTTTAGATCTATTCAATATTTTGAAGAAATACACTTGCTGTTATAGGATTCTAGCTTTGGGGGTATTTTTATCCCAGGCTTTTGATTTCTGGGGGGCAGTATCTAATTTACTTGGTTTAAAAATAATCCATATCTCACCTGGAGGACGCGAGGTAACACCCTAGGGGTATGTCCCCTGAGAACTGGAAAAGTTTCAAGGCTTTTGTGGAATCACAGGAGGGCACTGTACTGGGCAAAGGAAAAGTTTTTAGCTTGCAGCAGGAGTAGGCGTAAGGTTCTTCAAGAGTAATTCTTGCCTCTCTCCTCCCAAGAATTCTTTCCACTTAACAGTTTGCACTCCTGACATAACTGTATCCCCCTGCTGCTGGCCCCTCTCTCAGGCTGGGTACTAGCAGGGGAGGAGAGATCAGGTGGGGAACATGGAAGAGCTGGGAGCATGGGACAGCTAGGGTTGCCAGTTTTGGGCGGACATACTCCTGGAGTGGAGGTTTCATCACATGACATAATCTTTAATTAAAGATTAATCTTTAGTTCTTGGACACTCCAGGACAATCCTGCAGGATTGGCAACCCTAGGGACAGCTAGGGAAGCAGGAAGGGAGTCCCGTGCACTTCAGGGGAGAGAGAGAATAGTAAATGGGAGGAAGGCAGAGCTCAAGTTGGCAAGGATGGAGTAGGAGTGGTAGGGGTGACATGCAAAGTATTAATATCTACAGAGGTTTAAAGTGGTTCTTGTTTTCTTTTCAGAATAAGAATCCTTTACCCCCTTTTTACTTTTATAAAGGAATATCCTGTGTTGTTATGGGAAATGGTTTCCTGAGCCCCAGTCCTGCAATATTGTTCTACATAGGTGAATAACGTGTCTGAAGCAGTTGCCTTGGCTCCAGGATTGGGACTTGCTTAGAATGGCTAAGGCCAGGTTGTCTCTGGCCCTTGTGTGTGGGAACAGAAGGTACGGCTTGAGGGGCTTTCCATATCCCCATCTTACATAACTGCAGACCCTGCATATAGGGAGCAGAGGGACTGGTCCCACTTGGGGTTGCAAACTGTCCCCACAAGCATGGGAAGAGGAGGAGTATGGCCCCCTCTCCTGCACACAGGCCTCAAGAGCAGGCTAGTTGAAGGACTGTGCCTCCCAGAGTACACTCTGAGATGGTGTATCTCCACTTTGGGGTGTACACAATCTAGAGTGCTCTTCATTATGAAAAGTGTAATGACACGATGCACTAAACAACCAAACCAGTGTAAACAGTTGAATAAAAATGTTACTGCGTTTGGGGTTTGGTGTGTGGTTGTATTGTTCATAGATTTTTTTTTTTTGTCTGTCATTGGAAGCAATAAAACTACAGCTATACTTTTCGATTTAGTTCATTCTGGAAGATAATTTTTAACAAACTGAGGCTTGCTTATTGGTTATGTCACAGGAATATTTGGACTGTTATTCCAATTATAGTCCTTAGCACTTTCATATTTCAAACCGTATATAGGAGAATGTGCTGTACAAGCATGTCTCTATAACAGTTCAGCAGAACTGGGGTATACTCTCTAGCTACACTCCTTATTTTATTACAACATTGTTTGTGATTTCAGTTTTTTAAAATAATTACTTCAACGAATGCAGAAATATTTTAAACATTGCAGCATTGGATTGTGTGGGTTTGAAGATTAGGTTTGTGAGTGCTTTATAATAGTACTGTAATGGTGGATTTTCCTTTTATAAGAACGGCAAATATGAAATCTGAAGATATTTCCCTTCCCCAGGAGGTCAGAGAATGTTTAGGTGCTTTTTTTTAAATGCAAACATCTTTAGAGTAATGCAAGTCCCTATCTATGCGTGATGGACAAAGATGCCCATTCAGGCATTAACACCAATT
Organism: Chelonia mydas; assembly: GCF_015237465.2. NCBI lineage: Eukaryota > Metazoa > Chordata > Testudines > Cheloniidae > Chelonia > Chelonia mydas. Next base: position 84,930,502 of record NC_057852.1, on the reverse strand, counting down.
GCGTGCATGTATGTGTGTGTTTAAATATGAAAAAAAAAGCTAAAAAAGAGTTCACTTTGTGGCTATAATGAATCTGATTTAAATTGAACAGCAGTAACACAGGTTTTTTTCCCCCTGGTGGGTAAATAGCCCTGTAAGCTTCCTATCATCCAATCACCTGTGGTTACTGTGCCTCCACCCCCAGGAACCAGCAGCTCCCACCTAACCCACAGTTTTAAAGCAGATAGTGTGGCAAAATCATATAGAACCGTTGCTGCTCACATTTAAGGATACAGAACTGCAGGAGTCATTTATAAGAAAGGCAGAAGCTTGTCCAACAAAAAGTTGCATTGAACCAGAAGGTCAGTAATAAAGTTTCATGCTAAGAAACTCTTTTTTAATAAAACAGTCAGTTTCAGTACACATGAAGATTTTTAATATCCTGAAAAGGTTATGGATTATCACATATATTAAAACAATTTACTAACGTTTTATATGCTTTTGAAATGCAAGACCTGTGTCATGCAAGTATAAATATATCATACCTTAAAGTATTAACCCTATTAATGCTTCTCTAACTAGATGCCATACTGATCTCCTTTCAAATGTGTTAATCAAATAGAGATGGTTTCCCCATTAACCTAAACAAAGACCATTTCTGTTTGAAGGAGGCTAAGTGTTTAGACATTGTTCTGTTGTCTTGCTTTTCTTAGATATCATTACATTAATCTTTTTTTAAATATTAACAACTTTTGTGAGGATCTTATTCATATCATCAGCATTCATAATGCACAAAATTAAAAGTACAGTTATTCATATGAAATCATGTATTGATATGTTAGTCTCATGTTTGCACATTTTGCAACTTTCAAATCTTTGTTCTCTTAATTTCATAGAGGATGAAGAAAACCAAAGTTAAACATCCTCATGCCAGGAAAGACAAATCAATGCTAAAATTGAATTAGGCCAAATTAACTTAAGATGGTAGTTATAAGGAGAGCTGGTATTGTTGGAGAGCATATTGGTACAATTTGTTTCAGGTTTTTTGAAGGAAATAGAGGCTGAGGAAGGATTACATTTTTATCTGGAGAAGGTTTCCATATTTCTTTCCATTTTGAATATTCTACGGGAATTGAGGTCTGTAAAACAACATGTCTGATAGATATGAACACTACTTTCTTTTTAAAAAATGGCCTATCAGATGCAGTCCTGTAAATAATATGAAGTCAGCAAAATATGTTTTAACAACAAATAAAGGTACCAAAAAACCTCTTGAAAATTGCTTTCCCTCTGGAATATTTAAGCATATATGTTAACAATAAAATTACATTTTGGACTGCACATAGTGCTTGCTTTGTACAGTACATACATTTGCCATTTATATTATAGTTTAAAAAATGCAAAACTCAGGATGATGTATTTCAAGAGCCTACCACAGGATAGTAATTAAATTGTAAGGTGTGTCTTCTACCACCCCTAGACAGGGGAATGATTTGTAATTTTTATGTTATGTATTTAAAGCAAAATTTTATTTCTCAGAGTGAAGGCAGAGATTAGAATATAAAATGTAGATTAAATTGTTTTTCTGTAGGCATACAGACTGTCCATATACACCTATTGATTTTTTTTCAGTTATTTATGAAGTTTTGCAACAAAATTAAGACCAATTCCTGAAACACTTTACATGTCTGTGGAAGGGTCAAACGTATTTAAGAGCTGTATGGAGGCTTTGTGGAAGAGGACTCTGTATCCCATGAGTACTGTGACAGTTTAGGGGTCTGCCTGGGTACAAATTTGAATTTTTTGATATTATGAACTCTTTGTGTACTCTTTCTCTCTCTCTCTCTCTCTCTCTCAAATTACAAACTCCAGTTTGTTTTCTCAGCACTATTTTGATTATAAGCCTGTTCTCTAGCCTCCATATTGAGCTGAAACACACTGGAGGTGTCAGGAGAAAATGTGGTACCTAGATGAGGACTAATAATGTATGGTTGTTAAACCTTAATGATCACCCATTCAGATGGAAGCACCCTTGGACAAAGAGCTGGCTGTCATCCAGGGTAAACCAGTTTTTCAAGTCTGGACTCCCACATGGATGGTGACCAAGCAACAAAGCACCTGATGATCACCTGATGGGGTTTGAGGCTGACCAGAGAAGTCATCTGACGGGGAGGGGAGGGATTGGAATCCTATAAAAGATAGGTTTCAGAGTAGCAGCCATGTTAGTCTGTATTCGCAAAAAGAAAAGGAGTACTGTTGAAAGACCCTATCTTTTATAGAAAAGCATCCAATGAAGTGAGCTGTAGCTCACGAAAGCTTATGCTCAAATAAATTTGTTAGTCTCTAGGGTGCCACAAGTACTCCTTGTCTATAAAAGATAGGGTCTTTCAACAGCCATTTTAGAAAAGACCCCAGAAACGTGCTCCCTCAGAGCTATCAGCATAGCAACTATGCAGCCATCAACCCCTGCCCCAAGGACCCTAGAAGATAATGCCTGGAAAGAAATATGTGCGACAGTCAGCAGCAAAGCATTTAAGAGACTGTTGACCTCTTACAGCATATCCTTAGGCATACTTCAGAGCAGTTATCCAAAGGGATAAAGACCATCAGGTTGGAGTGTTTGAGGTTTATTTCCCTTCGGATTCCTTTCTTTCTGATAGAAATCTATTGGAAAAGGAATCGGTGGGCCTCCTCCTAACCGCTCCTACATGACTAGGAAGAAGTGGGTTCTGGGATAGATTCTGGTCTCATTCTCTCCCCTCCATGGCAGCTCTCCTCCCAGGGCTTCAGTAACCTCCTTAGGTCCCTGCCTGAAGAAAGAGGATAAGGAAAACAGGTTCCACAGAGGGCTGTTTAGGGAGGCGGGGGTTGCTTTTTTGGGCTTGGAGCTCCCCAGTGTACTCTTTCACATCAAACCACCCATTCGCAAAATGCGTCAACCCAGTGTGGTGCTGGATAGGAGTGAATGATTGACTGATGTGTGGATTTGGCTTTTACAGTGTAACTCAATGGCATTTATATAGTACTTGTGGTAAACATGTTTCTGCTGGAAAAATTCTTAAGTCATCCACAATCAGCTTGTTGAAATACTGCCTCCAATGTGATCTTGTCTACTCTTATATGCTAAGCAGGGGCAGGCTTAAGTAAGAACTTAGATAGGAGATACCCTTCAGCTAAGGTGCTGCAGAAGGTTGTATTAGTGATTCAGTAGGTGACAGTCAGTACTGAACAGGGTGGATTTGATTTAAAACACTAGTCAGGAAGACTTGATTTAATCATTGATTTCTACATAAAAGTGCATTCTTGTTGGTTGTTATAACCTTAATACATATTCTTCCCAACTCAGAGAAAGATGTAGGTTTCATTTTTAGAAGGTACACCCTATACATTTTTTAAGTGATTTATTTTGAAAACTTTTCAGATTACTTTTACAGCTGTATCAGAAAATGAATGATTGCTTGGTTATTTCATTTACCACAGGTAATTGAAGCAGATATTTATGAAGTCATTGGGAGGTGAACTATCTCCAATTCAACAGGTTAATCATTAATATTTGGAGGATTTTCTTGTCATGCTGTATTAGGAGGAGAACATCACCAGACAGACATTTAAATTGTTTCATTTAACTAAAACAACAATGTTCTGTATTCTGGATTTTTTTTCTTCAACAGCAAACATATAATATTTTAACAAAACAAGCATATGAATTTTTGAATTTAGTTAAATATTCAAGTTTTTTAAAATCAGGCTTGTTTATGTTAAAATTGTTTTTAACTAAAATAGTTAAATGAAATATTTAAAAAACAAAACCCCAAAAATTAAATCGACTTTGTCAGCCAGGTCAACATGAGAAACTTAAAATATTGGCTTCTGCAGCTAACTCAGTCGTCTTCACCTTCATTTTCCTGTTTGTTCATCATCTGGAAAAGAAAAACAAGCTTTCCTGCTTTTTCAGATCCCAACGGATTTCTCAATTTGGAATGAATTAGTCCAAAGGAATAAAATATTCTTTCTACACTGGCAGAAGAAGCTACTGCTGTTAAAAGTGAGATTATCACTTCAACAGTCTCTGAATCCAAGTGCTTAAGTGACTTCCACCAGTTCACTGGTGTGACTGTTTTTAAAACATCATCAGCAAACATATATTTCTTGAATGGTTCACCCTTAGCTCTGAAGTTTATTATAGTTGGCATTATGGAGGGATGCTTTCTGGATGTCCATGTCATAGCCAGCTCCTCGTCTTCAGCAGTTAAGGTTTGACCCTAGTACCGAGTATTGAAAATATTTGCAAGAAAATGAACGGGAGATAGTACTTGTCCCATTTGTTTTTTAATGCTTGTAATTTAACTCTGTCATTGCATATTTCTCTTTTTAAGATCTCACTCATTTCCTTCCAAATTTCAACAGAGTCAGCTATTTCCCTGCATTTTGTTCAAGGCTACAGAAATAGGCTTCAGGGTACTCAGCATGTGTTCAACACAGGGATTTGGAGCAATCAAATTTTTGAATTGCTCCACTCCAGCTCCACGTCGGCACCAATAGTGACTGCTCCGGCTCTGCTCCGGCTCTGCTCCGCACTCTGACTCAAATTAATTTTTAACTAAATAAAAAAGAGCATACTGTAATTTTGAAAAACATTATTTTTATTCAGACTTTTAAAACAATTTAAATGTCATCAACAATGATACAAACTAGAATCATTCATAATTCATTCTGTAAAAAAATTATTGCAGCAATCAAGTCGTCTTTCATAGCCTGCCGCAAATCATTTAAAATTAACTTTAAAGCCGAAAACAGTCACTCTACACTGCTTGAGTTGTTGGCATGCTCGAAGCAATTCTACAGGCAGCCTGCATGCGGTGTGGGTAGGTGTGAATGGCCTCAAAAACAGACTTAACTTTTAGCCTACCAATAGACTCCATCGCCTCACAATCTTCCCAAAAATTTCTCTCAAATAATGCTTCATTACAGTTATGAATCACAGAAACTTGCCAGTGTCTTTCTTGTTTATCCAATTCCTTTTCGAAGGCGTCATCTTCTGAAGAACTGATGCTTGAATTATCTCCATTTCCCTGTGATGGTTGAAGACATTCCAGGGATGGACGCTCGAACAAGTTCAGAGTAGAGACAGAAGTTTGAGAACAGCCTGCTATTTCTGAAGGATGTGAACTTTCTGAAACCGCAGATTCAGTTGTTGATGATTCCTTTTGTTGTGTTTTGTTTTCTTCAACCTCTTTCGCAGAGTTCAAATGTAGCAATAGATTTTGTTTTTCAAGTCGTCAAGCAATATCAAGGAGTCCCTCTTTCGCCTTTGGTATTTCCCTTGAGGTAAGAAGAATCCGATACCGTGGGTCAAAATAAACTCCAGCAAGGAAATGAATATTGTCAAAAAGCTTCTCTTCACATTTCTGCATGGAGGATAGAATTCCTTTTCCAATTTGTCCACCATTTTCTTGCAAGAATTTTGACAGTTTTTGCCATTCCTTCATTAAAACTCCTGGGGTTACATTGACAGCTTTAAGATTCACTGTTGTTTGGTTTGGCTTTGCCAAGAGGTCTCGTAGGTTCTTCACTTCGTCCCATTCAGCTTTTGTTAACTTGAGTTCTCTTGTTCCAGCAGCAGCCACTTGTTCACAGTAAGATTGAAAAACGAGAAGCTGATCAATCATCGCAAATGTTGAATCCTAGCGAGTCACAGTATCCAATGATTGAGTTACCCCATGTAGATCAAGCAGAACACTTCGAATACTTGGGGTTTGTAGTTTGACAACGACTTGTCGAATTTTTGCCAGAAATTTCTTTTCATGTTCTTTGTTCAGTCCCTCCCAAATTGCCAACTGAAGAGTGTGAATACCACACATCATCAGTTGGACTTTTGAGTCATCCTCATGAAGCCATGTTGGAAGTATGAGGCTAGGGTCATTAACCCATTGCGCAGCAGCATCCATGTTGAATTCGATTTCATCCAGTCCTTTAGTTCCTTCATCAGGCAAAATAGCTTCAGTTCTGTCCACATCCCTGTTCTCAGAGGTAGAAATGGTTTCATTGTCCTTGCTGAAATTTTTGACGGTACATATTATGTTTGCTGCATTGTCAATGCAGATGCTCAGCACTTGCATTTCACTGATCCCAAATTTTTCTAAAATAGCTTTTACTTGACTTTTCATGTACGAAGAATTGTGACGCCCTTCAATGTCAATTATGTCCAAGGTTTTTACCACAGCTTTATCTTTCCTTCTTCGTAGTATTGAGCATTGATTGCAAGGAAATTTCTTTTTCCACGGGTTGCCGCATCCATTTTCAAGTGGCACAATTTTTGCTCCAAAGCTTTCCTGAGCTCTTCGTGACCAGACTCAGCTGTGCTGATAGCTAAATGATGAACCGCATCATGCCCCGTCGAAACGCCAAGCTGCCAACCCATTTCACCTGCAATTTGTGGAATCCTTTGTTCTTTAGCCTGAAGGTAGTGAGTGGTGTTGAACTCAAGCAAACTATTTCCATCAGACCTTCCCGGAAAGTATTGGCATCCATGGTGACTATAACCTTTGAGGACTTCAAATATGAGTCAAGTTTTGTTTGCTTAATTTTGGGTTTCTTTTCAGATGAAGCTCCACAAACAATCTTTTCTCCAGGAGTTTTCAAAGAGCCAGATGAACGTTGTTTAGCCATGTCAGCTTTCTGTTTTGCCTCATCTTCCTAGTCCTTTCTTGTAACCAGAGCCGCATAGTTTCCAGGAGGTTACGTTTTACATGCTGCCAATGGTTGAAACTTTTCACGGCACTTGCTTCACTTGTCTTGAAGCTACATGGTTTGAGCTCGCCATTCGCTTCCTTTTCCAGCTTGCACGTTGCCGATTTCTTCTTTGCTTTTCCCAAAAGCCCAAATTTGGGCTTTTCAAATTCAAAAGTAAAGACGTCATTGAGATCCTTTTCCGTAAATTGGCTTTCAATCATGGGGGGTAGATTTGATTTTTTGTTGAAGCCACGGCCAAATCTTCATGTGCTGCTACCGCATCCAAATGTTTCTTGTTATGATCTTCAAAAAGCAATGAGCAAAAGCATTACATTTTTTTATAATGTACCTGCTTGTGATATCTTAACCACTTAAGGTACTTCAAATTTATTTTGGATTTTCTGGACAAAAATGATCGCCTTTTCTTTTTACACAAAATTATTATTAAAGTATATTTTAATTTTTTTAATGTTTCTTGCAGTTTTAATGAAGTAAGAAGTATTTTAATATACATAATTAATATAAATTTTTATTTATAAATTGCAAGTTACTTTTTCTTATGAAATTTTGCAATAAAAATATTTGAAATATTTCCCAAGTTTTTAATTCATATCTCAAAAAATATAGATATATCAATGAAATTTGGTATGTGCCGTAGCGTTAGTACGTGCTATCGCTGTTCTACAACATTAATTGTTGGGAAGTAACGAGGCTACATGTTACAAGGTTGAAATAAACTTTAACGGGAAAGCAGATTCAAATTGCAAGCACAGTCCTTTTAGTAAAGAAAGCAGATTTTCAGAAATATGTTTTTGCTTCATCAGCCTGAATAGATAATACAAGGTAGAGCAAATAACGGGTTCTATCTTGTATAATGTTTCCAGCCTGATGAAGGAAAAACGTATTTCCGAAAATTTGCTCTCTTTACTAAAAGGACTGTACTTGCAATTTGAATCCACTTTCCCATTAAAGTTTATTTCCAATGTTCTATCATACAACATCATTCAAATAAAATGATTTAAACTACAGGCGTCGTGAACTAGGGGGACTGGGCCAATTTTATCTAATATTTTTTAAATCTTTGACTATTTAACAGATACGACCCTGGAATATGATTTAATGCTAAAACATGCATTAAAATGGTACTCTTAATTTATTTTGTATAATTAACCATTTCCGAGAAAACTGTTTAAAAATTTTAATCTGCTTAGATGCTTAGAATGATACAAACAATTTTACTTATTACTTATTTTTCAACTTTGAAACCATAAATTTTAAACATAATAAATAATAACCAAAAATTCTTAACTTATTATGGAACATAATATTACCGCTCATAGCCAGGGGCAGTCGACAACAAGCCTTTCTTGAAATATGAAATAAAAATGACCAACCGCCATTTAGGACGCCTATGGTTTAAATAATTTTGGATGATGTAATATGGTAGCACATACTAACGCTTAGACACAGACATAATTTCATTACTTTATATTAAAGCGTTTTTGAGATATTAATCAGAAATTAACTTTTCATCACCTCCTTGAAGGGACTGTAGCTCCCTTAGGAAGAATTTTAGGACACGTGTTCACAGAAATGTTTTTTCTTAAAATGACCTAAGGATTCAGCCCCAAAGTTGTGCTGGACATTTTCCAATCACTCTGGATATATCACAAAAATCACTCTTAATTTATGCAAAAATGTTTACTCTATATTTATATGCCTGCTGCATGCGACTTTTTCAGTAAATCTAAAATTACAAACAACGCTACCAAAAGACCGTTGAACAGATGACATATAAAATAAGTCCGCCAGAGTGATACGGGAGCATGTACAAATGAACAAATGTACCGATAACGGGAGCCCATGTGAGAAATGAGCTTAAGTGGTTAATATCTCTTGTGATATCTTCATATATTAATAAACAAAAACATTATTTTTTTTGCAATATACCTGTTTGTGATATCTTAAATGTTGCGTCTTGCGTCACATTTTTCCGTAATTGCAGCACTCAGCACGTCTCATTGATCAACCCTTACAAAAGAAGTATCAACACATACTAATCTAACTAATCTACGCGAGTACATACTCGCCTAACCTTGGCACGAGGGTGGGAGCAGCCTGCAGTGTTGCCGGGTGTCTGATAATTATCTGAATCTTTAATAAAACATATCTCCAAAAACTTCGTAATTTTGTATCTGTACATTAAATCTTGATTTCGGCCGAAGTGAGGATAACTGTGACATATTATGTAAAGTGGTAAAGTAAATGTTAATATCAATTGTTATATAATCTGAAACTTTTTGGCGCCTTTAGGACTTTCTTGCTAAATATCATTCCTTTTGGACTGAAAATGAAAAAACAAAAACCCTGGAGCAGTGGAGCAGTCAAGATTTTCTGTGCTCCGGCTCCGCTCCAGCTCCGGGCAAAAACCTGCAGCTCCACTGCTCTGCACTCCAGCTCTGGGCTCCGCTCCAAAGCCCTGGTTCAACATTTCTCCTAAGCTCAATGTTGAGAACTTTGGCGATGACAGTGCCATCTATTTTGTTCACAAACTGTCATCAGATTAGGCCAGTTCTTGATCTAGTGCTCAAAACAGTCCACTACTGAGTTCCATCGCACGTCTTGTGGGAGAATTAGCTTGGTTCCTCCCACTTTTTTCAGAGCAGCCGCTGCAAAGTGGTTGTTACGGAAGTATTTTGCAATTTCAACAACATTAGCCTTTATTTCTGGAACACTGAAGTCTTTGGCTAGGAAGTGCATCAAATGAGCACTGCAACCATATGTTATTAGCTTGGGACTCTCTTCTAAATTTCTTCTCATCTTGGATACATTTGCAGCATTGTCTGTGACGAAGTAACTAGACATTTGAATTTTTTTTCACAGTTTGTTATAGCTTTTACTGCTGCTTCTTGTAAGTATTCTGCTGTGCATGAATTTCCTGATGTATCAATTGTTTCTGTAAGGAAGACATTCTCTTCTTCTGTTGTCACACAAGCTCATACAACAGGATCATTGTGGACATTGCTCCACCTATCAAGATTCAGGTTAACAATTTCATCCTCTAGACCTTTTGCACGCTGCTCAATTTCTCTTTCATACACTTTATCCAGCAATTTGCCTGCGACATCTGCTCTGTTGGGTGGACTGTATCCTGGTCTTAATGACTGAACCATGTTAATGAAGTGTGAGTTCTCAATCATATGGAAAGGAGAGTTTGTTGCATAAACAAACCGGACAATTTTTTCATCAATTACCTCTTTTTCTAATCTCCTGGTTCTTATACAAATTAACTATGGTTGTTTCTGGATGATGGAATTTTTATTTTTTTTTTTGCTACAGGTGATATACAGTGGCTATGTGACATACATGATGTGACTAAAACACTATCACTGGCAGATAACTCTGAAACTGTAGAAAATGACGGTGATCTTGAAGGTGGATAGTCTTCAGAATCCTGTATGTTGAGGATGGATTCTCCTAAACAAAATAAGTCAATGCAGTTATTTAATTATTATTACCATACTGCTCACTTGTATTACTCATTGCATTCACTGACACTCGGTACTACTTTAAAGGTGATATTGTAAAAGGAAGATCTGCCTATTTCAGCTATTTATTTTTTATCACAACTGCATCTAAAATGATAGTACCATAGAATAACAACTATACTTTTTGCTCAAACATGATAATTCAAGAATAGTCCAGAAGGAAGACAGGCAGTCCTTAAGAAAGAAGTATGAAATAAAAAGGTTTACCAACTTGAAGATCCTGCATGTTTAGACGTGTTCCTTTCATCATCTTCAACGCAGCTTCCTCCTGAGAAGGAACACTTTTCATGCTGTTGTTTCTTTCGGGAAACCAGGCCTTGCATTACTTTGTTGCACTGTTTGCAATTTGCACACATGCCTGTCTTACCCACAGGTAGAGGAACTTCATTAAAATATTCCCAAACTGGGTCTCTTTTTACTGCCTGCTGGCATTATAGGTTTTCCCTTCTAGTGAGAGAATGGTATGGTAGCTCTCAAATCAATGAAGGCTATACTCAGAAAGACCTCCAGACTTCTGGAATATGCTGCTCAAACAGTTTCACTTTTGTTTCTACTGCCTGTCCCTCCCTTCTCACATTTATCTCCAGACTTCTTCTCCTTGTCCAGATTTATTCCACCCCCAACAATCTTCTATTCACTGAGCTTTTTGAAACTTTGCACTTTTAGAGAGAGATAAGGGATTGACTCTGTGTACACAAATTTGCAGAGGGACAGTAGGGTTGAGGGCCATTATTTCTCACCTCTCTCTCACTATATATTTATTTATTTATTTAAAACTTTTTTTGCTGTTAACAAGCATGTTATCTCTGGAGACACAAATCCACAGTTTGAGAACTGCAAAACTAAGCATCTCTGATGGTATCTTCTAGACGGAGTCCCACTGGGTAGATAGAAAGATTAACCTAAATAATGTATACAGAAGCCATGGGAACCCCATAAGATTGGGTCCCTAATCCATACTATTGGAATTCATTTACAAAACTTTTCTTAAACATTACATGAATATATTGTCTCATACTATAGAATTAGAATTTATAATCCCTATTCCATGATATGGTATCTTTGAGCTATAATGTATCTTAATTAAAACTATCTTTAGATAGGTTTTTTCCTCAAAAACATTTTATCAAAAAATCCGATTTAAATAAAAAAAATCTGATTTTTTTTTGAAAAAAAATTGATTTTTATCCGCCCTGGTTAATCAATAATCAATGCCTCAGTATGTTTTTTAAGCTGGGCTGGCTAGAGGTGCTATCTTAAGCCATGTCTGTAGGAACAGTTAGTCCATGGCAAACTGTGGTGTAAATCTTGTGTTGTGTTAGCCAGCCAGCCAGCCACTAAAAGTGTGGACCTCACTGCTATTCAAAAAGTCCCATAATGTGCTTTGATCCACCCTACTTTGAAATGAGAGTATATCAAACTAAGTACACTACAGGACTTTTAATGCACAGCAGCAGGATTCCATAGCACTTTAGTCTACTTCCATTTCACAGCAAAGAAGACCAGAGCACACCGTGGAACTTTTAGTGTGCACCAGGCTATGTGTGGTAGATTTACACCCCAGCTTGCTGCTCACAAATGGTTCATATGGACAAGCCCTTATGGATAACTGTCATAAATATAAAGGGAAGGGTAAACCCCTTTAAAATTCCTCCTGGCCAGAGGAAAAATCCTCTCACCTGTAAAGGGTTAAGAAGCTAAAGGTAACCTCGCTGGCACCTGACCAAAATGACCAATGAGGAGACAAGATACTTTCAAAAGCTGGGAGGAGGGAGAGAAACAAAGGGTCTGTGTCTGTCTGGATGCTGCTTTTGCTGGGGATAGAACAGGAATGGAGTCTTAGAACTTTTAGTAAGTAATCTAGCTAGGTATGTGTTAGATTATGATTTCTTTAAATGGCTGAGAAAAGAACTGTGCTGAATAGAATGACTATCCCTGTCTGTGTGTCTTTTTTGTAACTTAAGGTTTTGCCTAGAGGGATTCTCTATGTTTTGAATCTAATTACCCTGTAAGGTACCTACCATCCTGATTTTACAGAGGTGATTCCTTTACTTCTATTCAAAGTTTTCTTGTAAGGAAACTGAGTGCTTTTTCATTGTTCTCAGATCCAAGGGTTTGGGTCTGTGGTCACCTATGCAAATTGGTGAGGATTTTTACCAAACCTTCCCCAGGAAGTGGGGTGCAAGGGTTGGGAGGATTTTGGGGGGAAAGACGTGTCCAAACTACGTTTCCCAGTAAACCCAGTTAAAGTTTGGTGGTGGCAGTGGAAATTCCAAGGGCAAAGGGTAAAATTAATTTGTACCTTGGGGAAGTTTTAACCTAAGCTGGTAAAAGTAAGCTTAGGAGGTTTTCATGCAGGTCCCCACATCTGTACCCTAGAGTTCAGAGTGGGGAAGGAACCTTGACAATAAGACTTAAAACCAAGCTTCTGACTACTTGTGGCGAATGGTCACTAGAGCTCCTGTGGCACTTTTCATGTGATTGCGGGTGTTAGTTTCAACGTGAAGGCCAAACTTCAACTGGAGCAAGTGTATTCTCCCTACCATGCTTTGCCTAATGTCTTCACTTCTGTCCTATACTTTTGTTGCTATATGCTGTTAAACAGCGTTTGTTTACTGTCCCACATATAACTTCCTTTCAGTGGTGGATGCAATGATGGATGTATATACTGTAATTAGTTTGCAAAACAATTTACGATCAATTGGGTTGCAATGTTTTTTATAAATGTACATTTGTTCATTTGAGTATATGTTAGTGTGGATTCGATCATGGGCTCACATGCATCTCATGTGCACAAGATTGGATTTTTTTGGAATAGCAGTGTCTGGAGTTGTCCTGGGTACCAAAGAGGCAGCCGGTACCAGCTCCATACATTCCTCGGTACTGCCCTTCAATGAGGAGATATATTCCTCCTTCTGAATGCTGGTGTATTCCTTCTCAATGGTATTGCACAAAGATCCCTTCACCCAGGAGGGAGAGTGAGCTTTGGAAGTTGGTAGCTGAACCCCCTATATTACATTCCATAGGGACAAGGAAGTGCTGATACCTCACCTGACATTCATTCCTAAGGGGGTCTCAGAATTTCATCTAAATCAGTCGACCAGCCTGCCAGTTTTCTTCCTGAAGCCACATTTGGCACAGGAAGTAAAGAAATTACACACATTACATATGCCCAGGATGCTGCTTTATTACATTGCCAAAAACCGTCACCCCATCTGTTTATAGCCACATCCAGGCATTCTGAAGGTCAAGCCTTCTCCTTGCAGAGGATACCAAAATTGATATCACAGTGTCTCTTGCCAACTTACCAGCTGGTTGCTGAGTCTTGCTGCTTGAACTCTGCTGTACCTTTCCCATTCAACAACATCCTCTGTCTCCTTCAGAAATGTGCCAATTTCTGAGAGCTGCCAGGCAGCAACATGGAGTAATCCACTGACCTTTATCAAGCATTATGCACTGGACTTAGTGGGTAAAGCCAGGGGTGCTGGAACTGGAGAAGCCAGAGAGGCCATGCTCACCCACTTTTAAACACGGGTGTAGTTTCGGGCAGGGGTCTGCAGTGCCCCCCAAACTGTAAGCCTTGGGCAGGCGTGGAGCGGTGATAAGGTGATCAGCTCCCACACGGTGAAGCACAGCTCCTGCCATCAGTACCAGCCTCTTTCCGGTGGGGTGAGCTAAGGTGGGCGTTAACCCCCCCTCGCCACAAGGCCCAGCCCCTCTCTGTGGCCCCGCCCCTGTTGCGCCTCTTCCCCAGGAAGCCGCACTCCCTGGCCAGGCTGGAATTTGGAGCTGGGTGTAAGAGCTGCCCAGGAAGCACAGGCCACTGTGGGGAGCCCTGGACCTCCACCTGCGCTGGGGAGGGGACACTGGCTATGGACTGCTCTTGGGCCCCCTAGCCCCCTGCCCACGGCAGGTGGAAGGTCTTAACACGGCCTGACTCTGGCTTCCTGCCTGGCTCGGGGGCAAGGCCTTGGGGGGATGAGAGGAGCAGGTTGCAGGACTTCATGGCACTCCCACTTCTACCAGGGTTCTGACACTCCTGGGTAGAGCAGATGTCAAATTCAGGATACCAAACTACAACCAGTATTTAACTGATGCACCTCATTGCCACCATCCTGAGGGGATACAGCCTTCCAGTTACTTGTAGTGAGAGCCACATTGACATGTTCTTGTAGAGAGAATGGCTATATACCCTACAGTAACTGGTTTTTGAGATCCCCACAACCTGCACTTTTCTGTTTTTGGAGTTCTCAGCAACAAGGACTTTGAATTGTGAGGGAATGGAGGGAGGCTTGGAGCTGCTCCACCTTTAATGTCCAGGCACAGGAGCACGAGGAGGACAGGGCATGTGCATGGCACCAATGGACATTGCTATTCAAAACAATCCAATCTCGTGCACACGAACCTGCAGTGTGATCTGACCACAACATCTTGAAGAACCACAGTTCCTATATGGTAAATGAACATTTTTATTGTGTTCTTTAAATCTTCTTTAGATAATTACAAGGTTAAATTCTTTGGTCATATTCCAGAATTAACTACTTTTTGGGATGCTGTTGATAGAAGAAGGGAGAGAAACAAGCCTTCCAAAAATTGACATTAAACCGCTTTCACTAAAGAGAACTCTAAAAGCAAATTCCATGTAGTATGAATCTAATCATGAATTGCTCTGGCTCCATCAAAATAGTTTTTATAAAAGAGTGCTATTTGGAACCTGAAAATACAAAATCCTTAGGTATATTGGTGCTGCTCCTTCTCCTAATTATGTCATTGGTAAAGCAGCTTACAGGTTGTATGATATGGTAGTAGCTGTCCGCTTTGGTTCTGTTGTAGGAAAGGTTGAGGGCAAGCCATCAATAATAAAATTACATTATTTGTTCTTGTTTTACCATATGTTAAGTTTTAAATATGATGGAAATTTTCTGAAAAGAGTGTGTAAGCTGAAAACAAAAGTGGGGTAAGATTGCTACCTCTTCTGTTTTATTGAGAAATCACTGTAATTCTGTTTACTTTCATGGAACAGGATACATGCATGAATGTGATCGTGTCTTGTAAGGAGGGTATGTTGAGTCACATTCAGACAATTCATATTTCTTTAACCATCTTTCTCCTTGTCTTTAGATACCCAACCGCCTGTAGTATCTTTTGTGTGTCACCACAGAATCTTTCTAAAGTGTTTTTATTAGCTTGCAGACTCTCATCTTCGAGTTTTTTTTAATCGGTTGTCATATAGTATATTTTACATTTCCAGTCAGTCAGCTAAGTCAGAAAGTAAACGGAGTCTAACAAAGCAATGAAAAGAGGTGGTAGGGAGACATTTCTGTATAAACTATTTATTGCTAATGACCCACAATTTTGTTTAAATGCAAAATTTATTATCCATCAGTAAAGTGGCTTTTGGAAGGTTAAATTGTGACTGTTTGTTTATATTATACCTTCTATGTTTTTTAATGACCTATTTTATATTTCTAGTTCCTCATCCAAAATGATACCCTGTGGACCAGTTCTGTCATTTGTTCGGTGTCTGTTGCGAAGAAAAATTGTCTCTGTGGACAGTCTTGAAGATTCCAAGTTATGCCGATGTTTATCCACTGTGGACCTTATAGCTCTGGGAGTGGGAAGCACTCTTGGTGCTGGTGTTTACGTACTTGCTGGAGAAGTCGCAAAAGCAGATTCTGGACCTAGTATTGTTATTTCTTTCCTCATTGCTGCCTTGGCATCTGTGATGGCAGGTCTTTGCTATGCTGAGTTTGGTGCTCGTGTTCCCAAGACTGGTTCTGCATATTTGTATACTTATGTAACTGTTGGTGAACTGTGGGCTTTTATCACTGGCTGGAATCTCATTTTATCATACGTTATAGGTAAGTTTGGGAGACCAGTGTAAAACTGATGGGGTGACTGGGAAAACTAAAAATAAAATTTAGGTTTGGGCTCTTTCTTTCTTTTTCTTAACTGCTACTACTTCAGACACACCCTGGTATCTGATAGTCAAGCTGGGTTATTTCCTTCTCATGCATCATCCCCTGTAATAAAGCTTCTTCAAGCCAAAATAGGTACTTTGTGATGCCTTTGCAAATCCGTTCTCTTCAACAGCTTAAGTAAGTGTACCTAATTGGAAAATAGTGGCAAACAATTCTGTTGATGATGCAAAAGAAGAAATAGAATCTAATTCAGTTTCTCATTGCTGTGTTGGCTCTGCAGTGCTAGTTGGAGTAAAAGCAGTAAGTATAAATGTCTCTGGATACAAACAGGAAGTAGATCTAGGGACGGTGCCATCAGTGTAGAACTACACTTGAAAACAAATCATGAAATATAAGTATCAATTGATGTAACTCCATCAATGATGTAGTGTCCTGCAGACATACCAGCTTTGGGCTGATATCCCATTGTATATGAAGCTAGATGGGACTAGGAAATGTCAGTGTTTGGATGGGAGAGATTCAGAGAGACACCTTGGTAAGTCAGGAAGAAGGGATATTTGTGACTCAAGTATCATGCTTCCTTCCAGTACAGTGATCGTGCAACTGCACAGAGTCAATTAAGAGTCAATTAAGTTAATGATGTACTGTGTGGGTGCACATATCCACATGTGCAGGTTCAATTGCAAGACCATGGCTTATGTCACAACTCACCCAGTACATCCAAGTATTGTATTAGGGGACACTCTGCTGATGGGGATGTTGCTTTTTGAGAGTGATAGAAAAATGTGGTCTTGATTGCTTGTGGTTCTGTAGCATTTTTTCAAGGGTTGGGGATTAACCTTTGCATGCTGGGTAAATTCAAACTCCGGCAATTTCATTCTGCCTAATAAAACTTCTGTAATTCCAGCTGGAAAAACTATTCTTCACCTCCTGTCCTAAACTGTTGTGTGGTATTACTGTGCATTGCTAAAGACATACCATGTTTCACCTTATAAGTGGCTGCACTCTAGCAAGGAGGGAAGTTAATTTTATATCAGTTGAAATTTGCAGAATGTTTTGGGATTAAATAAAAATATAATATAATGAACTAATATAATGAAAAGTGCTCTAAATGAAAAATTATTATTGATTATTATGCTATCAAAGTTAGCTATTATAGAAGAGTTTACTTGAACTTTTCTAATGCAGTAAATTGGGATATGGTTACTGTAGCTTAATATATTATACTATAATTTTGTAGGTATGAATTGCTATAATAAAATCTATGGAGAAAAAGCCCACTTGTTTAACAATAATTGTATCTTTCTAAATACAAATAGCAACATGTTCTTTCTATAGTACTAACTGTTGTATGATTGTGTTTGTATAAAATCCTATTTTTGGGGGGGTATTTTATGAAGGTACATCCAGTGTTGCAAGAGCGTGGAGTGGCACCTTTGATGAACTTCTTGGAAAACAAATTGGTCAGTTTTTCAGAACCTACTTCAGAATGGATTTTTCTGGTCTAGCAGAGTATCCAGACTTTTTTGCAGTATGTCTGATATTGCTTCTGGCAGGTAAGAAATAGAAATCTCTTTACATTAGGAATGTCATGGTGACTAATAATAGAGAATGTATTGGAGGCAGGGAACAGATTCTGCGACTATCTTTATACAAGCAATAAAAAAGGATGAATTATAGTTCTAATGTTTTCTCTTATCAAGATACTGTTTATATTTTAGAGAAATATAAATGCATAGAGAGCATTGATATAGTGGCTCTATAAATCAGAAGCAAATATATACACACATTTTTTTTAACTTCATCTAAGTTATGAGGTAATCAGCTATGAGAGCTTTTGTGTAAAATCCATAATGTAGAAAGGACAATAAAAGAACAGTTAGACAGCATTTGTATTTTTTCTTTTTGGTTGTTCTAAAGGCAGTGGGTATTTTCAGCAATATCACAAGTTTAAACTTTGTGATTCAATGTTATAATGTACTGCCCACAAACCAAGTATTGTTTCTTGGTGGATATTTGACTTAACTTTTCATTTAATCCTTTCCTCACAAGCTATTTCCTTAGTACAACTTAACTTTTCCCACTTCCAGTCTACAAAAGAATTATACAGGCTAGAATTTGTGTCAGCTAATAGGCAACTCCAAGACACTAGCACAGTCCATCCATCCATCCAATGTGAACCTTCAGCACTCTGAGCGTGGAGAATGGATAGGTTGTTTCTGCATGCTGTTAGGTTACTACTTTATTTTCCGATACTCCTTGATACCAGTGAGCTTTGGTAAAATTAACTGGATTTTTGCTTTTGACAACAATAAATAATTTTGTTTCGATTACATCTTTACTAATGCATCACTTTACAATATGAAATCCCAGCCCCACTGGCACCAGACAACTAAACTATTAGCCATAGTTTGTTTCCATGCGGATCTGGTTCCCTCAGAAATGAAAATAAACACGGCTAGTTTTTACATTTAGAGTGGCTGTTCCGCATAAGTAAAAGTCACTCATGTTTTGATGATGCAGAATATGAAACAGTATGCATATTTAGAATGGTAGTATTCGTTATTATTTATTTGCATCAAAAGAATGCTAGATACTTGATAGATAGATGACTCAGCCCATGCCCTGAAGAGTTACCAATCGAAATAGATACCTGACCCAGCCAATCAACTAAGAGCTTGTCTCCACAGGAAAGTTAGACTATAAATTGGTTATAAAGTTATAAAATTGCTATAATCCCCAGTGAGGACACTTTTATTCTCAGACTAGAATAAGAGTGTCTGCACAGGGTGGCATGACTGGTGAAACTTTCTCATGTAGACCAGGCCTAAAAAAATAAGAATAATGTAGGGGGAAGAGAGGATAAAGGTTACATTAATGTCAGGATTTTGCTTATGTGGGTAAACATGCATTTTTGATGCATTAATGCGCTCTGTCTTATTCATTATTTACTTTTAATAAAAGATGGCAGAAGATAACATTTTCAAAAGTGCCTACGTCCTATTTTCAACAGAGACTTAGGCACTTAGAAGCTTAAGTCTCACTGAGCTTTGTCTCCTAAATCAATTAAGTATTTTTGGAAATTTTACCCAGAAGTTTGTGAGGTTGTTGACAAAAGTGAACAGCAGCATATTTGCCTCTGCCATAAACAAGCAGCAAAAAATGAATCAGAGCCCTGAGAAAAGGATAGTTTCACTTTGGAAACTAATTGGGACTAATTTTCAAGCAGCAATAATTTTGAGTGCACAATCCTATGAGTCTTGTAAATGATTTTTCTTTGATTGTGAATTACTGACATTATCAGCAGTTATTGGAATTGCAGCATTATGGAGTCAGACTGCAATGGAAGTAATAGGATGACAATCATTGTCTGAATATCATTAAGTGTCATTTAGCCATTTATTGGCACATTTACTATTTAGATCACCTGGCCCTAAGAAATTCCCCCTTTTCTTTGTATATACATTTTATAGGAGTAATTTTCTTTGCCAATTTAAAATGAAATTTGGTCATTAGGAAGAAAACAGAGGTTTGGTCTGACAATGAAGCTGAGGAAATAAATAAAGATGAGTATTTACAGAACACTAAATCATAAGGTTATTTCTTCCCACTCAGCTACCGGTACCTCTTGCTGCCAGTTGTGTACAGTGAATTTCTGTAGATTTAACAAGCTAATAACCTATTTTTAAAATTATATGCATCTCTTTTTGTTTCAAATTAGTTGTTACAATTGCTACAGTCTCATGAAAATTCTTTTCCAGTTGAGTTTCTGTTAGGGAATAGCCAACAACTTCATTTAGACACTGAAGCCCACTTAGCATGCTCACAATCCCCCTATCAGATTTCATTCTTTTGAGCTATGTTATATTCGGGTGATTGAATTGGTTCAAAAGACATGCATGCTGCTGCTGAGAAGAGAACTGCTAGAGAATGCTTAGGCAGTACTCTGTGGCCACTATCAAAAGGGCTACTTTTCCCTTCTGAGCAGACACTAGCCATCCTGGCTGCTGCTCTACGGAATGGAAATCAGACAGTTGCATTTACAGTTCAGTTTTTATTCTCTTACTAAGACATTGCCAGAGGAGTATGGCCTGGAGGAAAGATTACAGTTTGGGTCCTGGAAGAGGAAGAAGATGATGAAGAAGAAGGGGCAGGGGAAGAGGGAAGGGGAAAAAAAGACAACCATATTAAAAAAAATCTAGCGAGAAGTCTGGAGTAATAATTCCAGACCTTTAACCCTGGTAGATAAAATATTATCTGCCTTTTTATTTATCCAGAGTAACAGGAAAAAGCAAAATCACATTGTTTCTAACAGCTAAAACTGTCGAGAATACCAATTTTATGTTTACACAGTTTGTGACAGTATTGGATAGCTTCCTTCTTCCTTCCATCTTCTAGGAATTGTTCATCTAGTGAACCTTAGTAGTGAGAATCAGGGCTGTCTTGTGGTCAAAAAGCTCTCAAAAAGACAAGAAATTTGGCTCCCTTTTAATACATGTACAGTTGGCTGTCCCAGATTTGATGGCTCTGGTAGGGAGAAATTTCTAGAATCCATTTTTTTTTAATTGGTCATTTTAGCATCTTAGGGAGTGCAGTGGAAATCAATCAGTACAACTGATTGAGCCTGAAATGGGGAAGACAAGAAAGTGTGAGAAATGGAAAGAGAAGAAACTTAATTAGTAGCAATAATAATCCTAACTTGGATGATGGCCGTCTGCTGCAGAGAATCTCAAATTAAAGACTTTTCCAGAATTTGTCTGAGTTTCAAAGATGAAAGGAATGATGCCTGGGTTTTTTGTTTTATTTTTTTAATTTTTCCACTTACCTATATTTTCTTCTGTTTTCTTACCATTCTTTATCTGAAGTGGGCCTCCCCAGTTGTTGTCAATCAATCAGAAAGCATTGTTTCTTAAATTTAGGTAGTAGCTGCCAGACCATTGTTTTTCTTTCTGTCTAGTCCCCTCTTCATTTGTGTTCTCTCTCTGTGTCTTCTGTTCTTCCAAACCCTGTTGTTATTCTCCTTGTCTTAAGACATCACTTCTCTCCTTCCCTTTCCCTCTCCATTCGTTTCCTCTTCTGCTCTCAAGTCACTTTCCCCACTACAGCTGAACCAGCCATAAAATAACTTTGCAGATCTCTGCCACTGAGAGAGGAGGAGGAAGAGTCGAATCTGGGGGTGTCCTGCAGTTCGGGTAGTGCCAGACACAGCTCACTGGTTTCAGTGCTAAGCAAAGCTACAGCACTGGGAGTGTCAAAGTGACAGGTGTTTCATGGAGAATATCACACCCTACTTTATAGCACACTAGACAATTGCCCAGGTCTCCTATCGGTGAGAATGGCCTTCAGTGGGAGCAGGAGAAGTTTGTGAAGATCCCCACTCACACATTTTTATTTTTATTGTCCAAATGAATAGTCCATGGAAACCTGTTCATTCATGTTTTCTTTCTACAGATGGAGATTCATTTTTAAGACATTTTGCATGCTGGATTTCATATCATTTTAGGTCCATTGAGAAACTCCTTTCTAGGAGGGATGGGGTAAGAGGGAGATTTAAAGGTCTACAAAACAATTTACTTCTTCTGCCAATAAAAATACCACCAACAAAGAAAACTTGAGCAGCTCTTATGATAGTTCCATAGTTTCTGAGAATGTGGCTTATGTTGCATTAACAGAATCAGAAATTTCATTTAGACATTATCTTGATAGGCTTAAAATTTTCAGAATTAATCTCTAAATAATGAGGGGAAGCATATAGGTGTGGCATTATTGGAAATACTTTTTTTCACAGAGAAATGGTGTGAGATTTTTCTACTGTATTTCATGTTTCCCCATCCCAATTTGTCATCTTGTATTCTGCTAAACTACAGACCAGGCTTCAACTGTCCCCCGTCTAACTTCACAGCAGGGTCTCCCTTGGAAAATGTTCAGATTGTGCAAATAAAGTAGTCTGCTATGTAGAGATACATTTATTTTATATCCTGATTTGCACAACAATACAAAAGATCAAGAAACTCTCTAAATCAAAGTTGTTTAGGAGCTAAATAGATGGTTGTCCTTTAATTATTTTAATAATCTGTATCAGTAGTTTTCAGCCTGTGGTCCATGGATTCCTGGGGGTCTGCAAACTATGTCTAAGATTTCCAAAGGAGTCCGCACCTCCATTCAAAATGTTTGAGGGGTCCACAAATGAAAAAAAGGTTGAAAACCACTCACCTACTGGATGGCCCCATTATTCTAGGAATTAGGGACAGCTCTGGGATGTGCATTGATAACATTAGATTAGAACTGGTCAAAACATGGAAGAAAAAACATGCATTTAAAACGTTTGACTTTTTTAAATCAAAAATTCTAAATTTAATTTTTTTTTTACTATTCTACATGAGAATCTAAAAGTCAGCGTGGTGCCAGTTCCTGAACCATGTGTACTGTAGACAGAGAATTCAAATAATTATGGACAGAGAGAATGCCTCTCTTTTTTGCTAACTCACACACGTGCTAGCAAGACTATATCCTACACTTGCATGGAAGAAGAATTAAATCTGATAAGTGTTTTTCATTTGTTGTGTGTGTGTGTGTGTGTGTGTGTGTAAAATCAAATGTAATTTTTAATAGACTGTCTAATCATTTCAAGAGTTTAATCATGAATGTGCATTTTTGAATTCAGTGGATTCCTAATGTTTATGTTAGTTTTATTAAGCCTAGAAGTTCCTTTATCCCAAATAGAAGTATGGACTGGGGGCACAGGAACGAAGTAAGCTACACTTCCCATATATATTTTTTGCCTGCTGGATTAGAAATGGAATTAATGTCAGTCAAGAAGACAGTCATCAGCCTTTGGAGAGAGAGAGGATTAAAAATAGTCTCCATTTTACAGTTTTTATACAGTGTCTATCATAGTATTGAAGTGCTCATTAACCTAGTACTAACACCTAAAAGCTATAGATCTAGTATCATTAACTAAATACTAAAATTAGTCACGTTAGCATGTATGCATTATTAAAGATGCTATTTTACTTCCTAAAGGAGATGTTAATTCTTTAAAATCCCCTCTTGTATTTCATAGGTCTTCTGTCTTTTGGAGTAAAAGAATCTGCATGGGTGAATAAGATCTTCACTGCTGTTAACATCTTGGTTCTCCTCTTTGTTATGATTTCTGGTTTTGTGAAAGGAGAAGCTGACAACTGGAAAATAAGTGAAGAATCTCTCATAAACCTCACAGCACAGACAGGGTAATTGTTTTTTTTCCTTTTCATCTGTCAATTTTCTTCCATTTTTCTTGTTCCTACTTTAAGCAGCTTCTGATGACAGCTCCTGGTGTACATGCATCTCTGGTAGCCTATGCATTGTAGCAACAGGTTTAGATTTACTGTTTTGTTGGGAAATGTAGACTTGTGTCCTGAAACAGAATTAAATTTTATACTAATTACTTTTTTGCCTTTTAATAATCTCAGCCTTAGCCACCTGGGAAGCTATCGGTGTATATTTCTAAAGATAGCTATTTAACTGCAGTACAGGATGTGATTAACAACAAGATATTGGACCTGATCCTGTGCCATTAAAGTCAGTGGGTGTTTTGCCATTAGTTCCAATGGGAGCAGGACCAGGATTTGTAATGTTTATTTGATAATCCAGTTTTTTCTGTTGTTAATGAATTTTTGGTGATAGAAGATCTTTATCTCAAACATCATACAAAGGTATTTTGTACTGAGAGCTTTGTAAAAAGATCCTTATCTTGAGACTACTCCGCATTTTAAAAGTGTTCATGTAGAGTTACTGGTGATAAAAAACTATTAGATTTCTTCTATCGCAAATTAAAAATGCCTTTTTTCTGTTGTATTTCAATTTTCTATAGAAATTATTCTTCCTATAAGAACGTGACAAGCATGTTTGGGGCCGGTGGTTTTATGCCATATGGTTTTACAGGAACATTGGCTGGTGCTGCAACATGTTTTTATGCCTTTGTGGGATTTGATTGCATTGCAACAACTGGTAAGATGAGATTTCTCTCTCTCTCTCTATCTCTATATTTGAAGTAAAAAGTTAGTGGTCAAACTGTGTAATTATATATATCCTAGTCTTCTTCCCTGTCTGCCTCTGTATCGGTCTGTCTATCTCTGCTCTTAAACTCTATCACCATGTCTAGAAAGAGACTGAGATCACTCCTGAATGTGGCTTTCTCATTCCCCAGAAAAACAAAATTACAGTGTGAATAAATTTCTCTTTGCCTGCAGTTAGCTACAATGGCAATGGCAGAATGTGGGGACTGATCAGCACAAGCTCTTTCTGCTAAGCCCATATGGCAGGCATCTTACCTTTTTTTTTTAAACATTCTTCATTGTAGCTTTAGAAAAAACAAACTCAGAGGCTGCATATTCCTTAGAGCTTCTTTTAGACTAATGTGCAATTAATACTTATGAAGCTCAACACAGTAAAAGATCAACAACTTACTTATCCTCGGGGAAGGTATGGTGCAGGCAGTTCGCAGAGAACATAAGAACAGCCATACTGTGTCAGACCAATGGTCCATCTCGCCATGAACAGAACAGGTAATCATCAGGTGATCCATCTCCTGTTGCCCATTGCCAGCTTCTAGCAAACAGAGGCTAGGGACATTTCAGAGCAACTTTCCAAAGACTAATTGTATTGATAAGTGGAAAATTATAGATTTTGGCCTCTCTAAAGTAAAATATAAATTTTATTTATATATATGACATAGATGCAATTATATATAGATAGATAGATACAATTCCGTATATAATTTCATTTTGCTTAACTTAATTTTTTGTGCTATGTCTGGCCACAAAGTCCTGGGTTACATACTGTATCATTGATTTTACTCTATATGGAATATTAAAGCTATTATTCTTAATATTTAGACTGCAAAACTTACCTTTTTCTGTGTTTTAATGCACATTAAAGTAGAAGATGCAAAAATTTTCCTAGATGAGTAAGAATGTTTGTTTTTCCTCCTTAGGGGAAGAAGTCAGGAATCCTCAGAAAGCTATACCTATTGGAATTGTGACTTCCCTGCTTGTCTGTTTTATGGCCTATTTTGGTGTTTCGGCAGCTTTGACTCTTATGATGCCATACTATCTTCTAGATGAGAAAAGTCCTCTTCCTGTAGCCTTTGAATATGTTGGATGGGGTCCTGCAAAGTATGTTGTAGCAGTGGGATCACTCTGTGCTTTGTCTACAAGGTAAAGAAGAAAAAACTACTAATTTTATTGGGAAATAAGATAATTTAAAAATACAGTATATTTCAATGTATGGTCACACTTTTTATATTGAGGGTACATTTTCTTAAGGTTTAACATTTAATAAATATTATAAGCATGTTACTACATGAGTAGTAAGTGATTGTAAGTCATAATTGTAAACAACCTGTTGGACTCTGTAACAGTAGATGAAAACATCTATCAATAATTAAGCATTGGCAAACTTTAAATGTAATCTTAATATAAAGTGTGACCAAATATATTATTTTAGTTGGAATAGTTGACTAGATTGTGAGATGTATTAATATGTACAGTACATGCATCTTCCTATATATTATAGCCCACATGTAACGTGGTATAAGAACCTATTAGAATAGAATAGTCTTCATACTTACATTTAGGAACAGCCTTAATAGTCTCCTTTTCTGCTAACTGAGCTCATGTATGTTACTAAAGTGGTTTAAATGGCCTCAAGAAGTGGGAGATGTATGGGTTCAACAGCTGGCCTAAAAAAGAAGCAGGCTTGCCTATTTAAGGAGTACTGTTGATGTCACTGAGATAGTCCATAAGTAGTCATGTATAGAAGATAAGCATAATGATTGTGGAAAATAATCAAGTGAAAGACTCTGGGGTGGGAGATTATAAAAAAGGAAAGAGCTCTAAATGACAAGCTAAAAGAATCTTAGGCCTGTGTATGTAAACTAAGTTGTGTTTGTACAGTTAGTTTTGGGATTATAATTTTCTATAGTAATGCCTGAAGTGGACTCTAGCAGTTTTATGATTTTTATAATATTTGTCTTCCATAAAATATAAAAGCAAATGTTTAAATAGAAACTAGAGCAAAGAAAAAAGCAATGGAGAAGAAAACTTTACATAGAAAGTAAAACCATTGGTTACCAAATTATAACTATTGATCTCCTAATTTTTCTTCCAAAGTATTTTAAAGTTTTTATCACCCGAGTTTATTCTGAGAGAGGTAATATCTTACTTTAATGAAATATTAAATTATTTTTTAAATTAATTTAAATTAATTTAATTTTTAAAAAACCTTTTACTTTTAATTCCTTTACTTGGCAGTGTTGTAGGCTGATATGTTGGGAGTATTGCTTTGATCCGAACGCTTACCTATTCCTGGGCCATGTCATTTGAGATTAAAATTTTTACACTATTTATATATTTCCATTATTTACCAGAATGCAGTCTGAAGATGACAAGAAGCATAATTAACTTCTACACAGACACAACAATAAAAATATGTAGAGGTTTTGATGATACCAATATGGAAATATTACTGATTTTTCAAGTTCAGATTTCTTGGCCCTGATTCATGAAAGCATCTTTATTGGGCAAGGGCACTTAAGCACATGCTAACTTTAAGTAAGTACGTAAGTGGTTTCCTGAATCAGCACCAAAACCAGTTAAAGTGTGAATGATTGGTAGTGCTGCACATGAATTTAATTTTAATGCTACTTTTCACAAGCAGTGCTAAAGTGGCTTAGCTTCTGTGGAACATAAAAGCTGCACACCCACTAAATATATGTAGGTGATGTATTCAGTTCTCTGTAGCAAGAAAGGCAACCTCGCTGTATAGTAAAACCTCAGTTTCAGCTTGCTAAGAAGTTATATGGCTGTTACAGAGGCTATACTGTGTGGGGGTTTTTTTTGTTTGTTTGGGCGGGGGGTTGTTAGTATGGTTATTTTGATGTGAAAGGAAGAAACGTGACAAATTTTAAATATTTTAAATACAGAAGGAGCTTTGAGTCATCTGTAGTTCAAAATGCTTTTCAAATTCTGCAAATATCAACAGTTTAAAATAGTTTACCTTCAGTTCCTAAATAAAACCAGGAATAATAAATTAGCTTGGCTATGGGTGCTTTAACTGAAAGAAATAATAGGGTTAAGTGTAAACTGTGTGGCGCTTACTTTGAGTTACTATTGATTAACATTGTCATAAGGAGCTGCAGAATGTGTGAGGTGTTACTGCTTGTGTGATTCACTGTTGCTGACTGACAGAATCTTTCAAGGAACAATAATGCTTAATTGCATAGCTAGTGTTAACCAGGGCCATGCTCCTGGTTCACTAGTATCCCAAGATCTACAGTGATGGCAAAAGTTATTTAGCTATTTTACTACTGTTTCCAATGGAGCAATTGCATTACCACAGAATTGTGAACTAAGCTTCTAGTGGTTTTCAGAAACAAAATAAATTTATTTGTGTCCAAACTGTAGTATCTTTGGTCTATAAATATTTTTACCATCATAAATTTTGTTTTCAGTGAAACATGCCATTAATTAGCATTGTTTCTCTTTTCTATGATATAACCTTGCATGAATTGTGTTTTGCCATGTTGCATGTGTTTGCTTTTTACTCAGTCTTCTTGGATCCATTTTCCCAATGCCACGTGTAATCTATGCTATGGCGGAAGATGGGTTGCTTTTCAAATGTCTAGCTCAAATCAATTCCAAAACGAAGACTCCAGTTATTGCTACTTTGTCATCGGGTGCAGTAGCAGGTGAGACTGAGAGTTGATTATTGTAGGGAAAGGTGCACTGCTTCACGCATTGCGTGTGTGGAAATCCAGTACTGTCAGGCAAGTTTTGGTTTGCTTTTGACTGAAAGCATAAAATATGATTGTCTCAAGGTAAAATAACCTTTTTCCTACCACAGACTTTATTTATTTATTTATTTATTTATTTATTTATGTAATCTCAAGTGCTTTGGAAGCACAGGTTCAAAAGAACAAAACAACATGAAAATAAACTTTTCCTAGCTTCCCGTTTTAGTTGACTTTACCAGTAGACTACAATGCTTTTAATAATGTGTATTTGAACTTTAAATTTTTCTGTTCTAGTCTTCTCGGCTCTATGTTCCCTCTGCCCCGAATTCTGTTTGCCATGGCACGAGATGGTTTACTGTTTAGGTTTCTTGCCAAAGTGAGTAAGAGGCAGACACCAGTTGCTGCCACATTGACAGCAGGGGTCATCTCTGGTAAGCTCTGAAAACATAGGTTTCTTCAAACTGGGATTTGAACCTTGTATGCACGTGCATGGATTATAAGAAGGGCCTGCTTGTTAACTTCTCATGCATGTAAGTTGGGAATAAAATTGCTGACTAATTGAAGGGCATAAGAATTCCAAATCATGGCAATCGTGGTGGTGGTGATGTCCTTGATGTCAATGAACTCGCAACTTTTTGTGCTTTCTAAGTTTGGCTTCTTTTGCATTACAGACAAAAAGTTATTTACTTTGGGGCATCTGGAATAAAACTGTCTTTATAACTCAGCCATTGGACTATGCTCTGTTGTGAGGTTTGGGTATAGGAAATTTTAGTTCAAGAATAATGTATTTAATGGTTTAGAAATACTAGGGGGGAATGTGTTTTTGTTATGGGGTACAAAAAAAGAAATAAAATTATGAATGATCTTCAGTATGGCAACTACAAAATGGTTTTAAAAAAGAGGAAATTTTACACATCTTTGCCCATAAAGGGCACTAATCCATTTTAGTACAGATATTTTGCTAGGATCATTACGTATGTTTGTATG
Source organism: Chelonia mydas (assembly GCF_015237465.2). NCBI lineage: Eukaryota > Metazoa > Chordata > Testudines > Cheloniidae > Chelonia > Chelonia mydas. The sequence continues at coordinate 84,901,562 of NC_057852.1, read as the reverse complement.
TACACACATACAGAATGCATCAAAGCAACATTTCCAGGAGCTGTTACCATTTAGTGTGCAAATTCCTACACTTCGAAGTGGAGATTTATTTATTTCTTTTTTAAACTCTTTCATTGTTGTCAAAATGCATATCTCTTGTATTGCTTAATGTACCTGGAACACAAATTATACCCTACTGATTTCAGTGTAATGTCAGCTTTGCATGGAAAAGTGAGGGTAGGCTGGCTCCAGATGATAAAGACCAAGAGATTCAGATAAGACTAAAACATGTATTTATTATTTATCATACTGTCGCATCTACAAGCCATAGTCAGGACCCTTTTGTTTGAAGAGCTTTACAAACATAAAGGAAGCCCTGGTCATGCCCCAAATAGTTCATAATTTAAAAAATGGCCTTAATTCGTCTTTTTTTTTTATGTCATAGTACAAATCTATAATGCAGAATTACTCTTTATAAAGAGACACTTAATCTGACTTTCCAGATTGCTTTCATGTTGCACCAGCTCCTTTTTCTGCTATATTTTGGAAAAATGTGGAAATCTGATATCAAAAGTGATTTTTCATTTTGGTGGAATTATGAACCGATTCAGAAGAAGAGAAGGAAAAATGTTTTTCCCAGTTGGGTAAACTGATGAGTGGAAATATGCAGTCTTGGTTGCAGCAGCACAAGAGCAGGTTTCAGAGAAGCAGCCGTGTTAGTCCGCAAAAAGAACAGGAGGACTTGTGGCACCTTAGAGACTAACACATTTATTTGAGCATAAGCTTTCGTGAGCTACAGCTCACTTCAAATTCAAAGCCAGTTTGGGGGGTGTAATTGTGTGGGCAGGTGGTTTATCCCAACAGAACAAAGTTTTTTGATACAGCAGGTAACTTTTTTTTCTTTTTTCTTTAAGAAAATGTGTATCTAGTAACTTGTAGGCTTAAATTTACTAGATCTGTTAAAAATGATGAATGCAGCATGAAAGTAATCTGGCATTCCTACTAAATCTGAGCATGGATAGTCTCACAATTTTAAACAGTGTTAAGAAGGTTGGATTTTGACCTTTTACTAAGTTATCAAGTCAAAACTACAGGTGAGGCCAAACATAATTATATGTATTTGTCCTTTTTCTTATATAATAATTCTGATAATGAAATTCTGCGGACAGCAAAATGGTTGGCTCACAGTCCAATCATATTTTACCAAAGGCAGCAGGCTAATGAGAGGTATTACCTGGTTTTGTAGTGCTGCATATCTCCCTGAATTGTATTTGCACTTTAGTGCAACAACGTGGGATGTGCCCCTAAAACGAATTAACAAAGTTTAGGTTCTGGTTTCCAACTATTTTGTGATAGGTTTGACTTCTCTTCTGATAAGTAATAATTAGAAGTTGAGTAAGCATCGATTATATAAAAGATTTATAGTTGTTTGCAATTTTTATATCTACTAAGGGAAAAAAATTCATCTGATGGAACTATATATATATATATAATATAAATTTTGAAATACAATAATTATAAGCTTGTGTCCATTTTGATAGTATTTTTCTCCAAGCATATATTTGGTAGTTTTAACACTGTTTAAAGTGAAATTGTCTTTTTCTGGATGCTTTGTGTGCTTCAAAGCTCAACATCCTTTAAACTCTGCATAAGCTTCTCATATATAAGGGAAATATGGAGATTGCATTGGATAATATAAATATATTTCAGAGTAACAGCCGTGTTAGTCTGTATTCGCAAAAAGAAAAGGAGTACTTGTGGCACCTTAAAAAGAAAAGGAGGCACTTGTGGCACCTCAATTTATTTGAGCATAAGCTTTCGTGAGCTACAGCTCACTTCATTGGATGCATTCTGTGGAAAGTGTAGAAGATCTTTTTATACACACAAAGCATGAAAAAATACCTCCCCCCACCCCACTCTCCTGCTGGTAATAGCTTATCTAAAGTGATCACTCTCCTTACAATGTGTATGATAATCAAGGTGGGCCATTTCCAGCACAAATCCAGGGTTTAACAAGAACGTCTGGGGGGGGGGGTAGGAAAAAACAAGGGGAAATAGGCTACCTTGCATGATGACTTATTCACTCCCAGTCTCTATTCAACCCTAAGTTAATTGTATCCAATTTGCAAATGAATTCCAATTCAGCAGTTTCTCGCTGGAGTCTGGATTTGAAGTTTTTTTGTTGTACAATAGCGACTTTCATGTCTGTAATCGCGTGACCAGAGAGATTGAAGTGTTCTTTGACTGGTTTATGAATGTTATAATTCTTGACATCTGATTTGTGTCCATTTATTCTTTTACGTAGAGACTGTCCAGTTTGAATTATATTATATTAGTTTATGAATTATAACATTCATAAACCAGTCGGAGAACACTTCAATCTCTCTGGTCACACGATTACAGACATGAAAGTTGCTATTTTACAACAAAAAAACTTCAAATCCAGACTCCAGCGAGAAACTGCTGAATTGGAATTCATTTGCAAATTGGATACAATTAACTTAGGGTTGAATAGAGACTGGGAGTGGCTAAGTCATTATGCAAGGTAGCCTATTTCCCCTTGTTTTTTCCTACCCCCCCCCAGACATTCTTGTTAAACCCTGGATTTGTGCTGGAAATGGCCCACCTTGATTATCATACACAATGTAAGGAGAGTGGTCACTTTAGATAAGCTATTACCAGCAGGAGAGTGAGTTTGTGTGTGGGGGGGGGGGGGCGGTGAGAAAACCTGGATTTGTGCTGGAAATGGCCCACCTTGATTATCATACACATTGTAAGGAGAGCGATCACTTTAGATAAGCTATTACCAGCAGGAGAGTGGGGTGGGGGGAGGTATTTTTTCATGCTTTGTGTGTGTATATAAAAAGATCTTCTACACTTTCCACAGAATGCATCCGATGAAGTGAGCTGTAGCTCACGAAAGCTCATGCTCAAATAAATTGGTTAGTCTCTAAGGTGCCACAAGTACTCCTTTTCTTTTTGCGAATACAGACTAACACGGCTGTTACTCTGAAACTTGTGGCACTTTAGAGACTAACCAATTTATTTGAGCATAAGCTTTCGTGAGCTACAGCTCACTTCATCCGATGAAGTGAGCTGTAGCTCACGAAAGCTTATGCTCACATAAATATATTTACTTACCTTGCCAAAATGAATATATGTCCTACATTCATGGTGCTAACAATATTAAAGCTGTACTATTTTCTGTCTTGCCACTAATAGTGTGTTCAGAAATTTGAGATGTACTGTATAAATACTAATGTGGCTAACCTTCAAAAGCAGATTATTTTTGAAAAGTTTCTTGGCCATAAAGTCACGCATCTTGTTGATCACAAATAATGCTATAATTAAAAAAAAAAACGAAGGAAAAAGCTGTGATATTTTAAATATAATAATCATATGCTATAATTAGCTAGAGTATGATAAAATTGACTTGTAATGTACAGGAACACTTTAAGACTGGAAGGATGAAAATTAAATCGAATTCCTTTATTTTGGTTTATGAACATATGCACATTCTGCTGTCCCTCTGCTTTGCCTGTCAGTGCTGTCTCTGAGCACCCTAGGCAGTGAAATTTATGAGAAATCTTCTCACAGAATGCTTCATAGTTTTTGTACAAACCTCCCTGTTCACAAGACTAGTGAATGTAGGGTGCTTCCATGATCATTAAGGAAATTGTATTCCTGGGTTAGTTATTAGCCCAGCAGATTTTGGTAATATTGCAGTCTTATTTTGGGGAATTAATCTTTTCTGTTTTTCTTCATGATCAAAAAGACGTGTGTGTGTGTGTGTGTGTGTGTTATATATATAAAATCAAGACGGTGGGAGGGTGTATGCTTTTTATATATATACACGCACATACATATATGTAATATAAAAATAATGCATGTATTATCATATACACACACAATTTATTTATTGTGAATATGACGAGCAGTAAAGATCAGTGACAGTCACTTTGGATTCATGCCAGACAAGTCAATAAAACAGTGAATGCTATCTTTGCTGGTGTAAAAATATAGAGAAAAGAGGAAAACCCTGCACATAGTATTCATCAGTCTTGAGAAGGCTTATGACCACATTCCGAGAGAAGGCATCTGATGTATGGGAATGAAACCGATATCTGAAGACTATATCAGACTCCTCCAGGACATGCACAAGGGTGCTTTTATCGCAGTCAGAAGGCCACTTGGAGAAACTGAACAGTTTCTAGTAAGAGTTGGAGTACATCAAGGCTTGGACTAAGCCCCTTTTGTGTTCATGTTGGTGCTCAATGCACTTACAGAGAACATCCAGAGTGGCACCCTGGTGCATGCTTTTTGCAGATGATGAAGTGCTTGTGGAGGGAGCAAAGAGGAAGCGGAAGAAGATTTAGAGAGATAGAGGTGTATACTTGAAAGAAATGGCATGAAAATCAGCAGAAATAGAATATATGGTCTGTTCATTCAATGATAACTTGCAGGAAGACAACGGATCTATAAAGTCTGGAGGGCCAGCCACTACCAAAAGTACAGAAGTTCAAGTACCTAGGTTTGGTAGTACAGGATAATGGTGAACTCAGTGATGAACTTATAAGCAGAACAGGAAAGGCCTGGAGAGAACTGAGCAGAATGATCTGCAATAGGAGGAAGCCTATCAAATAGAAAAGTAAGATATTTAAGATGGTAATTAGGCCTGTATTTTTGTAGGGCTCTGAATGTTGGACACTGGAAGAGACTTGAAGGAAGGATTTTTAGTACAAGGGAAATGAAAATGTTAAGAGGGATGCTTGGAGTTATTAAGATGGACCATATTTGGAACAAATGAATTAGGAGAGGTTTGAAGGTGATATCAATTATAGAACAGCTGACAGAATCCAGGTGTAGATGGTTTGGGCATGTAAAAAGATAATAGGAAGAATATATTGAAAACAGGGTGTTAAACTTAGAAGTGGAGGGTAAGAGGAGAATTAGAAGACCCAAAACTAGATGGATGAATGTCATACAAAAGGATCTGGTTAGCTCTGATGTTTCTGAGATCTGCTTCAAGCAAACTGGAAAGGAAAAGGACGACTCAAACAGTCAATGCCATCTAGATGGGGCTAAGGCTAGAAGAAGAAACACATTGGAAGTCACAGTGAAGTTGCCTTGCCAGAGAAGGCGTAAAATAAGCCACTTTTAAAATAATGCTGTTTATTAAAAAGTCATACAGTCACCTGAAAAATACTAAGATTTTATTCAACCTGAATTACATTTAAATTGACTTACTCTTGTCTATAGACGCCAATTCAGCAAAGCATTTAAGGATGTGCTTAATGGGATTTAAGCAGGTTCCCAAGTGGTTTGCTGAATTAGGGCCTAGTACACACACATTACATGTACCGGTTATAGATTAAGGTCCTGATCCAGTCTGTCTTGGATCCACATGCATGTCAGTAGATTGGATCCCACTGTAAGCTTGTGGTTTCAGGCTCTGACCGTGCAAGCCCTCAGCCTGTGAAATTTGAGTAGGAGTTCTATGCACAGCACGCTTGCAGGATCTGGCTCTTTGATAACTAATATTCTCCAAAATTTTCTACAATACCTTAATAAAAATAAAGTGTTATATTTTTAAGTGAGAAATGTTTTCACATAGGGTTATGTTACATATCAGTTTTCATAGCTGAAAATGACATTTTTACATGACAGCAGTGAGGGTCCTCCTAAAATGTATTTTTCATTATGTTCCTTCCTAATTGTATTGTGTTTACCCCTTTGTCTTTAACTTAAGAACCATTCCTACTATACAACTAAATAAATGTCCAAAATAACTATATTAAAAATCACACAGCAGGTATATAGAGAATTTTGGCTGCAAGGTTTTCATTAGTGTTTCCTAGATGTTCTCCGTGTGTCTTATATTTGAAAACAAAAAAGTAGACAAAAAAAAATTTGTGAACTTGGTTGCCTAAAGTTAGTAGGCACCTAAATCCCTGTTTAGGTTCACAAATAAATGTGACTCTCAGTGAGAGCTGTGGGTGCTCAGGGTTACTGCAAAGAGACCAATTTTATTTCAATGCCTACATACAGAGTTAGGTGTCTAACTCCAGGCAACTGAGTTTAAAAATGTGGGTCTTTACTTTGAAAATTCATTTTTATGCATTACCATGGTTTCACTTGTATTACTGTTTGTAAGTCAACTACATAAAAACTCCATACATAGCCTCTTGAGCTGCCTTAAAAATCTTAACTCTCAATATGTAACTTTCATACATATTCTGTATTTCTTTCTTCTTTTTTTAGCTATAATGGCATTTCTTTTTGACCTAAAGGCTCTGGTGGATATGATGTCTATTGGTACACTTCTTGCTTACTCCCTTGTAGCAGCCTGTGTTCTCATCCTCAGGTGAGCTCCACCCTCACCCCCCTGTTTGTTCTGCTGTATTTTATTTTGTCCTATGCAGAATACATTTAAAATACCATTTTTGTTTGTATAACTTTTATTCTAGGTACATACATATTGTAAAATTAGGTTCACTCTTGTACAATGTTAATCCGTGTGTGGTTTCTTAATTTAATGATTACCAGAAGTGGTGTCCCTTCAGAGTTGGATATACACTAGGAATAGACACAGTGTAATGCCAGTGTGGGCATAGGTCAAATCCAAAACCTTATTTGAAATCTAAGAGTGTTTTACTTTCTGAAAGATAAATTACACGGTCTTCAGCTCCAAATGGTATAGAAGGACCTCATGTCAAAACATTGAAACATTCAAAGCTAGAAACGTATTTCTAATTTTACACTATAATTTATAGTTTATCTCCTACTGTATACAGCAAGCACAGTAAATTGTGGGAGCTATATGTGAATAGTATAAATACTCTAATAAATTTGCTTTGTGGGCCAAATCCTGACCTTCTAGTATGTTTCCATCTGGTGAATCAATAAATAAGGAGACTGAAAACAGATGCTTGGGATTTGCCCAATCCAGAATCAGTAAATTCTGGACAAATCTGAGGTGTCATTAGAGGAGGTTTTGGAACCAATTGATAAATTAAAGAGTAACAAGTCACCAGGACCAGATGGTATTCACCCAAGAGTTCTGATGGAACTCAAATATGAAATTGCAGAACTACTAACTGTAGTTTGTAATCTAGCATTTAAATCAGCTTCTGTACCAAATGACTGGAGGATAGCTAACATGACACCAATTTTTAAAAAGGGCTCCAGAGATGATCCAAGCAATTACAGGTTAGTAAGCCTGACTTCAATACTGGGCAAACCGGTTGAAACTATAGTAGAGAATAGAATTATCAGACACATAGATGAACATAATTTGTTGGGGAAGAGTCAACATGGTTTTTGTAAAAGGAAACCATGCCTCACCAATCTTTGAGGGGGTCAACAAGCATGTGGACAAGGGGGATCCAGTGGATATAGTGTACTTAGATTTTCAGAAAGTTTTTGACAAGGTCCCTCACCAAAGGCTCTTAAGCAAAGTAAGCTGTCATGGGATAAGAGGGAAGATCCTCTCATGGATTGGTAACAGGTTAAAAGATAGGAAACAAAGGGTAGGAACAAATTTACCAGTTTTCAGAATGGAGAGAGGTAAATAGTGATGTCCCCCAGGGGTCTGTACTGGGACCAGTACTAGTCAACATATTCATGAATGATCTGGAAAAAGAGGTAAACAGTGAAGTGGCAAAATTTGCAGATGATCACTATCTTGAGAAGTTTTGTAAGTCCAAAGCAGAATGTGAAGAACTACAAGGAATCGCACAAAACTGGGTCACTGGGCAACAAAATGACAGATGAAATTCAGTGTTGATTAATGCAAAGTCATGCACATTGGGAAACATAATTCCAACTATACATATAAAATAATGGGGTCTAAATTAGTTACCACTCAAGAGAGAGATCTTGGAGTCATTGTGGATAGTTCTCTGAAAACATCCACTCAATGTGCAGCAGCAGTCAAAAAAATGAACAGAATATTGGGCATGATTAAGAAAGGGATAGATAATAAGACAGAAAATATCATATTGCTTCTATATAAATCCATGGTACGCCCACATCTTGAATACTGCGTGTGATCACCCCATCTCAAAAAAGATATATTGGAATTGGAAAAGGTTCAGAAAAGGGCAACAAAAATGATTAGGGGTATGGAATAGCTTCCATAGGAGGAGAGATTAAAAAGACTGAGACTTTTCAGCTTGGAAAAGAGATGTTTAAGGGGGGATATGAGAGAGGTCTATAAAATCATGATTGTTGTGTAGAAAGTAAATAAGGAAGTGTTGTTTACTCCTTCTCATAACACCAGAACTAGGGGCCACCAAATGAAATTAATTGGCAGCAGGTTTAAAACAAACAAGAGGAAGTATTTCTTCACACAGTGCACAGTCAGACTGTGGAACTCTTGCCAGAGGATGTTGTGAAGGCCCGTACTATAACAGGGTTAAAAAAAGAACTAGATAAATACATGGAGGATAGGTCCATCAATGGCTATTAGCCAGGATGGGCAGGGATGGTCTCCATCGCCTCTGTTTTCCGGAAGCTGAGAATGGGTGACGGGGGATGGATCACTTAATGATTACCTCTTCTATTCATTCCCTCTGGGGCACCTGGCATTGGCCACTGTTGGAAGACAGGATACTGGGCTAGATATTGGTCTGACCCAGTATGGCCCCTCTTATGTTCTAAGTACACAGAGGATACAGTGTACTTAGACTTTCAGAAAGCCTTTGACAAGGTCAGAGAAATATCTCAAGGCAAGGCATCCTTATAAGCTATAGAATGGTGCTCCTTTTGTGATCTAATACAGTGGTTCTCAATCAAGGGTGTACGCATCTAGATATTTGCCTAGTTTTACAACAGGCTACATAAAAAGCACTAGTGATGTTAGTTCAAATTAAAATTTCATGCAGACAATGATTTGTTTATACTGCTCTATATACTATACACTGAAATGCTAGTACAATATTTATATTCCAACTGATTTATTTCATAATTATATGGTAAAAATGAGAAAGGAAGCAATTTTTCAGCAATAATGTGACTGTGACACTTTTTTGTATATTTTCTGATTTTGTAAGCAAGTAGTTCTTAGGTGAGGTGAAACTTGAGGGTACTCAAGGCAAATCAGTCTCCTGAAAGGGGTACAGTAGTCTGGAAAGGTTGAGAGTCACTGATCTAATAGGTGACACTTGTCTATAATTACAGCTAATCTAAAGGTATTTTTAATGTAAGGTAACTGAGTAACAATGATACATTGGTACTGCAATGCATAAGACAGGTTTTGTTAATTGTGAGTATTGCTGGTAGTTGGGGCAATAAATGAAGGTTAAAACTAATTAAGTAGTCACAGGAACTCAAACTGATAATTTTGAAAAATGTAACAGTAGTTCTGACGATAGTACAGTAACTCCTCGCTTAACGTTGTAGTTATGTTCCTGAAAAATGCGACTTTAAGCGAAACGATGTTAAGCGCATCCAATTTCCCCATAAGAATGAATGTAAATGCGGGGGATTAGGTTCCAGGGAAATTTTTGTCACCAGACAAAAAACTACATTATATATATATGCACACACAGTATAAGTTGTAAACAAACAATTCAATACTATACACAGCAATGATGATTATGAAGCTTGGTTGAGGTGGTGAAGTTAGAGGGGGGAAGAGGGTGGGATATTGCCCAGGGAATGCCTTACTGCTAAATGATGACTAGCATTCAGCTGAGCCCTCAAGGGTTCCACTCGTTCTTAATGTAGCCTTACACTCTACAAGGCAGCACGAATGGAGGGAGGGGAGACAGCATGGCAGACAGAGACACACACCCTGTGTGTGGGGGAGAGAGAGAGATGCGCATTGCCCCTTTACGTATGCTGACCTGAGTCTGAGTACATTGCCTTTAAAAAGATCAGGAAGTTGAGACAGCAGCTGCTGTCTCTCCATCCTGAGCCCTGTCCCCACCCTGCTCTGTATGGAGAAGGGATAAGTGGGGAACGGGGAGGGGACACACTGACATTAGCTCCCCTCTTTCCCCCTCCCCTGCACAGCAAGTAGGAGGCTCCCAGGAGCAGCTCCAAGGCAGAGGGCAGGAGCAGCACATGGCAGTGGGGGGAGGGACAGCTGAACTGCTGGCACTTGGTAGCCTGCTGGGTGGCTGCTGCACAGGGAACTTAGGGGAGCAGGGAGCTGACAGGGTGGCTGCTGGTCCACCCTGGTTCCAAGCCCCCACCAGCAAGCTGCAACGGGCTGCTCCTCCTGCAAGCAGTGGACAAAGCAGGCGGCTGCCAAACGATGTTATAAGGGAGCATTGCACAACTTTAAACGAGCATGTTCCCTAATTGATCAGCAAAACAACGAAACAATGTTAACCAGGATGACTTTAAGTGAGGATTTACTGTAACTTAAATTCATTGAGTTTATCATTCACAGGAGAATATGCTCTCTTTCATAGTAAGGTTGCATGTATTTAAAAACATTACATTCCTTCCAAAGTTGGTGTTAAATCTCAGCCTTATTCAATCAGTATGTTTCTTAGTGTTTTTCCTGTAGACTGCCTCATGCTCATCGCAGTGAAAGTTTATTGAAAAGACCTACTGTATTTCAAGAAATCCTCTTCCATCTCCTTCCTTTATCTCATGAAGGGTTTTTGTATTGTGTTGTGTTTTCTATTTAGATTATAAATATTTTGCTGAAAAACAGCTGCCTCCCACAGTATAATTAAAAAATCAGCAAAAAGCCTCTTCTAGCTTATTACTTTCTCAGAAAATCTTAGGAGACATGGTGTTAGCTTTGTAAAAGTGGTGATCTGTAATTGTTAACTTTTTAAGAGAGTATATTACCTTTAGCAGTATCCTCTATACCCGTGGTTCTCAATCTTTTTCCATTCCACGACTCCTTCAGGATTACCCCTCCCATTTAGCAAAATGGAAAGGAAAGGGTGATTATGACCCCACTCCCCCACAACACCTGCCTGCAATCCCCAGTTTGAGAGCTCCTACTGCATACAGTTCTTATGTGTTTCTCTTGTTCCATTCTAAACTGTGAAAGTCCAGGCTATGGGAAACCAGGTTATCAGGGTGTAATCTTCCTTTATTATTTTATATATGATAGTGCCCAGTATGGCAGGCAGTGTTGGACAACAGGCCCCTTTGCAGAGAATTTAGAGATTATACTAACTACCTAGAACAGGGGTGGCCAACCTGCGCCTGAGAAGGAGCCAGAATTTACCAATGTACGCTCCCAGCACCTCCCACCCACCGGCAGCGCCACTGATCAGCGCCTCTCCCTCCCTCCCCGCACCTCCCGATCAGCTGTTTCATGGTGTACAGGAGGCTCTGGGGGAGAGGGGGTGGAGCGAGGGCATGGCAGGCTCAGGGAGGGGGCGGGAAGGGGTGGAGAGGGGGCAGGGCCTGTTGCAGAGCCAGGGGTTGAGCAGTGAGCACCCCCTGGCACATTGGAAAGTTGGCGCCTGTAGCTCCAGCCCTGGAGTCGGTGCCTGTACAAAGAGCCGCATATTGACTTCTGAAGAGCCGCATGTGGCTCCGGGGCCACAGGTTGGCCACCCCGACCTAGAAATAAAAGAAGATAGAAGGGATGCCACATGAATTTTGCAAGAGCAGACTTTATTTTTTATTGTAGCTATTAGTGTAGAGTGGAATCATTGGAGACTGCTGTGGCATTTATAACCATCCTCCTTTAACCCCCACCACAAGCTTAACTTCTTTACTTGTTACAGTCTTGTATATAAATATCTATTTATTTGTGGATAGGTACCAACCCAATTTAACCTATGACCAACCAAAATATTCTCCAGAGAAAGAGGCTCTGACAGGATCAGAAAGGGAATCTGAAATTAGTATGCTTCAAGGGCACCGCTTCAGTCTTCAGACATTGATGAATCCATCCAGTTTGCCAACAGAGCAGTCTGCTACTACTGTTAGCTTTTTGGTGGGTCTATTAGGTAAGTCTACAGATACCCAAATAAGTACAATACATTCAAATCAAGTTCCATAAATAGTGGAATTTAATTAAGCAGAACAAAATTTCAAATCCAATGGTAACATCCTAGAGTACCTTCTCACGAATGTCAAAAATGAAGTATTCTGGTAGGAAAACAGATTTTTATAGTTTGTTCCATAATCTTATTTATTTTCCTTCAGTCAAAAATAAGGCAGAATAAAGTGTTTTCTTGTCAATACAGACTTTTTTCATTTTAACATCTGATAATGTCTCTACTGATAAAGATCTGCTTTATCATATTAAGTTGCATGTTTATTTAAAAAGTTTTGAGAGGTTTGACTTCCTTCCAATTCTTATTTTCTTTTTCACACAGCTTTTCTTGTGTGTGGGTTGAGTGTTCTGACCACATATGGGATTCATTTTATTGCTAATATGGAGCCTTGGAGCATTGGTCTTCTTGCTGTGTTGGTAGTACTCTTCATAGTCATAGTTCTCACCATTTGGAGGCAGCCTCAGAGCCAGCAGAAAGTGGCCTTTATGGTGAGTAAGTTAACATAAATAATACAGAGTTTAAATTTGTTTTAATAAAACTATGTGTGTGTGTGTGGCTGTGTCTATGCTTGTGTTTTTCAGACAATGTGTCTCACCATTGCACTATTGTACCTCCGTTGGTGATAGTGCTAGTGTAGACAGGTCTTAGGCATTTTTACCACCCCATTGTCTAGACGGTCTCAGATCAATTCTAGTATGATTTCATTGCAGACTGGATGAGGAGGCCTTGCATAGGGTGCACCATACCCCTTTCACACCGCAGTGCTGCACACCACTGATTGGTGGTATTAGCTGGTAAATTGCCTAGTACAGAGATCCACCAGCTATTCCCTACCACTTGCGGGTGCTGAGGCAAGCAGCACAGAGGCCACTTCAGCCCTAAGGTTGGGATAGCAGTTGAAGAGTGGCTTCACTACTACAGAGCCTGTAACTTAGAGGGAAGAGTTCCTCCCTCCCAGCCCTGGAGGAGCAGTTTAGCACAAAAACCCAGTTGCTTAGTCCCGGTCTACACTGGGCCGGGGGAGGGGTGGGGGGTCGACCTAAGATACGCAACTTCAGCGACGCAAATAGCGTAGCTGAAGTTGGCGTATCTTAGGTCGACTTACTTGGCTGTGAGGACGGCAGCGAGTCAACTGCTGCCGCTCCCCCGTCGACTCCGCTTCCGCCTCTCGTGAGCTGGAGTTCTGGAGTCGACGGGGAGCGTATTCAGGGATCGATTGTATCTCTCCGGCGGGTAGTGAAGACCTGCCCTTAGACTGTGTGCCATGATTCCTTGGAGTATGAATAAGTCTTTCACATACACTACAAGGATTTTTTTTTTTTAATGGGCAGTTAGGAAAGTGGAGATGAACTGAGTGATGGGATGAGGTATGGGAGGCTATTTGGTATGGTGTTTGGGAAGGACAGGGATATAAATGGAGTGTGCTTTTTTATTGAGGCATGTTATCCTTTTTAATTATTTATAAAGTGTGCTGAGAGCTGTGGGTAAAGGCTGTTGAATATAAATTTAAATCAGTAAAATAAGTATTGTTTCAGGCTGCCCACCTAGATTAATTCAGGAATTCAGCACTGCATTGCTGTATGTTCAGTGCAAATTGACAAGGTTTTCTTTGCAGCTGTGGGGACCAAACCTTTTTTTAAAAATGAAAGCGTAACTCGTGATTAACAGTTTTGCAGAAACTAGTGATTAACCCTTACACTAAACAGGAAAAGAGTCTTACTCTCACTGGTGAGTGGGTCTGCCAGTCCCTTTATTTGTATTACAAAACTGAAATGTGCCATTTATTGTGCGGAAAGGTTTGAAAAACATTACTATCTTACAAACTATTTCCCCTTAGGTTCCATTCTTGCCATTTTTGCCATCCTTCAGTATCTTGGTGAATATTTACTTGATGGTACAGTTAAGTGGAGAGACTTGGATCAGATTTAGCTTCTGGATGGCTTTTGGTAGGTACTTTACAACAACTGTTTACATTAGGATTGATGGGTCCTCTCTTGTGGTTCTTTCTAGGAATGATTTAATCATCTTCTTTTAACTATTCAAATAAAAAGCTTTCTTTCAATAAATGTCAAATGATATCAATAGTCAAAACAAAAACATACCTCAGAAGATGTATGCACCTGCTGCCAAAACTGCACATGCGGTTGTGAGGTAGCAGGAATCATAAAAGCTACAGGACTAATTCCAGTTAGCTTACTGCTGTCTTCCAAATATAGGTGATGTATATGTAGGCCTGGAAAGCATTAACATTGAGTTTGGTAAATCTTTTCTGCCTGCCTACTCTATTTCAGAGGCAGCACTTTCAACTCACTTTGTGATACAAAATCAAAACAGGGAATATTTAACATATTCTCAGGATTTGTTTTGATAAATTAGGGTGACCCGATGCCCTGATTTTATAGGAACAGTCCCAATATTCAGGGCTTTGTCTTATAGAGGTGCCTATTACTCCCCACCCTTCCCAATTTTTCACACTTGCTATCTGGTCACCCTATGGTAAATACAAAATCAGAGCTGAAAGTGGTTGTTGTGTCAAAATGCTCCTGAAAGGTTAGCTGGGATTCAATGAGTGTAGTGGCAGAGAAAGAGAAATCTATGTAGGCTTTGTTCACACACACATACCAGTAGCACTGATTTTAACCAAATTGGTTTAGAAACTGAGTTAGTTAAATCAGTGCAAATAATTTATATGGACAGTTTTTTAAATTGGTTTAAGAAAGTGCTTTTTATTGATGTAGCTTAAGTTGGTTAAACCAATTTAAGAGTATTCACATGAAGAGGTTGCACTGATTTAACTAGCTCAGTTTCTAAATCAATTTACTTAAATTGGTAGAGACTGTGCCTGTAAGCCAGGCCAGAAAACATGGGGAGAAAAAGATGTAAAATCAAGATCAGTATTTTTCTAATAATTATAGTCAAAACTGTAGAGAGAGGAGTATTTGCAACTACTGTATCTGTTTCCTACTACTCTGTGTATCATTCTCCTCTGAACTGCCGTACTTTTGAATTGTAGAAAAATACACTGACTGCAAAGTCAGTTTTGGTGCTCCAAACTTGTATTGCAGTCATGAATTACAGGCAGCGGTCACCATTAGCAGTGCGGATAAGAGCATACACAAATGACTGGGAAATAGACAGAAATGTTGCATTGGGGTCCAGCACTGCCAGTTGTCTTGAATGTAGGGAAGAGCTACATTACCAGGCACAAAGTCCTAAAGTACTAGTAGTAATTTGCATACCATAGGCAGGGAACTGTTCAGGTAAAAGGTGTCAGTTATCCAGGGGGTTGGGAATCACTCTTAATGCAGTGTTTGCCTGAAAAAAACTATTAAGTATTTTTTTTGTTTGGAAGGCTTCTTTATTTACTTTGCATATGGCATCAGACACAGTCTTGAAGGTCATCCTAGAGATGAGGAAGATGAAGATACTTGCTCCGAAAATAGTGGAATACAGGAAAAGAACCCTGTGGAAGAAGCAGATGAACATGTTGATGAAAATGCTCGGTTTATTACACATGAAAGGACAAGTGAATGTTAATGTTTGCAAACAACCTTAACGTGCATGTCTCTTAAGTAATAGTAAACTGTGACCGAATGTAGTTGCTGAACGAAATTGTCAAAAGGTAGCTGCCAGCAGATTAACAATAATTTATATTTGTGCATCTTGCAAGTGCCTACCACAAAGCATGACTGACATGTTGGACTAGCTGCTAATTCCTCTTGGATACTTCAGATCCAGTATCATGAAGACTTTCTTCAGTGATAAATTGATGTCCCAGATGAAAACATCAAGGAAGATGAGGGGAAGGACAGACTTCCAAGGGCATAACTGTACCTTTGCTATGCTAAAATTTTGGTTGCACAATTATATACAATTAATTGGTGATCATAAAGTATAAAGAATTTTAGGATTGCTTACAAAAGAGGGCCCTGAACATTTTATGAGGAAAGCAACTGCTTTTCATATGTTCTTCTTATCCCTGTTCATTAAAATACTTTGTCACAGTCTGATAGGGTATCATGAATAACAAATTTCAAAGTAGCAGCCGTGTTAGTCTGTATTCGCAAAAAGAAAAGGAGTACTTGTGGCACCTTAGAGACTAACAAATTTATTTGAGCATAAGCTTTTGTGAGCTCACGAAAGCTTATGCTCAAATAAATTTGTTAGTCTCTAAGGTACCACAAGTACTCCTTTTCTTTTTATGAATAACAAAGTGACCGTACTCTTTGATCATTAAAATATTGAATTCCTTCTTATTGCTTTACAGGGAACTAGTGCGAGATTAATTGGGAGTAGGTCTAGAGCAGTGGTTTTCAACTTCTGGGGGTCCACAGACTATTTCTAAGGGGTCCGTGAAAGGTGACTATGAAAATAAAGTATCAGGAGATAGCCGTGTTAGTCTGTATCCACAAAAACAACAAGGAGTCCGGTGGCACTTTAAAGACTAACAGATTTATTACACACCACACCACAGAAACACTAACCAAGGAACCAATCCCTGTAGCAAACCTCGTTGCCTACTCTGTCCCCATATCTATTCTAGTGACACCATCAGAGGACCCAGCCACATCAGCCACACCATCAGAGGCTTATTCACCTGTACGTCTACTAATGTTATATATGCCATCATGTGCCAGCAATGCCCCTCTGCCATGTACATTGGCCAAACCGGACAGTCCCTACGTAAAAGAATAAATGGACACAAATTGGATACCAGGAATGGTAACATACAAAAGCCAGTAGGAGAACACTTCAATCTTCCCGGGCATTCTATAACAGATTTGAAAGAAGCTATACTTGAACAAAAAAACTTCAGAAACAGACTTCAAAGAGAAACAGGAGAACTAAAATTCATTTGCAAATTTAACAGCATTAATTGGGCCTGAATAGGGACTGGCAGTGGCTGGCTCATTACAAAAGCAGCTTTGCCTCTCCTGGAGTTGACACCTCCTCATCTGTTATTGGGAGTGGACTTCATCCACCCTGATCGAATTGGCCCTGTCAACACTGGTTCTCCACTTGTGAGGTAACTCCCTTCTCTTCATGAGTCAGTTATAATGCCTGCATCTGTAATTTTCACTCCATGCATCTGAAGAAGTGGGTTTTTTACCCACGAAAGTTTATGCCCAAATAAATCTGTTAGTCTTTAAGGTGCCACTGGACTCCTTATGAAAATAAAGTTTCAGATCCCAGTAAAGGCATTCCATTTTTCTGATCAATCAAAAGTATGCGAATACCCCCATCTACAGATCAAAACCTGGAAGTGTTACCGTAACCATAGAAGCCCAGAGTTTATACTGTGCCGAGCACATGCAGCATTTTTTGTTGAATTCTGTTCAGTCAGTTTTCAGTGTAAAACTTCTAGGGTAGGGGTCTGCAGACCACAGGTTGAATTTCCAAAGGGGTCCACGCCTCCATTCAAAATTTTTAGGGGTCTTCAAATGAAAAAAGATTGAAAACCACTGGTCTAGAGAATATTCTGCAAAGCTTGTTTACAAATGGTAACAGCACAAATCAGACACTTTTAACAAAGTAGAGTACAATATATTTATATCAAAGTAGTAAGGAAATGTTCAATTATCCTTACCAGTAAGTAAATATGCATCATTCAGACTATGAAGATGCTTATGAGCAATGATACACTGTAGGAAAAGTATTCAAGAATATTATTTTGTTTCATATGAAGTCACATCTGAATTTTTTTCCTTCCAAAGTTACTCCAGGTGCTAAAGGAAAAATTCAGAAGCAGAGTGAAATCACAGAGTGAAATCCTGGCTCTATTGAACTCAGTGAGAATGTCTGTAATTAGTACTTATGTATAGCATTACTAAAAGCTTTCTTCTTCACAGCTAAATTCCCTCTTCCTCCTCATCCATCATATGCATATTGGGGGAGAGGGGTCTGATTGCATACATTGCTTCTTGACGAGAAAACAAGTGCCTGTGGTACTAGAGTTCCTTGCACAGAGAGGAGGAGGAGGGTGGACAAACATGGAGGCAAAGCTTTTATTTAAATATATTTATTTTCAATCCTGACAGGGTATCTTCAGAGATGGTAGGATTTAAATTTGAAATATATCTATTTGCAAAGTCTGAGCCCCCCCCCCCGAACAAATGTTTCCGTTCGTTATTACCCTTTAAATAAATATCAATGATAGTAGAGCAAGCAACCATACATAATCAGCACAGTGCACATGGGTCTGATGTCCAAAAGCCAGGAAGCAAGTTGTGATGACAATACTGAATAAATAATTAATTTGAACATAATGAACGATATCTTGATGGTGTTCTCTTCAGTGTAAAAGCAAAGATGTGTTACCTATCAAAGGTACATAATCATTTAAATATTTTTAGTGTATATAGGCTTAAATAGTTGGGAAGTGTCACTGTTAGTTATGGAGGATTTCAAAATGTGGAGTTATTTTGCCAAAATGTGTGTTATTAATTAAAAATAAGTTCCCAATAGTAAGCAAAGAGCATCCAGAATGCTGCCATTGACTAAAGGAAATAGATAGTCCTACAATCTAAAGGACAATATTGCTGAAGTACATTATGCTGTTAGTTTTCTCCTTTACTCACTGTAAGGCAAGACCCGGTGAACACAGTTTTGACAGGTGTCTTCAAACACTTATGCTGTCTGATATTAAAAATCATCTTTACACTTCTACAACATCTAGAATTTCATAGAGAAGGTGGAAAGCCATTGTGTGTGTGTGTGTGTGTGTGTGTATGTGTTAGCGGCATTGGATTCTTGCTACTTTTTAGGTATAAAAGTAAATCCAGTGTTAGCAGCAGCTCATGTGCACAAACCCTGGTGAACACAAAAATATAAAAGCTTCTTGGCACAGAACCAGAAATGTGTTGATACCATATAGGGGAATTGGTTTTTAATGTTGAGCTTGTTCCTTTACCCCTCAGTTTGGATTGGATAGTGGATATCTTGCAGTACCTGGAATGGAGGGAGGGGTGGATTTGTGCTGTTGCACCAGCGGCCCTTACTGACCATTAACAACAAGAGGGTGCGTGCTGAAAAGAACTCCACTAAACTAAGGGAAGCTGATTAGCAACGTAGTTTGGGTGAGGAGGAAGGAAAGGTGCTAGGAAAGTGGATGGAAAGCAAACAACCCAACAAAAGTTCATGTGGGTAGGTGGGTGCAACTCTATTATCTTCAAAGGAATGAATGTGACCCTATGTTAGATAACAGCTTTTACTATTACTATTCAGCAAAATAGAAATCAAAGTTCACATGTTGGTTTCCTTTTTTTTGGAAGCATTTTTTAACATACATGATGGGATGTCTTCTGAGTTAGAAGCATTTTTATTTGGAAATAGAGAAAGACGCTATTATTGGAATGGAAATTCCTTTGTCTCAGTTTTGAGGATGTTACTACTAAGTGGATTAAAAATACTATCTGTGTAGAGGAAAACTGACATTAGTCTCTGCTCATATTTCAGAGTAACAGCCGTGTTAGTCTGTATTCGCAAAAAGAAAAGGAATATTTGTGGCACCTTAGAGACTAACCAATTTATTTGAGCATAGCTCATGAAAGCTTATGCTCAAATAAATTGGTTAGTCTCTAAGGTGCCACAAGTACTCCTGCTCATATTTGTTTCTACATAATGTGTGTGTAACTAATATATTTTAGAAAATGTAATAGTATTTACAGTTTATTAATCATCGATACTTCAAGAGATTTTATCTTTCTTTTAAAACATCCATTGATTTAATGGGACCTTTGTGGGGAGAGAAACTTGCAGACTTGGGCTCCCTATATTTATAAAATTTCTAATATGAAATTATAAAATATGAATACCTGTTTAGAAATCTTATTAGAGGTGAATGAAGATCCATTATTCTAGTGTGTATTATAATGTTTGCCTTAATCCCTGAAATGCTAGGAATTATGTTTAACTGTGTGTCCAGTTAAACCAGTGAACACCACGATGGGTTTAATGTTTTTTTTGTTTTTTAATGTAACCGCTTTCTTCAGACTTTTAAAATCATATACCATAGAGAACAGATTTTAGATGTAGTTGGATGGGCCTGTCACTCATCATTCAGAATGATGCAGTTAAAGGAAAACCCCAGTGACTTATTACACTAATATAGATAGATAAATGTTTACTAAATAAGAATATTAACATAGGAATTTTCACAGCTTTTTAGAAATACTGATCAGTTTCAATATCTTGTCAAATGAATGAAAAAAAGATGTCTGTCTCAGTTAGGTCTAACATTTCACTTATACTTTCCATCAGGGGCCCATTTTGATTCAGAGTAGGACAGAAACATCATATTCACCATTTGAAATTATTAGAAATACAAGACTCTCAAAGCTTTTGGGAGGAAGCTAGAAATAACTATTTTAAAAAAGAATGTATTCAGCTATTTGTTAAATCATCTTTTTAGATATAGAACTTTTTTTTACAACAGCTCTGAAAATCTCTGATTTCATTATTTGAAACAGAGAAGCTGATACTTGCTGTCCTACTCAGCATCACTAAACTGTCAAGACAGCAGCTTCCTGTTAAAATACAATTTTAAAAGCATAGTCAAACAGCATTTTTTGGAGGAAATCCTACCTCTTTCAGTGCAGCTTTTTAGGGGCTGCTGATGCAGTGCAATCAGGCCGGTCCTGTTGGGGTAGAGAGGAAATGTATGAAGAGTCCATGTCTGGGTCTGCACCCTATGCACAGTAAAGCATAGCCCTCTGGTGGCTCCTTGCGTGTCCCTGTGCAACCAAATTTGTTTGTGGAACATGGGCTGGTTACTTCATTGCTTTACAATGAGCAGCAGAGCAGGAGAGTTAAGTGTTATCACAGCCTTAAGTGCTATTGCAGTTCTGTGACCTAGAGGGAGGAGTCATTTACTTCATTGCACTAAACTTGGTTGCTTGAAGGGGAAGAGGGGAATATCTGTGTCTGTGTGGCTGTCTTTAGGCCTTGGTAATTTACTCTTTGTAATTCAGTGTAGCGATTAAAATAATTTCTGTGTTGCACTGCAATTTTCCTTAGAAGGGACACTGTTAATAACACTTCTGACTGAAAAGTGTTACCTATTATTGCTACCTAAGATTTTGACAAATCTTGAAAGACTAAAGAAATTTTGTTTTCAGTTTGTTTAGTTTGTGTGTATTTGACAGCACTTTGTGTATAAACAGTTTCCCCTTTTGTTTGCATAGATATTTCCCACAACAACAGGGGAGAAATAAAGACATTTAAAAAACAGTAAAATGTGATTGTACAGATATCCCAGGGGGCTCAGGAGCAGGCATAGTACTGGAAATCACTTTTAACTTATATTTTTAGTTGACTTAATTTCAACTTAAAGAAACATCATCAGATCTTCTCAGCTCCCTTCTCTAATGTACAAAGATAATTCTCTGTTTAGTTAATGATCGTGCCTTTACTAGTAGGTAGCAAAGTAATATCACTGTAAGAATCAAGTAAAATATGTGCATTAGGTTTGGTATGCAGTATAGGCCCAACACTGCAAGGTTCTAGCTGTCCTCAACTTACTTTTGCCTTGCAGGACATATAAAGGACAAAAACTATACAAATTTTTACACGTGAGAGGTGTTTAGATAGAAATATGTAAGAAATGGTATGTAGGAAACAAATACTGAATGTGTGTGTGTGCATGCGTGTCTTTATATTTACTTAGAGATGAACTGAAAACACTAATCCTATGGAATGAAAGCTTAGTCTACACATTGCTTTTTTAAAAACATGATTAATCGTTATTGTAACTTGTTCAGTATCTATGCAAATGGTGTAGTATTGTCAAAAATCTGTTGTCACAGGAAGCCTTTTTTTTTAATGGAGAAACCTATTGCTGTATCTGCATTAGTGGGTTCCCTTAGTGCAAAACAGACTTATTCTATGTAACTGTTATCATGCCTATGTCACTGTAAGTTGCAGTTTATTTTAACTGCCAATAAAGTGTTAGTGGCAATACATCGAGTGATTGCTTTGGTAATATGGTTAGGTATTTAGGCAATTATCCTTTAGATTTAACTAAGCGATTGTACAGCTGTGCTGTGCAGTAACTGCAAATGACTCTGTCACGAATAAGTCTGACACAACACACACACTAGTTGTTACAGATATTTAATAAAGTCTTAGATTGTGAATGAATATGTTATCACCCCTCACCTCCAAGCTATCCCTGCAAATGCAGCAGTATGCCTTTATAAAGGCAGAATTATTTTTAAAGTAATAGTGCTCTACCAAGTACCTATACTGGCTGTACACCATGCATCCTGGAATACTCAAAGATTTAAGCAAAAGGGGTGAAATCTATCTACCACAGTGCATTAAGCAATCACAAGGCTCTGCACGCCACTTCAGTAGTACATGATGCCTTCAACACTGGGATGCCTTTCATACTAAATGAATTTAATTCACATATGTATTTACAGATCCTTTTTTGGTTACAAACGCTTTAATGCTTTTAGGCCCTGGTCCTGCAAAGGGTACAAATTACAATGTGCAATGTACACATTGAAGTCAATGGGACTACTTGCAGAGTGTAAAGTTATTTGCAGGGTCACAGCCGTACTCCTCAACAGGTTATTCACATAACATAGGATACTTATTTCTGTTTTAGTCTCCTGTAGCTTTAATATTTTATTTCCTGATATGTGCTTTTTGAGGGCCTCTTCATTTTCACAGTTGGCTTTTCCAAAACTAATTGCAATCATGTCTCTACTCCCCTCCGAACACAGTTTATGATTTGATTCTAGGAATTATTCAGACACTAACCAAGTTAAAGGACATTTGTACAGGCATGCATAAGACTGAATTGTATGCATAAATGCTGCTTTTTATTGTCTGCTGGGCAAATTCTGATGTCTTTAGAACATTTTCATTCAGCCCATCTCAGGCAAACTCCCACTGAAATCAGTATAAGTTGGGCAGAGTCTGGGTTAAGGTTAACAGGATTTGGCCCTGTATTGCTTAGGAGAATTGTTTTCCTTTAGTGTTTGCAGATTGGAAAGCATTTAATATATTTGTTTAATACATTTTAAAATACTTTTGTGTTTTATCATTTTTAAAAACGCTAGTATTTCTGTCTTTTGGAACTTTGCTCTATCACTGTTTATATGTACATTGCAGTAATTATTTCAAGTGTATTTTATTGTCTGCTCTGCATTTAAATGTAGATAAAATGATGAGCTTCATATATAAATTTATATTTGTCTAATGCTTTAGTCTAAAAAAACTAATTTTTATTAATGTAAAAATGTGTTTAGAATGTATGTAAGAATTAAAATACTTTATGGTGCCTGGGTTTTTCACTTTTGCAGTAGAATATTATCAGTATTCTTAGTTGCTATAGAATTGTGATGGAAATTATACTGCTGCTGTTTTATTCACTGTAACATATGTTTCGTAGGACAATCATCATGCATTTGTTCTATATTTTTTCAAATAAAGTTAAAAATCACTTGCATGTACTGGATATAAGTTTCAGCTTTATCCTGTGTTCTAAAATGATTGCTGAGGTCTTTGTACAAAAAATACACCACAGATTTTACTAAGTAAGGCAGAATGATCTACAGTGACTGAAAGCCATTCAGTGTGCATTATGTGACTCTTGTTATCAAATGTTACGATTTTATAAATTGCCTCCAGTGTGGAATAAACTCATCTATGATTTTAACATGTATTGCATAATAATACATATGAGCATTCTGTTGGACAATAAGCAGCTGTGTTTTCTTGCTAAAAGCTTATATTTTTCAAGAAGGTAAATTGGAATCAAAACGGATACAACATGAGATAGTCACGAGACCAGGGTACCATTCTGCCTCTATCACAGACTTAAACTTACAAACATAGCCTCTGATTTTTGATGCTTCCATTGTGGGGTGCCCATCCTAAGACACTGTGGGACTGATTTTCAGAGGTGCTGATCACCCACAGTCCCCATTAAATTTCAGCTGGTAGCCAGTGTGCAACACTTCTGAAGATGTCTCAATTTGGGCACCCAAGCTTAGAGACTGTTTTTGAAAATTTTGGCCTTAAACTTTTGTGTCTCCATTTCCCTTTCTTACAAATGGAGACAGCATTTATTCAGCATAGTTAAGTGCTTTGAGTTCCTCAAATGAACAAATATATACAGCGTAAATACAATTTCCCATATCCTCATGCCTAAATCCCATTGAAACTGATGGGAGTTAGGTACCTAAAAACCTTTGAGGATCTGGGACAAAGTGTCTTCTAACATAAAAATAATCACTCGACAAAAGATTTATATTATTAAATTTTTGAAATACCTTTTTTCAAGAAATTTCTCAAACGACTTTATACTTTGTTATTCTTCTGGATGAAAGGTCCTACATAAATGAGAAAAATACATCTGGTTTAAATATCAAGCAAAAAAGAGTGAGCTAGATCTTCAGCTGCTGTGAACTGTCAGAGCTCTATTGACTTCCACTGAGCTATGACAATTTACACAAGGTGAGGAGCTGGCCCAGTATCTCCACTTTCACAATGCTGTCTAATTCCATGCTGGGAGATTATTCTATTACTGAATCAAATGGTGCAGTGGTACCTACTAATTACCAGCATCACTTCCTTTAGCAAACCCTTTGAACTGAGTCATTCTGCAAGTAGCAGATTTAAATTCTGATGCCACAAAGACTTCAGTATGACTATTTACATGCTTAAAGTTAATCATACATGTATGTTGTTGCAGGATTGGGCCCTTGCATGTGATTTATATTTATTACTAAAGTTCACTGCTGTTAACATAGTCCACTATACTATGACCTTCCAGAAAAGCCTGGAAGCTTGAATCTATAAAACACTTTCTCTTTTGATGTGTCTGATCACTATTTAATTCTTGCTTCAACTAAATGACATAGCAGATGCTTCAAAATAACAGAGACATTACTTTTTACTTGGCCATTTTCAAACAGGAGATGTAAAATAAAATCTGATTACAATACAATCTGGTTTTATCCAATATATATTAATATTAAATTAAATCATGTAACGTTAAATGTATTACCTTTCCAGATTTGCTTACTTTCAAAACAATGAGATTTTCTTTCCAAGTGATATTACACTTAATATAGTATCTAACTACCCTTCATTTTGAAATACCTTCCTATTTAGGCCTTGGGACATGGGGATAAAAAACAGGACAACCTGACACGAAAAGCCTTTTAGGAATCACACTAATATTTCAGACAAGAGTGGAAAACTCCAAAAGACATTCAAATACATTGTTAGAAGTGAACGCGTAAACATTTCCAAAGTGAATTTGCTCTGTATAGTTTCATATGTCTTTTGAGCTGTCAGATCCAGATCATTGTCTGAAAGCTGAGGTTTATAAACCTTTTTAATAGACTATATGGTACAAAAGATAATGTGGATTTTACTTGATATGCTAGAGTGCCACATATGGCTCTAGCTATCTACAGACACTGCAGAAGATTAAGGATCCTAGAGTTTATGGCTATTTTAAGATGCAGCAATGGGTTTTCTGAAATGCAAGTGTAATGTAAAAAAATCCAAAAATATCAGAGCTGGTTTAGATTAATGCTGCTAGTAAATTTTCTGGATAGCTTTGATGGATAATGGGCATTCCATGTTTTGCATGTAATGGTAGAATTTGGTTCTTAAGATTTGGATATGTCAAAAGTAAGAGACTTGTGCATCAGCAACAGTGTTTATAAGTTCCAATCAGTTACACCAGTGCAAAACAACTGGAAGCCCTGGGCAGGTGTTATTGATGACACAGTTTCAAGATAAAGGGGTTCTAGAGGTGTCACCAAGAGACTGATTTGGTCTGCAGATCCTTTCTTACTAGTGGTGATTTGCAAGAAGGAAAGAACCCAGTGTGACTTTCAGTTTCTACATATTTATAGGGCTGTTAGAAACAAACCAAAGCAAAACAATTTTTTGTACTTATGAACATGGAACCCTAATATGCCATTTTGTAGTTACTTTTCAGACAAGTCCTGGGCTTAAAGAAAACGTCTCTCACCGACTTCCTCAACACACTACAATCTAAACTACTGTGCTTGCCACTGGCTTTTTTAAAGCTTTCTTTACAATATAAGGTAACAGGTGCCTTCTGTTTTCCATCGCTATCATTTTGAGTAGTATGTTACTGCTTAATCAAGCTATAGGTAACACAGGGATAAAATCTGCCCTTACAGACAGTTATGTGGGTCCCAAGGGTGTGCCATGACATCTTTAGGGAACCACAATCAATGGGAGCTGTGGGGGCAGCACCTGGAGCCACCTGGCTGCCCGCCAGAGGGGCATGCCATTGCTTCCCAGGAGCCGTGTGGATTTCCTCCATCCCTGGGAAATGCTGGGGCTGCGTGAGGTCAGTGCCATCTGGAGCTCACACCCCGAACCCCCTCCCATGACCCGACCCAATCCCCTACCCCAGTTCAGAACCCCATCCTGCACCCCAAGCCCCCTCCTGCACCCCAAACCCCTCATCCCTGGCCCCACCCCAGAGCCCGCATCCCCTCCTGCGCCACAACTCCCTGCCCCAGCCCGGAGCTCCCTCCCACATTCCGAACGCCTCAGCCCCCCCCAGCCCAGACCCCCCTCCTGCACCCCAAACCCCTATCCCTGGCCCCAGCCCAGAGCTCGCACCCCATCTGGAGCCCTCACCCCCCTGCACCCTAACTCCCAGCCCAGTGCCCCCTCCCACAGCCTGAACCCCCCAGCCTCACCCCAGAGTCTGCACCCCCAGCCCAGAGACCATGCCCCCTCCTGCACCTCAACCCCCTGCCTCAACCCACAGCCCCCTCCCACACTCCAAATCCTTCTGTCCCACCTGGAGCCCCCTCCTACACCCCAAACCACTCATCCCCAGCCCAGTGAAAGTGAGTGAGGGTGGGGGAGAGCGAGCCACCCAGGAAGGGGAATGTAGTGAGGTGGGGGCAGAGCGTCCAGGTAGGAGGGGGGCAGGGGGCGGGGCCTCCAGGAAGGGGCGGGACTAGAGTGTTTGGTTGCGTGCAATTAGAAGAAAGCTGGCAACCCTAGCAAGTGAGGGACGGAGGGAGTGGAGGTGGAGCAGGGACGGGGGGCAATAGTATTGTTGGTTTTCTGCAACTAAAAAGGTGGTAATGGCAACCCTATTACAAGAACTTTCTACTGAACAAATTTCGCGCTAAGCTGTTGCACCCCGATGAAGAGTTCACGCCTGAGAGGACTTCCCGCCACCATCTCTCTTCTCTCGCCGGCAGTTCGATTCTACACGTTCATGCCTGAGGCTGTGCCACCTTTCCCCGTGGCGCGCCACAAGGGCGAGTCATCCCTGCGGTGGGACCTGACCCAGGCGAGGTCAGGCAGCGCAGAGAGGACGCGTAAGGGGGCTGGACGGAAGCGTCCCCACGGCTGGATCCCGCCCGCGGGACCAGGTGTGTGCTGAGTTTCTGGGGCATGTAATGCCTGGGTTGCGTGGGCAGGAAAAGTCGGCTGGGGACACCGGCGCACGTTCAAGGGAACAGTGTGGCCCACGCCGCCGCTAGCCGGTACCAGTCCGTGTGTTTGCCAGGGATCGACGCCTCCCTGTTTTATTCCCCCCCGCTGGGACCCCTGCGCCCCAGGGTCACTCCACAGCCCAGGTGCGCGCTGCCCGCACAGCAGGTTTCGCCGGCGCTGGCTGTGATCTCGGGGGGAGGGACTGGACCTGCCCCCGCCGGGCTCTCACGTGCGTGCCGAACCGCCCTGCTCCGCAGCTGCCCAGGGGGCCCGAGGGCGTGGCAGGGCCCCTAGCAGCCCTTCCCCGCGCGCTCAGACTGGAGAGCTCGCCTGGTGCAGGGACGGCGAGCTCCGGCGAGCTCCTCCTCCGGCGCTAGCTCCCCCTCCCTGCACTGGGAGCTTTGCGGCGGACTTTCCAGAGCCCCCGCAATTCGGCTCGCCCGCGGCTGCTCCGACATGAGGCTGTGGGTCCTGCTGAGCCTCCTGCTGCTGCACGAAACGCTACAAAATGGTGAGTCCGCGGACTGGGGGCACAGGGCTCCCTCCCCAGCCCGGGCTCCCTCCCCAGCCCAGCCTCCCCTCCGCCCGTTGTTCCCGTGGTCCAGGGAGCTCTGTGTCTCGCTGCGGCCCCAGCTCCATTGCCCTCGGGAGCTCCCCTTGGTTCGTCCCGCCACTGCTGTCCCCGGCCCCTTGCTGCCCTTCCCCTGGGTTAGCGGACACAGCGGCTGTTTGCATGGGTGGGGGGCATAGTGCACGGTGCTGTACAAACAGTTTGTCCCACAGTCCTGCCGCGTCCCTCCTGTCGACACGCTCCCTTCAGCCCTTTCCTCGCTTTTCTTCTCCTCCCTTATTGCCCCCACTTCTCAGGGGCTCCCTTCCTCTCTTTTCATACTGCACAGACCAGGCAGCCTTCACCCTGCCTACGGAACATTTGTCTCCCTCACTTTCCATAGATCAGCGGCACTTTCCACCCGTCTCCCCCAGACGTATCAATAGGTCAGTAAACGGGGCTGGGTTTGCAATCTGCTTGAATTCCTACAGCTGGTATACTATTTCCAGGGCTTTGCAATTCATGTAAACGTGTCCACTTTTAGGTGGGAGGTGGGGTTATTTGGTATTCCCACCCATCTCCAGTAAGGAGTTGATTTCCATCTCACAGCAGCGCAGAAAGGACTTGGAATGGGAGGAAGAATCCTGGAGCTGTTCGCCATAGAAATTAGTTGTCAGGTTTAAAGAGTGCAATTCTCTCCGGGTCCCATCCTGCACAGCTGCCAGAGCCTCCGCAGCTTCTCCTCTTCCCTAAATGAAAAACAGATTATGCTATTATACAATTTCACGCTGCTGCCAACAACCTGGCTTTGGTTTTCTTGCATTCATGGGTACTGACCAAAAATACAGCTTCTTTCTGCACAGCTCTTTTTGGGAAATAAAAAGTATTTGCAAAAATGCCAAGCTTTTTTTAATTAAGCACAGGATTTCAGTCCTTAGATGAGAACAGGATTCTTTTTTTTTTTTTTTTTTTGTCCTGAAGGGGAAAAAAAGTTAGTCCTGGACACCGTAAAGAAGAAGTGTAGTTTGCACGTAGTACTTCTGTGGTGAGTGAAAACCAAAAAAGCACTGGTACAAGATGCAGATCTTAAAAGTTGCTAGCAAGATATTTTTACTGATTGCAGGCTCTGCTCGGATTAAAGGGATTCAGAAAACTGATTTATGTTTTGTATAGGTGCATACTGGGATGCTGCCCCGATCTTCAAAGTTATTAAAATGTTTTCAGTGTTGTTTTGCTCTCTTCCATATTAGTATTCAAGAGCAACAGCATTCTAGGTAAAGTATACAGTTATTTTTTCAGATAGTCATTTCTCAAAAATAACATCTTAATATGGAACAACAATAATTGCAATATAATCATCGAAAACTTGTGGTGAACTAGGTCATTTGTTGTCCACAGAGATTAATTGCAATTAACTTGTATCTTCATGTAGTTTTTACGTACCGTCCTTGTGAAAGGACATGAACTTCATTTTAATCAAATTTCATTTTCAGGTTGTGGTGGGGTTTTTTGTGTTTGTTTTTTAAGTGTGCAGCTGGAATAGGGAAATTCATAACCAGCCCTGTCAGGTAAATGGCCAAACTGATGCTGCGTCTGTCATTCCAGTCTTGTCTCTATGGGCATATTGTTTTGGATTAGTTTGACCACTCTAAATACATTGAATTAACTATATCGAACTAAAGCACGTTCACACTTTGTTATGATGGCTTAAGGTACTTCCCTTGTGTCCCATTGTGTCCATGCAGCTCCATATGCTGTTTTGAATTAACCATGCAACATCCTAGGCAGATATCCCATAAGAACAGCCATACTGGGTCAGACCAAAGGTCGATCTATCCCAGCATCCTGCCTTCCGACAGTGGCCAGTGCCAGGTGCCGAAGAAGTAATCATCAAGTAATCCATCCCCTGTCGCCCATTCCCAGCTTCTGGTAAACAGAGGCACACCATCTCTGCCCATCTTGGCTAATAGCCATTGATGGACCTATCCTCCATGAATTTATCTAGTTCTTTTTTAAACCCTGTTATGGTCTTGGTCTTTACAACATCATCTGACAAGGAGTTCCACAGGTTGACTGTGCGTTGTGTGAAAAAATATTTCCTTTTGTTTGTTTTAAATCTGCTGCCTATTATTTTCATTTGGTGGCCCCTAGCTCTTGTGTTATGAGGAGTAAAAAACATTTCCTTATTTACTTTCTCCACATCAGTCATGATTTTATGTGATTTATATATACCCCATACCATATTCTACTGCTCAGCTGTATGCATTATAGGATTCTTCTTGCAGTGAATTGTGGGCTGCCTACTGGAATCTACAGGAATTCTGGGACTTGGGATCCAACTTTCCTGGCAACCCATAATTAGGGTTGCCAACTTTCTAATTGCAGAAAACCGAATATCCTCGCCCTGCCCCTTCTCCAAGGCCCTGTCCCCGCTCACACCATTCCCCACCCCTCTCTGTCTCTTACTCTCCCGCATCCTTGCTCATTTTCATGGGGCTGGGGCAGGGGATTGGGGTGCGAGAGGGGGTGAGGGCTCTGGCAGGGGATGTGGGCTTTGGGATGGGGCCAGGGATGAGGGATTTGGGGTGCAGGACGGGGCTCTGGGCTGGGGCTGAGAGGTTCGGAGTGTGGGAGGGGGCTCTGGGCAGGGGGTTGGGGGTGCGGGCTCTGGGAGGGAGTTTGGTTGCGGGAGGGGGTTTGGGGTGCGGGCTCTAGGTGGTGCTGACCTCAGGCGGTTCCCAGCCAATGGGAGCTGCAGAGCCGGTGCTCAGGGTGGGGTCAGCGTGTTGATCCCCTGTGACTGCCCCTCTGCCTAGGAGCCAGAGAGACATGCCGGCCGCTTTCTGGGAGCCGTGCAGAGTTGGGCAGGGAGCCTGCCAGCCCTGCTGCACCACCAACTGGACTTTTAACGGCCTGCTTAGCAGTGCTGATCAGAGCCGCCAGTGTCCCTTTTTGACTGGGTGTTCTGGTCTCTAGGGTTCTAGGGTTCTGGCAACCCTACCCATAAATCATCTGTATTTTGCCAGTGCCATTTTCAAAATGCTGTCAGGCAGCATGGAGGACACATTGCAGATTGCCGTGATCATGACAGTCGTCATTACTTTGAGCAGAATGATGCACGTGTCTTAGCAGTTGAGTGGACTTCGGTCTGGGGCTGTAGACACAGCAATATGGCTACAGGTGTTGCTGGAGGAAAAGGATGAAATCGAGCAGTTACTTCTGCAGGGCATCTTGTTGGAACAGCTTTACTTGAAGTGCTGTTTCTGGGCTCGGTCAATTAGCACTGATTGGTGGGACAGAATAGTGATGCAGAACTGGGGTGACGAACCAATTTATTTGAGCATAAGCTTTCGTGAGCTAACTCCAGCTAAATGTGGAAGGCTGTTTTCCTAGAGATCTATTCAGAACTGGAGCTGCAGTGGCAGAACATCAACATGAGAGTTCTCCTTAGCATGGAGAAGTGTGTTGTAATCACCATCTGGAAGTTCACCACCCTGATTGCTACTGGTCATTTGCTAACTGATTTGGTGTTGCCAGATGAACTGTTGGGGCTGTTTGCTATGCTATTCAGAGGGTGCAGTTGTGCTGGGTCATAAAGCTTGGCAATGCACAGGACATTGTTGATGTCTTTGCACAGATGGGGTTTCCAAACTGTAAAAAGGCTACTGATGCAACTTCCATACCTATTCCTTGCCCCATACAGCAGAGCCAAGACTTGGTCATGAGGAAGGAGTATTTTGCCTGGTTGATCACTGTGGAAGGTTCACCGATATTAATGTGGGGTAGTATGGGAAGGTCCATGGTGTCAGAGTCTTTAGATATTCAGGCCAGTTTTCTGGAATGAGCAAAGGAATTTTTGCTCCCCAGTCTACTATGGACATTTAATAGGGTCATGATTCCTTCCAGCATTCTGAGAGATCTAGCTTACCCTCTGCTTCCCTGAAGTCTTTTATTGAACATCTGGGTAGGAAAACGGAGCTGTAGCTGCAAGGTGACTGGAGAGTGCATTTGGAAGACTGCTGGGAAGGTGGAGGTTATTTGTGATATGGCTAAATCCTTCTTGTCATTATGTGCTTTGTATAAGTAGTTGCTGTATTTTGCACAGTATCTGTGACAGCAACGGAGAGAGCCTGACCGATGGGTGGAAGGGAGAGGTGGGGAAACTTACTGAATGTTATGAACAGCCAGAGCGAGCAAAATGCTCCAACTGGTTAGGGATGGTTAGGGTCAGGGATATGTTGTGGCTAATGAATGTATTGTAACCAAGGAAATTACTACCATGTATGTGCTGTAGGTTTTTTTGTGAATTGATACTGTGGGGAGGATGTTATGTAATTAAGGGGAACGCTGTTCCTCAATGAAACTTTTCAGCCAAGTTGTACAAAAAACCTGAGGTATCAAAACTACTTGAATAATAAAAAAGTTATAGTGTAAGCTTAAGAGCAGTGGAACTGTGGCATGCCCAGAGAGTTGAGTGCTCTCGTATGTGTGTAGGTGAGGTGTTAGAAATTGTTCTGCTTCTCCATTGGGATTGATTGGAGTGGGAAGGGTCTGCACTTTTTGTGAGCGAAAGGGAGGTCCAAGTATGGTATATTCTCTGTAGTTTGCAGGACGTGGCTAGGTTGCATCATGTCCCTTTTCAGGGCTCTGTGCTCCCTTCTAAATCTGTATGATTGCTCTAGGAAAGGTTTCAGAGTAACAGCCGTGTTAGTCTGTATTTGCAAAAAGAAAAGGAGTACTTGTGGCACCTTAGAGACTAACCAATTTATTTGAGCATCACAAAAGCTTATGCTCTAATAAATTTGTTAGTCTCTAAGGTGCCACAAGTACTCCTTTTCTTTTTGCTCTAGGAAACTGTCCCTTGACCCTTCTGCCTAACTGGCCCTTTCTTGGGATGCAGTCGCTATTTCCCTGTAAATCTTCTTTTGCTTCTCAGGTTCTTGTATGTGTGGGCTACAGCATCACAGGTGCTTAGGGAAATCAGAAAAAGCACAAGTAGTTGTCCCGGTACTAGTCTCCCTACCAACAGTGATAAAATGCCATTCCCATTTGAACTTCCCATTATGTGGTTCATTTTGAGATGGCTAGACATGTTCTGATTTACGCCCTCCTTGCATAGGACCCCTGTACCAGTGCTGTGGGGGGTGTGGGGACTCTGGGTGTGGGAGGCGAGTGAGGGGCATGTTAGTACTGTAACTGCATGTCTGTCTCTGCAAGCTGTTATTACACTGGAGGATGTTACCCTGGGTTGAGTTCCCATGAAATACAGAGGGGTCTTGCTCAAATGGGCAATGGGCAAATCAGGAAAATAGCAGCGCAGCTATTTACCAGGATGGTGCCCTTCCTCCCCCAGCTGGTGCAGGAGTGGGAGGGAAACAATGCCTGTCTAGGCTGCCCTGAGAAGGTTGAATTGTCTTGCAATATGCTTGTCAAAATATTGCACTATCTTTGCCTTATTCTCTTTTAAACGTCTGTAGATTAGCCCAAAATAAACTGCAAAATAAATGTTAGCAGTAATTGGTTTGAACACAAAAGGTTAACAAGGCTGAGGGAATGATTGAAAATAGCCATGATTGCCTTGCAATCCTTATGCATTTTTTGAATGTCTGTGTTGTCTGATTTTGGCAATTTATTATATAATTTAATGCACTGTATAAACTGTGATCCAAAGTCCATTTTCTACTAGTTTCTGTATCTGCAGCTACAGTAAAAATACCTGCCATGTAATATGTTTGATTTATTTTTAACGCCTGTGGTACTGACATCTTGAATGGAAGGGGGATGAGGGAAGCTGTGGTCAACTGGGAGGGAGAGCAATCATCCCGCAGTTTGGGAGGTAGGGATTGTGGGTGTCACATTTGGCTGATAGTTGTGGGATTTGATACTTCAGGGAAATAAAACCTCTGTAGCTTTAAGTTTCAAGTGCAGATAGCATTGTGGGGGTGGGGGTGGAAGAAGAGGAAGAAGAAGAGCGTGATAAAAGCCATGCAGGTGGAGAGAGGCTCCTAGGTCTGTCTAAGCCCTGGTCTACACTAGGAGTTGAGGTCGAATTTAGCAGCGTTAAATCAATTTAACCCGGCACCCGTCCACATGACGAGGCCCTTTTTTTCCTACTTAAAGGGCTCTTAAAATCTGTTTCTTTACTCCACCACCGACAAGGGGATTAGTGCTGAAATCGGCCTTGCCGGGTCGAATTTGGGGTACTGTGGACGCAATTAGACGGTATTGGCCTCCAGGAGCTATCCCAGAGTGCTCCATTTTGACCGCTCTGGACAGCACTCTCAACTCAGATGCACTGGCCAGGTAGACAGGAAAAGACCCGCAAACTTTTGAATTTCATTTCCTGTTTGGCCAGTGTGGCAAGCTTCAGGTGACCATGCAGAGCTCATCAGCAGAGGTGACCATGATGGAGTCCCAGGATCGCAAAAGAGCTCCAGCATGGACCGAACAGGAGGTACAGGATCTGATCGCTGTATGTGGAGAGGAATCAGTGCTATCAGAACTCCGTTCCAGTTTTCGAAATGCCAAAACATTTGTTAAAATCTCCCAGGGCATGAAGGACAGAGGCCATAACAGGTACCCGCAGCAGTGCCACGTGAAACTTAGAGCTGAGGCAAGCCTACCAGAGAGGCAAACAGCCGCTCCGGGTCAGAGCCCCAAACATGCTGCTTCTATGATGAGCTGCATGCCATTTTAGGGGGTTCAGTCACCACTACCCCAACCATGTGCTTTGACTCCTTCAATGGAGAGGGAGGCAACACGGAAGCAAGTTTGGGGAACGAGGAAGGTGATAGCTCACAGCAAGCGAGCGGAGAAACCGGTTTTCCCAACAGCCAGGAACTGTTTCTCAACCTGGACCTGGAGCCAGTACCCCCCAAACCTACCCAAGGCTGCCTCCTGGACCTGGCAGGCAGAGAAGGGACCTCCGGTGAGTGTACCTTTTTAAATAGTATACATGGTTTAAAAGCAAGCGTGTTTAATGATTAATTTGCCCTGGTATTCGCGGCCGGTACAGCTACTGGAAAAGTCTGTTAACATGTCTGGGGATGGAACGGAAATCCTCCAGGGACATCTCCATAAAGCTCTCCTGGATGTACTCCCAAAGCCTTTGCAAAAGGTTTCTGGGGAAGGCAGCCTTATTCCGTCCACCATGGTAGGACATTTTACCACGCCAGGCCAGTAGCACGTAGTTGGGAATCATTGCAGAACAAAGCATTGCAGTGTATGTTTGCTGGCATTCAAACAACATCAGTTCTTTATCTCTCTGTGTTATCCTCAGGAGAGTGATATCATTCATGGTCACCTGGTTGAAATAGGGTGCTTTTCTTAAGGGGACATTCAGAGGTGCCGGTTCCTGCTGGGCTGTTTGCCTGTGGCTGAACAGAAATGTTCCCTGCTGTTAGCTACGGGGAGGGGGGTGGAGGAGGGGTTAGCCATGAGGTGATGGGAGGCAAAATGCAACCTTGTATCAAAAGCACATGTGCTATGTATGTAATGTTAACAGCAAGGTTTACCGTGAAAGAGTGTACCCATTGTTCTATAAAATGTCTTTTTAAATACCACTGTCCCTTTTTTTTTTTTTCTCTCCACCAGCTGCATGTGTTTCAAGGATCACAGGATCTTCTCCTTCCCAGAGGCTAGCAAGAGATGTCAAGAGTAACAAGAAGGGTTTCTTCAGGTATGTTGGCAACAAGAAGAAAGCCAAGGAAAGTGTGGGCCCCTTAATGAATGAGGGAGGCAACCTAGTGACAGAGGATGTGGAAAAAGCTAATGTACTCAATGCTTTTTTTGCCTCTGTCTTCACTAACAAGGTCAGCTCCCAGACTGCTGCGCTGGGCATCACAAAATGGGGAAGAGATGGCCAGCCCTCTGTGGAGATAGAGGTGGTTAGGGACTATTTAGAAAAGCTGGACGTGCACAAGTCCATGGGGCCGGACGAGTTGCATCCGAGAGTGCTGAAGGAATTGGCGGCTGTGATTGCAGAGCCATTGGCCATTATCTTTGAAAACTCGTGGCGAACGGGGGAAGTCCCAGATGACTGGAAAAAGGCTAATGTAGTGCCAATCTTTAAAAAAGGGAAGAAGGAGGATCCTGGGAACTACAGGCCAGTCAGCCTCACCTCAGTCCCTGGAAAAATCATGGAGCAGGTCCTCAAAGAATCAATCCTGAAGCACTTGCATGAGAGGAAAGTGATCAGGAACAGCCAGCATGGATTCACCAAGGGAAGGTCATGCCTGACTAATCTAATCACCTTTTATGATGAGATTACTGGTTCTGTGGATGAAGGGAAAGCAGTGGATGTATTGTTTCTTGACTTTAGCAAAGCTTTTGACACGGTCTCCCACAGTATTCTTGTCAGCAAGTTAAGGAAGTATGGGCTGGATGAATGCACTATAAGGTGGGTAGAAAGTTGGCTAGATTGTCGGGCTCAACGGGTAGTGATCAATGGCTCCATGTCTAGTTGGGAGCCGGTGTCAAGTGGAGTGCCCCAGGGGTCGGTCCTGGGGCCGGTTTTGTTCAATATCTTCATAAATGATCTGGAGGATGGTGTGGATTGCACTCTCAGCAAATTTGCGGATGATAATAAACTGGGAGGAGTGGTAGATACGCTGGAGGGGAGGGATAGGATACAGAGGGACCTAGACAAATTGGAGGATTGGGCCAAAAGAAATCTGATGAGGTTCAATAAGGATAAGTGCAGGGTCCTGCACTTAGGACGGAAGAATCCAATGCACCGCTACAGACTAGGGACCGAATGGCTAGGCAGCAGTTCTGCGGAAAAGGACCTAGGGGTGACAGTGGACGACAAGCTGGATATGAGTCAGCAGTGTGCCCTTGTTGCCAAAAAGGCCAATGGCATTTTGGGATGTATAAGTAGGGGCATAGCGAGCAGATCGAGGGATGTGATCGTTCCCCTCTATTCAACATTGGTGAGGCCTCATCTGGAGTACTGTGTCCAGTTTTGGGCCCCACACTACAAGAAGGATGTGGATAAATTGGAGAGAGTCCAGCGAAGGGCAACAAAAATGATTAGGGGTCTAGAACACATGACTTATGAGGAGAGGCTGAGGGAGCTGGGATTGTTTAGTCTACAGAAGAGAAGACTGAGGGGGGATTTGATAGCTGCTTTCAACTACCTGAAAGGGGGTTCCAAAGAGGATGGCTCTAGACTGTTCTCAATGGTAGCAGATGACAGAACGAGGAGTAATGGTCTCAAGTTGCAGTGGGGGAGGTTTAGATTGGATATTAGGAAAAACTTTTTCACTAAGAGGGTGGTGAAACACTGGAATGCGTTACCTAGGGAGGTGGTAGAATCTCCTTCCTTAGAGGTTTTTAAGGTCAGGCTTGACAAAGCCCTGGCTGGGATGATTTAACTGGGACTTGGTCCTGCTTCGAGCAGGGGGTTGGACTAGATGACCTTCTGAGGTCCCTTCCAACCCTGATATTCTATGGTTCTATGATTAGAAGGTGAAAAAAGCGCACTCGCGATGAAATGTTCTCTGACCTCATGCTGTCCTCCCACACTGACAGAGCACAGATGAATGCGTGGAGGCAGACAATGTCAGAGTGCAGGAAAGCACAAAATGACTGGGAGGAGAGGCGGCGGGCTGAAGAGAGGGCTGAAGCTGATAGTTGGTGGCAGCGTGCTGAGAGGAGGCAGGATTCAATGCTGAGGTTGCTGGAGGATCAAACTCATATGCTCCAGCATATGGTTGAGCTGCAGGAAAGGCAGCAGGGGCACAGACCACCGCTACAGCCCCTGTGTAACCAAACGCCCTCCTCCCTAAGTTCCATAGCCTCCTCACTCAGACGCCCAAGAACGTGGTGGTGGGGCCTCCGGCCACCCAGTCACTCCACCCCAGAGGATTGCCCAAGCAACAGAAAGCTGGCATTCAATAACTTTTAAAGTTCTAAACTTTTAAAGTGCTATGTGGCCTTGTCCTTCCCTCCTCCATGACCCCCCCAGGCTACCTTGGCGCAGTTATCCCCCTATTTGTGTGATGAATTAATAAAGAATACATGAATGTGAAGCAACAATGACTTGATTGCCTCTGCAAGTGGTGATCAAAGGGGGGTGGGGAGGGTGGTCAGCTTACAGGGAAGTAGAGTGAACCAAGTGGGGGGTGGGAGGTTTCATCAAGGAGAAACAAACAGAACTTTCACACCGTAGCCTGACCAGTCATGAAACTGGTTTTCAAAGCTTCTCTGATGCGCACCACACCCTCCTGTGCTCTTCTAACGGCCCTGGTGTCTGGCTGCGCGTAACCAGCGGCCAGGCGATTTGCCTCAACCTCCCATCCTGCCATAAATGTCTCCCCCTTACTCTCTCTCATATTGTGGAGCGCACAGCAAGCAGTAATAACAATGGGAATATTGTTTGCTGAGGTCTAACTGAGTCAGTAAACTGCATCAGCGTGCTTTTCAACATCCAAATGCACGTTCTACCACCATTCTGAACTTGGTTAGCTGTAGTTGAACAGCTCCTGACTACTATCCAGGGTGCCTGTGTACAGCTTCATGAGCCATGGCATTAAGAGGTAGGCTGGGTCCCCAAGGATAACTATAGGCATTTCAACATCCCCAATGGTTATTTTCTGGTCTGGGAATAAAGTCCCTTCCTGCAGCTTTTGAAACAGACCAGAGTTCCTGAAGATGCGAGCGTCATGGACTTTTCCCGGCCATCCCACATCGATGTTGGTGAAACGTCCCTTGTGATCCACCAGTGCTTGCAGCACTATTGAAAAGTACCCCTTGCAGTTTACGTACTCACCGGCTTGGTGCTCCGGTGCCAAGATAGGGATATGGGTTCCGTCTGTGGCCCCACCACAGTTAGGGAATCTCATTGCAGCAAAGCCATCCATTATGACCTGCACATTTCCCAGGATAACTACCCTTGATATCAGCAGATCTTTGGTTGCATTGGCTACTTGCATCACAGCAGCCCCCACAGTAGATTTGCCCACTCCAAATTGATTCCCGACTGACCGGTAGCTGTCTGGCGTTGCAAGCTTCCAGAGGGCTATCGCCACTCGCTTCTCAACTGTGAGGGCTGCTCTCATCTTGGTATTCATGCGCCTCAGGGCAGGGGAAAGCAAGTCACAAAGTTCCATGAAAGTGCCCTTACGCATGCAAAAGTTTCGCAGCCACTGGGAATCATCCCAGACTTGTAACACTATGCGGTCCCACCAGTCTGTGCTTGTTTCCCAGGCCTAGAATCGGCTTTCCACGGCATGAACGTGCCCAATTAGCACCATGATGCCCACATTGCCAGGGCCTGTGTTTTGAGAGAAGTCTATTTCCATGTCCTCATCACTGTCGTCACCACGCTGACATCGCCTACTTGCCCGGTTTCGCTTTGCCAGGTTCTGGTGCCGCATATGCTGCTGGATAATGCGTGTGGTGTTTAATGTGCTCCTAATTGCCAAAGTGATCTGAGCGGGCTCCATGCTTGCCATGGTATGGCGTCCGCACAGAAAAAAGGTGTGGAACAGTTGTCTGCCGTTGCTCTGACAGAGGGAGGGGTGACTGACGACATGGCTTACAGGGTTGGCTTACAGGGAATTAAAATCAACAAAGGGGGTGGCTTTATATCAAGAAGAAACAAAAACAACTGTAACACAGAATGGCCCCCTCAAGGACTGAACTCAAAACCCTGGGTTTAGCAGGCCAATGCTCAACCCACTGAGCTATCCCTCCCCCCGGTATTTCAGGCAGGACTGAATCTCCATTAAACTTTTCAAGGTGCCCCTGACAGACCTCATCGAAACGATTGTTGGCCATTGATTTCATAGAGGGGGAAGCAAATGAATACAAAACAAATCTAGTGTATTTCTTGTTTTGATCCACTCCATCTCTCTTTTACATCTCTGGCTGGCAGCAGACGGTGCAATAGGACTGTTAGCCATCCTCATCTCCTGCCTGCTCAGCAGAAGATGGTGCAATAGGACTACTAGCCATCCTCATCTCCTGGCTGGTTGGCAGAAGATGGTGCAATAAGACTGCCGGAAGGACTAAAGAGAATGACCTGGTCGAGTCACTCCTGTTTCAGTCCCTGCGCCCATGTCTGCCCAGACGCTCCTGACCGACCTTACCAGGGCGGCCAGGAGAACCATCGTCATGTCCGAGGTGATCAGGCTTATTGAACCGTCTGCTGCCCCAAGGCAATGAGCTGCTGCCGGGTAGCAATGCAGTATCGTGTCTGCCAGCACCCAGGAGATGTAGGGTGACAGTGAGCTGAGCGGGCTCCATGCTTGCCGTGGTATGGCGTCTGCACAGGTAACTCAGGAAAAAAGGCACGAAACAATTGTCTGCCGTTGCTTTCACGGAGGGACGGAGGGAGGGAGGGCCTGAGGACATGTACCCAGAACCACCCGCGACAATGTTTTTGCCCCATTAGGCATTGGGATCTCAACCCAGAATTCCAGTGGGTGGTGGAGACTGCGGGAACTGTGGGATAGCTACCCACAGTGCAACGCTCTGGAAGTTGACGCTAGCCTCGGTACTGTGGAAGCATGCCGCCGAGTTAATGCACTTAATGCACTTAGAGCATTTTGTGTGGGGACACACACAATCGACTATATAAAAACAATTTCTAAAAAACCGACTTCTATAAATTCGACCTAATTTCATAGTGTAGACATACCCTAAGAGAGTACGTGGGGGCGGGGGAAGTTGTTTAAATCCCCATATATGGGTGTATTGTAATACAGCACATATTACTACTACAGTTTCAGGCTGGCAGCATGCATACGGTTCTTGTGTAATCTGCCAATTCATATGATCTTCACTACCTCCTCCTGATCTGACTCTGTGATCTACGTGGTGTGTTGAGTGCTTGCCATGATACCAAGGGTGCTTTGTGGAAAACTGTTCACCACATAATTTAATAGATTCCAGGGCAGAAGGTCTGTACAACCCAGGCCATAGACATTATCCAAAATTGTCCGAAGAGCATATCTTTTAGAGAAGCATCCACTCTTGATTTGAAAATTGTCAGTGATGGAGAATCCACATGGAGCAACACATTAACTATGTTCCAGTGGTTAATTACCCTCACTGTTAAAAAATTATGCCTTATTTCCAGTCTGAATTTTTCTAGCTTCAATTTCCTACCATTGGATCTTATTATATCTTTCTCTGCTAGACTGAAGATTTGTTCCCCATGTAGATACTTGTAGACTGTAATCAAGTCACCACTTAACCTTCTCTTTGTTAGATTCAGAGCTCAGTCTGCTTTGCTTATAACTATGAGGCGTGTTTTCAAATCCTTTAATCATTCTTCTGGCTCCTCTCTGAACCCTCTCCAATTTATCAACATCCTTCTTAAATTGTGGACACAGAACTGGACACAGTATTCCAGCACCAGCTGCACTAGTGCTAAATACAGAGGTAAAACAACCTCTTCTGCTCCTACTTGAGAGTCCTCTGTTTATGCATCCTAGGGTCACATTTGCTGTGCTGAGTGCAGTGGTGGCATCACATGCAAAAAATGTGATCCAGGTGCTCAGAGTATGGGCAAATAGTGGGAGCATTACCAGAGGTCTTGTCCTTATCTCCTGTCTTCTGCTTGAGCACCTTTGGTTTGACTCTGCATTGGTACCAGCTCGGTGCCTTCATTTGCCCACAGTGTTTGTAGATGTCTGCATTCCGGTAACTCTTCTCCCAGTGGGACTGAATATGCAGCTCTCCAAAGAAGGCAGTCAAGCCAGGAGCTTGATGGAGGCCCACAAAGTACAGTGTTTTAAGGGACGTGGCTACTGTAATGGGTATGTGGTACTGGCTGTGGATACAAGGCAATTTAATGAGAACAAACTATAGTAAAACTGAATTAACCTCCCCATGTTGATAAGACCTTAAAAATGAAGCCCCCAGCCTTCACAACTGTTGTGTCTAATCACCAAGCACCTCTCCCAAAAGATTCCTGTTGGCACAGTATTTGTCACGATGTTAGTACAAGTAGTGTGACTATCATGCATTAGTTATTGACAGAGAAAAAAGACACTTATAAGTGCAGAGGGGAGGTTAAATCTAAGCAGAAAGCAAAATGGATTAATAGTGCATCATTCTTGAGATAAAAACGTGGTTCATGTACTGAAAAGCATGCAAACTGAAGGCCTGCTTCCAAGAACACTTCCACATGTGAGTGACTTTGTTCATGAGAGTATCTTATTCAGTTACTCATGTGTTTGCAGGATCAGAACCGAAACTGAACATGCCATTAAAAGTTAGTTTCATAAACTGACGAAGTGACAATAAAATCATGTGGTTGCTCAATTAAGGCCCAATCCTGCAATCATTTATGTACAGAATAACATAAGAACAGCCATAGTGGGTCAGACCAAAGGTCCACAAAGCCCAGTATCCTGTCCTCTGACAGTGGCCAATGGCAGGTGCTCCAAAGGGAATGAACAGACAGGTTATCATCAAGTGATCCGTGCCCTGTCAGCCAATCCCAGCTTCTAGCAAACAGGGGCCAGGGACACCATTCCTGCCCATCCTGGCTTATACGTCCATCAATGGCTATCTTCCATGACTCTCTCTAGCTCCCTTTTGAACCCTGTTATAGTATTGGCCTTCACAATACCTTCTGGCAAGGAGTTTCAGAGGTTAACAGTGTGTTGCGTGAAAAAATACTTTCTTGTGTTTGTTTTAAACCTGCTACCTATTAATTTCATTTGGTGACCTCTTGTTCCTGTATTATGAGAAGGAGTAAATAACACTTCCTTATTTACTTTCTCTGTTCCACTCATGATTTTATAGACTTCTATCATATCCCCCCTTAGTCACCCCTTTTCCAAGCTGAAAAGTCCAAGTCTTATTACTCTCTCCTCATATGGAAGCTGTTCTATACCCCTAATCATTTTTGTTGCCCTTTTCTGAAACTTTTCCAATTCCATTAGATCTTTTTCGAGATGGGGCGACCACATCTGCACGCAGTATTCAAGGTGTGGGCATACCATGGATTTATATAGAGGCAATATCATATTTTCTGTCTTATTATCTATCCCATTCTTGATGATTCCCAACATTCAGTTTGCTGTTTTGACTGCCGCTGCACATTGAGTGGATGATTTCAGAGAACTATCCCCAATGACTCCAAGATCTCTTTCTTGAGTGGTAACAGCTAATAGACCCCATCATTGTATATGTATAGTTAGGATTATGTTTTCCGATGTGTATTACTTTGCATTTGTCAACATTAAATTTCATCTGCCAGTGGGCCCAGTACAGATCCCTGGAGGACACCACTATTTACCTCTCTCCATTCTGAAACTGACCATTTATTCCCACCCTTTGTTTCAGTTTCCTATCTTTTAATAAAAGAAAAGGAGTACTTGTGGCACCTTAGAGACTAACCAATTTATTTGAGCATAAGCTTTCGTGAGCTACAGCTCTGTAGCTCACGAAAGCTTATGCTCAAATAAATTGGTTAGTCTCTAAGGTGCCACAAGTACTCCTTTTCTTTTTGAGAATACAGACTAACACGGCTATTACTCTGAAACCTATCTTACCAATCCATGAGAGAACCTTCCCTCTTATCCCATAACTGCTTATTTTGCTTGAGAGCCTTTGGTGAGGGACCTTGTCAAAGGCTTTCTGAAAATCTAAATACACTATATCCACTGGATCTCCTTTGTCCGCATGCTTGTTGACCCCCTCAAAGAATTCTAGTAGGTTGGTGAGGCATGATTTCCCTTTACAAAAACCATGTTTATTATTTTCCAACAAATTATGTTCATCTGTGTGTCTGACAATTTTGTTCTTTACGATAGTTTCAGCCAGTTTGCCCAGTATTGAAGTGTAGTTGCCAGGGTCACTTCTGGAGCCCTTTTTAAAAATTGGCATCACATTAGCT
Organism: Chelonia mydas; assembly: GCF_015237465.2. Taxonomy (NCBI): domain Eukaryota; kingdom Metazoa; phylum Chordata; order Testudines; family Cheloniidae; genus Chelonia; species Chelonia mydas. Next base: position 84,857,737 of record NC_057852.1, on the reverse strand, counting down.
ATCCTCCAGTCATTAGATATAGAAGCTGATTTAAATGATAGGTTACAGATGACAGTTAGTAGTCCTGCAGTTTCACATTTGAGTTCCTTCAGAATAACTTCTGTGAGTAGTGCCATTTTTGCAAGATTGAAGCTGGAAGGCATGTACCCCTCTTTGTGATTGTTATGGTTTTGGTTGGTTTAATAATCTATTTCCACTTCATTTAAGCGCTGTAGCAGAAGGAGTTTTTGGAAGGGATTTGAAGGTAGCAAAGGCAGTACCAGTTTTTTTTTCACTGACTTGCCTTGCTGCTGCACTTCTACTGACTTTGCTTATGGTTCAAGTTTTTGTTTGTTTCATTAGATTAATATTTACTGGCCAGACATCCTTGGTCCAGAAATGTTCTTGAAAGTGAACATTTTAAAAATTGGCCACTAATTTTGGGAGCTTCAATTTGAGACACCTTATTTTTAGAAAGTCTGAGCACACACAACTCCAGTTGAAGTTAATAGGAACTGAAGGTGTTAGGTTCTCTATCAAGCCCTAAGAATTTCCAGTAGGGCACCCAGAATTGATGGCTATTATTGAAAAATCTAGCTGTTGCCTTAGAGATTTCTAAATGTCAAATGTATTATCACTATAAAGAAACCCACACCATTTAACAAATGCACTGAAAAATCAACAGTGATCTGTAAACTTCCTGATATTTATTATGTGGCCCCCTTCTTTTAACACACATTGTCTACAGAATTATACAGAGGTGTAGGAGTGGATGGCCACGTATGACGACATATTTTAAGATGTAAGACTTTCTTAGTCATGTGGTGAATTGAAAGTGCATGATGGAACTGACAGTTTTGACTGAAATTATTGAGACAAAGGTGTTTGTTCCCATGTTACATTGAGTTCTGATATTTTTCATTTATTTGTCTATTCCTATTAACTGTGTTACACACAGAGACAGATTTTTGGTAAACATTAAGAGCAGTCTGTATTTTTCTGGAACATGTGACATTGGGTGGTTTAATACTTAGAATTCTAAACTCATATGGACATTTATAACTCCAGTCAATTTTTCTCTGCCTTCCTTGTATGAAGGCTGATCAAGGTGAGCTTCCAGGAGGGAAAACTAATTTTACATAAAGATTGTAGTTATTATAGACACTAGCAGAGAAGAAACCTTTCAAAGATAATTATACTGTATAATTTTTTGCTTTTTGAAAATCATCATTAACACATTGCTTTTTTCTTCACATTTTTATTAGTTACCGGACAACTTGCAAAGAGTAAGCGTCCAAAGGAACCAGGAGAAAACAAAATTAAACCTGCCAACAAAAAAATGAAGCCCAAACTCCCTAAATTAAAGGAGAGAGAGTCCAGTGACTCATCCACAAAATCCCAGTCCATAATGATCCAAGTGATGGATAAAGGCCGCTTCCAGAAACCTGCTGCCACTTTGAGTCTGCCTGCAGGGCAGAGCATAGAACTACGATGTAAAGGGAATAAAATTGGGTGGAGTTATCCTTCATACCTAGACACCTTTAAAGACTCCAGGCTCAGGTAAGTTTCCTTTCATTTGAAAGAAGCTAGAAACTTTATTTTCCAGTTGAAACACATTTTTATATTAAGTTTTTATGGTCAGGATATTTCACCTTGAAAGGAATATATCTTTTTGATAATCATAAAAGATAGGAACCTGGCATGAGTAGAAAAAAATTCTCCTGTAATTAAACCAATTTACTGTATTGGAAAATAATTATTTGCATAAGCAGGCAGTATTTTTAGGTCTATGTAGATTTCTTCTCCCTTCTGTGATTTTAATTTCCATATCCAGTGCTGCTATTAACAAAAAAAGCATGTTGGATCACAAGAAGCATTAGCAGAGTTTTATGGAGAAACATACTTAGGGTCTCATCACACACTATCTGGCCCTATCACTGCTGGTTGCTAATGCTTGCCTATGTACATGACCATATATTTACCAATACCTGCTTTAATATGGCAAAATTCGGCAGTCTTTACTCCTTATTTAGGCAAAACTCTCATTGTCTTAGTGGGAACTTTAAGTGAGTGTACAATGACTGCAGAATTTGGCCCTTAAGGATTTATTGATTCATGTCAGCAACACATACTTCAGTGATACCTGTCTTAAAGGACTGAAAAAAAAATAGCTTAACTAAAATGATTTTCTAATAAAGGAAGAGTAGAATTGTAGCAGAGCAAAAATATCTTCAGTCCATTTGGGGTTGCTTTGGGTGCTTGCTTTCGGCAATAGTACGTATGGCTGTTTATTTGTATGTAGTTAATTTATTTATTTTTAATATGGAATGTGATGATTGTTTAATAATATGGAGAGATGGAGGTGGGTAGCCGCATGTGACAATAGATGTTAGAGAGAGAGAGAGATTTGATGAGTGACAAGTATTAGTGTTTTAAAGTTTGAATTAAATCAGAAATATATTTAACAGTGTGCAACACATGGGTGACAGAGGAGTGGACATAGGTTTGAGGGATCAATGATAAAATTCATGGGTGTAGGTGGGGAGAGTCTGCAGAATTTGGGATTGTCCTAGATTTGGCCATTTGTCTGCATTTTCAGAAAATGAGTATGGAGTGTAGATCTATAGAAGGTTAGAGTTGTGATCTGGGAAAGAAATATTGAGGGTCCTGTTTACATGACGAGTAAGCCCACCAGTAAGATTACAAACTTTAGTGGGCAACTTTTATGTGTCAAGTTTGGGATGTGTCAAGGGTAACAGACAATCATTATTCCACAGAATGTGGAAGTTGGATTGTATTGGAGAGAACTCCGACCCTTAATGCCATGGGGTAGATCCTCAGCTGGTATAAATTGACTTCAGTGGTGTTATCACAGTTTATACCAGCTAAGAAGGTGCCTCATCACTGGAGAATGAGAGAAGCTGTGTGGGGGAATCTCACAACTATTATTGACTGAAAAATTGTAAAATATTTCTGAAGAGTCAGGTGACTAAATGAAATTGACCAGAACATGCAGGTATGACTAAAGTGAGAAACACTGGTTCCCAAACATATTAAATTGTTAATGAAATATTGTACATTTCCCAAAGCCCTAAACCAACCAACCAATCAAGGGACTTAAAAAAAACTTAAGTTGAAATGTGTTTTGATTTTTCTAAACATTTTCTAGACTAAAATACTAATACCTTTCCATGCCTCTCCCCACTGACACATTTTCTTTCCTCTCCTCTGTTCTCTTTATGTTCTTCCTTTTGAAACCTGACATTTGCTTCCAAAAAGATAAGAACTAGATGGATAGAAACCTGGTTTTGGGGCCTCATCTACCTTTCAGAGGAAGTCCATTACATTCCTTAATCTTCTAAACCTTTAACTAGGGACAGATACAGGGCCCACACCTGGTCCCATTGAAGTCAGTGGGAATTTAGCTGTTGGCGTCAATGAAAGTAGAATTGGAGTCATAATGTAAAAATGAAATATTTTCCATTTGAGTTAGGAATAAAGCTTATTCTTCTTTTCTGTCTACCAGCTACAGTTTTATGCAGTCTTTTTTGTCTTTGGTTACATTAATTTAATTAATCAAATATAATCTTTCAAATGGTTTATAAATTATATTTTGTAGCAGTTAGGTGCTTCCTTGATACAGTAGACAGTAAATCAATATTTATTCACCTGCTGGTAAAGCATTTTTTCCAAAGACCTCTTTAATCTTTTTCCTGCTGTCAGGTTCCTATCCATTCTTGAGATCTGAATTTAACCTTTAGTAACATCCATTTAAACCCATAAATGAGAATTTATTTTACTTCCTTTCATTCAAGATAGGCTTTTGGTGGCAATTACCTCTGCCAGAAAGTGTCTGCTACCACTGTGTTTATTTTTCAGCTAGTGGAATCCTGAGTTCACATTTCCATTTAAGAGTGTTAAATGAGTTTATCTTTTATACCATAACTTGAATTTGGAAGTTCCCCATGCCTCTCACTTTTTTGTTTAGATTATAATGAATTAAGATGTTTAAATATTGAAAACATAGCTTTCCAACAAAAATGCTATGTGTTTGCCATTCCCCAAAGTTACAACAAAGAGAAGTGTTTCAGGCCCTGAAGTCTAATTCTCTTCAGTATGGATGTTGAAAAGAAGGGAGACGGTTCAGAGAAAAGCTACAAGAATGATTAAAGGTCATGTAAACATATCTTACAGTGAGAGACAGAAGGAACTCAATATGTTTAGTTTTTCAAACTGAAGATTTTAAGAGCTGTCTTGATCACAGTTCATAATTACTGAGCAAGTAGAAGATGCCTTTTTGCTAGATTTTTAAGAGCTTTCTTGTACAAAGACATAACAAGATCTAGTGGCTGGAAGTTGAAGATGGCAAAGTTCAAACTGGAAATAAGGCATACTTTTAACAGTGAGGGTTATCAACTATTGGAATAGCTTATCAAGGGATGTGGTAAATTCTCCATCACTTTGAACTCTTTAAATCAAGGTTGAATGTTTTTCTCACAGATATGACTTAATTTGCCACAATTTGTTGGATGTAATGCAGAAAACACTGGGTGAAATTGTATTACTTCTATTATGCAGGAAATTAAACTAGTTTATCATAATAGTCTCTTCTGGCCTGAAAAATTGGTAAATCTGTTCTTTAGTTTTCAATGAGGATAAGATGGTCCTTCAACCTTTTAACTTTCTTCATAAAGCAGTTTCAGATATTCAGCAGGATCTAGTTTTCAAAGGGTCATGCTGCCTTCATTGCTTGAATATAAGGAGAGGTGTGTTTACCCAAAAAAGCAATTTAATAAAAAATAAAACCTTGGGTTTTTTGCAGTAGTGGTGTTTTTCTGGCGTTGGGGGAAGGGTCCAAAAGGAGAGACCATTTCCAAACAGCATCTTCCTAAATGAACTCAAGGATGTATCAAACCATGCCACAGAAGTTAAATTGCCTCCCCCAGAAGAGTTATTACACACGAGTTCTAGTGGCTTCCAAGAAATGTTTGCCTCTAATTCTTATTAATGAGTTTTGCAGAGATCGTAAAAGTTAAAGATGGAAAAGACATTTTCATCATCCAATTAATTTCCCTGCCAGTGCATTATTATTTTCTGCAGTATACTTTATACTGCTGTGCCACTTGGCTTTTGCTTCACATTTTTACCCAGAGTTACTGTTTTAAACCCAGAGGCTAAGTTGACAGAGCTTGCTGGATAAGGCAGTCTCTTTAAACAGACATGATTGGTTTATCTTCAAAGTGATTCCTGCTCAGTAGTTTCCAAAAGTGGAAATATTGGAGGAAAATATATAAAGGAAGAAAAAAGTGTACGCAACCTACAGGTTCATTGCCCTTCCCAGCTCTCAGAAATAGTGAAAAAATATATTGCTTCTGTAGATGTACACTCTCCTTCCTTCCATCCCTGCTTGTCTTTTCCAGGAAAGCAGTCAGGGGCTTATGAAGGCTACATACTTTCTTTATGCTCTCTAATGACTGTTAAGTGCTTTAACTTCTCCTAGTGTGTAGATTGGTGGAGACTGTGTATTCAGAAAAAAGAAAAGGAGGACTTGTGGCACCTTAGAGACTAACAAATTTATTTGAGCATAAGCTTTCATGAGCTACAGCTCACTTCATCAGATGCATTCAGTGGAAAATACAGTGGGGAGATTTATATAATGCATCCGATGAAGTGAGCTGTAGCTCACGAAAGCTTATGCTCAAATAAATTTGTTAGTCTCTAAGGTGCCACAAGTCCTCCTTTTCTTTTCGCGGATACAGACTAACACGGCTGCTACTCTGAAACCTGTATATTCAGAGAACTCTACTTACAGACAAATAATACCATTTTTAGAGTTAATACTGGATTTTTTACTGTAGGAAATTACAGCGGCAAGCCTACTTCTATGAAGACACTATAGTCAGGAAAACCTGCTGCTTTCAAATTTTACTGTTCCTCAACAGAACTGCTGGCTGTCATTTAGACAATTAGTGTATTTTCTTTTGCAGTTAATAAAGCTATAGCATCTTTGTCCAGAAGGTGGCAGATGTCAGCTGTAAGATCAGTGTCTTTCGCCGGAGTGAGTTAAGAATAAATAAAGTAATAATGTAAAGGGTCTGATTTTCAACACAACCTTAACTAGGCCTCATTTTTCATGCAGGTGCAATTATTTGCTGACACAGTCTAGATCATTTAGATGTCAAAATACCTGACTCTATCTGCAGATCAGGTTAGGTTTGTTTCCAGATCTTCTAGCAACTTGATTGGATGGGTGCAGCTGAATCTGAAACACGGTAGAAAAAAGGAACTAATTTTCATGGTCATAAAAAAATAAATAAATTCAGAATTTATGTAGCTGACCAAATTGTTCAGAGAGGCTCTGACTGGGTACTTTTCACCTTCCCTCTTCCTTTGAAGCATTGGTTTGCTTAAAAGGTCTATACTGAAATGTTATTTATTTCTTTTTTTAAAAGATCATCAAAAGCACTTAGTGAAATATTCAGGCTGATTTTTCAGAATCAACTACTTAGATGAAAACAGATTACAAATGAGTTGCATCATACATGCATTTAACTTACGCAAATTCAACTATACGCGCTCGGCAAAAGAAAAAAGAAAAATAACAAGATACCTGTAAATAGTGTGGGCGATTCCGCCCACCATTCCACACAATGAGCGTATGCCCTGGAGTGAGCGTGAGATGAAAGACGTGAATCTGCTGTTCCCTCAGTCGGTCTCAGTTCCCGCGTGCCTCTCATAGTGTGAGCATCTTGCCGCACTGAGTGTGATTCTAGTGTTTAAAGATGCTGTACATATTTTTCATACAACATGGCCCCTAAACGCAAGCCAGCTACTTCATCTGATGTTCAACTGAAGAAACAGTGATCTGTTCCAATGCTGGAGGAAAAACTGGCTGGGTTGGACTTGCTGAGAGATGGTATGTCGGTCTCCAACGTGGCGCATAAATATGGCCGCAATGAATCTAGCATCTGTGCCATCAAGATTCGAGAGAGAGAAATTCGTCAAGCCGTGGCATCAAGTGCTCCAGTAACTGCTAAGGTGACGAGCCAGGTGCATGATAAGACTTTAGTGAAGACTGAAAAGGCATTAAACTTATGGTTGGAAGACATGAACCGTAAACGTGTGCCTATCGATGGCAACACGTTGCAAGAAAAGGCTCTTAGCCTCTATGCGCTGTTCAAACCTCCTGCCGAAGAGGGACAGCCTTCTGATGAGAAGGAATTCAAAGCCAGCCAAGGTTGGCTTAACAGTTTTAGGAACCGCTTCAACCTCAAAAACGTGCAGACTGATGGTGAAGCTGCACCTGCCAATGAAGAGGCTGCAAAAGCCTACCCCGAACAATTAAAGAAAATAATAGAAGAAAAGGGCTATCTTCAGGAACAAGTTTTTAATGCTGACGAGACGGGGCTCTTCTGGAAAAAAATGCCCAACCGCACTTACACTTTGAAATCAGAAAGACTAGCTGCTTTGAAGCCAGGGGCTTAAGACTGTGTGACTGTCTTGTTTTGTGGCAATGCGGCTGGGCATTTAATAAAGCCGGGCTTGCTCTACAGGGCTGCAAATCCCCGTGCCCTAAAGGACAAGAACAAAAATCTCTTGCCTGTGTTCTGGCAATCAAATAACAAGGCTTGGGTGACGGCAGCATTATTTCTGGATTGGTTCCACAAGTGTTTCATTCCAGAGGTCAAGCGGTACCTCGAAGAGAAAGGACTTGACTTCAAAGTGTTGCTGATCGTAGACAATGCTCCGGGCCACCCTGCGGTACTCCGGTTTGCGCATAACGACGTTGAAGTCGTCTTTCTCCCCCCCACCCATACCACCTCCGACCTCTCGACCAAGGCATGATTCGCTGTTTCAAGGCCACGTATGCGAGGCTTGTGTTCTCACGGATACATAGCGCTATGGATGCTGATCTCAATCTTAATGTGATGGAGTGTTGGAAGTCTTTCAACATTGCTGATTGCATCACTTATATTAAACAGGCAATGGATGCAATCAAGCCTGAAACAGTTAATGCATGTTGGCGAAACCTATGGAAAGAATGTGTGAATGATTTTAAGGGTTTCCTGACCATTGACAAAGAAGTGAAATGCATTGTTCAGGTGGCCAGGCAAGTGGGTGGTGACGGCTTCATCGACATCCTTGAGGAAGAAATTGAAGAATTAATTGAGAGCCGTAGAGAAACATTGACTAACGAAGAGTTAGAGGAACTGATAAGATAGACTACAGAAGACTAAGATGATCATGGCGAACAGGAAGAGCCAGCAAGTTGGAATCTTCATAAATTTGCTGAAGTGCTCCAAGCAGCAAAACACTTGAATGATTTAATTTCTGAATACGATCCCTCTATGGAACGAAGCCTCAAAATCACACGTAGCATTACGGACGATTTGAGACCATATCAAGAAATGTTTGAGCAGCTCAAGAGACAACAGCGACAGTTGCCGATCACCATGTTTTTCAAGGAAAAACAACCACCAGCAGATGAGCCTATGCAATCAACTTCTCGAGCTGAACCAGAGCCAACCACTTTGTCTATGACTCTCTCTCTGTTACCTCTGTCTCCTGGATTGACATCAAGCCCTGACGACCCCCTGTAATTAAAAATACAGGACTGTAAAATTTATATTTTGCATATGTACTCTTTATTATATACTGTATGTTACTGGATACATTATACATTTATACATATTACTGTACAGGGTTGTATACACAAAATCATGTACAGTATACTGTACTTTATGGGCGATTTAAGGGATTTTCAAGAGTAATTTTGACTATATGCGATTTTCGCCTTACGCGATGACTTTAGAACCTAACCCCCGCGTAAGAGGCAAATCCGCTGTATTCCTTTCAGCTAGAAAAGTTTGATACATACCTCCTAGCAGTGCATTTTAGAACAGTAGATTGATTATAGCTAATTTATGGACATTTAAATACTAGAAGTACTTTCTCATGCAGAAATCTTGTACTGCAGTATTATAATTAGCGCCCTACCAAATTCACGGTCCATTTTGGTCAATTTCATGGTCATAGGATTTAAAAAATAGTAACTTTCATGATTTCAGCAGTTTAAATCTGAAGTTTCTTGGTATTGTAATTGTAGGGGTCCTGACTCAAAAGGGAGTTGGAGGGGTGGGGGTCAAAAAGTTATTGTAGGGGCGTTGCAGTACTGCTACCTTTACTTCTGCACTGGTGCTGGCAGCGGCACTGCCTTCAGAGCTGGGCAGCTGGAGAGTGGCGGCTGCTGGCCGAGAGCCCACTTTGAAGCAGACCCACTGCAAGCAGCAGCACAGAAGTAAGGATGGCCTGGTATGGTATTGCCATGCTTACTTCTGCGCTGCTGCCTGCAGAGCTGGGCCCTCAGTCAGCAGCTGCAACTCTCTAGCCGCCCACCTCTGAAGGCAGCAGCAGAGAAGTAAGGGTGGCATGGTGTGGTATTGCCACCCTTACTTCTGCACAGCCGCTGGCAGGGCGCTGCCTTCAGAGCTGGGCACCCAGCCAACAGCTGCCGCTCTCTGGCTGCCCAGCTCTGAAGGCAGCGCAGAAGTTAGTGTGGCAATATTGTGACACCCCTTAAAATAACCTTGCAACCCTCCTGGAACTCCCTTTTGGGTCAGGGCCAACAATTTGAAGCTGGTCTCCCCCATGAAATCTGAATAGCGTAGGATAAAAGCACACAAAAGACCAGATTTCATGGTGGCAGACCAGATTTTATGATCCGTGACGTGTTTTTCATGGCTGTGAATTTGGTAGGATCGTAATTATCTTTGATAAGTTGGTGGAAAAGTGTAAACTAAAAATGTTATGGTGGTATGCATTTTTACTATCTCTAAAAATATCTTCAGCTAAATCTCCCAAACTTTTTGCTGTAATTCTAGCAGGCACAGATGTAAAACAAACTCAGTGTTTTTGTTTGTTCTAAATAGAATGTGAAAGCAGATTTGCTGTCCTAAGCATTCCCTTATTTTAAAAATAAATTCTTTCTATTGCATTTGAAAACAGAATATTCCACGTGGAGAAATGCTCGCTATTATTCATGAGCAGAAAAATAATATCACTTTGTCCAGGACACAATTTCTAGATGTAACAGCCTCATTAGAAGTAAAGGAATATCTTTGCACAAGGAGTAATCATTATTAATCTGTGATAGTTTTTTCAGGGATGAAACTGAACCAATTATTAATGAAAAAAGAAAAATGCAAGAGGAAGGAAAAGAGAGAACTCTAATCACAAGTTACTGACATTAAACAATTATTTTCAGCAGTTTTCTTGATAGACTTCTTATCCTTAGGAGACACTACTTCTCCATGAATTAATAATTTGGGTGTCTTAACATTTCCAGAATTCCCAGGAGGAGTGGGGGAGCATCAAGAATAAGTTAACAACAAAAAGACTAGGGTCCAGTTAATAAAACACAAGAGAAAGCATATAGACTTTGAGCAGGACTGGTTCTGGCAATTGATACTTGCCCAGGTGTGGCTTGGGATGGCCCTGTACCCCATTTTTGGATAGGACGAGACCAAAAATAACACATCTGCTTGGTGATCTATGACTGCTATCAAGACTATGCCTTGTAAATAAATGGCAGTCATGACTTGATGGCACCAAATGGCCCCTTTGTTCAATCACATGGCACAAATAACTACACACACACACACAGTTGACAGGGCTTGTTTACATGGTGGGATGGGGTAATGTGCCCTATGGGGGTGTGATTTTTAAAGCACTTACCATGTTGTGCATTAATTGGTCCATGTAGCTCCTGGTGGTGGACAATGAAGGTTCCTAGCATGCTTTAACCTAGTATTCGGAAACAGCACTAGGTTAAAGCATACTAGGGAGCCTTTAGTGTGTACTAGCAAGGGCTGATTAAATTGACCAATTAGTGCACAACTTGTTAGTACCTTTTAAAAATCAGACCGCCACAGGACACATTACTCCAGTGTGTAGAGCAGCCCTTAGATCCAATGCAATGACAAAAGGTTAAAAAAATCCCAAACACTTTTGTGCCCTGTTTATATATCAGTGCATAAAATAAATGAGCTGTTCGAGGTAAGGAACCATAAGAAGATATCTTGTAGCCATTCCAGGTAGTGCCTTCATTTGCAACAATCCTATCAATGTTTAGTTCAGTAGTTTTACTGTCAATAAAATTTGAATATATCCACTTAGTTTCCCTGCAGTTTTGCAAGGTGAAGTTGCTGTGACTGATATGTTGGTTAATGGAAAGCATCACTTTCTCTTTGACTCAAATGCAGATATATAATTAAGATACACTGTGTTGTAAATGGTTTCAGAGTGGTATCCGTGTTAGTTTGTATCAGCAAAAACAAGTAGGAGTCCTTGCGGCACCTTAGAGACTAACAAATTTATTTGGGTGAAAGCATATGCCCAAATAAATGTTAGTCTCTAAGGTGACGCAAGGACTTCTCGTTGTTTATGTTGTAAATGTTGACAGATATGGGATTTTTAAAACTATCCAAACAATACTTTTAGCTAGTAATTACCCTTGCTGCTATTCTTTAATCCACACAGAGAGAAAGGCCTTAATTCAATGTCCCCTGGTAAATTATAACTCTGATAGTGAATAGTTTTTTTTGTCATAGCAATTTATTACAGCTTAAATCCAATAAAATGTATCACATAACAAAAACTTACTGTATATTGATAATACCTTTTTTTAATGGAGGATACTAAAGCAGTCAGATCACTTCAGCCACCAGTGAAACCTAGCCACATTAGAGGTGAACAACAGAAGCTTTGTAAAACTACAATGCAAAACTGAACAACGCTATAGAACTGAAATTAAGATTACTATAGTTTATTGACCCTGTGGAGGGAATTTGTTTGCACACTCCCTCTCTTAAGAAAGTAAGGATGGTCTAGTGGTTAGGGTCTGGACTGGAACTTGAGATGTAGGTTCAAGCCCTGCCTGAGCCACAGATTTTGTATGTGGCCAAGTCACTTAACGTACCCTGTGCCTCAGTTCTCCAACTATAAAATGGGGATAATATGTCCCTACTTCAGAGTGCTGTGGGGCACTCCTGTTATGGTGATGAGAGCTATATATGTGCATAGATTTACAGACAGCACTGAAATTTTACCAAGACACCAGGTTTAATACCCTTATTCTTGTGAAAAGTGCCATGGGTTCTCCTAACTCTTGACTTTCTGACTACACAGGGCTGTTGAGGCTAAAATGCATTTAAAAAGATTGTGAGGTACCCAGATACATATCTCAGTAAAGCACTAAGGCTGGCAAAAACATTATGTGAAACAGAATTCTATGCAGAAACAATGGGTCTTTGTGGAATAGTTCAAACAGCTGTGCTGGAAAACTATAAGAATAAGAGTCTGAAAAATAAAGCTGAAAATTGTTCTTGGAGGGAGCCTGATCCTTAAGGTACTGATACCCTCAACTTCCAGTAGCTACAAAAAGACTTGAGGGCAGTCAGCCCCGTCCAGAATTGAGTTTACAGAAACAAAGTCGCTGGCAGCAGCTGAAATCTTTTTGAGTCTTGAGGATATTATTGTAGTACCTGATCTGATGCCAAGAGGGTGTTTTAGCATGGGAGTTCTTGGGGGAGAGCTCTCTCTTTGAAGGTGAGTTCTATTTCCTTTCTGTATACGATAAGGAGTTCCTTGGGAGGAGGGAAACCATGTGGTTTTGTGCTAATTTAAATTTGGCAATCAGAGATTCTACCCACCCACAGAAAATACAAAAGTGAGGGGGGTGCGGATAAGAGCCAGACATTTTGGCTCCACTCTATTCTTATCAGGCATTCAACCCACCAACATGATAAGGGGAAGACTGCAGCCTGGCTAATATTTTAAAAGACAAAGGTGATTTATAAGAAGGATACAATTATAAGAAGAAAATTGTGTCCTAGTGATAGTGGATATGGCTTCTTAGTTATTTTACAGATGTATTTCAGGCTTTGTAAATACACTGTAATGAGAACACTTCTGTTATGATGAGATGGAGGTGATTTTTTTTTTTTTTTTTTTGCATTTGGAAACTAGACACTTTCACAGTCTTGAATATTTCTGCAACTACTAACATTTGTAAAATTCTGCAATGAAAGAAAAAGAGAGAGGGAGAATTTTTGTCTCTTAAGTTTGTGGGAGATATCCCTTCCAAATTCCTGAGCAGAATATGGGCACAACAATAACAACAACACTTTTTCAGGTTTTACGCTGATGTGAATGCTTGCTAGGACAGGACTTTAGAAGTTTAGTTAGTGATGTGTGAATAATAGAACTCATTACATATCTTGCTATTGACTAATGATTTGTTTAAGGTGCTCCTAGTAATTGGGGATGCTACTTTTCAATATCTTATTCTACAGCAGGTATATTTTGACACCTCATTCTTGATAATGTTTCTTCTTTATGGGTATTTTAGTATAGATACACATCTCATGTAAAATCCTTAAAGCGAAAACCAACCAACTGACTGTAAAGGGACACTTTCAAGTCAAATTTGCCCTCAGATATTCAAATATAAATGTCTTATAGTTTAAAATAATCTATTTAAATATTTCCATTATTTCTTTTAAAATTCCATTGTGCATATTTTTAACAAAGAAACATTCCCCTTTTAAGCATTTGTGATCCAAACATTACAGCATGGCACAACTGAGAACCTGAAAATGAAAAACTAGAATTTGACTATAAACTCAAGTGAAACTGACTAGTCAATTTCTAATGTCCAAGAATTCCTTTTCCCCTCCAGCAAATTAGTATTGATTAGTATTAACAAAGTACTGAAAATCAAATTAGATTATTAAAATCCAAAGTAACTTCTGACAGCTACGGACAATTTCTTTTTAAAACCATGATTTTTAACTTGCCAGTCCCTCTAATGCAAACCAGATTCTTGGGTGCAATGTGGGGCGACTGTATCATGGAAACAGAACTGCCATTACATTCCTTTATGTATGGATTCTTCCATTTGTCAGATCTGAATAAAACTAAATTCTGTACACCACCTCACATACAGTATTTTATGGTACATGCATTTGTCAGTGTTTAAAGGGCAGGAGGAAAATACTGAATTTAAATGTAGAGCCACAGCTATGGAGTGTTGGTGAAAATAAGAGGTGGGGAAGGGGTGTGTGACAGAACTCTACTGGCAAAGGCTCCCTTAGGCACCTAAGCCTGCTCTACTTTATGTTGGGGCCAGCACAGACCAGCCCCTAGAATCAGGAAGCTATAACTGGCTCTCTGATGCCCTTCTAGTTGCCCTCGAGTGTGGAGCTCTGATAAAAGGGAGAATCTGCCTTTCTAGCTTTAAATGTCCATGCAGTCTTGTGTGTCATGTGGTCACCAACTTCCAGTCCAGTTGTGGACAGACAGCCTCTTCAGTGCCACGCTGGCCGTGATTTAACATCATGGGTACGTCTACACAGCATTTTGGAGTGAGCCTCTCAGCCAGAGATGACAGACTAGGGAGCGCTCTGAAAATAGCTGTGTAGGTAGCACTTGGACGTTGCGGCTCTGGCTGGAGCCTAGGCATAGGCTTCAGAGCCCAAGCTCCAGTTGGAGCTGCAACTTCAAAGCACTGTCTGTACAGCTATTTTTAGACCACTAGTGCAAGCCCCCTAGCCTGAGTCTGCCAATCAGGGCTGAGAGGCTTGCTCCACAGTGCTGTGTACACGTCCCCCTTATAGCATTCGAGAGGATATATGTTCTTATAAATGGCCTAATAATAAACGTAGGAGCTGATCTCACTCCCACTGAAATCAGTGCAAAACCCCAGTTGATTTCAGGCCTGCTTCTGCTCCTACTAAAGGCTGTGTTTTGTTTTGTTTCCCCTAACCAGCAGGAGAAGTGCTGCTCTGTGCTGTCTCTGCTTCCCTCCCCTCCTCCCCCATGGATCTGTTAATAACAATAGCCATAGTCTTACATATTTTATAGCACTTTTCATCTCAGTATCTCGAGATTTATGTCCTATGTTTCTAAATCTAATGCTTCAGGGCTTCAGCTGGTCACCTGGAGGGGTCCCTTCCACCGCTCCCCTCCAAATGTATTCCGTGGTGGTTTATTTTTGTTTTTGGTTTTTTTATTGGGTTTCCTTCCTCTGAAACATCAGAGATGGCCACAGCTAGAAATGAGACACTGGATGGGATAAACCAGGGCTCTGATACGTCACAGAGCATCTCTCTCTCTCTCTCTCTCTCCCTCCCTCTGGTGCTTGGCTGGTTGGTTCTTGCTCACCTGCTCAGGGTCTAACTGATTGCCATATGTGGAGTTGGGAAGGAGCTTCCCCCTTGTAGGACTGGTAGTGACCTAGGGGGTGGTGTGGTGTGGAGGTAGGAGATTTTGCCTTTGGCTGTGGTGCAGCTCAGGCCCTCCTATTCTCTACCTGTGGCATGTAATAGCTTAGTCTTCTGTAGGCTGTAATACTTCGGTATAATTTTGGTTGTTGAGTTTAGTGTGCAGGTGCTGAGTGGTGACGGTTGCCTGTGATGGTGGTGAAGGTCAGACTAGATGATCTGGTGGTCCCTTCTGGCCTTAAGCTTTGTGTCTCTAAGTTCTTTTCAAAGTTGGGTAAGCATCATTAATTGTTGCTATGTTCTAGATTGGTTAGAGAGAGATTTTCAAAAGCAATCAGTGGAATTAGGCACTCAATTCCCATTGAAAATCAGAGAGAGTTAGGTACCTATTCCCTTTGGAAACTCCCACCCTAAACGACTTGCCCAAGGTCACATTGTGGCAGTGGTAGAGTTGGGAACAGAGCCTTCCAGACTCCCCTCACCACTGGGAAATACTACTGATACTTTTTCTTGTAATCCAAACCACCAGTATGGGGGAGCAACCCAAACAACCACTATAAGCAGAGCTGACAAAGTACTCTTCATCTCTACTTTGTGACCCTGCACATGGTAAAATCCTAGCTCTTGGAAAGAAACCTTACATGTTTTTATTGTGTCGGGATGTTTTTGATTGGCCTGGAAGAAAAACACAGAGGGTAAAATACAGCCCAGCTCTAAACAGCCACAAACTCCCCCTAGTTTAACCGGGAGTTGCACCCGTTCATGTTAAATTCCATCCCCACTTCAGATGCTCTGGAGTTTGAACGCTGGAACTTATTGCCTGCACTAAATAGCAAGAGTGGTGTATATTCTTCTCCCAATATGCCTGCATTAATGTTAGCTATCTGTTTGCACTGAGAGGAGAAGGACTGACTGACTGTTTCCTGTTTTCTCCCTAATCTGCATGCACAGTTCTGTGTTGCAGGTGTCTAAAACATTACTCCTGGGGGAATTCTGCACCACTGCATGTGCATGGAATTTATCTCTCTTCTCCTCTTCCCCCCCCCCCCCCCATTTCTTTGCTTCTCCACAGAAAATGGTGGGGAAGCAAAGGGAAGTTGTGCTGAGCTGTGTGTTGGGGATGCCTGTGGTTGTAGATTGGGGTGGCATTGCCTTCCCTCCCACCCCCCTGCAACAGGTGTGGTGGGGCTAACAGTGTCACCTGCCACTGCCACCCTTTCCCCCATTTCTGCCAGCACAGAGCTGCACCCCTGAAGGAGGCTGTTTCTCCCTTCACTGACTCTGAATATGGAAGCCGCCTCCTGGGTCCTAGTGCCAGTCTGGCTCTCCTGTGTGCTGAGAGCCTTCCAACTTTCTGTACAACAGTGAATGCCTACAGTGGGGCATAGTAAAAGGGGGAGGGAGATAGGTGGGAAGGAAGGAGGGTGGGATAGGGAAGGGAGAGGAGAGGGCAGGGGACAGTGGGGAAAGGAAGGAGGATGAGATAGGGAAGAGAAGGGGATAGAAAAATCGGGGTGGGGAGCAGGAGCCCAGCATGCACTGTGTTCCCTTAGGAGGAGCAGCAGCAGCTGGGGCTTCCCCTTAAGCAGGCCCATCAAACCCCCACTGTGATGAGCCCCACCCCTCTGCACCTTGACCCCAACCCCACCAAGACCCACTCTTCCAGCAACCGGACCCCTGTGCTGAGCCCCCCACACCCAGACCCCCTCCTGCTGAGCCCCAAACACCTTCACCTAGACTCCCCCTGCAGAGTCCATTGCCTCAGAACCCCTGAATGAGCCCCTGTGCATCCAGATCCCCTCTGCACCTGGACCCCCTACTGAGCTGCCCGCACCCAGATTGCCCCACACAGAACCCTCTTACCCCACACCTGATGTGCGTGGCGCAGAGGGGCAGGGCTTCAGGGTGTTTCTGGAGCAGCCCTTGTCCTGTGTCAGGGTCCGGTGCAGCCTCACCACCAACTCTCTATTCTGGGAGACTAGGAGAGAGGGGAAGGGGCCTACAGGGTGATCTCCCACCTCCATGCAGCCAGGGGCTTGTGCTTCCCACTGCCATGCTGGTAGCTTCACATTTATTTACTGACAAAAAACAATTTGCAGAATTTTAAAATATTGTGCACATAATTTTTATTTTTTTGGTGCACAATTCCTTCAGGAGTAAAAACATGCACAGGGAAATTTAGAGGCAGTTTTGAAAATTTGGTGTGTGATATTCACAGATCACCATAACTAAAACAATTACTTGATTTTAATAAGGTGAATTTATAGAATCAGCATATTGACCTAGCTTAGTCACCTTATTTTAAACTGTCCTGAATATTTTGAATAAAAAACATTTAGCTCAAATGGTGTGGAACATAGCAAATATTTGAATCCTGATTCAGACTTTCACAACTCTAAAATCCATTCAAGTGAAGACCGCACATAAAGATTGTCCTGTGAACTCTAATCAGTTATATTTCAGTTGTCATTTATAGTTTATTTAATAAAAAACCCTATTTATTCCACTGCTGTTTGATAGTAATGTTACAAGTCTCAAAGCTTTAATTATTGCAGATATAGGATTACATGTTTAATGTTGGCCATCTCACCAGGAAATTTCCATTGATTACTGGATGGCTTGTAGGCGATTAAATAGAACACATTGTATCATGAATTAATTAACATTGACCTTATTTCTTTTGATTGGCTGGGATTTCCAGCTGTATTTGGCAGTCTGCATTAACTGGCAGAGGTAAAGTTCCTCTGGCATAATTGCTTCTCTGTACTGTAAATGTTTAGTATTGAATATCTTACAGTTCATATGTTTATGTAATCACAAACTGTAATCAGTTTTTCACTACATCTCGAACTGTAACAACAGAACTTTATAGTGTCTGACAATGGCTTAATGCAAAGAATTTAATTCAGGCCTAGTCTACACTTAAAAATTAGGTCAACCTAGCTATGTTGCAACGGGCTGTGAAAAATTTTGCACCCTGAATGGTGTAGTTACGTAGACATAATTCCTGCTGTAGATGCAGCTAGGTCAACAGAAGAATTCTTCTCAACCTAGCTGCTACATCTTGGAGACCCGGATTAACCACATCAGTGGAAAAACCCCTTCTGTTGATGTAGAAAGCGTCTATATTACAACGCTGCAGCTGTGCCACTGTATCAGCTGTAGTGTAGACGTGCCCTAAGAAAACGAAAGAATTAAAAACTAGCAACATACTTTAACACCCCTGAGCACATATATATATGTGTGTGTGTATATTTATATATAAAATCATGCACAGGAAGGCCTGGTGTGCCATGGGGAGTTTGTTATTCTGATTGAAAATAATCATAACTTGGTTTTGTGTATATAAGAAGTGTTAGTTCATTGGATGTTAACAGTAACTCTGTATTACTTTTCAATTATGTCACTTAAAACATTTGTTTTCTTTTGCCACCTTTTGGTTGGTTATCACTGCACTATTGCCAGCCCCAAGCATTCAGAAGTAATGAATTTTGCCCCATAAAATCATGAGAAAATCACAGTACTTTCGCTAAAAGAAAAGGAGTACTTGTGGCACCTTAGAGACTAACAAATTCATTTGAGCATAAGCTTTCGTGAGCTACCGATGAAGTGAGCTGTAGCTAACAAAAGCTTATGCTCAAATAAATTTGTTAGTCTCTAAGGTGCCACAAGTACTCCTTTTCTTTTTGCGAATACAGACTAACAGGGCTGCTACTCTGAAACCAGTACTTTCGCTGTTAATAGCTGTCTGCTTTCATAATACTTAAGGGCTCTGTGTACAAATGCAGCTAATGATTGCACCAGACCACAAATAATTAACAAAAAGAACTTTTCTGGTTTGATGTCCCACTTTTTCACAAAACACCAGACTTTCAGCAGTGAATACTGGTGTCTTGAGCAACCAAATAGAATGCAGGGATTGAACAGGATGCATCCTGCAATCCCTTACACGGAAATTATCCTCACCTGCCTTGTGTGGAATCTCTTGGCTGTGTTATGATAAATAGCTTCCCCATGACTCGGAGGCTGTTTGTAGGGTCTTCAGGAAGGCACCCCGGTGGGAGATTAACATAATCTATGACCTATTATTCTTCCTAATGGCCCTTCCCAGCCAGCCATCTAGACTGATTGCATTCTGCCCAGAGGGCATTCCCCAGGTGTAAACACATTTGTAATAGATGCATAGACAATATTCCTAACTTCAGATACCAAAATGATAAATTTCAGAGTAACAGCCGTGTTAGTCTGTATTCGCAAAAAGAAAAGGAGTACTTGTGGCACCTTAGAGACTAACCACGAAAGCTTATGCTCAAATAAATTGGTTAGTCTCTAAGGTGCCACAAGTACTCCTTTTCTTTTTGCAAAATGATAAATACATACAAATAGGATAATCATATTCAGTGAATCATAACCTTTTCAATTATATCTTATATGACCTGTCTTGCATAAAATACATCATAGTTATGCCATAATCATAATAATAATACTATGAAGAATATGGGATTCAGTGTCACAAATACCATTACCTACTTAGTTAACATTTTAATATACCTGCTTTAAAATCTACATCATCACACTTAACAACTCTCTTTTTTTAATGGACTAACTCTTAATTTGCTTGGCAACTAAGGAATTTCCTTCTGGTTTTGGCAGGATTGTTCCTTCATGTCTTAGTATTGTAAATTGTGTATACTTTGCAGGTGTTTTGATGTTGGCCCAAACATGAGTTCTCTTGTGATGACAGGAGACTGCCTTGCACTTGGTTCTACTGGTAGTATGGTGTTTTGAGAGTCAGTTCTGATATCTATCCGTTGCTTATCGACCTGGGTTCCTTCCATATCCTGCTGATCAAATCTCACCATTCTTCGCTCTAGGGGGTACTCAGGGTGGTGAGGTACCATACCACTACCTCCCGTTAGCGTGCCTGCTAGTCTGTGCCTGCTGTGGATAAGCTCCTTGAAACCACCAGCCCCTGGCAACTCAAACACCACTTTCCAAACTTCTGGATGCCTGGCTCTCTCTGTATAGGTATCAATAGGCACACATCAATCCCCAAACACTTGGAGCATTCCCTGTAGTGTCTAACCCTTGTTCCACTGAATACTCACAGGATTACTAGCTGCGCTGTGCCCTAAGGAACAGAACACACCAGCTTGTAAGGTGTGTGTCAGGACCCCCATAGCAATTAAACTTATTCTTGTTTTAACTACAAATATATCAAGTGATAGTGAATAAAAATATCAGAACCAAACAAATAAAACAAGTTTAGTCTCCAGAAGGCCTGTCATGATTTTAACTAACAGGTTAACGTCCTATCTAGAGAAGTTTTATCTCACCCAAAGTTCTCTTCATCATCTTCAACCAGCATTGAGACCCCTTTCTCATGAAGCAAAATCGCAGTCCTTTTGCATCCTCAGTGAAAGGTGCCTAGGTGTTTTCTCTGACCTCCAAATATAGTCAAGCGAACCTCTGAAGTGCACCCATCAGATAGGGTTCCCTCATTCCACTGCTCCTTTTCTCTGTTAGATTTTTTTCCCTCTGAAGTTCTCAAAATCCTTAATTTATATTCAGTTCAGACTGGTGATAGGTGAACCATTGTGAATGATACAATACTCAATTTACATATAATCAGGTAGATGAATAAACATCTTTTGTCTGACAGAAAACCTGTTTCTCACCTTTACTTGTGCCTTATACATTGGTACAGACTCTAAGAACATATTTTCTGTGTGTGTGTGTGTATACACACGTGCACGCACACTGAAAATATGTTACAGGTTATATCAGGTTATATATATATATAGGTTATATAGATATATTTTTATATATATACACACACACAAACTCCTTACATAGTATCTGAACATACACCTCACAGTGATACTAATAACCACTGTGATCCTGGCTTTCATTTGAGACCTCACATGACATTATTTGAACCAGAATGTACACAACAGAATCAGGATATTCCTGTAACCCCTTTGACAGTTGGCAGTTGGAGGGTTCTTGGCACACATCCACATCAAGCATTTTACCAGCTGCTATTAAGGCCTTCCATGGGAGTGTTTTTCCTTTTCAAAAATGGCTTGTCATATTTTCTTTGCTTTTTGCAGATTTCTTTAATACAGTCTTAGCAATGTTAACTGCTGATATGGTTTGTCTGAAGTGACACGGTTTAGGATGCCATGCCCACTGAATTCCTTCACTGCTATGTACATGATAGGCACTGCAATAGAGTCTGACAGTTCATCTAGTTCCCAACAGCGGTCTACAATAATGAGGTAGTTTTTGTAGTTCATGGTGAAAAAGTCCATTCCTAATTTGCTTCAAGATCTGTTGGGGTGCAGTGTATTTTCATCGTCTCTTTTTGCTGCGTGGCCTGCATTGCCCCACATGTATCAAAACAGCTCACCAGGTCTCTGAAATCCTTGGCCATGTTGTCCATTATATAGCATCTCTGGGTTTCTGGATTCAGACTTCTATCCAGAATGGCTTTGATGTTTTCTTGAAAGAGTTTCTGTTCTCTGTGATCTGCGTATTAGGATTCAACTGCCTTTATATAGGAAACTGTCTTGGATGCTCATCTGATCTCAATAGTTCCAGTATTTTTGAGAAGAAGATGGTAGTTCTCCTCCGGTGTTTGGCCATCCTGACAGAACGATGGACATGAGCACTTGTAAACCTTTGTCTTGTGTAGTTTGGTTTGTTCACAGGCTCTGTCCATCTCCTGCCTTGAAACTGAGACAGAAAGCATCAACCAAGTCAGTTACGTCTTTCTGTGTTTCTGTTAGATTGAGTATCTCATTCTTGTTCAGTGGCCATAATTTCATGCTGCAAGACTGCTCTAGATAAGAACTCAGTTTTGCACATCTTAGTCCCTTTCTTGTAGTATACATCTAAGCTGTAGGGTTCTGTAGACTTTCAGAAGTATGTGCTGAAGCTATTTTGGGATCACAAGCAGTAGCTTTTTTAAAATGCTGTCTAGTGATTTATGGTCATTTTCTGCTCCATGGTATCCCAACTTTGAACATACTGGATGAAATGTTCATGTGCAAACTATTGCAAGACACTCCTTTTCCATTTGAGCTTGTCTTTATTCCATTGGTGGTGATAATCTTGATGCAAAAGTGTCACTTTTGTCAGTTTTGTAGGAGTGCTGCACCGTCTCACTGGCATCACACTGTCTGGTTGTCTCTTTGTTCACATAGTGATATTTCAGGATGGGATAGTCAGACTCTAACTCCTTGACACATGTGATGGCTGCATCGTGTTGAAGTAACCATGTCCAGGCTGCATCTTTGTCCAGTAGTCACCACAGGAGTTCACACACATCTGAGATGCTTGGAAGAAATTTTGTCAGATAGCTTACAAATCCTAATAATCTCTGAACTGATTATATCTTCATCTGCTGAATCAGGGGGCCAGGTTGTAGCCCTTGGGAGGTCAGCAAGTGACCCATGTCTGGTGCTGCATCAATCACAATGCCATCTTATTTTTATTTCATTTTAGGTTTATTTGCCTGGCTTTTTCTAGTAGACCGATGAGGTTATGCTTATGTTTATGATCTGCCACAGCCTCTGCCATGTGTCCCAGCATCCATATACCAGAATATCATCAGATACCACTCTGATCCCTGCTAGTCCTGTTAGTATGTCTTGCTGGCAATGTTGATATTCTTTTGCTTCAGGTTTGATCCCAAATGGCATTCTCAAACACCTGTTTCTTTCCCTTCCTTCTTTTTCCCACTCCTTTATTCACTTTCCCATTCCTCACCTCCCTCTAACCTTAACTTAAAACTAAAACCAACAATAGTAATAAAACATATAATAAACACAGCTTTGCCAGTTCTTCACCATGTGTTTGCTTACATGTTATAGCCTCATCCTCCACCCTTGAATTCAGTGGGACTACTCATTTTTTACAAGTGTTTGCAGAATCAGGGTTTTATGATGCCCATGTTAGGGGAAGGATGTAGTAAATAGCCAATTACAGAATGAAAGAGAAAATAATCAAAACCAAATAGAAATGAAGTGAGAAAATGTACAAAGAAATATGTGTGTGCTTGGCTGTGTTTTATGTCTCTGTTCTCTCTAGCATTAAGCAGCTTGACAGATATGGTCAGCTGATACTTGCAAATTCTACTGCAGCAGACTCTGGTGAATATAGTTGCTGGCTTCTTCTGTGTAATGGCTATAGCTGCAAGAAGGATGAGTCTAAAACTGGCTCAACGTACATCTTTTTCACAGGTAATGGATTCATTTGGTTTATAAACTGAAATGCCTGGGTTATCTGTCCACAAGGCAAGATTAGCATATTCATTTCCATTTTCCTATCCATATCCATTTCATAATCTGTATCCAAACGTTGTTCCCTAGTGGATACCAAGGGATACATTACTGGTGGAGTGAGAAGGAAATTAAGCAAATAATTAACAATAATGTGATTTGTGTGTCTACTTCCCTGTGCTTTGCTCCAAATATATACCCAAAACAATGTCTAGGGAAGCAGAAAGTGGATCGTTTGCAAAAATCAGATACAATATTCTAATTTTAGAATCTGCAATAAAACTTTAACAATGCAGGAGTCCATCCCTCTTGTTTTATTTCCTTCTGAAAAAACTTCTGCGGGAGAAAATAAAGTAACATGTTAAGACGCATCTTCTCATGACATTCTAATGCAAATACGCTTTTCCCCCATGCATATTACATTCCCAGGGTGGAATCCTGGCCCCATTGAAGTCAGGATTTCACACAAGTTTTTTGCATCTCACACATTAGCCTTATAAGATGAGCCACTACTGTAAATATATGTACTAGCCCACAAAGCTTGAAGTTAACCACTGCCCTCGTACTTAGATATTAATGGTTGTTGTTAGGGCTGTTGATTAATCACAGTTAACTCATGCGATTAACTCAAAAACTAATTGTGATTAATCAGAGTTTTACTGGCAATAGAATACCAGTAGAAATGTATTAAATATTTTGGATGTTTTTCTGCATTTTCACATATATTGTACTCTGTGTTGTAATTGAAATCAAAGTGTATATTTTTGATTACAAATATTTGCACTGTAAAAATGATAAAAGAAATAATATTTTTCAATTCACCTCATACTAGTACTGCAATCTTTGTCGTGAAAGTGTAAGTTACAAATGTAAATTTTTTTTTGTTACATAACTGCACTCAAAACCAAAACAATGTAAAATTTCAGAGCCTATAAGTCCACTCAGTCCTTCTTCTTGTTCAGGCAATTGCTAAGACAAACAAATTTGTTTACATTTACAGGAGATAATGCTGCCCTCTTCTTATTTAAAATGTCACCAGAAAGTGAGAACAGGCATTTGCATTGCACTTTTGTAGCTGGTATTGCAAGGCATTTACGTGCCAGATATGCTAAAAATTCATATGCCTCTTTACGCTTTGGCCTCCATTCCAGAGGACATGCTTCCATGCTGATGATACTCGTTTAAAAAAAATGCATTAATTAAATTTGTGACTGAACTCCTTGGGGAGAATTGTATGTCCCCTTCTCTGTCTTACCTGCATTCTGCCATATAGTTCATGTTATAGCAGTCTCAGATGATGACCGAGCACATGTTCATTTTAAGAACACTTTCACTGCAGATTTGACAAAACACGAAGAAGGTACCAATGTGAGATTTCTAAAGATAGCTACAGCGCTCGACCCAAGGTTTAAGAATCTGAAGTGCCGTCCAAAATCGGAGAGTGACGAGGTGTGGAGCATACTTTCAGAAGTCTTAAAAGAGCAATACTCCAATGCAGAAACTACAGAACCCGAACCACCAAAAAAGAAAATCAGCCTTCTGCTGGTGGCATCTGACTCAGATAATGAAAATGAACATGCATCAGTCCACACTGCTTTGGATTGTTATCAAGCAGAACCTGTCATCAGCATGGCTCCTCGAGTGGTGGTTGAAGCATGAAGGGACATATGAATCTTAAGTGCATCTGGCATGTAAATATCTTCCAGCGTCAGCTACAACAGTGCCATGAGAATGCCTGTTGTGATAAATTAAGGGGGTGGGGGGATAGCCCCTGTTTATGAACACCCAGCCAGCCAGTTAGCTGTAAAATCCCTCTTGGTGTCTATTCTCTGCTTGCTTTACCTGTAAAGAGTTAACAAGCCTACGGGTAAAAGAAAAGGAGTGGGTACCTGACCAAGAAAAAACAGCCAAATGCCATTCAGTGGACTGAGAAGTGTCAGACAGCCTTTAACCAGCTTAAGATGGCCCTTACGTCTGACCCTGTCCTGAGGGCCCTGAACTTTGACCAACCATTCGTCGTAACCACAGATACGTCCTCGCGTGGTGTAGGAGCAGTTTTAATGCAGGAAGGACCAGATCAGCAATTCCATCCTGTTATGTTTCTCAGCAAAAAACTTTCTGGGAGGGAAAGCCACTGGTCAGTCTCTGAAAAAGAATGTTACACCATTGTGTATGCTCTGGAGAAGCTACGTCCATACGTCTGGGGACGGGGGTTCTACCTGCAGACTGACCATGCTGAAGTGGCTTCACAGAGTGAAAGAGACAAAGGCCTGGTCTACACTGGGGGCCAGGGGGGATCTATCTAAGATACGCAACTTCAGCTACGAGAATAGCATAGCTGAAGTCGACGTATCTTAGATCGACTTAGAATCACTTACTTCGCGTCCTCGCGGCGCAGGATCGACGGCCGCCGCTCCTCTGTCGACTCCGCTTCCGCCTCTCGCCCTGGTGGAGTTCTGGAGTCAACAGCAGAGCGATCGGGGATAGATTTATCGCGTCAACAGTAGACACGATAAATCGATCCCTGATAGATGGATCACTACCCGCCAGTTCGGCAGGTAGTGTAGACGTGGCCTAACAAAAAACTTATTTGATGGAGTTTAGCTCTCCAAGACTTCGATTTTAAAATACAGTACATTTCAGGAGTCTCTAACAAAGTGGCTGATGCACTCTCCCAGAAAGGTTTCCCAGAAATCAGCCGGGTAAAAATGTCTCTGCAATCTAAGTCAGTGTAGGCCTTGAAATGTAAAAAATACTGTTTAGTTCTTCATGTAATTATTAGTAAAATTAGAGGTGCATGAATCTTATTAACTCTGTTTCCTAGACCTCCAGGAAGAAACCCCAGCCGATGTGGACCTGACCTGAACCAGGCTGGCCAGCACTGTCTGTAATTTGGGGGGCATTTGATAAATGAAGGGGGGGGCGGTTTATGAACACCCAGCCAGCCAGTTAGCTGTAAAATCCCTCTTGGTGTCTGTTTTCTCCTTGCTTTACCGATAAAGGGTTAACAAGCCCACAGGTAAAAGAAAAGGAGTGGGCACCTGACCAAAAGAGCCAATGGGAAGGCTAGAACTTTTAAATTTGGGAAAGAAACTTTCCCTTTGTCTGTTCTCTGGAGAAGGAGACATGGAGCAGCAATGCTATGTAAGGCTTGAACCATGTGTGAACATTCATCTTCCATACCTAGAAGAAATTATTTGGATAGGGAATGTTTAGTTAGACACAATCAGGTTTATTTTTTATTTGGCTTCTGGATTTCCTCTGTGCTAACCCCAGATGCTTTTGTTTGCTTATAACCTTTAAGCTGAACCCCCAAGAAAGCTATTTTGGGTGCTTGATACTTGGAATTGCTCTTTTAAAATCTAGCAAAAGCCCAAGTTCCAGATGTATTTTCTTTCTTTTGTTTTTAATAAAATTTGCCTTTTTTTAAGAACAGGATTGGATTTTTGGTGTCCTAAGAGGTCTGTGCATATGCTTTTTAATTAGCTGGTGGCAACAACTAATTTCCTTTGTTTTCTTTCTCATCTCTTCCCCGGAGGGGGGTGAAAGGGCTTGAGGGTAACCCACAGGGAGGAATTCCCAAGTGCTCCTTCCTGGGTCCAAGGATTTTTTTTTTTTTTGCATTTGGGTGGTGGCTGCGTTTACCAAGCCAAGGTCAGAGAAAAGCTGTAACCTTGGGAGTTTAATACAAGCCTGGTGTGGCACATATTAATTTTTAGAATCCTTGCAGGCCCTCACCTTCTGCACTAGAGGTGACAGAGTGGGGATTCAGCCTTGACACCTGTTCTCACTTTCAGGTGACATTGCAAACAAGAAGCGGGCAGCATTATCTCCTGCAAATGTAAACAAACTTGTTTGTCTGAGTGATTGGCTGAACAAGAAGTAGGACTGAGTGGATTTGCAGGCTCTAAAATTTTACAGAGTTTTATTTTTGAATGCAGTTTTTTTTTACCCAACGCTACATTTGTAAGTTCAACTTTCATGATAAAGAGATTGCACTACAGTACTTGTATTAGGTGAATTGAAAAATACTATTTCTTTTGTTTTTTTACAGTGCAAATACGTGTAATTAAAATAAATATAAAGTGAGCGCTGTACACTTTTTGTATTCTGTGTTGTAATTGAAATCAATATATTTGAAAGTGTAGAAAACACCCCAAAATATTTAAATAAGTGATATTCTATTATAGTTTAACAGTGCGATTAATCGTGATTATTTTTTTTAATCTCTTGACAGCTGTAGTTTTTATGCAAGTCAAAAACAGTCTAGTATTATTACCTAGTACACTGTTAGTGATTAATGCAAATGGTTAATTAATTATCCTAATGGAAAACATTAGGAATGATAAAAACAAACTTTGCAACCTGATTAGAGCTAAACCAGTTTTAGTTGACAAATGCTTCGGTGTTATAGCATAAGATGACTAAGATAAGATTGTTTGTAATAAGGTTCAGAAATAAGTTGGAGCCATGGGATTGTATGGAAGCCATTTATCGAAACAACCTTGGAACACTGACTTCTCTTTCTTTTCAAAAGGTTGGAATAATCAGATAAGCCACCTTACAACATAGTGTTCAGGCTGAAAATATTAAGGAGTTTAAGAATTGCATTTATAAGCAATATGTCAACATATTAGAATACTGCTTGTTTTTGATGACTTAACAGCACTAAAATGTTTGAATTGTTTAGTTACATAGAGTCTAAAAACAATTAAGTATTTCAAAGTCTGTATCTACAATCTTAGGTATTTCCAAGGAACCTTCCTGCTGGTACCCAAGCACAATACAAAATAAAATGCTGTCAGAGGCCATAATAAAACTCCTGGTGTTTTTCTACTTTCCCCTTTGAAAAAGGGTGGATGAATTTAAGTAGAGCCAGATAACTCATTAGGACTCTTTTTGTGTAATTTTGCATAGTTTCAAAAGCTGATCCCAAAATTGTTGATGGTCGTTTTTCTTTTTTTTAAAGATACAATCCCTCCCCCCATTTTATGAAACAGGCAAAGAAGGCTACATTCCTTATTTTTCTAAATGTAGTGTTTAAAGCCAAACTGCATATTAGTTCGTCCAAGTCAGACATGTTTTTACTTTTTTAAAAAAACAAGTCCATGGTGACAGATTTAATTAATTGTAAAGTATGTTAAAATGATTGTTGCCAGATATTTTGGACACAGAATTAAATGTCTGCTAATGCAAAATCTGAACTTAATTATTAGTAAATTTCTCCTCCCTTATGTTCATTTTTTATATATTAGAAGACCATTTACATTTAAAATTTTTTCTGATATGAATAGCTAAATATTATATTGCATTACTTTCTTATATAGATAAAGGGGAGCTCTTTGTACCAACTTCCAGTTATTTCGAGATTGTCTACCTGAATCCAGATAAACCAGCAGTAATCCCTTGCAGAGTGACCATCCCATCAGCAAAAGTAACTCTGCACAGGGAGTTTCCAGCAGAAGAAATCAAAACAGATGGAACTAACATTATCTATGATGTGAGGAAGGGTTTTATCTATCAGCACCCCACCTCTGACCATATAGGAGTGGTCTATTGTAGAGCAGAATCACAGGGAGCACCTCAGATTTCCATCAAGTATCAATTACTGTATGTGGAAGGTAAGATGAATGATTTCCATAGATTTACATTCAAGCCCACTTCTCTTGCTGGAGTTGCTTATAGGGCAAGATTTCAAATGTGAATTTGAAAAAAAACCGAAACCCTAATTTTAATTATGGAATTTTGCAAATTGTCTGATTTTTTTAAAATAAAAATGTACTTTTCAAATTAAATCTGTTTGTAGAACATCTTGCCAGAATTTATGCTAATATAGGAAAGCATAAGGCTTATATTATTAAGTTAAAAACTAGGTGCACACTTGTAAACCATTTTATTGTGGCTGGATAGGAACCTGTGGTGCATAATAAATTCCAGCAGCAACTGGAGCTAAAGAGGATAATAGAGAATGTGGAAGAGCCAAGATAAATCAAAGCAAAACTTGTTAACATTTTTATTGATTTGGGACATTTATTTCCTGCCTCCCACCCACACCTTTCATTCAGTTCCTAGTGGTCCACCATCAACAACAATTGTGGCATCATCCAACAAAGCAGAAGGTGGTGACAACGTTAATGTTCTCTGTATAGTCCTTGGGGAACCAGACGTAGAAGTAGAATTCAGTTGGAAGTACCCAGGGGAAGAGGTAAGACACACAATTCTAACTTGGAAGTGCATTTTTTTTTCTTAATAAGAGTAAACTCTCATAATACAACATTTTAAATACCAGTCAGTGTTTTCTAGCTGGGGAAGGCAAGGTGGATCAGAGTGCATTGCTCAGCTCTAGCCACCAGCAAAGCAAGCACGTGCTTGGGGCGGCACAATTCCAGGGGCGGCGTCATTCCGGCCATCCTCTTTTTTGGCTTGGGAAGTTGCGCTCTCGGAGCTTGGGGCGGCAAAAAACCTAGAGCCGGCCCTGGTAGTAAGGTCATATTAGGAGGAAGCAACATACAATCTCGTTGATTTTCAGCCCATTTTCCTCAGTGAGGGCCCAAAGTTAGTTGTAGAAATGCTCTCTAACCTGAGAGCTGTATCTGGGATGGTAAAATCAAGCTGGTGAGGTATGATGGGAAACAGTGAACGCTTACCTGGTCACCAATTTCTCTCAAACAAGAAGTGATTTGTCCCTTGCTTAAGAAATTCTCTTGACGATGGCAGTCATCATTCTCCTTTGGGGAAAAATTATGATATGGTGAAGCATAGTTGCATCGAGAATTTTTTGCTGTTCTTTGTCTGTTGCATTGGATCATATCAAATGCTTCTGTGAGGAGCTACCACTGAAGAGCCATTTGGAAACTTTTGTGCTGTTGGTGGTGGTCGTGGTGGTTCTCACGTGGAGCCTATTACATGTTTGTGCCATTTACTGCGAGGTTCAATTCAACAAACTCACTCTGATCTCCGTAGTCCTAGCATTGGAGGATATTTATGTTATCAGTAAGTACTCTTCCCCTTCTGTACCACGCTGACAGTCGACAATAGCTTTACACTTGCAAACCTGCCCTTGGTTTGAACTTCAGGTGGCAGGATGTTCTGGCAGTAATTTCCTCCACTGGTCTCATCACCCTGGCCATGAGGTCCAAGAGTTAAACACAGTTGGTACATAATTGTAAACGATACTGATGCCTCTCTGGCACGATCATTATGTGATGAATTTAAGCTTCTATAGGGAAAAATAAAAGTTCTCCAAAGAAAACATCCTAAATATAAGCAGCTCCAGTGCTAGGCATAGTTTGCAGATTGACAAATACATGAATTTATCACTCTTGCTGTATATGGACGGTCGTGGTCAGCATGCATCCATCCATCTACTGCAACAAACAGTTTTGCTTACAGCGGTTATACTGGAACTGGAAG
Source organism: Chelonia mydas (assembly GCF_015237465.2). Classification (NCBI taxonomy): domain Eukaryota; kingdom Metazoa; phylum Chordata; order Testudines; family Cheloniidae; genus Chelonia; species Chelonia mydas. The sequence continues at coordinate 84,826,779 of NC_057852.1, read as the reverse complement.
GGAACGATCCTGTAGTCAGTTTTCTGCCCAAGAAGAATGAATATGTGTCTCAGTAGCTCTGTGGTTTATGTTGCATTGAGGTTTACACTTCTAGCAAGGTTAACAATGTATCATATTGTCTTAGTCAAATATTTAGTAACTTTTGGCAAAGGAACTATTTTAAGTGCAACCTTTTTGAATTGTTTTCCTTGAATTCTTTCTTTCTTTCTTCTTTCGAGAACCACAGTTCCTACAACCTCCAGTGTTTTCAGGGCTAGGGCAGTTTAACAGTGTTCTTCCCATTATTTGATATTCACTGTGTTTTCTGTAAGAAAAAGCCACCAGAACTGTTGAGTTCCATCAGATCTCTCCTCCTACCGGCCTGCCCAGTTTCTGCAAAGCACAGAGGCTATTAAGAGACAGGGCATATTGAACTCAGATCAGGGGAGTTGAGAGAGGTTGTGAGGGCACAGAAAAGAAGTGGGGCTCAGCCCTGCTTCTCAGAGTCCTCATTTCTTCCACCTTCTCACAACTCTATGACTGCTGCCTCATGCATCTTTTATAAATAGGTACTGATCTATATTGAACTTTGTTGAATGGAGAGAAAGGGCAGAATGTGGAGGAGCAGGTGAGTGGGTGGAAGATGTGAAGGAATGGGGCTGGCTGGGGAAGGATACTGAGAGGATACTATCAACATCAATAGCTGTCCAGGCTGAGAAATAGCCAATAAAATAACTGGAAAATTCTTCCAAACTAAAACTTGATTGGATTTGAGTTAAGGTTGCCCTAGTATAAATCCAACAACTGAGGCATGTGAATGATGGCTGGCTTATCTGGTGTTTTCCTTGAATTTTTTGTAATTGTATTTGTGGAATTTGCACTTGGGCAACCTTAAGTGCTCATCAGCTCTTAAAACTTCTATCAGTTTATATTTCTCAGGGATGTAATATTTTTGCTGACAAGTAAGTAGGAGGTAGTTAATGAAGAGACTCTCAAGTAGGCTTGGAAGCATTAGATTTTTATCAGTAAATGTCAGTAGACGTTGATTTCACCATACACACTCAAACCGACAAAAATATTTCCATCAATAACAATTAAAATTTCCAGATAGGAAAAGTAAGAAATGCTGAGAACTTCTTAGGGTTTGATTTAACAATATTTACTTTGTATATTTTGACATGTGATATTGACAGTTTGCTTGTTAACGGTTATAGAGCTTTTTAACTCTTTGAATCTCAACACCTACTGTCATTAAATGTTTGAGATCCCCTCATTATCTGACTCCATAAATTCCCACAACTGTGAAAATTTAAAATCAATAACGACTAAAAAAAAAAGCTTAAAAATAAACATCGCTACTATCTGCTGAAATTATTAAAAAAAATCAAATTCTGCCAACCCTACTTACAGTATTTTCTAGCTGAGATTATTCATTTTGCAATGTTATTGCTGATGTAAGAATCTGCCAGTTAGCAGTTAACAGGTGACGTGCTCTTAACTAATAATTGATGACTGGCTTGATTGACTTGTTGAGAGTAGCCTGGATAACTGACTAGACAACTGCTTAGACACTAGACTGACTAGACAGCTTCTTAGACACTGGCTCCTCTTTCCTGTGCATAAGTGCAGATTGGACTCTCTTTGGCTAATGTACTGGTCTTTGCACACCATGACAGTTGGCTTTTAGCAGTTTTTCTCCTATTAAACTAATCTGAAGGTGAATATGATGTCCTGAGGTCCTGTATAAATAATCTTGGCATTTGTAAATGGCTACTAAATTAACACTAGAAAGAGACACTGTCTATTCTTAATCTATATGTGATACATCTTACTTTCCTTCCAAAGGTGCCTCACTCTTATGGAAGAGAGAACATACACTTTAAACATGTTTGGGTTTCATTTTCTTTACTTTTTGGCGTAAACATACTGCAGAGCTTGAAGATATTTTCATTTCCTACCAGGTTCATCCTGGTTGCTATTGTAGCACAAGCCAACATGGTTAAAGTTTAGTTTCCAGCATTGTGGATGCAAACAGAAAAAGCTATTGCTGTCTAGACAGTTACATTGTAATCCGACAGCAGGATATCGCTGCATTTAACACTCCCCCCCCGCCATAATTTGCTACCAGAGACTTGTGTTTTCAGTTCTTTACATCAGATTTTTCACATAAACATTTGGGTCAATTTCTGCCATGTCTCTAACCTCATTGGACAGTGGGGGTTGAGGTGAGAGTCAGGGGACACTGGCCTACAGAAAATGTCCTTTAACATTTTGATTTTTCAAGATAGAATTTTTCCCATGAAATCAGCCAAATGGCTTTCCAACTCTTACGTGGGAACAGGCATCTGAACATCCTTGCTTGCATTTTAGCTTGAATATTTCAGAAACAGCTTGATGGAGGGCAACACAATAACTCTTTTGGATGGTATAATACTGTGCTGCCTAGAAAGTTCTTGATGAATACGGTGTCAGCTGTAAAATTAACACAAGGGTCCTCTCTACACTACAGAAATGGTGGCAGTCCAACTATAATGTAACAGTTTTATCCTGTGTGGATAAAAAAAAATCCACAGCCACGTTAGGGAACCAAGCTTTCACCCTAGTAGATACCAAGTCTAAAACATGATTTTCTAAGATAGGTATTGTATCTGTTCACACAGGCATGGGAAAAGCATTAACATAAGTGGGCCACAACCATAATCTGACTGATATAAACGTGGCTGTTTTTGTAGTTTAGATAGGGCCGCAGTTGTAAATGTACTGGATCAGCCAAATAGTCTAGCACAAGAGGGTACAGGTGGCTGTGTTAACACTTAAAATGAAGGCATGAATGCAGAGGGAGAATGTGCAGTTTGGTTGTGGCTTCAAGAGGGGACAAGATTAAACTCAAAGTGAATTTAAAACAGGGATTTCTAAATGGAAAAGCTAAAATGAATACAACAGTAGTGATCAACCTTGCCTGTAGCTTTTATTTTAGGAAAATTGCTGTAATGGCTGCTAACCACCCTCAGCTTCCTCACTTAATTAATCTGACTTTCAGACTAGATTCATATGTCTGAGCATGTGTTTTGGATTTTGAAATGAAATACTGTTAATATACTGTCACTAAATAGCGTTTGCAGAATTATACATCATCATTTCCTTATGTGGGTGTTTTAAAAACAGTATGAAAGGCCTGTGATTATCCAAGATTCTTGGAGGCTGATCAACAGAGGAATTGGGCATACCACAAGAATCTCCAAGAGTGTTATTGCCATTGAAGATTTTGAAACCATTGATGCTGGCAACTATATTTGTACAGCTCAGAACCTACGAGGACAAACCACAGTAGCCACCCGTGTTGAACTGACCTGATATGTGGAGTCTGTGGACACAGAATGAACAAACAGTATGTTATTGGACACATTAACCCTTTAGTTTCTTTTTATGAATTCTGAGGTGGAGGTTTCTGCCAATATCTCTCTCCTCATGTCCTTACATTCCACTTCCATTAGAGAGCAGAGATCCTAATGCTTAGCAATACTCAGGAGAATTGGGTTGAAACCCATGTATTAAACCTTTGTAGCCTGATTATGCATGTGGCTCCCAAGTGCTCCTAATACAGTGATAAATCTTTGGCAGGGAGAGTCTATATACAAATAACTTTTATGTTAGGTAAATATAACCACTATTAAAATGTTGATTGTGCATTATTTTCATGAATGCTGACAGGAGGATATAAAATAACTTTTTAAGTAGACCCACCAGCATAGATATATTTTCTTCTTTGTCATGGTGGTGATTTTAACACTTTGTACATGTAAAAATATTAAATTTCTACTTGTTATAGAAAATTAGTCAACAGTGATTACTCTTCTCTGGTTTGGTAGACCTTGATTAAATTTCTTTACTGAATATTGACAAAGTTGTATAAGTGTGTGGTTTTACTGTTTACTGTCATACCTGAGAGATGGTTAGGATTGAGTACATGCTAACTTTAAATTGTGATAGCACTGAGCATTTTTTAAAGGGAGGTACTTTTAAAAAAAATTATAGTTAACAGGTAAGATATTTTGCATTTTTGTCTTAGGGTATTTCCAATTGTATATCTTGCTCTTGCTCTTATGTAGTTAATTTTAAAATGCCTGCCCTCTTTAGCATGGGAGTTTAACTATTGCTACATAGTAGAGATATGACTTGGCATTTATAAGCAATCTTTCACAGGAGAAGATAAGCAGAACATATTGATTTACAGTACTGATTGAGAAAAGATCCTGTATCAGCCAGGTTGGTAACTACCTTGACTGTATTAAGTGAATTTACTCCAATCTTAGTATAAATGAAAATGAAACACCTGAATCAAAAATGTAAACAATCTGTAGACTTGTGTAATTTAGTAGAGAGAGAAACAGCTAAGCTTCTCCCTATGGAATGAGTTGCCAAAAAGCAGGTTGTGTAATAGAAAAAGGAAAACAACCACAGTTAGGTTATTAAATTAAGAAATTGGTTGTCCCATCATAATCAACACTGATGGTTATGATGATGATCAAGAGTGACATTTCAATAGCTGGTGCCTTCCTGAGAGCCCACACAGACTGATATAAAGCTACAAACCACCGATACAAGAACAACCCAGTAACATAACTGATTACAGCTGATCAGGATTAACCAAGAATTGCATTAAACAAACAGCATTTACATCAACAAGAATATAATTGTTTGTACAGTGGAAAAGCCCTCTCCTTAACAAGGAATAAAAATCATCACTATAGGATAATTAAGAACAGATTAAGTCAGAGGGAAGGATAGGACATTTCAGTTAAGCAATAGTGCTTTGCTTTTTTCAATCAATGAATGGCAGGAAGGAAACCCTCAACTGCCTGAAGAAGAAGAGCTGTGTGTAAACTCCAAAGCATGTCTCTTTCACCAACAGAAGTTGGTCCAATAAAAGAGATGATCTCACCCCCCTTGTCTCTTTAGTAACATTTATGGCTACTGCCATCTTGGGAGAATAGTCACACCTGTAAATTGGACATTAATATTACAAACAAAATCCCATTTAACTACAAAAATGGGACCGTACAACTCAATTCACCATCTCATAGAGGATAGTGCATAAGGGATATCCACCCAAGGGAGAATATCATAAAGAAAAGGCAAAACAATAAGATGCATCATCTCATCAGAAATGCTAGTTTGTAATCTTCATTCAGATCAGCTAGTAACATAAGTCTTAATTAAATGCACCACTGCCCCATCCCCTTTTCTAGGGGAAGGGAGCTGTTCGATTAACTGGCAGGGGAAAGATAACCCCCTGCCCTGAGACCTTCTGGGCACCCCTCTCAGAAATGCAGTTGGAGTTCATGGCCAGGTGTGGAGGGGGAAAGAATCCTCTGTGTCTTGGTGCCATAGGCTAAGCTGTGTGGATGGAGGGAGAGTTGATTGCCTTTTGTGTGCATGCCCTTCCTGTGTGTTTGAAGTGCTCAGGGCAGGCAGCAGCCATGCTACTGTGACTGTGGACCCATGCGTCCATCCCCACAGTGGATGTATAGGTTGAACCGTGTTCCAAAACTTCTGTGGGTCTGAGCCATTTTTAGCATCAGGAAATAATTTTCCCTCAGCAAGATTAACAAGCTACCTAGGGGGCTTATCCCACCACTTTCCTTGAGGCCTATGTTTAGGTTAGTAAGGAGCTATGACAGGATTTAGCAGCTGTATCTGTGTTTGCTTGTAATTTCATTGCAACTTGCTGCCTATATCCAGCCTGGATGGACCCATAAGCTTGGAGGCGGGGAATGGAATAGCTTCACTCTGCAAAGACATAAGGTATGTCTACACTACAAGCTTTGGCTGTGCTTTCCAGCTTATGTAGACGTACTCGTGCCAGCTCTCATCGGATGTAGAGTGTAAAAATGGTAGCATAGGTATGGTAGCATGGACTTGCTGCCCTAACTATGTACCTACAGGGTCCAGGTGAGTTTGTCAGAGCAGCTAACCCATACTGCTACTGACCATGTGACAGTGGCTATGCTACTATGTGTAGGGTGCTAGCTCAGATGAGAGCTAGTGTGTGTACGTGTACCCCAGCCTTCCCGTGTGCCCTCATTTCCCTTTGTGTGCAGAGGGTAAGAGAGGATTCAGAGGTGGGCTGAACCCTAAGGCTTAGACCTGAATATTGGTTATTTGGCATAGAGAACATTGGTTGCACTGCACCCCAATAAATCTGTTTCTTGTGGGTGTGGGGTGGGAGAAGGAGTTAAAGTTTCAGCTTCTGCTTTTAAAATCCACCCAAGTCTTCATTCTCCTCTGTTCTGATTGTTCTGATCAATGAAAAATCCTGTACCTTTCCCTCTGATGAACGCTAGGGGTGTCCACCTTTTTCAGTTCAAAGTAGTTTCAGTAGCTCCAAAACTTGTCATTAGATAACTCATTTCCTTAAAATGTCTAGCAAGTGAGACAGCATCATCTATCCTAAATCGACTTTTGTTCAGTAACACATTGAATGGTGTGGGAGCACCACCTCCCTTAGGTGACAGTTCTCAAGGCAATAAGAAATAAGATGCAAATCCTCAAACACAGCAGCTGTATGGTTATCTAAGTAAGAGCTCTATAGCAACTTCCAGAGGAGGAGCTTAAATTGCTGGGCCATAGTGGTGAATTAAGCCTGACACACCTTTTTTGGGAAGTAAATGCATTCTCCATTTTAACGGCTAGGAAAGGTGAGGCATGGAGGGCCTAATTTTTCTCTCTCATCCTGAGAGGTGTCGCACTGAGATGAATAGAATTACAGTTGTGTAAAGGAGAAGAGAATCAATCACCTCTCCAGAATTAAATAAGTAATTTGTCCTAGAACAAACATCCCCAACTCTGCCAGCATGTTACTGCTTCCAGTCCTATGCCTCAACCACAAGACAATTTGTTCTTCCCACTCTTTATCAGATGTGCATTTGCTGCAAGTAAAGAGCAAATATGTTCTGAAAAAAGCTGAGAGGGGAAAAAAAGATAAAATGATGTCACACTTAATAGTGCTTGGTGCTTTTCTAAGATGCGTATCCGTCCTAGAGAAGAGATTAGACAATAGTGCAGCAGCTGTCCAAGGTAGTCTCTCTCTCTTTAATAAGTTTGACTTTCTGGTGCTGTTCTGTTAGGTTTCAACAGATCATTTTTATCCAGTGCAGCCCTAGATGATTTCCTGGCTTGCCATACAGCAACTGTAGTTTTAAATGCCAACATTTATCATCCACTGACACACTGTGTCTGTCTGCATTATGTGATACTCAAGGCTGAAATGTCTGTGGTTGGTCAGAGAAACTCAGGCACCTGAAGTGTTTCTGAACACCAAAGTCTTCACTTAGCGTAGGTGATACTCCTCATGACAACAGTAAGCAATGTAAGGAAATGATTAATTTTCTTAGTTTTGGGTTTTGTCACATCTACTAATGACAAATATTTTATTTTAAACAGAGAAAAATTTTAGGGGTGATGTCACCCAACTATTGTCATGAAGATTACAAAACATTTGATGTTGATGAATATCATTGTAATTTCCTGTGTTGAGAATTTTCATTATGGGGGTAGCAGGCAGACAACCTAAGCACAGAAGTTGCTAATGCTTTCAATTATAAAAGATTGAGAGGGTGCAATACTTGCAGTAGGCTTTTGAAATTCAGCAAGAGGCGAGCTCTAGTGCTAGATAAATACTTTTTGTTTTAAATCCATGCAGTTCCATTTAGCTGAGGTACCATATTCCTGCTATTGCCAACTTTTTCCTGAGAAATGCAAGGCACTTGCCACAGATAATTGCATGAGCATGCTAAAGTTCTGGACCCACACCACTGCTGTTGCAGCCCACTCATTGGGAATACCAGGGAGTTGCCAGAGCAGCAGCACAAGACCTAACACACGGCCTTAGCAGTCCATCACCCCTTCTGAGGACATTATAAGAAGGCAGCAACCTGCCTCTCATACTCAAGGGTGGAGAGATCAAGAGTCCTTCTACCCACTGGACTTAACACATGGTGCTAGTATTCCATCTGCCCCTACATAATGGGCTTCTGTACTATGGTGCTAAATCCTGCTGATGCATTTTTTGGTGGGTGGGAAGAGGAGGTGTTAGTTGTAACATAGAACATTAGCATCTTTAAAAAAAAAAATCCCTAACAAGGGGAGATTTAATGCAATTAAAAGATTTTTGGGTGCAAAAAAACCTCAAAACTTGGACCATGAGCAGCCTAAATTCTGGCATTTCATTTGTGTGGCTGTAGTATATTATGTGATCACAAACTATTTTTTACATAGTTTTTTTTACATATGCCTTATTCAGCATACAGGTTGGCTGCATGATGAAGAATTGTTTATTTTTGTGGCATCACTACAACTGTAGTGTGAAGATACCATCCCTGTGTAAGTATTTCACATACTGCAGTATGTGTCTAACAAATCGGAGAGAAACCTATGATGTAAATGTTGCAAAGAATGGCTTTATATTTGAGACAAAGCCAGTCTTATTTTTACTTCTGGAATTTTCTCAGATGTGAAGCTATAGTACTTAATAGTCTTGGTAAGTGGTAAAACGTGACTCTGATCACCTGAGGAAGACTTCACTTCAAGCATTAGATTGAGAGGATGGTTATTACAGAGTATGCTAAAGTTTTGATTGCTCTGGCTTTATTCATAGAGTATATCAATAGATGGCAATTATTTTAGATTGTAAGTTCAATCATGTAGCTGATTTTTAGAATGGAATTTTTGCAAGTTTTTTTCATTTTATTTTTATCCAATTGTTTTGACAAATTATGATGAGCAACAGTGCAGTGACCGCTCATCAGGAAACATTCAAGTTCCATGCATCTGACCAGATTGAAGTGTGGACTTATTAGCTACAGTGTACATTTTTCCTCCCTTTTTTTCTACAGTAGTCTGATTCCTATTTAACACAGCACAGTCAAATTTTCACAACTGGCTTACTGACTGGAAAGATGAAGTTTCATTTTTAAAAGGGGCTTGGCATTGAGACCTACTGTAAAGGAGGAGGGAAGGAGCCTCTCAAAATTCAAGTACATACATTTTCCCCTGTAAACTGTTCTCTGGAGCACATTGAACTCTAATGATGTAAGGAATGTTTTTGAAACTAAGCTTCACATAATGTTTTACTCGTTTGCCTCTCAAGTTGCCAAGGCTAATTGTTTTCCAATAAAGCAAAAACTACTGTCACCTGAGAAGGAACACTGTCAAAGCTAGGGTTCTGGGCTACATTCACTTATGAAAGAGGCTTCTAGTATTCATGCTTGTAATTTTTTGCCTTTAAAGTTACTGGACTGGAGACAGTACATTAAAGCTGGGTCATCCTCTTTGGGGATCAAACCTGAGACCTCTGGATCTTAACACATGAGCCTCTACTGCCTACACTAAAAGATCTTTTCTCTCTTGGCCAAGGCTGTGATAGGCTTATCAAGCTCCAGTTGGCCTAGCCAGCAGTCACTCTGTCCCCCTCTGAACAGGCATAGTTTACAACAGATGCAGGAAGCGTTAAGTTCTTTTCTGGCTAACAGCCAGATAGGACTGACTCTAAAAAGAAAGGTTAGTCCTTTCTAGGATCTGCAGTTTGATTTTTAAAAGCTATAGATACAAAACTTTCCCACCTCTTCATAACAGAGAGGAATAAGAACATGAAATTGTTTTTAAACCATTACATTTTTGAGACTGCCTCCTGCATTGTTGCCTAGCCTTTTAGGGTAAAAGTGGGGAGAAGTCAAAACAAAGGTGGTGGGCCATTAACTGATGTCTGTATAGTTATGTATGGCAAGGTTTTTTCCCTATGTGAGAACTATTAAGCTATTTCTTAAATTGAATGTAAGCACACCAACCCACAAACTTTACAATTAGCTCAAGTCAAAGTTATCTTTCTAAACGTCAACTAAAATCTCCAGTCCGCTTCCCTCTCCCTGTCATGAAATCCCTCACATGAACCATGGTGCATTCTGAAGCCACTTGCTAGAATGACCAGAGATAGCAAAGTCTTTGGCGGCTATTAATCTGTTATCCAAGGAGTTTGAGAAAAGTCATGAAATGAAACAGATCGCTAGACTTTAAATACCCCTGCTCTTGAGAAAGTAAAATAGATCAATTTCTGAATGAGTTATTAAAAGTAAATGCTTTGGTAAGGCTAGAAGGGCTCCTTAAACACACAATGGTTATCACTGGAAATCAACATTTGCCTATACACAGAATGTGAGAGACACCACTTACCCTTTGAATGTAACTACTTCCAGCTAAGCTAGAAAAATAGGGACCTAATGTGGTTCTTAACCAATAATGCTTGAAAAAGAGTTAAGTTCTTCATGGATAAATTATGTACCCTGGCTATTTTTAGAGGTGTATCTTAGTGTACATATGTTCAACCTGAAACTGAATAATCAGGATTCTCCTGGATCCAATAATCATCTACAGACTACACAAGCAAAACTCAGTTTGATATTCTGAGTTCTGTAGGGCTGGGATAAAAAATTTAATAAGTTATCTGAACACTGATGAAAGCTCTTCTACACATGAAGGGACAAAACCATTGTAAAGTTTCAGTATTTCAACTGTTAACAACTACTTAAGCCCTTGGACAACTTTCCTTCTTAGTTTCAGGTTTTCTAGACTTACACAAGCAGAAAGTCAAACGAGTAAAAAAAATTTATTTTTAAACACTCATCTCAAATATACATGATCCAATTTCCTTAACCTTATCAAAGCAAAGAATGCTCTAAGAAATACTTTTAAGCCAAGTTTCAGCCCACAGCAGATTTTTACAGTTAAGTTTAAATCTGTGGAAAACAGTGTTTATAATTGCTGACACCACTTGAACTACAGTGGCATGTACAGTGCCTTGTACAGTGCCTTAAATGGGATAAAAAGAGGCAAATTAAGTAAAATGTTCCCGGAGTCAGATTTCACTTGTACATTGCGTAGATTAAATTTAATTACAAGCCTGAATATATTACAATTTCATAGTTACAGAATGAGCACTGCTATAACTTTGTACACCCATGCACTTTCTGAAATGCCAGTGTTTTCATATCCTAGATGAAATGTTTGGTTTGAAATGCTTTTCAAGTTTCGTTTCCCTTCCCCTCCCATCCACTGGACTTCCTTTCCCAGTCTGCTGGAAAAATACAGTGAAGCACAAGATTTACCTTATTGCTAACACTGTTGACAGTAGAATATTCCTGGTTTAAAAACAACCCCCAATCAGAAGCAGAGACAACATTCTGTAACCATAACTAGAAGTTGAAACTGTACTTACAAAACAGGATACATGGGATTTTTAAAAGAAGTGCAGACCAAAACAGTAACAAGACCAGAGATGCACTGTGACTACCTTAATTTGAAACATAGTGTAAAATGTTACATCCATCTTCAGCAACACAGACATGTTTGTTTTAACTTAAGGGGAAACTTCCTCCAAGTGAAATTGGGAAACATTGGAGAGGTGAGCTGTGGAACCACATGTTGTTCTTCCCACCCCTCCATACAGTTATATTGGTAACACTGCTGAAAGTTAAAATAAGGGCACAACATTTAAAAAACAAAACTTCATCAAAATCAGAGAAATGGTATCAGTTGCTTTTAAGACTTTTTTGAAGCTTGCTACAGTTCTCATTCCCCTTTCAAAGAATGTTTTGTCATCCTACTTATTTTTCCCTTTTTGGCTTTCAAATCCTGTCTTCAATTAGATCAGGACCCTCCTCTTCTCTACAGGTGGCCTTTGAAATTACCGGGCTTTTCTCAGGAAGTAATGATTGCTTGTTTGGGTGTTTGTTTTCAGCAGACAAGGGGATTGGGTCTGGTTGCATGTCCGCAGTATGGGGGTTTAATGCTAAATCTAGTCATTTTAATGTTTTGACCTCTGATTATAGTAGAGTTGCAGAGATTGTCAATTTCAATGTTCCAGAATTACCACCTTACTTCCCCACTTCTGTTTTTGCAAAAAGTGTTCTAAACGTGACTGTATCCTGAAAAAATGCAACGCTGCCATCTTCATAGACTGTGATACCACTACAAGTGCTGCATACGAATGGGAAAGCTAAAAAGTCAGGCAGTATGGCTGCAGCGTCAACTCCGGTGATCAGACTGACTGTTTTAGGAAAAAAACTCAATTGCACTATAAAGGTAGGTAGAGACACTGACAAGTCAACAGATAAAACATTTCCTGCCATCCTCTTACTAAACAGAAGCAGAAAGATGAGGTGGAAACTAGCCTATAATACAAGTGGTAGTTTCTCCTCAACCGCAGTTAAGGGTAACCTTTTATAAAACATGCATATTGACAACATTATTAATTAAGTACATGTCAATGTATATTCTTTAGGTTTTGTCCTTTATTACATACACAGCAAAGAAGGCAGCATCTCTCTCTCACACACACACAGTGTGTTACATCCACTTCATTCACACCACACATCCACAGTCTCCTCTGTGATAAGGAACACATTATAGAGGTTGTGGTCTTTATCTATAAGCCCCTGAGCTTTTTTCTTAGAGTTAGGTGAAAAAGGCAATGAACAAGATTTCCCTTGCTCTGTAAGTGCTTTGTGCAACAATGTCTATAGTCATTACTGAAGTCTTTTTTGGAGGAGAAATATAAAGTCTTACTCCCATATTAGAACAATTTTCCACACCAATAATTCCAGTTATAATTCAGTCATCACACTCAGCTAATATAGCTCTTGCTCCCATGATTGGAGTTAGGATCAGTTCTGCAGATCACAAGTGAAATGCTTTTATGTAGTCTCCCCCTCATTTCAAAAGATGTCATCTTGGTGCTACTGTAGGAGCAGAGAAGGAGCCAGAATTCCTTGGTGACTGAGAAGGCATTGGTGGAGAACTAGGTGACACTTTCTTAGGGCTGCACAGGTCCCCATTATGTAGCTTCCATAGAAGTTCTTCATTTTCCATTGATAGACGTTTATTTACTTTTGATTCTTTCTCTAGAGACTCCTGTAAAACTGCCTGCTCTGTGGAAAGTTGCCTGAAAAAATAATTGTAAGTAAGTGGACATGATTCAGTTTGAAAGTTAGAGCGTCTTACATAATTTTAAAAGAATTAAAAAATATACACATTCCTTATCAGGATTTAGTGCATTTGTTCTCAAGAAGTAATAGCTGGGTTCTACAGGCTTGCCCTCACTGCATTGTGAGCTGGAGCTATAACTTGAGTTTTGCCCCAACTCGACTCCCATCCACACACAATTCTCTACTTTGAATTAAGTGGGTCTTGAAGCTGGAGTGCTGTTGAAGCTAGGGCTAGTAATGCAGTGGAGATGCAATGGCTCCAGGTACCACAGCTGATTAGCTCCAAATACAATCACATTGTGCAGCTCAAATGTTTCACAGTGTGATCACTCACTAGAGCTAGGCTAGCTCTAGTGAAGTACCTCAAATGTACTAACTTGAGCTAACTGTTGCAGTGAAGACAAGCCCTAAACTGGCAGCTTGTGCAGAAGACAGAACAACGTCAGAAAAAAAATCGCATAAAAGCAGCAGCCTATCTTGCCAGCATTACTGCATGAATCAGTCATATTACAAAATTCTGGGTAGTTTAAGGCTCTCTTAAAATTCAACTCTTATTAATGAAGGCAGCTGAAGAGTGTTTTCACATCTTCCCTGTCAGGAGTCATGTCATAGCTTTGTCTCCCTGCAGTGCAAAACCTGCAGAATTTGTCTGAACTTCCTATTTTCTTTATTGTATGCTCTACAGAGGTTTGCCCATTCATTTCTTGCAACATATGCAGAGTTAGAAGACTTGATTAACACGGTCAGACTCCATTTCTGGATTGGATGTAGTCTGTATATCTAGAACCAGGAGGCTTAGCAGACATTGCCCCTTTGATTAAACAAACTGTTGAAAAGAAATTGTCGAGTAGTTTTAAACGTTTTAATATATAAAACTATGAACAGTTCTTATAAAATCAGGAGCACTTCACTCCAGGGAAAAAAAGAATCTAGCAATTAATTGTAAGAGATGGTGCTCCTGAGTAGCCTTTACTTCCCTGGTAACTATGTTAACGAGCATTCAAGACAGTAACATGAGCTGTAATTTCCAGGGGAACAGAGCTAGCCTTATTTGTTAAGAACAGTCATGACTTTATACCCTGCCACCTGTTTCAAGGAGCCTCCAACCCCCACACAATACCCATTCCAACTCAGGTAGGATTTCAGATTTGCACATATCAGACAGGATGGAAAAAATGAGCATCATGCTTCCATCTTCCAGGCATGATATCTTACAGGGGTAAGGACCTTTTTAAATCTACAAGATGCTGGTTATTCATTTACAGAATAAAATTTATGTTTTCACAAGTTAATAAAAATGCCTGGATTATTTTTTACCTTGAAAGTTGCATGTGTTTGTCCATCCGAGCTTTTAGTTCTTCATTTTCCTGCTGAAACTTCTTCATTTTATCCATTAAGACAGTGTTGTTTTCCACCTTTAACAAATGAACAAATTGTTGGGGGTTGTATGTGGATGTTTGTTTTTTATAAAAATACAGAATAATTGCATTGGCAAGTACCCATTATATGCATTACTAACCTGAAATTGAGTTTGTTACACTAAGTACAAGTTAGATTATTTTAAGATACATAGAATGATCTTGAGGAAATGTAAAAGTGACGTGAAAATGATTTATTGCTCATCATCAGTAGGCAAGTCTACTTTTTGCTTCTTAGTTGGCATTTTGCCACTTTTGCTTGATTAGCTGCCCACTAAAAGCTGAATCCGCTATTTGAATTTCTGGGCTGGTGGCCACAGTTCTCTTCACATATAGCATTACAGATGACTGAGACACTAGATCACCATGCAATATATAGTCTAGGAAAGGTGAAAAATTCAAAAAAATGTTCTCCATATATAACTAGGTCTCCCTCAATCTTCACTACCACCCACAAAATCAATTCTGTATTAGCAGAAGTGATCTGATCCCCATCTAAAAAAGCCACACTCCTGCACGTCCCAATTAGTATCACGGGAAAAAAGCTTCTTTTAAAAACAAAAACAACTTTCAAATGGGTTAACATTCAGTGGATTTCCGAAAGTCAACATCTTTAGTCAGAAGAGACCCTGTGGGCAACAAGACTTTAGAGCCCATGATTACTCTGAAGCATCTAGAATTTCATAATGACTTGTAAATCATAACTGGTATATGGCAATAAGTTGGCTCCCAGACAAAATGTAATAGCTGACTGAGACCCTGCTCTCTGTTATTTAAGCCTCTCTCCTCTGCATTAAATGGCAAGATTTCCATGAAGATGATGGCAGAAGTATTCAGCTAGTGCTCAAATGCCCCACCCAGGATCAAGGCCTCCATCATGCTAGATGCTGTACAAACATTATAGGATTTCCTGCCCCGAAGAGCTTCCACTGTAAAACAACAAAAATAGGAGGGGTTTCCAAAGAGTGGTAATTTAAAGAGGCCGTAGTAGTATGCAATACATCAGATCAACAACATAGGCTTTAGGTGGAAATGAAATACTTATTTACTCACTGTCAACATATTCAGATAATTTTATTTTTCTGTATCATGTTGAATGGGTTGCTTCCTTTCTTGTTTCAATAAGCTCAGTAATGTGACCGTTAACTTTTTTTGCCTGATGGGCACTGTGACATAGTGCCAGCCAGGACTACGTAAGCTTCCCCACAAGGTTCTGCCATGTAATCAGAATCTCATATGTAGCAGACTTATAGTCCTATTGGGTAAATGCCTTGAAATTTAACCTGATATTTGTCAAGAGTGGGGATTGCATATT
Source organism: Chelonia mydas (assembly GCF_015237465.2). Lineage (NCBI taxonomy): Eukaryota > Metazoa > Chordata > Testudines > Cheloniidae > Chelonia > Chelonia mydas. The sequence continues at coordinate 84,811,030 of NC_057852.1, read as the reverse complement.
GTGGACAGTAACTAACTAGTACAGATTATTTTTAACAACCCAAAACAAAATGGAACAGAAGTCTAGAGGTTAAAAAGTTAATCATGCCACCTGGGGATTCCCCTCTTGCCTCTCCCACTTCAGTCAAAAGAGAATACAAAATAGCATTTACAGGATTTACAAGTTAAATTGCATGGAAAGAAGAAATGCGGTTCAGAAAATTGGCTGAAATTTGATTTGTTCCTCTCTGTTCCACTGTTTGTTTCTCTTATTGTATCATTCAGGAAACATCTTTCCCCAGATTGCAGGCCAGCACAGGTAAAATTGTACCTGTGACATTAACATGTACCTTGTGCTCCTTTGCAAAATTTTTATTTGCTTTTCGTGTATACAATTAGCTTAGTGTTTAAGCTTGACCAGCATGAATTCACTCTCAAAATCTGATAACTTAGAAAACAGTCCCCACAGAATCTTACCAGTTTTTCCATCTTCATCAGCTTTATATCTTGCTGATGTAGTTTCTCATTCTTGATCTCCAACACTGCTTTCAAACTTTCCAGTTCCTGTTTCAGATACATAATCTGAGGGTTTTTCTGAAATGATTTCCACAAAAGTTTGCTTATTTCTCAGAACTTCAATTTTAAAAGGTATATAGTAAACACTTGTAAATTAGGTGTTTGTAATAACTTTATGAAATCGAGTGGGACATAGTTTTTCCTTCTGACTCAAAACCAAGATTTTTTTTTTCCCCACTCCTGAATATTTATTCTCCTCTCCCTTAATTTCATTTGTCCCTCAGTAAAAAGATCTAAAGACTCCCTTTGAAAATGTAATTTAAGAAACCTCTATAAAAAGGTTAACCTCTGTTCAAAAGAAATAGGATAACTGGCCAAACATATACAAATTTGCTTTTGTATAAATGATAAAAACCCTTGTGGATCAAATTGATACATTATTGCACGCATAGTAAAACTTATTCATTTTACAGTAGTGCTGAGGCTCCCTAATAGTTAAGGCTGCTAAGAACTCCAGAACCCTCCTGTTTTCTCTTAGTCATAACTAAGCCCAAGAAGAGGTTAAAATAGATATATTTATATGTACACATGCATGCACACAGAGTCACTCAGATATTTTGTAAAGCTCAAACAACTTTTCTTGCATATGAGTAACTCAGAAGCTGAACTTTAAACCTTTGAATTTTACATGCATTTAATCCTCTCTCTTTCCAGTTTGAAAGCAGCACTTTATAATTCCCCTATGCAGCTTTCACACTACTATTGGCTGCATAACGTACAGTTGCATATTATTCAACTGTACTAACATTGTCTTGCTGCTTAGTATGACTTGTACCTGCTAGCAAGCTTAATATTTACTGGTTAGTAAGTGATGTGGATCTGTAAAGGGTTATTTTTAGGGCTGTCAAGAGATTAAAAAAAATTAATCATGATTAATCGCACTGTTAATAATAGAATACCATTTAAATATTTTTGGATGTTTTCTACATTTTCAAATATATTGATTTCAATTACAACACAGAATACAAAGTGTACAGTGCTCACTATTTTTTATTACAAGTATTTGCACTGTAAAAAAATAGTATTTTTCAGTTCACCTAATACAAGTACTGTAGTGCAATCTCTATCATGAAAGGTGAAATTACAAATGTAGAATTATGTACTAAAAAACTGCATTCAAAAATAAAACAATGTAAAATTTTAGAGCCTGCAAGTCCATTCAGTCCTACTCAGACAAACCAGTTTGTTTACATTTGCAGGAGGTAATGCTGCCCGCTTCTTGTTTAGAATGTCACCTGAAAGTGAGAACAGGCATTTTCATGGCACTGTTGTAGCCAGCGTTGCAAGATATTTATGTGCCAGGTGCGCCAAAGATTCATATGTCCCTTCATGCTTCAACCACTATTGCAGAGGACATGCATCCAGCTGATGACGGGTTCTGCTTGATAAAAATCCAAAACAGTGAGGACAGATGCATGTTCATTTTCATTATTTGAGTCAGATACCACCAGCAGAAGGTTGATTTTCTTTTTTGGTGGTTCAGGTTCTGTATTTTCCGTATTGGAGTGTTGCTCTTTTCAGACTTCTGAAAGCATGCTCCACACCTCATCCCTCTCAGATTTTGGAAGGCAATTCGGATTCTTAAACCTTGAGTCCAGTCCTGTAACTATCTTTAGAAATCTCACATTGGTACCTTCTTTATGTTTTGTCAAATCTGCAGTGAAAGTGTTCTTAAAATGAACATGTGCTGGGTCATCATCTGAGACTGCTGTAACATTAAATATATGGCAGAATGCAGGTAAAACGGAGCAGGGCAATTCAAATACAATTGTCCCCCATGGAGTTCAGTTACAAATTTAATTAACACATTATTTTTTTAACAAGCGTCATCAGCATGGAAGCATGTTCTCTAGAATGGAGGCCGGGGCATAAGAACATTTAGCATATCTGGCACATAAATACCTTGCAATGCCGGCTACAAAAGTGCCACGCGAATGCCTGTTCTCACTTTCTGGTGACATTTTAAGTAAGAAGAGGGCAGCATTAAATGTAATAATGTAAATATTGTGTAAATGTAAACAAACTTGTTTCTCTTAGCGATTGGCTGAACAAGAAGTAAGACTGAGTGGACTCGAAGGCTCTGAAGTTTTACATTGTTTTGTTTTTGAGAGCATTTTTGTAACAAAAAACCCTACATTTGCAACTTGCACTTTCACGACAGAGTTTGCACTACAGTACTTGTATGAGGTGAATTGAAATATACACTTTGATTTCAATTACAACACAGAATACAATATATATGAGAATATAGACAAACATCCAAAGTATTTAATACATTTCAATTGGTGTTTATTGTTTAACAGTGTGGTTAAAACTGCGATTAATCAGGATTAATTTTTTTGAGTTAATCTCGTTAGTTAACTGAGATTAATCCACAGCCCCAGTTATTTTGTAAAATTAACCTCTACCAGGCCTCTTTTTCCATGGTAAAAGTGTTTATGTTTCACAACTGAAGGCACAGGCAAGAAGAAGAAAAAGACCTATTAAATCCAAGTCAATATGTAGGTAAAAACTAGAACAAGGAGAGAAGCCAACACTGTTGAAACAATATGTCTATTTCTTGAAAGATAAAATTAATTGTGCAACTGGGATGGAAGTTGTTTGTGTGTATTTGGCACAAACAATGGTGTATTGAATTGAGTAGTGTCTTCATTATCGCATCAGAGAGAAAAGGACTCTCCTCTCTCTCACCCCAACCCCCAGACAACATGCACATTTGTGGGATACATCCCACACAGACAGAGGGGCAGGTTGAAACTTGATGCGACAGTCTTTTAGGCTAAAAATGGAGGGCTTTGGTAAATGCAAGGCCTTCAGGTGACAATCAGTACATATTGCAATTAAGGTGAGAGCCTAACTAGCCATCATATATTTGAGTGATTGGTGCAGCTGTGTTTAATGTCTGCTTGATTTGTGATTCTTTCTATTTGGACCCTTGGACAAAAAGTAAGCAAGAGAATTTGGAGTCTGCTCTCAGAGAAGGCCAAAAATGTAATAATGTGTACACAAAGGACAAAAGGCATAGTGATCCTTTCCCTAAATACTGCTGTGAGGAAGCTGGGAGATAGGGAGACACAAATGGTGTCAGTCTAGGTTTTACTGGTGGTTTTTTTTGTTTTTTTGCGGGGGGGGGGGGGGCAGAAGCCTTGGTATAAAACTTAAGTTATTCAAAATTCACATTCATAACCACGTGTGTGAGCAAGCAAGTTTTCTCCTCTTCCCCACTCCGAAAGCAGATTTATAAAGTTAAATTAAAATAAGATTTACAAATATGCCACTGAAGAAAACTGCTTTGGCCAATTAATCCTTCCCACTGAAAAATCTGAAGCAGGAAAGTCTCAAGCCCATGGTTCACCTCGAATTACTGTCACTCTCTCCTATTCAGGCTATCAGGCTGGGAGAAGCATTTCCAGCTGCATAAAGACACTGAGCCTACTGCCCCTTCAACCTACTCTGTGCCTGAACATTCATGGAAAAATATGGTCCCAACCCCAGAGTCCATCCATGTTGCCCTCTGGTCTGCCCTCATCTCTCCCTCCCCAGCCACACAACTCAAGAAGTGTGCTGCGATTGGTTCCTCCCACTGCACTGGTAGGAGGCAGAGCAAGAGGGAGGGAAGGAAGGAAATAAATTCTGCTGTGAGTGACACTGATTTCCACTAGATAAAACCAGCAGTATTTCTGCACTTCGCAAGAGAAAAATTCATAGAAAATCCTCCTCCCGCTTACTGGCTCTGCAGGCCTCCAAAACCTGTATGTGTCCATGATTTATGGGTCTTGCCAGGATGCTGCTGCTTGAGTTCCGCTCCCCTCAAACTGATTTCAGGTCTTCTCTTACCATCCTTTTTAGTCCTGTGGTCTCCTGAACAGTGTGTAAAGGGAGGGCAGCATCTGGCCCTTTAACCTTATTTTATAGCTTTCATGTTCAAAGTAAATCTTAACAAGGACAGACAAAACTAGGAGACCACCCATCGACTAGAAGCCTCTACCCTGTGTCCATAAGTGAATTAATGGGTGCACATACATCAGTAGCTGCCAGAACATAGCATATTCGCAAGCATACAATTGTGTAAAACCTTCAGAAGCAGGTTACAAATAGCAAGAAGCAGACAAACTGATAGTTTGCTACAGCTAAAATGACAACCAGGGGAACCATCCCCACAGAAAAGACTGAAGTGTCTGATGTCTACCAGCATTAGAGTAGCCTGAAAAACTTGAAGTCTGACTTGGTCTTCTAAGAAATGACTATAGGCCAAGTTGAAAATATTGATAAACATGCCTATCCCACCAGAATGCAGGAAAAATCTCATTCAGAGCACACTTCTGAAAGCAGGAACATCACAGATTATGACACCAGCCTCAGGAGAAAGTGTAAAGGAAAGTTGCTGATGTATCATGGTTGTGTATTTCATCACAGACTCCATCATTAAGCACTGCTTAAATACTTATCTCAAAGAATTAGCTCTTAAAGGTTCATTCTTGGAGTACCGTTACTCAGAAAATTCTTAACAAGACTTGCCTTTCTTGGAGATATTTTATATTGTCTGTAATGAGACTTTTGTATACATTTTTGTATTTAGAATTCAATCATAAGTGCAAGATCCCTTTAAGTATGCTTGATGTTTTCATATCCTGATATTAAAATTTAACTTGTTCCTCCAACAGTAATATTTTCTCTAGTTTAGAAACATTTCAACCTTTAACATTCAAGTTAACTGTTTGATAAAACCCGCTTCACCATGCTCTGGTTGCTGTCCTTCAGACCAAACTTAACTCTGTTGCTTCTAGGACATACATTGCAATACTATGGTTAACAAAAAAACGCCCCCAAAACAACTCATGCAATGAATAAGTTACAAGAATGTTAGAACAAGTCATTGCTTTCAGTCAATCTCATGACCACTTCAGGGAATACCAGTACGACATTGCACACCATATTCTTCATAGAAATATGGTTATGATATGAATATGGCATAACTAAGAGATACTTTATGCAAGATGGCTCATGTAAGGTATCATTGGAAAGGTTATAATTTACTGAATGTGATTATCCAATTTGTACATATGTATCATTTCTGTATCTAAAGTTAGGAATATTGACTATGTAACAATTACAACCGTATGTGTATTTGGGAGACACCCACCAGACAACCGGCCATCACAGCCTTAATGGGCCATAAGGAAGAAACGGTAAGACTATGAAAGGTTTCAGAGTAGCAGCCGTGTTAGTCTGTATTCGCAAAAAGAAAAGGAGTACTTGTAGCACCTTAGAGACTAACCAATTTATTTGCGCATAAGCTTTAGTGAGCTACAGCTCACTTCATTGGATGCATAAAGTGGAAAATACAGTGAGGAGATTTATATACACATAGATCATGAAAAAATGGGTGTTTATCATACACATTGTAAGGAGAGTGATCACTTAAGATGAGCTATTACCAGCAGGAGAGTGGGGTGGGGGGAGAGAAAACCTTTTGAAGTGATAATCAAGGTGGGCCATTTCCAGCACATTTCCAGGAGTTAACAAGAACGTCTGAGGAACAGTGGGGGGTGGGAGGGGTGTTGTGAATAAACAAGGGGAAATAGTTTTACTTTGTATAATGACTCAACCACTCCCAGTCTCTATTCAAGCCTAAGTTAATTGTATCCAATTTGCAAATTAATTCCAATTCCGCAGTCTCTCGTTGGAGTCTGTTTTTGAAGTTTTTTTGTTGAAGAATAGTCACTTTTAGGTCAGAAATCGAGTGACCAGAGAGATTGAAGTGTTCTCCAACTGGTTTATGAATGTTATAATTCTTGACATCTGATTTGTGTCCATTTATTCTTTTACATAGAGACTGTCCAGTTTGACCAGTGTACATGGCAGAGGGGCATTGCTGGCACATGATGGCATATATCACATTGGTAGATGCGCAGGTGAACGAGCCTCTGATAGTGTGGCTGACGTGATTAGGCCCTATGATGGCATCCCCTGAATAGATATGTGGGCACAGTTGGCAACGGGCTTTGTTGATACTAATCTCTCTCCTTCCTGAGAGGCATCCTGGGATGTAGCTGTGACACTACCAGGTCAGGTGATAAGATCACCAGATACAAAATAACATCTTGGACACTGCTGGTACTTTTCCTCTGTAGGGGGATGGGGATCAAACAAAGGTTTCCTGCCTTAGGTAAATCCTTTTTAAGGCTGGGGAGGGGGTTGATCTAGACTCTCCTCCATTGCCTACCCAAGAAGAAAGACTGCTGAAAGTACCTGAAGGGACAAAGAAACTAACCTGAGAAGAAAGACACAGGTGAGTCCAGACTGAGGGCTTGTCTACACTACACAGCTTTTAGCAACATGGCTGTGTTGCTACAGCCGTGCCACTAAAAGTCAAGCAGTGTAGCCGCTGCTTATCGGCTCTCCTGCCAACAATGCTCTGTTCACATTGGCACTTGTTCCGGCAAAACTTGTCTCTTTTGCAGGTGGGGGTGGGTTTAACACCTCTGAAAGACAAAAGGTTTAGGCTCTCCAGCCTCTTGCAGCACACACACACAGGTAGGGCCAAAAGTTTTGTCGTTCAAGTGCCAGTGTAGACATGAGACGGGGGTCCAGTCTGTAAGAAGAAATAACTGGAACTCTAAACTACAGAAACTCTGCAACTTGCCTAAAATTACATTTAGGGTGAGAAATTACTTCTTGAAACCTGTCTCTAAGATCTTAAGCATAGTATACGTGTTTTGTTTTATTTGTTCAGTAATCTGCTTTGTTCTGTTTGCGATCTCTTATAATCACTTAAAATCTGCCTTTTGTAGTTAATAAATTTGTTTTGTTTATTATTAAACCTAGTTTGTGCAATTTCTAACGGGGGGGGCAAGAAGTTGTGCCTGTCTCTTCAGGGAGTGGGTGAATTTTTAGGAGCTTGTGCTGTGCAGATCTTTCTATACAGCGCAAGACAGTATTATTTTGGGTTTATTCCCCAAAGGGGGTGTGCATGTCAGTGCTGGGTGAGTCCTCCCACACAGAGCTGATTTCAGTCTGTGTCTGCAGCTGGTGTGGCCTTACCTCTGTGTGTGCACGCACGCGCACTGCAAGAGGCCAGAGAGCCTAATTCAGCAAAACAGGGAGAGGGAATACAGGCTGGTGGAGCAGGTGAAATCCCAGTACATCAAGTGGCATCCCAGAAGTGGGGGGTCTAACCCATCACAACCAGTTACTCAGTATTTTTGGGAATAGTCAAGCAGGTTGGACCCTAAGCTGGAAGATGTACACGGTGGTCCTACTTATACAAAACCGTTCATACTTCTGACAGTTAACTTTGCAGGAACTACCTACTGCTATAATTGCAGAATAACCTACTGCTAATTGTGTACCAATTGTTATTCCACAATTGTGTACTTTTAAATGTGTTATATTTTGATTACTATCCATTTACCCATCTAATTTCAAGTATTTCTACTGGCATGTGTACCTTTGCTACTAACTGAAGACTCGATAGTGTCCCTACCTGTAAGCAAACCCTAGGGATACCCAAAAAAACCCAAAATAAAAACAAAAAAACCACCTTAAAAAAAATAGAAATCCCATATGTATTTTCATTAACTTTTGCAAACTAAACAAATTTAGTATGTCTGAAGATCCATCTGGAGAGATGGAACCATGTAACAAACAGCAACATACATTCCTTGAAAGGGTACGAAGTCAGTTACTGTATACAAGGAAAAATAGACTTGATCATGCTGTGCATTTGAGAATTAAAAAAATTAAGCTCAGTACTTACCAGATTTGCTTTTTCTTTGTCTATTTGTTTTTGCTCTTCCAACTTTAACTTTTCATTTAAAGATTCATTTTCCCTTTTTAATTCATCAATTTTTTTCTAAAACAAAAACACAGTGTAAGAGTGAGGCCAGAAATTGGGTATGTCTCTCTCCAAAAACATCTCTCCCTCCTTGGTTTTGAAATTGTTGCAAAGTCTTGTGAATCACACCCCTAACAAACCTCTAATGATTCCTGTTTCTCTTTAAATGAATCTTCAAATGAATTCCTTTCCAATTCATTGGCATTCTTGAGCTCTGAAATAAATACCAGATTTGCAGATTGTTACAACACTGCATAATAAGTCAACCATATTTTAGAGAAGTCATAGTTAAAAGGTGATATATGCATTCATGGTCAATAGCAAGAATATTGACTAGAGCTAGTAATATTAATCATCATTACTCTGGCTTGAAAACAGATGAGATGTCCAAGTGATTTGCCTTCTAGGCATTCATAGACTGGTCCCTCACATTTCTGGTACACTATACATAAGTTTGCTCACTAAAATATCAGCTTTGAAAGTACTTAGCTATATGCAATGAAAAGCTATTGGAATTGCATACACTGAGCACATTGTTAGCACTCAACTAAATATGCATGTCTGACAAACAAAAGAAGCAAAAGTTGTAATTAAAATATTTGTCTATGAGGAACTCCTAAAGGAATAGGCTCATTATCTTTGCACCATTTTATACGTCTATGAAATACTGTAGATTCTTTTGGCTTGTTCCTGTTTCCTTTGCAGTCAATGGGAGTTTTATCACTGATTCCAATGTATGTAAAATTGAGCCATTTTAAAATGGGTTATTAAGAGATGAAACACATTTATTCTCTTTTAAGGACCTAGTTAAGGCTCAAAACTGCTTGGTATTGCAGGTTATCTTAAAGAATTTCCAAATACTGACCAGACATCCCCCCGCCCCCCCCGCAGAAAAACTGAATTCCAGACATAGTTTCCGAGCTACTAGGGAGACTAATGCTCAGCCAAAGAGAGGCCTCTCCAGGTCAGAATGGGAACAACTGTGTCTTCACTGTATTTGGATTTTAAAGAAAGCCAATTTTATGGGGCTCCTTAGCACTTAGCAACAAAAACTACAGAATGATTAAGTTACTGAACTTGAGATTTTGAAAGCAGCCTAGAAAACGTAGACGCCACTTTCATTAAAGAATTAGAAAATGTGTCTAAATCTTTTATACTGCTTTCAAATCTCACCCTAATTTTTAACTCAATGAGATTTAGTTTACATACAGGAATAACTCAGACTATTGAGTCCCAAAATGAGAACTTCAGCTGATTAACAGTTTCAAAGGCTGTCTATCATCAGGAACAGTGGATATTGAATGAATAGGTTGGCTCTCAAAAAATTAAAAATCATTTGACATTTCTTAACATGCAGCACTGTTAGAGAATTATCTGGTAGTGTATGTTCCACTTCATGAAGGAACACAAAACACTTGCCTGAAAGAGATGATTCATATTCCTTTTTCAGCTTATCTATTTTTTCTGCATGGCTGGTTTCGAGTTCTAACTTGAAGTTTTCATGCGTAATGTTTAAGTTGTCCACCTGCAAGATGATGGTAAGATTTAAAAAAAAAAAAAAAACTCCTATACAATTATGTAATCCTTAAAGGAGGGGGGGGGGGGGGGGGAAGAAAGTCACCTAATACATTTCTGCCCCCTTTCACCAAGTAAACAAAAACGTGTACTCCTAAGGGAACCTTCTTTAAACAAAGCCTAACTAAATCAATCTTGGAAGGTGCCATGAATGTGAAATAAACTGTCAGAGCAACAAAGTTCTGAAGCTAACAGGCCCCTCACTTAGAATATCTCCAACTTCAGTTCCCAAATCAAGTCAAATCAAATTAGGTGATTAAACTAGAATGTCCCGGCTATTCTCAATTGTTGCAACAGCACATAAAATGGCGTATGTAGCACTAAGGGTATTTCTACAGTGCAAAAAAGTGTGTTCTTAATTTGGATTAAAAAAATCAGGGAGAGCACAACTTTTTACTCAGGTTAGCAGCTCAAGTTAAACCTATAATAGAGCCTGGGGGTGAATTTGAGCTGCTAACCTGAGTTAAAAGCAGAGATAAATAGTCTAAGATAGCAAGAAGTAAACCATGAGCAGTGCTTTGTAGGTGGGAAAGACTTGACATTTGATCAAAGCAGTGAGGTGTTTAACAGGCTTAATACTTTCAAGGTGGCAAAGGTATCAAGTAGATTGGTTTTGCTGTATCTCAAAGCTTTAATCTTTAAATGACCATTAAGGCTCCAGAAGCCCAATACTGAATTTAACACATTTCT